>NC_054054.1:51175202-51800202 GCF_017639655.2 Falco naumanni
AAGCTGGGTTTTACAGCAGCGACTCCCTCAAGGCTAAAGCTTCATCCTCTGCAAAGCCACTGGCTGTTTCAAAGGTGAGGAATTTGTCACTGTCTTGGGTTACAACTCCAAGGACATCTTGCCCCTCAAACAAATTGAGATGCAGTGGGGAGCTAGCCTGCCATATTTTTTTTTTTTTTTACCAGCTTTAAAAGGAAAAGAGTGGTGATCCTTGGGGAAAAACCCAAACCACCAAGCATGTAGGAGACCATAACCACTCCCTTTTGCCATCAGAGAGCTGGAAAAGAATGCCCAAGTAAAACACTAATCAAGTTAAACATGAATTAAAACCCTTTTAAACAACTTTAAGCTATTTATACTAGACCAATACACCAGATAAAGGAATGCAGCATAAAATTGCTACATTTTTCTAAAACCTAAGGGGCACCAAAAGTGCTAATACATACAAGGACAGAACTTCCATTATTAATTCAACTGTATCTGCCACTGCACAACTTAACATAGCTAATTTCAATAAACAAGGGGGATTTTTTATTCTAAAATGTGTTAATTCAACAGCGAAATGGTGTAAGAGGGGAACATCTATCAATCTCTGTTCCTGCTAAAGCACCTCAATGGCAGTTTCTTCCACAAAGTCCAGCCTGAAAGTCCTGGTATCTTTAATATAGCGCAGGGCTGAACCAACAGCATTTAATAGCCCCTCTCTGCACACCTCTACAGTAACTGTTTGGCATATGCTTGTAAAAACAAACAAAACCACAAAAGTAGCTCTGTACCTCCTCCATTCTCTCAGCTTACCCTCCCCGTTTTCTTGTGTGTCCTACAGGCTTACACAAGAGCTGGACCTGAAACCAGTAGCACACCCAAGCAAGCGGCATTTCTCAAGGCAGAGAAACCATCTGGCATCACCTTTCTTTGAACAGTTTTGATCAAAACAGGTACAGTTCAAAGAGGAGATAGTAGTTCTAAAGCAAGCAGTGCTACCTTTGGAGCTAAGAGTAAACAAGACTGGACAAAGAACATATAAAATTACCTCAGTTTGTGCTTTTGGTTCTCCAGCTTTGGCCCTCTCAAGCAGTTCCTCAAAAATCACTTCAGGTTCTTCTTTCATGCCCTCTAGAAATTAATTTGATAAAGAAAATAATTTACTCGCAGTATTTGAAAGTATTTTATAAATGATTGCTATGCATGGTTGAAGAATTAAAGGATCCTATCTAAATAAATCCAACACGAGTGTTTTGTGAAGAACAGTAGAAATTAACTCATTACAATATTTACACTATCTCAGTGTTGTGGCAGGTACCAAATAACAAGTAATGGTAACTACGCTGAAGTACAAGATGACATACAGAGCTTACGGTTTCTCATTTACTTCCACAGAATTAATTTCTCAATAGAATATTTATTACAGTAAACATGAGCATACACAGAACACGTAGTATGGATCAGCTTTTGTACTATTACTATTCTTATTTTTAATAGCACTTCAGTCTTTCACTCTGCAGCCTTTTTATTTAGTAATGGAGCCTTTTCAAGAGTTTTGAGAAATTAACCAGCCTTTTAAAACATGTCCACTACATTAGGAAGCTCAGCTCCTCAGTGTCTGGAGCATCCAGAAGATATCAATGATCACACCTTATAAACCTCACTATTTTGCGTCTCACTCCACATTTGCACCTAATTTTTTCTCCTTTCCTATCTACTATACACGTACAGACTTAAACCATTTTTTTATTCAAAAGCATCATATTGCTCTACCAGTCAATCATAAAGAAAAAAAAAAATATCTTGAGAGCTTTATCTGACACCCAGTGTCTGTACTTGATGAATGAGTAATAGATTTAATGGAAAAGCTGACAAAGGCCAGAACTGCTACTTTTCATGAGATGACTTACGTAAATTAGTTTGGAAGAATTTTAAAGAGAAAAATCAATACAACTCACACTCTTCAAGTTGGGAAAGTGTAAGAAAGGACAACAGACCTCTGACTCAATGTTAACAGCTTTACCAGCCAACCTAAAATTGTAATTAGCAAAATACAAACAACAGTAAGCACCAAAGCGTGACCCGTATGTACATTATCCCACAAGGCCACCAAACACACCATGACACTAGCTGCATACTGAGGGCACAGACAGCACAGGAAAGTGTAGTTAGGAAGCTCCATTTCCAAAAGTAGGAAACAGAGCAGCTTTCAAGCATCTAATGAATTACCTGTTTCAGTCTCTACCTTATCTTGGCAGCAATAATGTGTAAAGCCAGTAAGCAGCTCTGCTAGCTGAGGTGCCACTCAGCATTAGCTCCTTTTTTCCAAAGGTGGGTGGAAGGAAGAAATAACCATTACAAAAAAATCTCCTGAAGAACAGGGCTACTTACATTCTTTAACATTCCTGGTACCGGGACTATTTCCAAACAAGAACAGGCTACAAGCCAATGCTTTCATTAAATGGATGTATTTTAACAAGACCAAACCATGAGGTAGGTTCTCTCCTTCACCATGCCACAGTTTTGTCTGCCAAGCTCCACTTGGAAAAATACTAATGCCAGATAAGAACGTGCTGTCTGGCTAAACAAGGCACATAATGAAAAATAATTTTCATTTAGCACTTGGTCTTTTCAAGCTGTAAAAATATTATTGTAAAATAGGCAAACAGCATCCCAGCAAAATTAACCACTTTATCTCCTTGCCCTGATATATAACCAACAGCATTGAACTCCAAACAAGTCAGAAGCCTGTTTTCTAGATGGCACCACTCACACCAGCAGACATCATTCAGGGGCTCTCTGCTAACCATAAACAAGAAGTTACAGGAAAAAGTATATTGTTTGAAAGAAACAGTATTCATCCATTTACACCACTCAAATGAGAAAAGTTGGGTAAGGCAGTACTCTCCTGTTCCTTCCTGTGCTTTCACATCCATTAACTTCTTTTGCATCAAAATTTTGGCAGCAACTGTCTTGGCAATGCAATTTTTTCTGTTCAGGGGTTTCTACATGTTGATAGGAGAACACCACAAATATTTTGGTAATAGTCTGGATAAACCAATACAGGAGGCACCATTCAGAAGTTAGCTTTTGCTAATTAAGTGGAATTTACACACACACAAAAAAAGCAAACTACAGAAAGTCATTTGCTAAACTGATATAAGCCTTAATAAGAAAGGCAGTTTTCTGGCAGCTTGTACAAGCATAGCAGCTTCCTTTCCCTCCTGCTCCACTTGTCAGACATAGGAGCAAGGAGGGCTCTGACCCTTTCCATGTCTTCTTGTTCAGATGAATGTCAGTTAGATAAGAACACTTACTATAATAGAAAGCTGTAAAGCATTCCCATGTTGGTTCTTTAACACCAGTATAAAGTTAATGTATTGTAATTACACTGCAGATTAACATATAATATTCTTTGCAAAGAAGGTAAAAAAGCAAAAAGCAAAATTAAAAATGTGCAGCCTTATGGTACCACCCTCATTGAGAGAAGAAAATAAAACATGCTGGTACCACAGCAAGCATCTTGAAATATTTGTTCTATCAGAGCTGACTGCCAGGGGAAAGAAAGGCTTTCTGCTGCTATTTTCAACCTACTGCCCAATCACTCCTGCTCAGTTATCACTTCTATGTGCTCTCACATGTGACCTATAAATACAAATAAAAGATAAATAAAGTTATGTTTGTGAGTTGGTTCTGTAGTTGTAGGACAAGGGCAGAAAGGCAGGTTGTGGAGTGTTTTGGAGATGAAATGTAGAATAGTTTAGTATCAATGTTCCTGTAACTAGCAATATTTTTTCTTTGCTTAAAGAATAAGCAAGAGGATAAGTAAAAAGACAAAGCATGAACAACTTAAGTTTTGTGGCTGCCATGTCAATTTACTTTCTCAAAGTATTTAGGGCAGTCTCTGAACGTAAAAGGTCCAAAACAAAGTGTGTTTTGGAACAAGGACGAACAACGCTCTTTCAATTCAACTCAACACTAGAACAAATACTATACAAGAGTCAATGCACCCACCATAAAAACACAAGAAGTTGTGATCTATAACTTATCACCCTTGTTCTTAAACGTGTTTTTAGTTGGAAAAATCTCTTGATGTGTATTCCTCCCACATAAGAGTACTGCAATGGAAATGCTGTCAGTAGCAGCTTTTATTTTCCAGCTTTGCTAAAAACTCATGTCTTTCTAATGTCAAATTTTACACTGTCTTGAATACAAAAATTTCCAGAAGAGAGGAACATTTATCTTGCAACACTTCATGTATCTTTTATGACAATTAGACTTCACCAGCTGTTGTGTGTCAGGTGCATTTATATAAGCCAATAAAGTCTATCAGTTATTCAAGGTGCACAAGCACTGCAGTCATTCAAATGAAAATAGGCAAGTGAAAGCACACAAGTTTTAGGCGGCACATAGCATTCATATAAAAAAAAAAAATAAGACAGGACAGGGACATGAAAGGGTGGTTAGTACTTGATATTTGGCTGTAGTTCCTACTCTGCCACCAAGACACTGTAAACCGCAGCTCATCACCAGGCTGCTCTGTGGTTTAGTTCCCAATTTAGTTAATTCTACCTACACAGAATCAGGTCACTCAACACAAATTATTCAGTGGATATTGGAACAAGGACATTATTAATAAAATCTTAATGTTTTATTTTTATTATTCTCTGTGATTAAGACGAGCTAAAGGATGAAATGATAGGTTATCCTTTAATTTTCTCAGCTCCACTAAAAAAAAAAAAGTGGGGGAAAAATTATCTGTGATCTGCAAAGGATGTAGATTTACTTACAAGTCTGCAGCACATATGTCCTCATACTACAGAAAGCATTTAAACTGCCAAAAGGCTACAGAAATATCCATTTTTGATATTCAAGCTTATCATTTAACAGGTTAAAGCTGTCACTTAAAACCCATTTTATTTAAGCACTTTAATAAGACTCAGTACGATGAAACTGATAAAGACCTGTACGCATTTCACAGTCACACATAGCATTTAGAAAAGTAAGCTTAACCCACATATTATTAACAGATAGACTTTAAAGGTGCTATCAAAACATTACTTGAGTCATTTCCATTTACTAGTAAAACCTATGTTTTACAAGTCCAGGAAAAATACTCAGAATACAGAAGTCTAAAACCAGATGTTTATATAGGTAGGCTGTAAACAGGCTGATGAAAACTAAAGACTATTTACTTTCTGTGATTTTTAACATTACTTGACACATTGACTACATAAAGTAAGATTCCAGCTTTGCTGCTGTAGGCTTAAATGGAAATTTAGCATTCATTTCAGCATAGGCAGGCATTTTTACTGTTTGTTAGGTTTTGACCAGAAATAAGAAATGTTGCAAAAGTAAACATTTCAGTTTTTTAAAGAATACGATGCAATACTATGTTAGGATGAAATTATTGTCCCTTACCTCTGAAATTTACCAGTTACGGTGTTAGAAAAGCAGTTAATCCATAGTAGAGGATCAGTTCAAGCAAGATTGCAAGATATTTGTCACTTAAAAATTTTAAGCACTAAAGGAAGATGCCATCACTGATTTAATAACGTATGTATGCCTTGTCTTTGGACTACATCAAGGATTAAAACCCAAAAAACTCTTCAACATCCATACAGGGTTTTGAAGAATGGACTTCCACAATCTAAGTAAGAAATCGCTTCAACGCAACAGATTTTATAGACCACCAGAGTATACTGTGGTTCCTAGTATTCTAGCACAAATCAATGACGGATGCAATAGATTCCCAACCTTTCTAATATCCTTAACATGTACAACGGAAACACAACATGTGTGCATCATTGTTGACTTGTTGCAAAGTGCCTGATGACATATTTAGAAAAATGTTTTACATGCATTTTAGACAAACATTGTTTTTTAAAAAAGCTCATTTTAAGTAACAGTGTATGACACTTCCATCCACAAATTGTAAAATATATAAAGGCACATAAATAATAATCCTTTCACATAAGATTTTAGTTGTGTATATATACATACAGAATGGATCATACACATCTATCACATAAAACAACCTCAATTTTCCAAGTGCTCTTCTAACTGCTAGGAATCATTGCTTTCCTTAAAAAATAAAAAAAAAGTAGAAAAAAACCAAACCAAACCCAAACTACTGAAGTTATTTCATGCAGAAAGAGTCAACAGAGTGCATATTGAATAAGTCTTTGTTGAATTACCTTCCTACTAACACATTAAAGCTCTCAGCAGGGTGGATTTACCCAGGACAAGGGCGTTTCAGCACCTTGCCTGCTATTATCACCCCCTGGCCAGGTGCACACAGCTCTTCTTCAGTCACAGCTACAGCGCCTGATTTCCAGATAAAACAAGACCATGAACGAGGAATACCAAAGCAAAAAATTGGTATTTCAAAGGATCACAATCTTTTATGCCTTTTGAGCTTAAGATCTTACCTGTTCATGCAGTTATTGGGGGCCAGCCCCAAGACAGTTATGTTATCATGCACAGTAAGTCTTTTTTTTTTGTTGTTTAATACAAACACAAGCTGTGTACTACCAAGTGCTTTGAACAGTGGAAACCTAATGAGAACAGGATAAAATGAAAACTGAAAGCAGTTTCTCAGACAGGAACCAATAATGAAGGCAAAGTATTCATTTGAAATATATAAGCTTAAAAGAAATTATGGGTTTTACAAATGAATATTAAAGCTACATGGGAACTCTACCGAACAAAGGATTAATGCATTAAGCAACACCCACACTAAGTGTATGAAGGAAACCTGTATAGCATACACACTTTATATGATCACGACTACAAGCATTCATTTGGGCTCACAAAAAGAAGTGACAGGAACATGCAGGAGGAGTAGGAAAACACCCATGTGTTGGGGAGAATAAAGGATCTGAGATGATAAGATATGAAACAAGATTTCTCTATTTGCCTTCCCATTTTATTAGTACTGCAAATGCTCCTGAAGTGATGAGAAACAGTGAGGAAGAGGTTAAGTGTATGCACAATTACGAATCTGATACATTCAGTGCTAGGCTTTTTAGTTTTTTTTTAAAGTACAGGATTTTAAATGCAGTTTCCTTGACCTTTTGTTTGAACAAACACTACTAAGACACACACACTGAGAAAAACACAGAGCAGCAAAAAGGCCAAGAAAGCAGCAATAAAGACCTCAACTACCTCACAGAAAGTATCATATTCAAAAAAGATATCACAATAAGAATTTAGATACATTTAATAAATACTTCAATGAAGTAACCAGTCAGAGAAACCAAAAGACAGAAAACAATTTTCGCTTCTAATTGAGCGATGCACAGAACCTAGTTTAAGAGGTTTGTGAGCTACTCTTGTAAAAGCAAGTACCCAGACAAGAGTGTCAAAAGCAAAATCTGCTAGTCATATTTAAACGTAAAGCCAGATAGGGAAAAAAAAAAAAGAAAAAAGAAAAAAGCAGAAAAAGTTTTTAGATATAAGAATGCAACACCATAAACTTAAGGTGATGACAAAACAAAGAAAAATAGAAAAAGCAACAGATTTAAAATATATACCACCATAGATCAAGAGAAAAAAACCTCAAGAACACTTAAATGCAGAACCTGTTAGCACCTTTTAATGCCTTTTTCAAGCACACAAGTAACAGCGAGCTTAGCAGGTAAACTACAGGACCTATGGACAATTCAAGGGCAACTGAATATTTGAGAAAAAGAGAAAGTTGTGAAGTTGCAGTAAAAGATCTATGAAAATATGTTTGGTTTTTTTTCCCTCCCTGCCAGAGAACAGCATAGAGAAGCTCCTGTGCTGGAATCTCAAACTTAAACAAAGAAGCTATGGTTTCTATTAACTGTGTTTAAAACTATAGTTTCTCTTTATTGTTCATCCAAGCGTTCTATTGAACTACACATAGCAGCATGTAGCCTCTCACTTAAAACTGAGAAATGGAAACCAGCAAGTATGATACCAGAAAGGTCCACGATTACAGTAACCATTAAATCTGGTATATATACAAGGCAAATATGTAAAAGAAAAAAAATAAATCTTAAGCCTATGGAAGGGGCAAAAAAGATATACTGGGTAAAATCAGACAATCTTGTGTAAAATGCCTTGACATTGGATGTTCCTGAAGGAGTCAAAAGGTTAAAGGACAGGTGAATCCAGCTCATGTTTCTATCTCTAAAGCTAGCTAGTAAGTCCTCACAGAACTCCTCTGAACAATGTAGGCTGTTACATGAATAAGTAAGAGATTAAGAACTAAAAAATTCAGAACACATAAAATTCTCATTCTTTTAGCGAAAAGATTATCAGTTTAGACACACAGAGATATACAATAAGGCTTATATTATCCAACGCATTCATGTGTGAATGAAAAAAAAAAATAAAAATAAGAGGGGCAACAAGGAATTGACTGAATGTTGATGATTCTGTGTTACGCAGGCCAAAAAAAAATAATCTCAGAAGCAACTGTTGCAAAAAACCCCCAAACAAAACCTGCAAAGGGATTTCATTACTGCTTAAATTATAATAGGCCAGAAGAAATGCAGTAAAATGCAAACCAAGAAGACAGCTTATCATTGTAAACGCAGTGATAAGCTCTGAACTATTACACCCATAATAAAACCTTGGAGTTGTAACACACAGTTACACAACACCCCCCACCCCCAAAAACCAGCTCAGTGCTAGTAAGATACCATTATCAGGGCCTTTAACCTTGGGAAGAAGCTGAGGAGAATGATAGTAGATATATGAAGAATTTGCAAAATGGAGAAGGTAAATGGAGAGACTATTCTATGTCTTACCAAATCTGAAAACTTAAGGGCATCAACAGATTAAAAGTATTTGGCCAATGTAAAATATTTATATGAATTTAAAGAGCAACTGGACAGACCAAGGGTAGAAGAAAAATCCCAGAAAGCACTATCAAATATAAAGATGTCACTGCTTACCACTGCACAAGGAAGTCTCTAGGCTGCAAGGCACTAAAGAACATTTTGAGAAAGAAACAGCTGCTATTGAACATTTTCAACATCTCAGTAAAATATGAATAAAATCAAGTAAGGACAGCACTAGCACTGCATTTAGAAACAGCTCCCTGGGTCTAACAGGCGTATTATAAATAATGTAAAGGACTCTCATGAAAAAGGTAACAAGAATCCGAACCTGAAAAAGCCTGTCTCCATTCAGGTTCTCCAATATTAATACTGAGCATTGGTATCAACTTCAAGCCTTCACACACAGTTCACAAACAGTAACACTCCATTGTTAGTTCAGGTAGGAGAGAAGATAAAGCTGGATAGCATCCAGAAGAAGAAGAAAAAAAAATACCTACTTCGTATTTTTATTAGCTTTATCCAGTAAGCTCACTACTTAATATAAGCGGGTTTTGTACTTATAAGAAGTCACAGGATGTCAAACATTTCCCTCAGCTCCATGTCATTAACTGACAAGAGTAATTTACATGCTCGATGAAGAGTAGTATGGAACAAGCTTTCATCCACAGGTCTTTCCATCAGCTAAATCACTAGGGTGGGAGCAGGGAGGAAAGAAAGTAGTCTTTGACATTACATCTTCTCCCACACATGAACAAATTCTCCATATACCATGAAGCGTACTGATGTCTGAACTGATCTTTGTCACATTGCACAGTGGTGTTACTTACTTGAAGCCTCAGACACACATCACTTTACCACTTTAGCAAGAAGGCCTTACTGCAATTGAATGTGAAAGGCAGTATCATCTGAACCACAAAGAAAATTGCTCACTTTTACTTCGAGAGGATACTGATATAAACAACCTATGTCTGCTGCTCAACTCCACCTCTCCCACCACGCTCCACAAGGTAAGCTGAACAAATAAATGTGCAGGTGGAGACAGACATGCACAGAAAATACAGACACAAGATTAGCTACTGTATTCGAAAAAGCCTCTTTCATGACTTTCATTATGATGAACATGAAGCTGGATTTTTAATATATCTTTTATGTCTAGATATTTCCACAAAAACATGCCTCTGAAGTGCAACATATAAACTTATTCCATACTTAACATGAAGATAATAAAAGTTCCTAAATAGTACTTGCAGATAGAGTCTAACTGTTCTACTATCATTAATTTATAAATGCACTCTGTACCACAAGTTTCATCAGCAAAACCAGAGTTTATATTAAACTGTAGCTATCTAACCCAGCACTGGATTAGCTTGAAAAAGGAACAGCAAGTAACAGCTCAAAAACATGCTATAAATCTTGTCCCAAAGGAAGGTCGGGTGGTGCACAGAAAGGATGCATATCACCTTAATTATTACCATAAACATCCGCAAGGAAAGTCAGCTTGCTGGAAGCCAGTCATTTTTTAATATTAATTTTTCATCCTTAGTTTACATTTAAGGGCCCCAAAACGTGTTCTGTCCGCTGGATTTCAATGCTTTCTGTCGAGCAAAGCTAAAATTAACCAAAAGAGAAAAAGCATTGCTTGGCTTCTTAAAAAAAATTAAGCTTCCAGCTTCTAAAGACAACCCACCTGCAAAAACTCTATTTGCAGACTGCCCTGAAGCATTGGCGTCATTTGGCTCTGGCCAACTGAATGGGATTCTCAAACCACTGTTGTAAAGGAATTCTGCCTCCTACTCCTCAGCTTTCAGTAGTCTTGTTCTCTATTCCTCCAATATCTACCTTTGCTAGGGTACAGTCAGAAAGAGAAACTGTTATAACTTCTTCTGAAGTCAGTAGAGGTCTTACTACACTGTTCAAAACCACGCTAGGACTGTACTGTAAACATCTGGTCTTTCTGGGCTACTAAAAAAATTAAAAGCATGACTGAAACATCAGAAATAACAGCCTGTCACAAACATGAAGCAGTAAATTTACATTAGACGACTGAATTTGCTTTAAGAAGTTCACAAATTAAATGTACTAACTATAGAAAATAATTTTCTTGCAGATTCTCAGCAATAGTTCATTTGCTGGTATGAAGAAAATTTTACCCTGTTGAAATACCAAGATTTTATAGCATTAGGTAGGAAGCAAGCAACAAGAATGCATGCACATACTAAGTAAATAATGCAGGTGTATTTGTTCAAGCAACAGTCAAAGAAAAAGTAGCAAAATGAAAGCTGAAGGGCATGCCTGTCCATGGTTATCAACATGTGCAAAATCTCCCTAGAAGGTATTTCTTTTGGAGTCACATCCTATAAAATGCCTCCAGTCCCTTTTGGAAGTGTATAGTGGTAATTCTGATAAGAGTATTACACAGGATTTTTTTGCAGAAAAAGTTCATTCTGTAAGCACAAGTCCGGTAAGTTAATCAAAACCCAACAAATTCAAAACCTTCAGGGAACAGCATACAGCTTTGTTAGATTTTGTTTTCACTATGAATCAAGATTTCTGGAATCTCAGACATACTTAGAAGTGAAGGCATATACATATTAATGGCAAAATAGAAATCCTTTCATTAGCTAGAAGATGCTATGTAAGCATACCTCCAAAGTTAATGGTGTCTGATTTCTTTCAGGAAAAAGATTTAAACTGTTCGTCCACAGGTAGATTGTCTATTACCAGTGTGCTTGTAGAAAAAGTTGTTTGTAACAAAAAATGTAGGTTCTAATAGCTTTTATGTGTTCCCTGGATCATACTATTGAGCTTTTGGTGTTCAGCAGAGCCAGTTTGAGTCTCTAGAGAAATCCTCCTACTCACTTTCCACAAGCTCCGAGAGTCCAGTGGCACTGTGTGCAGTACCTATGTAGGAGTAAAGTTTCTGGAAAGACTGATATTCCACTCAAAAAGCAAGCAGGCATTAGGCACCACATCATAAGCATGATTTGTACATACAGAATATAATGACACAGGGGAAGAGACTGGAGAAGTATTTTGTGCTACAAACACC
The DNA here is from genome assembly GCF_017639655.2 of Falco naumanni. Lineage (NCBI taxonomy): Eukaryota > Metazoa > Chordata > Aves > Falconiformes > Falconidae > Falco > Falco naumanni. The sequence goes on from NC_054054.1 coordinate 51,187,050, forward strand.
ATTGTTCTGATAAATGGTTTTATTAACTTCAGATATTTATTTGCTTATTAGCAAATGTTGAATCTTTTCATTTATTCAGAAGCCTCCTGGATTCTTATCTTAACTGCAAAGTAAGGGTCTGGTTCAATCACGAGTACATTGCATGTTTTTCTTCCATGCACTTCCATGGTTAGATCTTAAGATGGTCTTACTTGCCCCAAGAACAAATGAAAATATTTGTATTAACATACATTGACAGACATTTTATTTTTAAAGGTGATAACAAGGATGGGAGAGAGGAGAATAACATTTGTTTACAGAGGTGTTGAAGTCTAGGACTCAACTTTTCTTTCTCTGGGAGCAGCAATGCATTTGTAGATACGGTAACAGTCTTAGTCATACCACAACTGCAAGTCATCAAATAGCATTAAGTTGAAAAGGGAGCAACTTCTGCACCCCCACAAAATGAATGCAAGTTGTCAGGAGAGCAATAAAACAAAGGAAAAAAAGCATGTAGGTGGAAAACTAAGGATGACGATATTATAGAGACTATAAATTTTAAAAGTGGAGGGGAAAACTATTCTTAAAAGGTGTTTCTTTCTAGCATAGCTATTATCGTACAATGATCATTTAAAGTCATTAAAATAATTCTACACACAACCAATGAGACAGCCTTGCTGCTTTTTCCATACAGGCATCTCTGATTAAATCCTTTATGGGTTATCTGTGATAAATCTAACACATTCCAAAACTGGAAAGTTAAAAATAAGCAAGCTTTTTGTAATTTCTCAGTTGATAATCATCATTATTAACCTTCTCCACCAAAAAAAAACCAAACAAATGGGGGGGGGGGGGGGGGGGGGGGGGGGCGACATGACAACGATGGACCCACAACCTGCAGAAAAGCAATGCAAGAAAGATAAACCTCACCAAGCTCACATATTTTTGTAGAGGAAGATCTAAAGTTATCATAAGAACCTACACAATGCTCAAGAGAATTTCAGCAGTTCTGCAGTTTAAGCTCTTCACCACAAACACACTCTAGCAGTTCATCAGGTTACCATCAAAAGTGGCCCTTAAAAAAGACCCAAGACTTTGCTTGCTTTGCAAGTCCACAGAGCCTTACCCTGCTTAGTAAGCACTTCTAATAATTAACTGACTTTGAAAAGGATTGGTTTCATTTCCCAGTTTACTGTTTCCAGTCTCACCTAAATTTTTCAATGAAGTGTGCTGCCTGCTGCTGCAAAGGGCCCTCTAGCAGCATGAGTTTCAAGAGCACTGTAGTGTAGCAGGGATTTGTTCCAGTTTTATTTGAAGATGAATGTACAGGTACTAGGTACTTCCAAATGTTTTCCTCCAAAGCCACTGTAAAATATCTCCAGAGGTTACCAGTTTTTGCTGCTGCTGAATGCAAATACATTATATTAGAGAACTGGTTCAGATGAGTAATGTGCTTTTAACTTTTCAACTCTTTCCATCTAATGCATTCTGTCTGCACAGTGGAACACACCAGGTTCCTTTTGGAGGAAACTAAATTAACAGATTATATTCCAACCACTAGATTAAATTTTTAAATGTGTACAAGAGGAACCTTGAGACCTTAGCACCAAACAATTTACAGAGCCTCTATTTCATGACATAAATCTACTAATCTGAGTATAGTTCTTCCCCTTCTACCCGCTGGCTGCTCATTTCTATCTTTCTAACACTCTGGGACTATGCTAGATCAAACATTTTGTTATCATAAACTAACAGATTATTTTGACTTCCTAAGCGGAAGGTGGAAGAAGATTGAGCTAGGGCACTTTTCAGCTCTGGAGTTCCCAACATAAAAGGACATGGGCCCGTTGGAACAAGTCCAGAGGAGGGCCACGAAGATGATCAGAGCTGGAACAGCTCTCCTGTGAAGACAGGCTGAGAGAGTTGGGGCTGCTCAGCCTGGAGAAGAGAAGGTTCCAGGGAAACCTTACAGCAGCCTGCCAGTGCCTAAAGGGGGCTTACAAGAAAGCTGAATGACTTTTTACAAGGGCATGTGGTGATAGATAGATTTAGATTAGATGTTAGGAAGAAATTCTTCACTATGAGAGCAGTGAGGCACTGGAACAGGTTGCCCAGAGCAGCTGTGGATGCCCCATCCCTGGCAATGTTCAAGGCCAGGCTGGATGGGGCTTGGAGGAATCTGGTCTAGTGGAAGGTGTCCCTGCCCATGGCAGGGGGGTTGGAAATAGGTGACGTTTAAGGTCCCTTTCAACACAAACCATTCTATGATTCTAGGATTCTTAATCAGGTTCATTGTGTGAATGCAAAAAGTGTTATCAGTATCTTTGTTATCAGCCAAAGAAAACATTTATGCATTTCATACAGTGAAAGGGGCAAAGATGGATAATCTTTCCTCAGATATATGGGTGTCTAAAACTACTCCTACCTATGGTAAAAACACCAGCAGGTTATTGACAGCAATAGCAGCAGATCTGAGAAAGCCAATTCCCATTGTTCTGCACCAACTATGATGACGTCCCAAAATTTTATCTGAAAATAGTCATTAACTTTTGTTTAGATAGAATCTTTTCTCCCCTACAGCAATGCTTGGCAAATGAGCTGTCCAGAAGTTTGAGTAATTGCAGGTAAAATTTGAAGGGGCATTGTAAACTGACAGATAAATTTTTAAGTAATTAATATTCCAAGGCATAATACTCCTCTTCTAATAATCAAAGATTTTTGTGAGATTTCTTCAGGCTTCGCACAAACATTTCACTCTGCATCAAGAGTTAGTGTGTACAAGCAAACTGCCAGAAAATGAAGACATATAGGTGCTAAAATAGAGCTTTGAAGCAAAGATTCTTTTTAACCTTAAGTGGAAGAGGTTAACACTCTGAAAATATTTGTAAATTAGAGAGGTTCCATATTTGTTAGCTATCATTTAGCAATGGGTTGGAGACACACTGTTTTACATTGTTACAATGTATCGTAAACTGTTTAGAAGAATTTTTTTGTACTATTTATAAATTCTAAGTCACGCAGTTTATAAAATAATTTTCTTCCAAGAGATACAAAAGCACCTCATAACCTTCTTAAGTGCAAGCAGAACTCTGCACATCTACAAACAAAACGTAACAAATTTATTTCTGTCTGCAAAGCTCTCAGTACAAATACCTTCCCCATATGTTCTCAATTTCAGAGCAAGATATTTGTGCATATTTCCTTAACAGCAAAAACAAGGACAGAACAAAAATTAAGTCCTTAATCAAAAAGATTCGAGCATTGCAACTTAGTATTACAATGCTGTCAAAAACTTCCCAAACTCTCACCTCTTAATTCCTACGTGATTCCGCCTCTCCAACCTTACTGGCTAGCAAATGTACATGAATGATGCAAAAACCCCCAAATCAAATCTTTTTCATCCACATATAAAAGATCATTACCTTCACACTGTCTCCCAGATTTCTCTGTTATCCTAGGACATCCTCTTACCTGCTGACTGGCAGGCAGTCCATTTTTACGTAAGACACTTCACATGCTTGAAAGTACTTAAGCATTACAAGAAATGGTGTTACCTGGGGTGACAGACAGTCCAGTTCAAGTTACCATCATGGCTGACTTGAAGCAGTTACTTCAATCCAAATATCGCAGGCAAGTATCGGATCACTATCGTACTGTGAGAAATTTCTCTCAACTCTGCTTTCTTTTCATCTGAACCAAAAGTGAAACGTCCACTGGGCCACAGAAAGCTGCTCTCTAGCCCAGCAAAACAGAAAACTTACCTGGAATGTGGATTCATGTCTCTCTTCCAAAAACATTACATTACTAGCAGCAGTATTCAGATATTCACACGCTAATTAAGTATGTTGAAGGTCCTTTCTTCCTAGCTCTGCTCTGTGTACACATAGAGGAAGTGGATCCACTAACAAGAATGATGTTTTTAAGCCTATTTGGAGAATCCGGTGTTGCGACCTCCAGAACTGTCATCTGAGCTATTTCTTTTTGCATTGCTTTAGGGCTGTATCTCAAGGAAGGAGGATGCATAGAGTGGATGAAATACAGATACCAAAAAGGGGTATGTAGCAGCTGGACAGAAACTGTGCACCTGGGAGGCATAAAAAAAGTGTCAGGAGATTTGAGTCAGTGTTTCAACAGACTTCACCAGATTTCATTAGCAAGCAGCCATTGGTCTTCCTCACTATCCACTATGTTCCTCTTGGCACAGACTACTAAATAATGACAGAACTTTTGTGTTTAAGCAACTGGCAACTCTCCTGTAATTTGCTTGCATGAATACTGATGACTCAATGGTTTTAAAGTTTCAGAAGTCCTAATTAGTAGTGCATATGCTTTGCTCACTAATAAACGTCCTGTCCAGGAGCATCCTTGAAAAAGCAACTATTTTTTTTTTTTTTTTTTAGTTTAAACATGAGAGTTGACGTATTGATATTTATTCTATTCCTAACACATACACAAAACCCTAACTTACATAAACAGAAATTTTCTAGAGAACGCAAGGGCTTTGAGTAGAAATAGGAATACCCACCTTTTCTTTTTTAAAACCAAAAAACCCTCAACATTTATAAGTCATCTCAAGCTCAACAACTGAAATTTTTTTTCATTAAATTCAGATTTGATTTCCACAATAAATTCAAAGCACTCTTCCCATTGCGAAACGAAATATACAAGGACTAACAAAAACACTACCTAATGATATATTAGCAGAAGATAGATTGAAAATTGCTAAGAAAAAACCTACAGTGAGTTTGATACAAATGAAGTACCTGTGCAGCTGAGGATGAGTGTGTGCTTAAGTGCTTTACTGAGTCAGAGCCAGGGCATTCATTAAATTACTGGATTATGCTACAAGATATGGATCATGCTGCAGGAATAAGAGATGGGTGTTTCCAGGAAATAAACTACTTAACATTCATGTTGATGCTATAGCCTTAAACACAGTATAGGTAAGTAGAGACTGGAAGAAAAAGCACTGTTCAGAAATACAGATATGTTGGCAAGAATAAATCAAGAATCACTGAATGGTTGAGGTTGGAAGGGACCTCTGGACACTATCTGCTCCAACCCTGCTCTGGTCATGCTGGGCCACCTACAGCTGGTTGCCTAGGACCATGTCCAGATAGCTTTTCAGTATCCTCACTGACGGAGAGTCTACAAACTCTCTGGGCAACCTGTGCGAGTACTCCATCACCCTCACAGTAGAAACTGTTATTATTATGACAAATAACATCAGACCAAAATAACCGTAGAAGAAAATACTGGATGAAGAAACATGATCTTATCAAATGCATTTGCGATCTAAATCCAATAAAATCTTGGTTAAGAGACTCCAGCATGACACAACGGCAATAGTATCTCATTCCGTAGCATTAAACACGTGCATATATTAAGATGAGGGTGGAAAGGGCAATGACAGTAGCACCAGGCACTGAGAAGATTTTCATGGGAACAGATGAGTCACAACTGAAATGGAGAAATACATCAGTGCTCTGAAGTCCTCTTTTACAAGGCTATAAACAAAAGCATCTATAATACAAAACTGCATAGGGTACACAGGCCTGTAAAGAGAGCCATGACAGAAATCAATATGATTTTAAAAAGCCCAATATTGATACAGAGTAAGAAAATCTCCAAATTGGCTAGAGAAGAATACCTGAAAGAATCTGTGTAAACCACCACTAGATTGACAGTTTGTATTTTCAGAATCTTGCGTGAATGTGGACACCAACAACAGAAACCTATGTTTTCCTCTTTCAGTCATAACAAAGACCAAGATAACTGCATGCCATCCTAATACTACTGCTATTCTTTGCCTGTTGAAGCATACTAAGAAACTTGAGAATGAAGGAAGAAAACACACCTGTTAGCACTGATCCTAAATTAATAATCATGTAATTAACATTAGAAGTGTCAATTCTCCATCATCTCTGAATACTTTCACAGTGGGAGAGATGACAAAGTTGGTAATGATACCTCCATCTGGAACGTGCCTTTTAGTAACAAAAAACCCAGAACACTGCAGCAGCCAATTCTGAATTAGATGCAAACAGTAGATGTGCTAACACAGCCACAATATTGGCCTGAACTATGTGCAGAGCTCAGCTGCATCTGATACACGCCATGTAGATATTCACACATTTAATAATTTTAAACTCATGGATAGCCTTATTACCTTCAATAGAGTGACTCATTTATGAATGCAAGGGCAAGCACATAAGCAGTTTCAGAATCAAAAGTCCAATTTTAAAGAAAGTTAAGGAGTAGTAATTTTGCTAGACCTCAAACACAAGACCTTCTTGCACAGGTGTCAGATTACAAATTGAATTTAAAACTTGAACTCAGCATCTGAACACAAGAGCCAGGTATTTTTTTTTCTACCTTTTGCACAAGACATTTCTCTCATCCCGTCAGTCTTCTCAATCTTTGAAACTCAATGGCTTCACAGTGCAGGGAGGGGAAAAATAATACCATTCTGCCTTTCAAAGTGTATCATGATTCTTAATCCAACTTCTTATCTGCCTGCTAATCTTCATTTCTGTTGCTCTGTTTTCACATATCAGCTTACTACTCCCTCAGTCTACATTATAGTAGTATCTATTCATCCACATCAGAATTCATATTAAAGCTAGAGTTAGCACACACTGTAGCCAACTGAAGAAATTAAATCAAAACCTTAATATTTTCATAAATTACATTTAATTCTTCCTGCCAATTTTTCAAATAGACTCCTTTCCTGTTGGGTTGTACGCATAATAAAAATTGGATGGGAAAACTTGAACATATGCACGGGGTAAGCTGCAGAAGAAATGTCTCTTCCACAACAACAGGTTAAAATAAACTGGAGAAATTTATTTTCCTACTTTACAGTGTCTCTTTAAACAGATTTTAGAATACATATACACAAAATAATCTCTCAAAGTTTACTATAAGCCAATTTTGCACAGAAATTGCTTTCATATTTACCACTTTTTTCAGCTTTCTCCCTGCTACGGGAGTAGCCAGGAACTGAAGAAGAAAAAGTTGCACTATCCCCTGAAGATGGTCCCGAGTTCTGATTGTTCTCACTATGGTCCACAGCAGCAGCGTTTAGCTGGGACCTTCCAAGATGCAGCTGGGGGTGAGAGGGACTTGAGGGGGGATCAGGATCTGAGTTCATTTTAGCTGTAAAAGAAGAGAATAATGATTAATTATCAGGTAGTAAGGTTACAATATAAAACCAGAGTAAACATTTAAAATCTGAGTATACTTGTATAATTAGTTAAACAAAAAGCATAGCAAAGAGCAAGAAGGCTGACAGCAACTTCAAGATGTATTTATACATTCTTCAGTAATTCCATGTATGAGCAGCTATTGTTGAGTAAGAGTGACCACATATAGCATCGTGCCAGAATAGCCACTGCTATGAACTAAAGAAAAACTGATTTTGAAGTATAGATAAACACTAGAATTAATCAATCCTATAAATACTCGATACAAATAACTACTTTGAATCTAATGTTCTACTTACACATGCAAGAAATAAAGACTAGCCCCTAACTTTTTATAGAACAGTACCGACGTGTCCATAATGATAGAAAAATTTCACTATGCATCAAGGGCCTGGTTCACAGCCACCACCTAATCAGGCAACAGAGAGAGACAAGAAAGGTAAGAAGGCAAAGGAGGAGATGTAAAACTCTGCCACTGGAAATGAGGTGAGGGACACCACTAAAGATGCTCTTTATGGCCATTTCCAATTGTAATACATACAATCCAAAAATAAGCTATTTACTACTATATCCAACTATACAAAAAAATAGTATTCATACAAAAAAAAACCCACTAAGGCAGGAAGGGAGAGGTCTTACAGTTTCTTACAAGAGAAGGCCTTTTAACTTTCACTGTAAGCCCTCTCCTAAATGATGTGAGGATCTCTGTTCTCTATTATAAAGTTTCTTAAATAAGGAAACTTTCATAAAAGTGCTTAGTGAAAACTCAGCTTTTACAAGACAGGCAGCAGCAAGGTGCAGGCACGCGCTACTACCACAGAATAACTCATAGCGCTCCCGGTGCTTAAAAGTAATTCCCCTCAAGTTAAACAATTTGCAAGGAACACTGGAGAGGGTGTCTGGCTACAAACTTACAAACTGTATTTTTTAATTCTGTACATTCAGAATACTGACCTAAAGGTGCCCTTGTAAAGGTGAAGGTAGTATAGCCAAAACCAAAGATCCACTGCTCAACTCAGCCAACAACTACCCCCACTGAAAAGACGCTAAAATCCCAGCAGGATGCTACAAGCACCAGCAACTTATGTGTTGTAAGTACACTTACTACTGTAAGACACACTCTTTGTACTTCAGACAACTTGCTTGCCCAAATTAAGCTTCCCTGAACCAGAAAATATTTCACTGATACAAGTAAATGCATTTCTGTATTATGTTTCTACATCAAGTTATAAATAAACCAACAGAGTTCAGTCAAGCTTCAAACAACCCCAGGAAAACACAAGAGATTAAAATACTTTCCCACTAAACCAGCACGAGTATTTTTAACCACTATACAAACGCAAAAGTTACTTCACCTCTGGTTTTAAGCTTGACCTCAGCGCTTCGGCAGAGACGAGCGGAAGCCCCACGGTGCCAGGCTCCGGCTCCCGGGGCGCACCCCCCCCACCCCAGACCGGGGTCCCGGGCGGGGTCCCGGCCGAGGGCCCGCAGCAGGCCCAGCTCGGCGGCAGCCAGCCACCAGAAGGGCTCCCGTCCCCGGTCACCCCCCGCCTGCCCCGCAAAGCACACCGCCAACTTTCCCTACTGCGGGCTCAGGCGCGAACCGAGGCTAGCCCTTCGGCTTGGCTGTAGGGCTGCTCCTAGAGGCCTGCCAGCGGGAGGCGGGGTAAGACTCTGGGGAGCCCGGGAGAGCTCCGAAGGGAAGGGGGGGAACCGGGAGGCACCGGCGGGCCCGCGCCGCCCCGGGCCGGCCGAGCCCAGCTGCCAGCAGTGACTCTGCAACCCCCGGCGGGGCAGCCGGAGGGCTCGGCCTCGTTCCCCGTGAGGCCGGAGGGCGCCCGGGCGGCGGCTGCCACCCCGGAAGGCCGGGAACCCCAGCGCGTCCCCCAAGCACGGCGGCGGGCCAGAGGGAGGCCGGCAGCTCGGGCCGTCCTGCCAGAGGTCCCCGCCCCAGACGCTCACCGAGTCCGGCAGGACGAAATCACCAGCGGGGACTCCCGGCCACAAACTCGCCGGTGGCTCCAGAGGCTGCGAGGCGCCAAGTGGGGCACCTCCCACCGCCCTAAGGGGGCGGGCCCGGCCCCGCCCCTCTGACCGCCCCGCCCCGCCCCGCCGCCACTCACCGCCCACCGCGGCCCGCGGAGGCTTCGCCGCTGCCGGGCGGGCCCGGCGGGCGGAGGAGGAGACGGAGGCGGGGGCGGGGCGGGCCGCGCAGGGGCGGTGCACCGGCCGGCGGGAGGAGAAACGCGGCTGGGGCAGCGGCGGCAGCGCGTCGTATGCGGCATGTTCCCGCGCTGGGGGGCGGCGGCGTGCCCCGCGGGGATGAGAGGGGGTGTCTGACGGGGGGCGGCTGGGGCGGCCGCGGGCAGCTCCAGAGTGGCAGCATGGGGCAGCAGGGGTGGCGCCCGCCCTCGGGAGAGGCTTCGCGGGGTAGCCGCTGCGAGGCGGGTTCTGGCGAGCCGTGAGGCGGCGGCGGCCTAGAAGCGGCGAGAAGGCCGCCCCGAGCGGCCACCAAGCGTCGGGGAAGGTGCCCGACAGCCTCCCCGGGCGTCGGTCCCGAGCTGTCCGAGTGCGGATATAGTCCTTCCCCTCAAGCAGGGCCCTGCACTTGTCCTTCCGGGGGGGGCGGGAGGGGCTGGGGCCAGCCCTGCCGAAGCGCCTCCTGTGAGCGAACATGGAGGCGGGCAGGGCTTCGGGCCCTGTCAGCCGCGGGGGGCGAAAGCGGCTTCCCCCGAGTCTGAGAGGGGGCACGGCCCTCCTGCCTCCGAGTTCCTCCGCAGAGAGCAGAAGGAGTGAAGAGAAGGGGGAAAAGGGTGAGAACAGAGTAACTACTTATTCCTGAATGTCTTTTAAGTTGCTACTGTATACACTACTTCTGCCTGCATGGAAAGCAGCTGGGCTGGTAGTGAGCTGTAAACTTGGACGTATGTGTTGTATTGGTTGTATTGGTAGTAAACGTCTTTTTAGAAATAATACACTGTTTCTAATTTTTTTACCTAAAGAATAAATAAGTCAAGGTCCCTACGAGGTACTGTGAATAGCTTCTAATTAAAAAACCACCCCAACCTCACAAACTCAAAATAGGAGATTAAATTTAAACTTCAGCCATTCATATTTAGTCACATAAGTTGATTTTTCACAAGTCCCAAGTTGGCAGCAGATCATGGGAAGCTATGATATGTTCCATTTTTCAAATGCCAGTTAGATCCTACTTGTTGATGTCACTGCATCTTGGGTTTTTTGATCCCCAAACAAAAATATGGTCCCCAGCATCCTTACTATTTCCTTGCCTTGGAAGTCATAACAAAATTCTTTCTTTTACCTAAAATAAGTTTCAAGAAACATGAAGTTATGCTTCTGTTTACTTCAAATTAAAATAAATTTTGGAAAGAAAAGAGTTACTTTTAGGAAGATCATTTCAAGTCTGAGTGTAATATGGTTTTATCAGGAACATACAATGCCCACCTTGTGTTTTATGTTTAGTTGTTTCTTTAGAGTAGACTGACAGCATGACTGAACTCAGATATGACAAACTTCCTACTGCTGCAATCTGCTCCCCCAGCTATTCACAGTTTCCGCAAGATATTATTCTATACCACTGATTTGATATTTAGTGGGTGTGCTTAATGGATGTAACTTGCTTAGGGAACAGGTGGAAATGAGGGTGGTAGCTGGAGAAGTAACTGAAAAGGAAATGTAAAAATAAAGTCTCCCCTGCTGCTTGTGCCTGTTCCTTTCCAAGGCACAGTCAAACATGGCATAAGCCATTACAGGGAAGTTCAGTTTAAGGTTAAAACTGACACACTGACTACTAACCTGCTTAACAGGGAGACTCACTGTAAAATATATTCTGTGGTTGCTTATGACCAATCTTACATTGAAGATGCACATTACTGCCATTGCTGAACTTTATCAGGTCCTTACTTAAGATAAGGTCAACTAACCCTTTGCAGTAAATGAATGTCACACACACCTTATGTACTCACATACATGTTATATAAATACATATAATATTACTGACAGTAAACTAAGCTCAGACATGATGGAAGCTTCTATTATGAACTTCACTCATTTCACTTTGGCTTACACTTTATCACAAACTATTAGTTTGTATTTGGCATTATCACAGTTGCTACAGCACAGTTGTTACAGCTACAAAGAAACATGGAAGTACTGTGATATCTTGTCACAACCCTTTTTTAGTTTCAGTTATGTACTATGACTTACAGAATTAACAGAATGGTTGAGGTTGGAAGTGACCTCTGGAGGTCATTGCTCCAAACCCCCTCTCAAGCAGGGTCAGCTATAGCCAGCTGCCTGGGACCATGTCCAGGTGGCTTTTGAGTATCTCCAAGGATGGAGACTCCACAGCCTCTCTGGGTGACCCGTGCCAGTGTCTAGTCCCCCTCACATTAAAAAAGCTTTTCCTGATGTTCAGACAGAGCCTCCTGTATTTCAGTTTGTGGCCATTGCCTCTGGTTCCTGTCACTGGGCAGCAGTGGAAAGAGCCTGGTTTCATCCTCTTTGCACCCTCCCGTCACGTATTTATATACATTGGTAAGATCTTCCTGAGCCTTCTCTTGTCCAGGCTGAGCAGCCCCAGCTCTCTCAGCCTTTCCTCACAGGAGAGGTGCTCTAGTCCCTTCGTCATTTTAGTGGCCATTTGTTGGACTCTCTCCAGTATGTCCATATTTCTTGTACTGGGGAGCCCAGAACTGGACACAGCCCTCCAGGTGTGGCCTCAACTGGTGCTGAGCAGAGGGGAAGGATCACCTCCCCTGACCTGCTGGCAACGCTTTGTCTAATGCAGCCAGGGATACCATTACTCATCTTTGCAACAAGGGCACATTGCTGGCTTATGTTAACCTGGTGTCCACCAGAATGCCCAGATCCTTTCCTGTCAAGCTGCATTCCAGGTGGGTGGCCCCCAGCATATATCAGTGCCTGGGGATGTTCCTCCCCAGGTGCAGGACATTGCATTTCCCCTTGTTTAACTGCACAAGGTTCCTGTCAGCTCAGATTTTAGAAAATCTTATTGCAACAAAATAAAGGTTTCAGTTCAGCCAGTTTCTTTTTGGATTAGAGTGTGGGTATTTCCTGAGCTAGCTCAATGGCATCAGTAAGCGAAAACCAACCTTGGGAGAGAGACAGAGTTGTGCTTGTTGGAAGGAAGCCATGGGAGCAAGAAGAGAAACTTCAAGATGGGGAGTTGTCTGCAGAGCTTGTGGCCTTGTAGATAACGGGAGTTGCTAAGCTGCTGTGTCTGCAATAGGAAAAAAAGCTAACAGTGGAAAACTACTTAGCATAGTTACAGGCTGATACGTCAGCCCACTGTAAAGGTATAAAAGGCTTGCTTGATTTTAATAAAGTTTCTTCAAGGTGTCTTTGGTCCGCTCTCGGAGTCCATGCATCAGTACGCCACATCAGAGAATCAATAATCCTTTTATAAATATTTTGTAAGTTTACACAGTGATGTTTTTTGACTTTTGCTGTTTTCTGTAAACATTATTTACTCAAGAGATGATAAAATGTAGTAGGAATGACTGCCTGGGATGTACACTGAAATTAACTGCTTTTTCATATAGTCATCAATGAGTTATAGAAATATACTTCAACAGGGACATATAATGATCTAAGCAACTCGTATGTTGCCTCTGTTGAAGTGCATGTGATACAAACTGACATTTTCACATTCTGTTGTGAAATTCATATTCCAGCACCTAGGCATGTGTGTAGTATTGAAATGTTTAAGAGAAGTCTGTCTCTTAGAAAATTTAATTTATAACAGCAAAAGACAAGATCATGCTAAGCAACATTTAAATGTAACATTTTGTTACTAAATCAATCAATTCAAACTGATTTATCTATCATATTACTGAAATGAAATCGCATTTGTAGCGTTGCTGGCATACAAGTAGTTTCTCAGTAGTCCAGAGGAAAAACTATTTAATCAAACTGTTCCTAAAATGAAGAGAGAAAGCAGTGATCATCCTAGAAAATAGACTTGCATGCAGATGAATCTTTCCAATGAATAGCCTTCAACTCTGTATGTTTTTCACAACACCTCTGAGTAGGAGTCCATTTCTTTAGTCCATGGTACACCCAGAAACTGATTTGACATAATTACTCTGGATGTTTTTGGAATCTGTTAATCCTACTGAAAATATTGTCAGCAGTGCTCTTGTAAGAGTTAGAAGAGCTGAAAATTTCATAGAGAAATGCCATGTGCATCTTCAGTAGTTATGAAAGGCAGTGCATTATGGAAATGAAAACTGAGTGATGGTAAATAACCTGTACTAAAAGCTGTCTCAAAGATCATCTCTTTTTTTGCCCCACCTTACCAATTAAGAGAACAGCTGTTATTTCAAAATAATAGGTTTTGTTGTTTACTCTGATACACCCATTTTAACAGTATAATTTAATTGATGGAAGCATTACCTCAGCATAACATTAGTGCAATAAAAGCTCTAGCATACCTCATGAGCATGGGTACTATTGTTCCATTAGACTGAGGACCAAACTGAAAACACATTTTATTTTCTTTAAAAAAAAATTTAAGGCAGTGTGTAAATCTAAAGCAGCAGGTATTTTCTGTCAGAGCATAATAGATTAAGCGTACTGAGACCATAGACATAGAATCTGGAGAATCAAGAATATGATGTCAGCAACTAAAATGTTAGTGCCATTTGGGATGGACATATGGCAGAAAGAATAAAAGGCAAGGGTGGGAGGAAACAGAAAGAAAAACATAACGAAGTGGGCACAAAACCCAGGAAAAATAGGAATTGAGGAGTTTTGTGGAGATGGCACCAAAGACTCTTCTTCCCAGATCCGCCTATTAAATACCTGTGTCACCTCAGGGCTGAAGTAGCTTTTGCCTAAGTACCTGTTTTCATGCACTAAAGTATGTAGGGTAATATGAGCGTCTCCCCTGTCCACTGCTCTTTTAACCTGTCTTTATTCCACTGTCCTTATGCCAAATGGCAGCACGCAAGTAGTATTCATCATTGCTTTATATAAAAAAGCAACACTGCCATTCTCCATTTAGCTAGCTCAGCTGTGAGGAAAGGGTCAGTAGTTTCCTTTTCATGAATACCTATGCTATAGGCGACTTAAGTGGCATCAGACATTCAGTTTTGCACTTAATTTCTCAACTATCTTTTATAATCATGGACATACACTGTGAAAGAAGAAAAGGTTTTAAGAACAAGCACAGATACAACCATACTCACGCAGGTGATAAGTAAGGCTGCGAAGGTCTTGACACAGCAATTATTGGGCATTAAGTCCTAGGTTGGAGGCGTTCCTTGGAGCTGGTAAAGGGGAGCGTGCTCCTCTTTCACTTCCTTGAACATTCTTGATTTGTTCTTTTCACAGCTTTGCTAAGACAGCTACTGATTTCACTGCTAATCGACAATCTAAATGGGACTTTGTTCTCTTAATGCATGAAGCTTCACCTGAATCAAAGCTGAACTTGTTCTGTTCTGCTACAGTCTAGAGAAAACAGCAGTTTTCATAGAGAGAAGGAATATTACCTCAAATGTTTATACACAAAACCACAGCAGCCAGTATCAGCGCAGTCTGGAACACTTATCTTGAATCAATTTGATGTTGCCAGAGATGAAATTTGGTCTAAAATTAAACTGGACATATCTAACCCCTGAGGATTTCTTGATAGGCGTAACTTCTTACTCTACAGTTTGTAAATAGTTTGTAAGTAAATGAGATCGCATTAAGAAGTGCCGTGGCCCTCTCAAACAACATACTTAACACAGGTGAGCTTGTTTCAACGTTTCAAATTGGAAAGTATGCCACAAATTTCGTCCTATAGATTGACCCGTTAGTGGTCTCCCCTTTGCGGGTCGAGCATAATCCTTTGCTCGCAGTGACCCCTAGTGGGAACGGGTGAGACAACTTGGTGCCGTCCGAGGTGCTGCTTGTAGAACGTCGCGTACAGCCGTTACCTGGTTAAGGGGGCACGTGTTCCGTCTGTTTGACTGTATGACAGACTGCTTCAGGAATTAAACAAGCATGCAAAACACGAACAGGGAACCGTAAACCGAAACCCACTCCCTCAGCCAGACTAAATAAGGAATTTAAAATGGTCTCTGTGTAATTTTGGTTAGATTTTTCTTTTTCGAAAAAATGCATCCATGATTCAGGTAATTTCCAGCATTCGCAAGAGCAAGAGATTGCTTTTACTTTCTGAAGTACAGCCTTGTACTGGTCTCTGCATGAGAGAGAGAAAACAGAAGGCTGTGATGCAAGAATTTCTACAAAGACTGATGTAAAATGTACAGTTTCTCCAAACCCTGACCCCAATGTAGTTATGAATTAACTTCAGTATATCACATACATTTTCTTCACCCAAGATTACTGGAGTGAGCATTTCCCCCCCTCTTTTGCAGAACAATTTGAATGAATTGGGGAGAAAAAAAAAAGCTCTGAAGCAACAATTATTCTGTCCGTTTCTCCAAAACTGCAGATGAAAAGAAAGTGGAGCAGATCATTATAGGAAGTACATTAGTAAGGAATATTTGTGATGGTTGGCAGAGTTAAATCTGGGATTTGGCAGTTGAAGGGGATTTAGCTCTAGAATTAGCTTATTCAATCCATGACTATTCAGAATTCAAGCTATAAGCATCTGGCTCACTTCGAACAAATAGAAATGACCATTCCTTTGTCAGACGGACAAGTTCACATAGCTTGAAATACAAAGCATTAATAATTTGCAAAGGGTACAACACATTTTTTTCTTTAAACTATCTTCTGTCCTTCCCTGGATTCCATCTGCTACAGAGCAGCAAACATAGACATGTTGTTCTCCATCCACAAAACATTACATATAAATTGCTGTCTGAAAACCTGGGTTGCTATATCTCAGTTTCAGGCATGTTTAATGTGAAGGATTCTGTAATAGAGATTGTGCATAATTTAAGTAAGGTTTTAAAAATGTGCAAAACTATCATATTGAAAATTAAATTTCTGACAGGAAATACATGCTAGTAGTCCTACACATGTCAGATAAAATTCTGTCATATTGTGGCTTTCAGTCTTTTAGTAAGGAAGCTTTCTTAGAGTCATGTTGTCATTAAGCTTTCAAACCATATTTATGTCAGTATTGCTATCTCCAAATCTCACTGCTTCCTGCCTAAAAAACTTCCCACTTATTTCAAAGCTTTGTATACAAGCACATTGACAGAGACGTGAAAAGAAGGTGAGTGTTAAGGAATTATAAAGTAGAGAATTTCAGAATTATTATCTGGAAAGTCCGCATTATTCATCATCAATTTTCAGTCACATAATAAGAGAAAGGGTTCAATTAATTTGAACTGCATATTTAAAACTCTTTTCTTTGTCCTTTAGGCTTTTATCTTACCAAAAACTTTTCAATCCAATTTTTATACTATATATTTATGCTTGTTCAGATTTTATTTTTACGTGTCAGTACTCCAATCCTGTTAATTAACATCAAAAGCAGTGGATTTTACTAACTTTACCTGACATTAGGAGTGTAGGGACAGGTTGCAGCTCTTTAATAATGCTGTTTTGTCATAGCAAATGCAGTCATCTAATTATTCTTATGATGCCAAAGTTAGTCTGTATTCTCACAGGATGGGGTTGGTCAGTTTGAGCTTTCAATATCTTTACAGTCCTGTCTGTAATTAGTAAATTACACACACAAGGCTCCCACCAGGTGGCAACAACACTCTTCAGTCTTTTAAGCATTTGCTATATTTTGCATGGTAGAAATGTGCTATGTACTAAGCAGAAGGAAAAATATGTGATTTATAATAATAAGGTGATAGAAAATTATTTTCCTGAACTCTCAAGGTACAAGCACTTATGAAAAGTCATCTTTAAGTAGGAACAGACTCCAGCATGCTGGGCAATATCCATTGTTAGGTTCTTAACATCTGTTTCAATATAAATACAAGTATTCCCCTTGGTTCCTGAGAAACTGAAATTGTTTACATTTGCTTTTGATGAAACCATACAGAGCAAACAGTGTGAAATGCTAATTTACTAGTGGGAGCTTAAACCTCATAGAGGTCTCACAGTTTTGGCTCAAATTTAGGCTGATCAAATTCACACCTTCATCTACAAATTAAATGCTCTTTTTTAGACTTAATCTAGATGTATTTCTGTAAGTGCTGTACAATTGCTATATGCCTATCCTGTATTTCTGGAGGAGGAAATACCTGCACTGTGAGGCTTCCATTTGCCAGAAGTGGAGAACTTGCTGTGCACTCACTTTTCAGATGCTCTGCACGTGGTTAGTGAGCTTTGTATGACACGTTACAAACGTGTTCCACCTGCAGAGCTTTGCACCTACTTAGGGCAGCAGTACGAGTTCTACATACTCAGGGTTTCCAGATTTACTGCAGCCCAGTTAAGAGTTATGGTCTGACAGCATGCATCAGGTCCTTGCCAGTGAGAAAATTCCTCAAACTTCTCCTAGAAAAGTTTCCAGGAACTAAAAGAGGGCATGTCTGAGGAAATGAAAAGATGTAACAGTTGTGGTATCTCAAAACTAATTGCACAATAGCTGTCTGACTCTTCAGTGTCTTGTCAGGCACAACGATGCAGTATGCTGTTATTTTCTGGAGTTCCCTATGATAATGTGTGACAAGATGTAATTCCCCAAAATAGTCTTCACAAGCAATGAAGAGGACATCATCTAATTGGTCGAGTAGAAAGTCCTAAGGAAGAAGGTGGAGACAAACACTACAAACTTTCTCACACAGAGGAAACAGTTTAGAACAAATGCCTGTTTCTGCTCATACAATACAACCTACTGTCATTTTTAAGAACAGAGGTCATCTTGTACACTTTACAAGCACTTCTTTTGTACATTCTCAGTCAGCAGAACTCTATGCTCCAGCGATACACCCATCATTAATAATTTCCACAAATCCTGCACAAGTGAAATATTTTTTCCTGCTCCCTCATGTAGAGGTGTACATGTGTAAAATTCCATAAATATTTCCAAACCATTTCACTGTAACCTAAGAAACCATAATCCTTTCTTGTGCATTCTCAATTTGTAACCTATTGCAACTTGTGTGAACACATGAACTGCCCATTTTCATTTTTCCCCCCAAATGCTTACATTTACAAAAAAGCTACTATAGGAAAAGATGGTATCAAGATAGGCATTGTTTTTTCTACTGCAGATATACAGAACTTCAAACTGCAGAGAAAAGTAATTTGCAACATCAGTTGAAATAGGGATATTGCATTTGGTTAATGTAAGGTGATTGCAGAGGTTACTGCCTTTGATGTAATAGTTTATGAAAAACCTGCTGGTTTTATCGTAAAGCACCCGTACATTTGAAAAATTATATTTAATTTATAGTTTTACTTTTCATGTGTTTCTAATAGGTTATTGGATGAAAACACTTTGAACACAAATAGCTAAGGCTGCAAAAGTTATCGTTGAAAGAACTCGAGTTATGTTTTGCTTTCTTTTTCACACTTCAAACACCACAAGTCTAAAACATGATTTGAATAGGGAATTTTGCATGCAGAACTAAAAACTTTACTGCCTTCTATATCCTTGAATAGACTAATAATACTGACACATGCTGTTTCAATGGAAGGAATCATTCAAGTATGGAGAAATTACAGCTGCAGAAGCTCACTGCAACTTTAAACCATCCTCTACAGCAGATAAATACCTAAGGCACATTCACAGCTATGCATAAATTGGTTTCACTAGGAATGCCTGATAACAATGTAACTAATTCACTGAAATGGAGCTTATAGCTATAAGTGAAAAATGTCTCCAAACTATTGAAGTCAGGTATATATATATTGACATAGACCCCATACTGCATTAATGTTCTTACTTTGCTTACCCATAGAATAATTTTTCTTTCTTTTTTCCTCCTTTTTTTTGAAATACCACTTACAATGTAAAACAATTAAGAATAAAAGTAGAAAAAACATTTTCAGCCAAATTTTGGATCAGGGTCCATTTAATCTTCAGGATGCTAGAGCCAATAAAGAGTACAGGTTGCAAGTAGCAGTTGCCATTCCCTTTTAACAATTGTGACAAAATCATTGTCCACTAAAGCTGCACAGTTTCATACATGAAATCCTACTACAGAAAGAAAAGGTGATGAAGAACGCTAAATTACTTTACACAGTGTAAAAAACCTCAAATCCCAAGAGAAAAATCCCATGCAACTGCACACTCAAGACCATGCTGACCTGCATTCTTACATATGTCCTTATCTAGGTATATTAATCCAGTACTTCACATCTACAATACATAGAGGACATAGTCAAATACTACATACATGAATTTTATCTTTCTGTTACACTATCCAGCCACGTATTTCAATGCAAACAAAGTCTTTTTCCTACCACCATCCTTATTTAGGAATGGTGCCCAAAAAATCAGGAGGCAGACTTAGCTGCATGTCACTAGGAAGTCCTCCCCGGGCGGCCGGTGGGTCCCTGCTCCCCGCGGGCTCCATGAGCTGAGGGCACAGCCGGCCGCGCCGCGGCCTTCACCGCGGGCTGGGGGGGAACCTCTGCTCCGGCGCCTGGAGCCCCTCCGGCCCTGCCTGCACCCACCGGGTGTCTGCGGGGCTGCTGCTCGCACACCTGCGCACTCCTCTCTGGCTGCAGTTGCTGTTGTGTACCGTTTCTTTCCCCTCCTTAAATACTTTGTCCCCTTGGTGCTACCACCGTCGCTGATGGGCTCGGCCTTGCCCAGCGGCGGGTCCATCCAGGAGCCCTCCTCCTCTCCTCAGGCTTCCTCTGAATCCGCGCCTCGTATCCACGATTTCGCTATGACCAACCCATCGGGCATGGGGGGAGCTTCTGGCAGCTCCTCACAGCAGCCACCCCTGTAGCTCCCCACTACCAAAACATTGCCACACAAAACCAATATGCCTGGTATAAAAGACAGTTGATTTACCACATACACTGGTTTTGTAGTCATGTAATTCCAATTTAATTTTTCTTTTTTTCTTCTTTACACTCAGTTCTTCATCTTTCTATAAGGGTTTAAGAGAATTTTGGGCTGCCCATTATGAAGTAAACGTTCTCACCATTAGTGCTAAGTCAGGTGCTAGCAAATTCTTCGGCTTGGCACACTGTACACAACAAATAGGTTTTTTCTCATTGTATTCTAAGGTCATACTTGTTCTGCTCTATGCTCTAGGTCATTCTAGCATTACTGTTTGCCCAGATTCTTATTAAGGATGTATGACTTGGACTACTTTTTTCCTAGGTAGATTGGTATTTCCAAGATGAATCTTTTGTCACACCTTTTCATCCATGCACTTCTACTCTTTGAGTTGCATGCACTTCTTTCCTCTTGATGTGACTGTATTCCTGATTTATCCATAGTATTAGCTTGAATGTCTCTGTTAAAAAAAGCTTAAATAAGGCTTAGATGAGACTAAGACAGCTATAGATGCTTATGATTTCTTTTCTCCCCATATGTTAGTTTTCTATCTGTTTTGATTAGAAACAAACAACAAAATCTTGCCTAATAAAATCCTTGGGAGATGGAAAATATTGCAAGAATTTGGGAAAAAAGATAAATAATGTCATACATCTGCAAAACATTCTGGAACCTGAGAGGTGGCATATTCAAGACGGCAGTGCACCCCTGCTGTGTTCATACAGGGAGTCAGTGTGACATATGGCTGGTTATGAATCCTGCTGTATATGAATGCTACATGTCCTGGCCTTGTCAAGGTGTTACATTTTTCCAGTGTTAATGTGTTGAGTTAGGGCTGCATAAAGAAAAAAAGGATTCAGCAACAGTTTCAAACCAAGAGTCTTGTAAATAAACACTGTGAAGAAATAAATGACAGGCAGATTTCAGCCTGCAGGCTCAAATAACAACTGTTTTAACAGTTGGGAGTTGGAAAGAACTGAGTAATTTTTAGAGACAGAGCCATTTTTAACTGCTTAAAAGGCATCAACCATATAAAAGAGCTATGAATATTTTAAAAACTACTTTATTTCTTCAGAAATGGTAATTCTTGATCAAAAGAAGTTGCTACAGATCAAGCATTATTTGGTGGAGTGAGAAATCCAGAGAGAGAAGCCTGCAGGAAGAATTGGCAGGGAACTAGGTAGACTCTCCTAGAATGGAAGATGGAGAGACAACTGGTAAGAAAGAGGTCTGTGTTTTATTGTTTCAAAACATAACTTCTTGCAATTTTTTTAGTTAACAGTGCTCTATGATTAAGAGAATATTTGATAACTACTTGCCAGTTTAATTGCCCCAGAAGAAAAAGAACTAGTCTTGTTGAGGTAAACCATATTTGCTTCACTATAGACTGCATCTGGGGTCCAATTATGAAAGCAGGAAAAAGAAATCACCTTGATGGACATATGCTGTTTGAGCTTACAGTCCTGAACAACTGGACTTTGAAAAATCAACCATCCTGAGAGAAGATTTCTAATACTTTAACAGACATAACCTTATGTTAGATATGTGAAGTCTTTTCAGTGACCTCAAGATTCTTTTCTTCTCCTTGTTCTGAACAGCCTGGTATTAATTTACAGGAAGGCTCTCAGAAGTCTTAAAAGGTATCAAAAGCTTTTTAAATCTTAAATATGATTTAGTGATAATAAAGGAGAAGATTTATCACAGAAAAATGACTTATCATCAATCTGTATTTGCAGAAGATACCATTTATATTCTGGTTTGGATGCAGAATTCAGATGTACTTTTCACAGGAGATCACCTATCTTCCTCAATGGAATTAATGGGAATTTATCAACATAGCTTAAAACAAAAAAATTACAACATTTCGCACAGCTCACTCCTGAGGATAGTCTTCAGTCTCCTGCTGACTTTGTTAACTGCAAGGAAACTATTGAGAAAAATCACTATATGATTACAAAAACACAGGACTGGAAGAGTTTCAAAACCAATTCTTTACTACCTCTCTCCTTATCCTGATGCAGGATCTACTCTGCTGGAATTCATCTAGGAAAGATTAAACAAAATGACTCTCAATTTTAAAGACAATCTGCTACAGTTCTTCACTTATTTTACCATGACAGTGATTCCAATAGATTGCAAAAAAATAGAAGATGGAATTTAACAGGAACAAATACAGCATGTTACATTTTTTACAGCTAATCTATGATCTAGAATAGGTCAATAACAGGATGGATCAAGAATCCAACACAGGATGAAGAATAACTGGCTGGGTAGCAGTACATTGGGGATTACATTAGATTAAAAAATCATACATCAAGAATGTCATTCTATTTCAGATAAAGGCAAGTGCCAACACAGCGTGTAAGGCATATAGGAGGTAATCCTTTCACTACTCAGGATTGTAAGGCCACAGCTGCCACACTTCAAAACCTAGGTTCGTACTTCAGAAAGAGGTGAATCACATGGACAAAGTCTAGAGGAGAACTGTGAGTGGTCACAAACCTAGAAGGAATTTATGAAAAAGGTGGGAAAACTAGTCTGTAGTTTACCTTAGCAAAGCAGATACTTCAAAATATGCAAAATCTTCTGCAAAGAGAATGCTTTTAGTGCTCAAGGGGGATAGAAGAGGTACTAGTAACTTACTGCAAAGGAGATTTACATTAGGTATTAAAACTACAAGAACACTGAAACAGACCATCCATACAACCATCAACAGAGGGTATGCTTAAAAGGAAGTAATAGAAACTTCTATAAGGAATATCCAGATGGTATTAGTAATAATGCCTTGGAGAACAAGATAGTTCAGATAATCTATCAAAATCTCATGCAGCTCTGAGATTTTTATTAACATGTCTTTATTCTTCAAATGTAAGCAGTTTCTCAGTTTACCATAAAGGGTATTCACTTTATGAACCACTCTTCTTTTAAAGAAGGTTTGGGAAGCTTCAGAATGTTGATATGTTTCAATTCCATTTGAATTTTGCAGTATATCACTTTTAAAAAGTATGATATTTAGAATATTTCCTTGTTATTTGCTACCTCTGTTGATCTCACTAAGTTAACCTAAAAAAGGTTTTTCTGCTGGACGCAGCTGAGGTAACTGATCAGCCGGAGTCCTGTTTACTTTAGTAAGAGTAAATTTGGGTGTCTGATCAGCATGATGTTTTCTTTGCTCAGAACATTGCTTAGCTAATACAGTGGTTGACAATATTCATAGTTAGCAATTTAAAAGCCAGTAATGCATTTGTCTTTTTTTTTTTTTCTTTTGTTGACATATGTATGTGAATTATTGCATTAATTAATCCTTGTACAATAAGAGATCTGCTGTTCACACATGTGCAGGGTGACATCTGGTTTTAAGATAAAACTTTCAATAGCAGACTGGAAAGAAGAAACAAATCTTCAAGAAACTCATGGGGCAGGGGATAAAAAAAGAAAGGACCAATTAATTTAGGCTTTCTTTAGTTGCCTTAATCTCACCCTGAACTTCTTTGGTCAACTGAGAGGGGGCAGGGGAGGGTATAGCCATTTATAATTTTTTTTTAAGTTATCTGTCAAGACTAGAAAGATTATTTCATTAAAATGCAATTTGAGGTTCACAAAATTTTCTAGGCTATAAATTTTTAACTCACCTAATCTTTCCTCTGGGCCATTCTCAGAGTCCTCAGAATATGCCAAGATTTTTTATGGTTAGGGCCTAAGCCACTTGAAATGATTCATAAAAGAACACAGTCTAATAGGGCAAGTTACCTAAATAATTCAATACTGCCATACCCTTTGACAGGTACACAAGAAACTGAAAATTCCTTTTGATTTCATTTCATATTTGTTTTAGGCTAGAGACCATTTCTTTTCTGAAGCAGGGAAATCCTTTGCATTATACTGCTTCACATCTGGTGCCACAAAGCGCTCTATACACAGTGCCTGACTCGTTCCATTTGAGCAAGAGGGGCTTCTGTAGGGGACAGGCAGGCTAAGTTCCAAATGCAGTCCTACAGGCATCCTAAATAAATAGAAAAATAAGCTAGGGGAATTATACAGAAATTCTGAGCACCTTCTGGGTGCTTTGCCAGATTTACCTGACTTTACCAGATTAAACCTATTTTGTACCCTGAGCCCTGGAATACTGACCAACCATGTTCTGCTGGCCTGGTTTTCTCCCTGCAACGTCCTTAGATGGGCTTTGGCAAATTAGAAAGGCTGCACAGAGAGTGCATCAATTTGCACACAATATCTGCAGCATAAATTTGTCGTCTCAGCAGCGCTGGTTTTTTTTTTGACGTAAATCATGAAACATAAGCAAAGGAAGAGCCAGAGAAGAAAAAGCCCATGGTAAAGTACTGTGGCTAGAGCCAGACCTCGAGGATCTGGATGGAGACTAACCAAACTGCCCTCAGGAGCAGCATAGACATTAGCCCATGAGGCTGTGAACTAGCCATCTCATAAACAGTGCTAGCTTAGGGATCTCAGCAGTTTGGTCACCTCTATCACTAACTATCAATTTTTTGTATCTTCTCATAGCCTAATTTACATATAACTTCTACTGTCATGTTCCTGCTTGATCTGTTTGACCCCACTACTACATTACCATGGCTAGACAACAGCTGACAACCTTTTTCAAACTGTTGTATGTATAATATCATCTTATGGGAGTCCTCATCACAACATTTTCATGCTATTGCTCTTTAACTGGGCCTGCAATTACACAGTTTAATTAAATTTTGTTTAACATGCATCTGCGATGTTTCTTATTCTTTATTTGCAAAGTGATTCCCCCCTCCACTATAAAATAGTGGCAATCTCCACCAGCATATATTGTGGTTGGATGAGAAGATCGTTGTAGATCCCTTCCAACTGAACTAAACTATTCTACTCCATTCTATTTCATATTATTCATATGCATACACTATATCCATTCTTCTTTTATCATATCAAATACATACCTTTTGATCAGTCTTATATTTCTCCATTCTGGCTGTGCTGCTGATGCAATATGTTGAAGTATCCAGGACAGCAAATTTCTGGGATAGCTGTCAAGTATGAGTTCTGGAAGGCGTTTTCCTGAAGCCACTTAATGAAAAGGGGGGGGGGGGGGGGGGGGGCGGAAGACTTACAGATAAAGCTCACTAAACCTTGTCTGAGGCCATAAGAAAATATAAAAGCACCCCATGTTTTTTGGAGGGAAGTCTATGTTTAAACAATCTTAATTACTCAAGTTGTGATTGAACTCTGGGCAGTGTACTTAAAGACATTGCTTATTTTACCTTTTCCTAAGGACAAACATTGAAAAGACAGGCCTAATGTCATTAACCCTGTCTAAACTTTCTGCTTATTGGAGCCTGTTTTATTGAATGTAGGTGAAATTGCCCTTAAAGCGGTATAAGGAGAGCAGAAGTATATGAACAATTAATTTTTTTTTGTTCTTATCACAAGTTTAATTATACCTGATACAATTAATTTTTAACCTTGAGAAATATTTTTATTTTCCTCTGTTGCACATTAATCTGTCACTTCACAGGGATTAAATATACTTTCATTAAGTAACAAAGCATCCAGAATCTGCAGAATCTAATCTAAAGGCAGCTAGTAAAACTTCAGCTATTTTGCCTTTGAGCATTTAGAAGAATGTGATAATACAGGAGCAATTTTGGTATCTACACTGACAAATATCATGCTAGTGCATCACCAGGATGAGTAATGAAGTGCCTATTTCATCTCTCACAGGGCATAACTCACTGATTCCTGTATCTTCTTGTTCAGGTAGTAGCTGGTCCTATCCAATTTCTACTTCTAAAGAAAAGATCACATTCAAGATTCAAAGTCCTACTCCAGCTTTAAAGAGAGCTGCTTTCTAGTGAGAGACAGCAGACCTTGCAGATCTCCTATGTTCAATTACACTCTAGTTTCCAAAGATGCATAACTACTTGGATCTTCTTCTCTTTTAACAGGGAAAAGGGAATGAATTTATCAGGCTATCTGATAATTTCCCTATCACCCTTTTTTTCTTCACAAAGATTAACTTTATGACAGCAACCTGTTTTTCATTCTGTAAGGAAGATACATTCAGGGGAATCCCTCAGTATTCCCCAAAACAAAGACCTTGAAGTTATCTGCACAACAGCAGTAAAATATTTCTTAATTTTGTATACTGCTTGAAGACTTACGTCAGTGTGTCACAAGCTGTAACATTTCTTAATGAGCATTTCCAACTAGCTGCTGTCCTTTGAAATGACACAACCTTGTATTATGTCCTGAGCCTGCAGTTATGAATACACACATAAAAGTACATCTACTTTCTAAACACGTAAACTTCTGTAGAAGTACTAAAATCTTCAATATTATTAAATTCTTATAATAATTGGATTATTAATAAAAGTATATATTCTTTTCCTTTTTCCTTTGTACTTGAAGTTTCTATTTACAGGAATGCTACAATTAAGAGTTGCTACGCATATACAGTATCATCAATATACACATTATACAATATTATAAGGTCTTCGGTTTAGAAAGCTGAGGTAGCCGTTAAACAACTCATCCTTAAAAGAAAGAATAAGAATTGTGAAGAGGGAAAAGTCCACCAAAATGTCGTGTTTTTAACAGCCTTTTTCCAACAAAGCTCTGAATAGCTCAGTGTATTATGTACTGAAGCAGGTGTGAGTGAACCACAGGCACAGATCCTCAGAGAATTCCTTCTAAGAAGTATAATGACTGTTATTTTTACCCTTTTAATCCCTAGTCTCTCCTTATTACAGCTAATCATCTCAACATGTGCATTAGAGAGCTATGCAAGTAGCTCCAGAAATCAATTGATATCTAAAGCCCTAGTGCTTCTGTAGCAGCATCTTGGAACAAACATGGGTTAATATATTGTAAATCTTCAGTTTTCCCTTGTTTTAACAAATGCTTTATCTCCATATTCCACAGCACAGTTATTAACTTCATCTGTTTCTATTGCCATTTTTAATTTGTTATGTGACTGCACAGCAAGGCAGCTTTTAACCAAGTCAGCTGTACATAAAGCCTATAATAAATCCTAATTTCAGGGTGTATATTCCCAGAAGACTCTTGCCCCTCTGTTAAGGAGAAAAGTGACTTCTCAAAAAGAGATGCAAGAAAATACCAACAGTGCATACATATCAGCTCAGACCCACTCACACACAAAGGAATGCCATACAATCTACTCAGTGCAATAGAGAAACGTAACAGATTGTTCAAAATACCTATTTCAACTCTTAATTGCAAGCTGATTCCTTTGGCTGCTATTGATATCCATCCATGGTGAGTATTCCCTATTAGAAGCACATATTTCTAACACGCTGTTTCTGGATGTTCTACTGACACCCGCCTCTGGCAGAACCCGTCAATAGGGTGAGAGAGGGGGAACACCTCCAAGAAGATAGACCACAACTTGTCATATCAGCGTTTCTCCCATTTGTAAAAGAAGACTTGATTCTGACAAAATATGTGTTATAGAAAGAATTTGTTTGGTGCACGCGAAGCTGTAGGCAGGCGTGGGCAGGTTTTGCCCTTGGCCAAAACGAACAGCGTCCCCCACCAGTTACAGCACCACGTTACCAGCTGCCCGATGTCAGCACCGGTTTCCCTTTTGGTTCAGCAGATACAGATTCTGTGTTTTGAAATTCAGCAGCACGGTAGGTGATTTTTTGGTGCGTGTTAATGCCACCATCAATTTTATATATGACTGCACAGCAAGACAGACTCTCTAGGGGTATGCCTGCTCCGGGGCCAGGGTAGCCTTGACAGAGATTCACCCATGATGTGGAGAGGGAGCCCAAGCATCCCACATGCAGGCATTTAGCAGGCCAGCTCTCTGAGCAAAATACATCTCAACTACTACAGAAAATCAGGTCAGCTCTTCCCAGCAATCTTGAATCTGAAAATATAGTATTTTAAAAATATTTTAAATTAATATGAAAACATTACTGTTTTAAATGAAAATCCACTGCAAGTCTCACAATGCTGCAATAACTTAGAAGAATAAACTTCATTCCATTTCAATGACTCTGAATCTCCCAGGCTTTCTGAAATGGATGTCTTGAATCCAAATTTTCCAGAAAAATCATTCCCATAAAAGATCACACCCAAATCTTTTAAAGTGGATAATCACAGTCAGTCTACTTAAAGTTCTTCCTAAGAGTAGCTCATTTTGCCTTTCCTGTCCTGAGCAGTATTAACATTAATAATAATCAGTGCTGAGTAGTGAGAAGTTTTAAATATAGCCATATATTATACATAACTGCTGCAGTGTTGCTGCACACTATTATATAGCTGCCTGCAGATGGCTGCATTTCAATGGGAAAAAACAAACATACCATGTAAAAAATAATAAAATATGTCCTTAGGTGTGTATTTCTGATTTCTAAATAATATTAATGTTAGCAATATTAACAAGAATAACCACAACAACAATAATAAAAAATAATCAGTGCAATCCTTTTACATCTAAAGCAGGAGATAATTGGTTCTGCTGTGTGTAAATCAGTTTCAAAAGTGCACTAGGATATTTTTTCATAAAAGAACATAGGAGCTTAAAGCATTATGATTATTCAGAGCTGAAGTTTTAAAAACTTCTCACACTTTGAGTTTTAACTGAGCAGGACCACCACTGTTTACAAGGGACTTTTATTACGATTACAATATCAGGGCAAAAATAGAGCAAGCATTCTGATATCCTTCTGCTAGTCTGCAGGCTTAAAGCTCTTTACAATGAGTATAGCAATATTAAAAATGGATTAACTTTTCAATTATGGCCTGTCCTTGAAATTTTATTTTGCTTTCCACTTAATATAGTTACTTCAGCATGAGCACGATAAAGTGCCCCTAATTCTAACTGCATAGCCATAATGTTACCAAAAGGTTTTAAATGTGTTTTTAAAGTGATACTTCTAAGTCTCAGTTCTGTTCCTCCTCAATTAAATGAAGAATTTGCATTGATTTGGAGGGATGCAGAACAGAGCTGAATATTTTCTTGCTGATATCTCGCACAGCACTTTTCAGATTCAATATCTCAAACTGCTTTACTATCACTAAAAGCAGGGTTAGAAAGTTGGTAATGCAACAGCCGAACAGTAATAATACGTCAGCCACTGAATGGGCAAAGTATTTCTTTCCCTTTGCATATGTCTTCTGCCTTTCACAACTGCACATGCCTTGTGTGTTTTCCAGAAGCCGCCAGGGATCCCACAGTTACCAGGATGTATCAGGATTAATTTCGGGCTGACTCACAGAATTCCTGTGTGAACTTGGGCAAGTCTTGCAGGACCCAGTTTTCTTCCAGCAAGATACAACACTGTTGTAAACAAACAAACATACAGTTCAGATTTTAAGTCTTTACTTTCACTTACTATTCCAGCCTCTTGGATATTCCATGTCCACTAATAGCATTAGTTCTTTGGGGATGGAAGTATCTTTACTGTCTGTGGTGCAGACAGCGCAATGCATCCCTCAGCTTCTAGATATTAGTGGTTATCAAACGACAGGCATTCAAAAGGACACTTTAGGGCAGGGGTCCTCAAACTACAGCCTGCAGGCTGGATACGGCCCCCCAGGGTCCTCAATCTGGCCCCCGGTATTTACAGACGTCCCTGCACCCCCCCCACCCCACCCCACCCTCCGGGGGTTGGGGGGGTAACCAAGCAGCGGCAGATGACTGCCTGCCACTGCATCCGCGTGCCGGCCCCCTAGTTAAAAAGTTTGAGGACCCCTGGTCTAGGGTCCATGAAGTGACGCTTGCTCTCCAGGTGAAGGAAACAGCAGGTTATAAAGCCATGTCTGACAGGAAGGTAATCTTTTTGACCTTGTACAGACAAGGAGATGATCACCTAACTTTAGCTTTAAACAAAGCCAAATTTATGTAAATTAAAAAAGCTCAGATGCTTTTATTAATGAAAAAATATGGAGAAACAAAGTGCTAGCTAAGTTATAAATTTCACGTCCTTATTTATTTTTAAGTACTTACAAGCAAAAATTACTTAATAAGGTAGAAAAATAATTTGTGTGCAACAACCCTATGTACCAGCCTGTCATAAGTAAATCCTATACAGAACATGCTGCCTTTCTTCAGAGCACAAGACTGCATCCTTGACAAGACACAACACTGATATAAGTCCATGCATATATTATTTAAGAGCTCAAATTTCCTCTCACCCTGACCAGGGCCAGAACTAAGGCCCAAAATTCTTTTTCCTATAAAGAACAGTTGAAAAGCAGCTAAAGCATAACAAGCTTCTTATTACAGTTTCATTAATCCAAACTTGGAACATAGCCACTAATAAATGTGTTGACATTTTTAAAGTGCATATATATCAAACATTTATACCTGAAATTGTCTTGGAAAATGGAACAAATTAACTATATGAAGTAATTAATGCCAGCTGGGGCATTCAATTCTTAGTGATTTCAAAATCAAAAGCAGCATTTTCTCTATAGAGGAGGAACTTTTAGGGTTATTCTGGCAACAAGAATTCCTTTAGCTCCTGTCTGAAATGCCTCCCTTTGGAAAGAGATTTGTTTAAACGTTGCTTTGCAGTGCCCGGCAATGCTTATTCCCTTTTGGTCTCAAATGGCAATTCTGACCCTTTAATTGCCTTTACTGTTAAAACTGTGTGTTCCACTTCAAATTTGGATTTGAAGCATTCAGTTTGGCCTTGGATAGTGTCACGGTTTTATCTGCTAGAACGAAGTGGCCCCTTCTCAGATCGCTGTCGCTGCACTGCATCCCAGAGCTGTCTTTCTGACAAACCCCATCGACCTACTTCTTTGAGCCTGTTTCAAGGCTGATATATGTTTCTTGCATTTGCAGTTCTTCTTTTGAGTCTGTCTAGCTGTTTTCCTATATCCATCCTGTCTCACCAAACTAAATATAGGCCTCGCACCCCAGCAGCAACAACACAAAACCCCAAACAGAGTGGTAAACGGGCTTGTTTACCATTGATGCTGGGCCTATTTACACAAACTTGCCATTAGCCATCAGCATAATATTAAGCTAATTATTCTGACTCTCCCCACTCCCCGAGGTCTTGGTGTTTAGCTAACGGAGATACATTCCTGCTGCATTCACTGGGTCAGTCGCTGAGTCTGGATCAGCAGAATCACACTCGTGAAGAGCATCTTCGTAAAGGCGCGTGCAAAGCCAGCGCGGGGCAGCGCCGAGGAGGCAGGCTGGTTTGAAATGCACGAGCAAAGCCTGGGCCCGGGAGCCTCAAGCAGCTTTTCTGCTCCATTCTAACAAAATAATGAGGGTTTGGTTGGCATTAGTGCTCACAGCCGTCTAGCGTGGCTAGCGAGTGCTGGCAGTGGCGTTAATCTGCGTCCGGCTCTGGCATGCGGCCGTAGGGTGTAACATAAAAAATGAAACCGACAAATCCCGCTCGGCACTTGCTCCGGATGCCCTACCGAGGCGGCGGGGCCGCGCTCGGCGGTGTTACACCCCCCGCCCGGGCCGGAGCCACTTGTGCCACCTCGCCCCCTGCGCGGGGGTCCAGCCCGCCGAGGCTGGGAGCGCGGCCCCCGCTGGCCCCGCCGCGGTCCCCGCCTGGCCGCCCCTCGCCGCCGTGGCGGCTGCGGGGCTCCCCGCCCGCTCGGGGCGGGGCTGCGGGAGCGGCTGGGGCCGCCGCCTCCCGAGGGCGGGCCGCCGGTGACAGCTGGGAGGGAGCCGGCGCTGGCAGCGAGGTGCGGCCGCCGGACGGTGCGTCGCCGCCTGCTTGCCGCTCCGTCCGCATCGCGCCAGCGGGTCCCTCGGGGGGAAGCGGGGCAAGGGCTTGGCGGGGCCCTGCCACCGTTGCTGGCCGCGGCGTGGGTGAGTAGCGGCGGCGGGAGGCAGGGGTGGGTGATGCGGGGGCGGCGCGGAGGACGGGGTGGGGGATGGATGGGTGGGGGGATGGATGGATGGATGGATGGATGGATGGATGGATGGATGGATGGATGGATGGATGGATGGATGGATGGATGGATGGATGGATGGATGGATGGATGGATGGATGGATGGAGGTTGCCGCCGCCGCACTCAGAGACTTTGATGGTGCGAGGTGCCCGAGGGAGAAAAGTGCAGCCCGGGGTGGGCCGGGGCCGTGCGCGTCTCCGCTCGCCCCTCCGCGCCGGTGACCCGACGGGCGAGGAAGCCCCGAGAAGGGCGGCCGGTCCTTGGCGGGGCCGGGCGCTGCCGGTGCCCAGGCGGGAGAGGCGGCTGCTGCCCGCCGAGGGGGCCAGCCCGGCCGGGCCCTCCACCTGCCCCGGCGCTCCCGCAACTCCTCCGCAGCCAGCATCGAGCCGGGGCGCGGCCGCGGCAGGGAAAGGAGGGCCCGGGACCCCGCGGCTGCGGGGGGTACGACCCCTCCGAGCCCCGGGGGGCTGCCCGTGCGCGCCCATCGCTGCCGGCCTCCCCGCGGCCGGTGCCCGCCGCCGCCGGTCCCCGCGGGAGGGGACAGGGATAACGGCGCTCCGCGCCCTGCCCTACCGCCGGGCCGTACCTGCGGCTCCGGGGGGCGTCGGCGGGGCAGGCTGAGGGGGGCTTGGACCTGCTTGGCAAGCCCAGCCCTGCTGCTTGGGTTCTCTAAGAGCAAATCTGAGGCCTGCCCTTGGAGGGCTTGCGGGATGAGGCCTTTTTTTTTTTTTTTTTCCAGGGTGCAGGCTGGCAGATATTTACATAATATCTCTGCTTAAGAGTGACCTCTTCCCTAATTGGAGGCTTCCTTTCCATTTTCTATGGCAACACTACAGAGCACATCACTCCAGGGGGTTGGATGAGAGGAGTATCTGCAGGCAGTGTCATTTTTCTGTGTTGGTTGCCCATTAAGACCGGTTTGTGCTAGTGAATGGGCGAGATTGTGAGGAGAGTTCTCGCCCTCGGCTCTTGAGGCAGCCGCTGGGTCAGCGAGTCGCTGCGGGATCTCTACATAGAGAGAAGGTGGAGTGGACACAGGTGTAACAAACGAGCAAGAATTATTTTTGTTAGGTATTTGCAAATTCTCAGTCGTATATTAGTGGCCTGACTGATGACTTCCCTGTGCCACACTGTCTAGTCAAACAGTCCTAAGATATGATGCTAATTCAAACAGATGGTATTTATTTTTATTATTTATTGATTTTAAAAATTCATAGGATTTTTAGAAGGAAATCCTAGCAGATTTTGTTAGGGGGAAGAAAATGAGTCCCGCTTAATTTCAAGAATCCTTTTGCTCCCCGAGATCCCTGCCCTGTGATTAGAACCCATCATGTATACACGGTAATGGCTTTTCTTACATGATCGGTCTCACTGACAGTAAGCATGATGTGCATATGTATTTATGCAGGAATGGGATTCTGTAATGCTCATTAGGGTCTGCTGTGTTTCATCTCCATGAGGTGCCAGTTTCTGTTTCAGGTTTTATATGGCTAGAGGTGCATACACGTTGTGTTGGTTTTCCAAAGTCTGCTGAAAAGAAATGTTTTCTGATTGTAAAACGCACTAATTCATGGTACGGTTAGGCAGGAGGGTTTTTATGAAGACTTTTGCATTCTACCTAATTATCTTTTGAGATGCTGTTCTGTTTTGTATTGAAAATACGCATGCCTTACTATTTATAGTGCTAAAATTAGTTATTGTAATAGAGGAGCTGTGATATTCTGTAGGGCTTGGAACATTTTCTTTCAGTCCCTGCTCTCTCTATTTCTTGGTCCATTGGGATGACTGTTTCTTGCACCTGAGGTAGTGTGGGGTCTTTCTGGGTTTGGATTTTTTGTATTTGAATGGGTGCAGGTAGTGAGTGTTTTAATATGAAGTGAATAGATATGTTGGTGTTTCAAACAGAGGGGCCGACAATCTTGTATCTTCTAGAGGTGATGATTCTCCTTATGGGGTGGAGAGACCACTGATGAGAGAGGTGCTCCAAAAATTTAAGGAGGGCACCCCCTAGAACTCCTTCACTGAGGCATTGGGCCATAAGTCTGCTACTGGCTGAGATACTAGTACTGTAAGAAGCCATTGGTATAGAAATTTGCCCAACATATTTAAGTTCTTCTGCATGCAGATAAAGTCTTTTCTTTCCTTTTTCTTTTTGGAAATGCTTAGCAATTCTCACTCTCCACTTAAATGTATGTTCCTTTAGTGTCTTTGATTGTTGTTATGGAAACGCAAGAGTTGGAAATATCCTCAAAAGAGGCCATGGGTTGAACCTGAGGTAAAAATGAGGCTTGAATTGGAGGAGATGCGCAGTGTTAAAATGTTACTCTTAGTATGCAGTGAGAGAATAGAGGTTCCTCATTGTGATTTTTCTGTTAGAGGTCAATCTCGTTCAAGCCTCCTTACTGTTTTCCATAGTTAGTATATTTGTGTCCCCAGCACCATCATTGTTACAGTTTATCCCAGCTCTGCTGTCAGTTTCTGCTTTTAAATATTATTTGTCAACATTTAAATGTTTACAACTATTTTCATGTATAGATTTTTTTTTTTAACATTTTGATTAGATTATGATAGACAATAGGAGTTGTAGGAGTAGTAAATGTATTGAGGAAAGAAATGGGCCTGGGCCACATTTCTGGACAGCATAAGGACAACTTGAGCTGGCAGAAAATAATGAAGAATGTGAGGCTGAATGGCCTCTTTGTATAGAAGCAAGGTTGGTTGCATGCTGCCTCCTGTCTAAGAGGATATATGGACATGTACCACTGAGTACCGTGTTTCAATTTATTTATTAATTTATTAATTTTGAGCTAAGGTTGCTCTGCCATCAAGGAAACAAACCATTAAATCCTTCCTCATGTTCTTCTATGTAATCCTGATTATTTTTTCCTCTCAATTTTCATGAACTCTATTCTGCTTCATTTTGGAGGCGCAATATGCAGCCTTAATTGCAGCTTTGTGTACTGATATGCACAAACATGTTCCATCTCTTTTGTTTTTCATTAAAAGAAGGTTCCATATTTAGAACAGTTTCTGATTTATGGTACTTATTCCAATGTTACTCTGCATTAGTCAGGAAAATCAGTTTCATAGTCGTTGTTTCATAGTTTATTCACATGTTAAAATAAAACATCATGAGTTCATGATCTAAAAAAGTCCTTTTTTCAATCTTGGGAAGGGTTCCTTCACCCTGTATGCAAATTCTGTAATTTTCTGTTTAACTTTTGCTAAGATTTTTTAAAATCTAAAACTTTTTCAGCCCTAACTTCAGTAACAGGGAATATATCTATAGTAGTTCAATAAAAATGGTAGAGATCAATTCTTAATGGGAAAAATGGAGCTGTAGTAGTAGTTTAAACTAATTTTAACTCATTCTATTTCAGTAATAGTTCCATCCTTTGCACATTATTTTAAAGGTGTGCCTGATACATATGATATAAAAACATAAGCATACACACACATTAGTCGTTTTTGTGCCATCCTCTAAATGTGGTGAATAACCTGATTGACTGAAACCAATTTCTAGGGGTGAAAGTCTGAAAGTTAAACAAAAATCACTTAAATGGTGAAAAGTTTAGAAATAGTGAATTGACTTTTATATTGATTATCCCCTCCTCAAACAGCACAGCCCACATTGGTTTGCTTTGCTTTGGGTTTGCTTTGCTTTTAGTGGAAGACAGTTGAACAGCATCTTTGTTTTGTTTTGATGATGACGGGAGAACTCTGATGTAAATATTACTTGTTCTGTTCCTTGCAGATGTTTTTAAAAAACCTATATATTTAGTCTGTGAGCTGGCATTCTGTAATCAGTGTAAAATTAAGAGGGGAGCTATTTATATTATCAGCTCAATGTGTATTTTTTCATGTGTTGCTTGCTTCCTACTAAATGCTGGACACAGCCACAACTGCAGGAGAATCAAGATGTCTCTCATAACTCTTTGAGGTTTTCTGCAGTGTTTTCTTCCGATCTTTAATTCACCATAACAATATTTTGCCTGTTGTCTAGCACCCTACCTTGAAGGTAAGGAAAATGGCAGCTGTTTCAGAACGTATATTTTTCATATACCTCAGTGCTATTTTGACTCAACTTTTGTCCTCATGGATAACTGACAGTTGTCCTCCATTTCAGTTGTCTTTGACAAGATATTAGTATTGAACATTTTTAGTTGCTCTTACAGTAGCTGTTACCTTTCCATTCAGCACGGAAGTGTCAATAGTGTCACACGGCTATAATTTGCAGTTTCACTTTTGATTCAGCACTGATGTTAGGCATGTGCTGCAGATGAAATACACGGCTTCCTGGGTGTAACTTCAGTAAACGGTGTGCCTTTAGCTAAGGTAAACGTGGTTGTCAGCCTTCATTATGGACACTGGCTGCATATCTGGTTGCTTTGATTTCACTATGCAGGTGATAAGGTTATTTCCCCCTGCCGTGTGTATAATGCACTCAAGTTTAATACTTACATTGTTTATTCATTTTAAGATGAGGTGAGCCAAGTGGCATGTTGGTGTAATTGAAACTGAAGGATTATTGTTATTATCTGTATGGTGAGAATAAGAGTGAGCCACTGCAGAGCAGTCTTCCTTGGGTTCTTCCAAAATTACCTTGTTTCTCTTTAATGATCAGAATGAGGAACCTCTTATCTATCTAAAGTAGACCTATTTTAGTAAGACCTTCCAAAATGTCAGTGATTCTGAGGCTGAGATTTCATCATCCTTTTCTGTTTTCTATCTATTGCAGTATCCAGCATCTGGTAACTATTTATTTACTGCACCATAATGCTTCTTATGCTAAGAAAGTGTCAAATATTTTGTATTTCTTCTCACTAGCTTGCATGTGAACTGCCATCCGAAGGTACAAGCCTTGTTTTCCTGTGAACTACCAGTTTTCTGAGCAAGCTTTTTCTTCGTGTTTATAAATACTTGTGGCAATGTGAAGCACTTGCATCCTTCATCTAATCAGGACACGTTTCTGGGCTAGAGGTTTTTACTTTGTGAGACAGTGATTCCTGTTGTTTGAGTCTCTAAGCTGCAATTGATTGTATGATTTTGAAGTAACTCCTTCACATAGTTCTGCAGTATCTGAATGTAAGTACACCGTGATCCCTATCAGGATGGAGAGAGTGCGTGGTGATGTGTTGCTTCTTTAGATTGCTTAGAAATGAGAGACAAAACACCAAGAACACAGCTTTTTCCCTATCCAGATGTAAAGCACCACTTTCACAATGTTTTTACCTTATGTTGATCTACTTTGAGTCACATCTTGGTATTTCCTGTAGAACAGATTGTGCCTTAATCATTCATTGCTAAACTTACTAGGTATAGACTATGTTATAATTATACTCTCGCGAATTTATTGTAGCAGACCTTTAGTTCTTATAGAAGAATTCAGACGTTTTTCTTTTCATATCTGTTCTTGACCTCTCTGTTTCTTAAAGCAAAAAGAATGATCTGCAAGTGCATTTTATCCCAGCTTCATTATCAACGTGCTTTGGGATTTAGTAATTTTTAAGAAAGATCAGAGAAAAAAACTGTGTGCGCTATGGCAAAAGAAAATAACTCAGCTGACCAATAAGGATGGTGGACTTAATTCTCACAAAGGCACATTTCAGCTTCTCTGTGCAGCATAATCCTTCTAGAAGATAATGATCTTATTAGCTTTTGCATGAGGCTTTGGCCACTGCCGTGTAGGGTGGGGAGGGAGGATGGGATGCTGTAGCCCAGCACTCAGTGTCTGTTCTGGTAATTCTGAATCTTTTAGTAAAGTGGTGAACTCTTACTACATACTTCAATTACATTTGCTATAGCCTGGCTTCCTACAGAAATGAGGCTTAAATGCTTCTTGGTCCCTATGACTAATTTTTGCATTTCTTGGCCAATTTCAAACTGCATTTGTAAGAAGGGTTGAAGTCTCCAAGATGAATCTGTTCCAGAGCTCAAGATGTATATACTTGACTGGGAAGGTTAGATGAGCCTTTTTGTATTTTTAAACCAGTTTCACTGTTGAATGGCATTAACTTGCATTCTCTGTAATGATTTACCTTGAAAGAATGAATATTTTTGGGCTATTTCTTTTATTCCTGACATCTTATTATATTCCATTGTTAATGTTTTCTGTTGTTTTTTGTTGAGGTTTTGGGGTGTATGTGTGCCTTTTTTTTTAAAAAAAAATTGTCATTGCCTGTTACAATTTCTTGGATTTTTTAGATTCTACATTCTACCAGCCACAAAGTCAGGGCTATTACTACCTCTTGCAGTAAAAACACAAAGCTTTCTTGCATTCAGCTAATGGAAACAACTCTGCCTTTATGTTAATATCAAATATTCTGTGTATGTATTGTTTTTTGCATATTTTTTTTTACTGTTGTCCGCTGTCTAAGAAAGCCTAAAATATTTTGGGTTTTCTTCTACATTTTCTTTTCCCCATCTTTTCATCTTAGCCTTTCCTAGATGACCTCTGCTCTAGAAGATAAATGTCTATTTCTGCACCACAGTGAGGAACCATGACCACAGCCGTGGTTAGATATATCTGAGCTAGAGTTAGTCTGTTTAGCTAGCTGTTAAGAATCTAGCTATTGGGTAACAAAACAGTGGTTTCTAAAAGTAAAACCAGCAAATGCAGAGATTTTTTGTGCATTCACAAATGCACATTCAGAAAATACTTCAGAGATTAACATACAGATAATTATGTTTGTAGAAATGAACTAGATGAAATATAAGATTCCTGCATACTAGCACTATAACATAATCTCATAATAACTCCAGATTATGCTTTATGAGAGGTTGTATTGGAGATGTGTCCAATTTAAACAGTGTTTAAGCTCTAATCAGGGTACTTATGTACTTCATATATATATTGTCCAGGAACTGAGGGAGGCTAATCCTTCAAAGAGCACAAAAGCAACACAGGATTCTACTTATTTGCTATTTCCTCACACAAAGCAGAGGAATATCTAAAACCTTTAGAGGAAGCTACCTCCATATCACTGTAGGTAATAAATACTGTCCAATTCTTACAGATTTAGATCTGTAAACTTAAAATCCTCTTGGATGTCGGTAAAGCAGAGCCTTAAATCTCATGATTGTCAAGAAGGATAATTCTCATCTGCAGAAAAAGCAAAATATACTGCAGGTTTGCGCTTTCATATCTAGTATATCTAGCATATCTGCATCTGATCCAAAAATACATTACAGGTTTAGCTGCCACAATCAGCTGTAAATGACATGTGGAGTAAGGCAGCTGGAAAAAATCCATGGTCCTGCACTGGAATGCAGTAATTGCCAGCTCCTTACTGGGAGGTGGGACCAAATGCGTGAATCTATCACAGCGTGAAGCTTAGATCTGCAGAATAACTATCCTACTCTAGTTATTTCAGATACTCCGGAATAACCTCTCTGTTCCTCAAGGAAATTATTTTTATTGGTATACAAATATGTTGGGAGACAGAAAAATTAAAATGGATGATGTATTCTGAACTGACTGTAAGAGAACAACTATTTTCATGACCAGTTTTCTTGTGACAATAAGCCTGAAGAAGATGAATGGAAAATAGGTAAGTCAGCAATTGTGAGAAAGATGCAAAAGGAGGTGAGTGAGTTAAAAGGATACGTTACAGAGAAAAGAAGAAACAGTGGGTGTCTATGTAGGCAGCCATGTAATTCTGTTTTCGGTTATAACTTTTTTTTTTTTTTTAAATATGTGGAAGGAATCATCAAGGCTTATATACATTCTTTAGTAATGAAACTGTACAATGGGAAGTTCTTATTATTGAGAGTTCTTGAATTACACAAAGCAGTTTTTCTTTTCCCCATCTTCTATTGCCTGACATACACCCCATCCTACAGGTGATATAAGTTGTCACGTGTCCTCTCTTGCAAGAGTTGTAGCTTTTTAAATAGAAAAATAAGAACCCTCTTGGTACTGACTGGTTTGATTCTGATCTCAGCTACAGTCTGTGCGACATGGATCCAACATCCATACATCCATCAACTTTATTGCATGTGTTCTGGATTTACACTGGTTGTGAATAAAAACTTGTCTAGGCACAGAGGTTGGCAGTAGTAGTTACACTCGTCGTGACTGTGACCAGCAGCCTTACCTCTGTGCAAGGTAAGATCTGCCACAGTTTCTGGGGTTTGAATACATATATAACCTTCTTTAATCTGCAGTAATGTCTAAAAATTGGATTTTTTCCCAGCATTTAGCATGGTTCATGCTACAAGTATTTCTGACTGATGAAACCTGCCCTGAAAAGTGGGACTGTGAGTGCATGCTTGTATGTGTTCTTAAGATTTTAGTAGAGAAATGTGACTTAGAGGCCACAGTCCAAAACTTTAGCAATTGAAGAGGTGCACAGACCTTCCTTCTGGTATAAAACTAACCCAGTACATTAGTGAATTAGAACATAAATAAATTCTGTCAAGTTGTATTGTACTTCTGAGACTGATTAAACCTGCCTGTGAACATCTGCCTACATTTCTGGGATTTCCTTGATTGTGTTTAGTTTTGTTGTCACTTCAAGATGAGTTCAAGAGCTGAGCCCTTCTCGTTTGGACTGCCCTAGGACTTATTTCTTAGCATTTTGTCAGTAAGCTTTAGTGTTTCTGGGAAGCAGTAGTCTTAATCCACCAATGTTTGACTTTCAACTGCATGTGCTCTTTGTCCTATTTGGTGGCAGACCTCAAGCCTGGATGAAGTTTTCCAGAGCAGGGACTGTATATGTAGAAGGCACTGGAGATGCACAAACAATTATGTGTTTGTTTCTGAACCTCAGAGGCATTGACAGGCCGCAGGGGGAACTTTTGTGTGCTAACCTGGCAGAATATGTGATTTTGCCGGTACTGATGATTGCTGTAGGTTCTTGATAGACTGACACTTTGGGTGCAGGACAGGCAGTACATACTCACTGCATCACAGTACCTAGTAGATTTTGGATGACAAGAAATGGCTGTGCATTTGAAGCAGGGGAATTCTTGTTGTGTGTGCATGCAAGGCAGTTACTATTGCTCTGTGAGTGCTGGTTTATCGTTCACTACAGGTCTGCAGCTGAGTGTTGGAAAGCCAGCGTTTGGTGCAAGGCCGACTCAGTCAGTTGCACAGGCGATGCTCCTGGCCGCTGTACAAATGAAGGAAATAGGTTTTGAGACTGGTCTTTCTGAATGATTCTATCAGTAACGTGTGTATGCCTGCAGCTTTCATGTTGTATGGAGCACATAAGCAGGAAAGACTGATGCTGTTACATTTATAGGTGGCAGCTGACCACAGTTGTCTTCAAGAGTATCAGTGTGGAAATCCTCAGATGTTGTGTGTTGGGTGCTGAGGTCTTTCTTAACTGTTTTTGGCAAATAGGATTTAACTTTCTCCAAAAAACATATCAGGTTTTCTTTCTTCATGTTTTGAGAACTTTCTTGTTCATTTTTGCTGTGGCTTGTGAAGCTGGCCTTGGCTCCAAGGCCTTTGGAAATGCGTGCCATGTGCGATTTAGCTGGCTGAAGGTGCTGCACACAAACACCGTTGGCACATGATCATGACCCACTGTTGTCCACGTTGTAACTTAATATGCAAATACCACATAAGTCATTCCGGGGACAGTGGGAGAAATCTCACTTTTTTATCTTTGTACAAACCACTGTTGCAGAGGTGATAAACATTTGGGGAGGTGGGAGTCCACCTAATTGTGTTCTGAATCTGTTGAAGCGAACTGCAGGTCTGTTCAATTAAATTTTGCACTTCTTTCTCTGGTTTTGTAATATTGCAGTAAATGGGCAAATGCTGTGGCTTTTGTGTTCAAAAACATGTAAACAATTGATTATTTTTTTTTATTGCAAGAAAAAAAACCCCAAAAGATAGCATTTCTAGTGAAAATAGGTTGCATGGAGGCCTCAACCTGCAAGATGGGGCCAGACTTGTGTATTTGCATGATGCCTTGAGTATGCTGGTAGTGAAGCTGTGCAATACGTTTCAGAATTGATACCTACATCACTGCAACTAACAAAGAGACAATCTGCAAGTTGGATCAGAATTCAACTCTGCTTCCATTCCTGAGTGTATATGTGGGGAATAATAGCCTCTGTACAGAGATTTATTTCATCTTTTAATGCCAGGGGAGTTTCATCTGCTGCTTCTGAGTTTGAAATGCTCGCTGTGGAAGTATGTCAAGGAGACAAAACTATCATCCTGCTCCTGATAATGCAGAAAGCAGAGTGCTCAGAACTGGTTGTTGTTCAGTTATCCTTCTGCCTATCACATGGCAGGAAAGGAATGAATTATTTTTGTCATCCTTCTACTTGAGATACCGAGCCAGCAGGAATATGCTGTGTTCATGATGTTGATCTGTATTGTAAGTTGAAGCTCAGCTTTGCATTTTCTAACATGACTAAAACTCATTCAAGTTTTGATAAGTGGAATTTATATTCAGATGTTTCATGTCTCTGTACAATAATCTGCATATTATTCTATACTTAGTTGATACTCCTCCTCTTCTTCCTTTATAGCATGGTTCCTCAGTTGTTCAAATTTTCTTCCTTTTTTATTCATGAAGCACTTAAGCTTCATGTGTAACTTGAATTTCAGCTTTTTCTGATATCTGTTCCATTCTGCATTTCCCTTTTACATAATTGCTTCTTTTCTTCCATTGAGATTATCTTTCTCTGTAGGCTGGAATATAAATTTCAGTCTGCACAGATAATCTGTGCATTTGTGTCATACACTTTTATTAATACTCATAATTCATGTTC
Source organism: Falco naumanni (assembly GCF_017639655.2). Taxonomy (NCBI): domain Eukaryota; kingdom Metazoa; phylum Chordata; class Aves; order Falconiformes; family Falconidae; genus Falco; species Falco naumanni. The sequence continues at coordinate 51,229,792 of NC_054054.1, forward strand.
ATATGCAAGTTTAATCATAGATGTTAATATCAGATTTAAATATACCTGTCTAATGCCAAAGAAACACATTTTGTAATAAATTTTACTGTGGCTGAACATAGGATTTGTCTTTCTGAGTTCAATATCAGCTTTCTAGTTGAAGATTGTGTTGTGTTGGATGACTTTAAATTTACAGAGAATTTACAGTGGTTTTGTAATGAAATTTTTCTGAATTGCCCTTACACTAAGAAAAACAATTTTTTTTCTTGTTATCAGCAAGCTACTGTTTTTCTGATTTCTGATCTTGCTTTACATTAGCTTACTACTACCTTGCTACTTTTTTTTTTCTCTTTGAGTGAGTGTAATCACACTTCTAAATTTGAAATATATTATAATTTTTTTTTACTTAGAGTCCGAGACTCAGTCTACACGCTCAGTCATTGTTTAATGCCGGGTTTTCCACCAACTCTATTGTTTGCTTCTTGGACATATAGATTAACTTTCCTGAGCTTGGGAAGAATGCTAAAAAATCAGTGTTTGAGTTTAAAAAAGCAGCATTTATAAAAAATCAGCTTCAGACTAACGGTGAATGGTGCTTGTGAGATGGTTTGGTGTCTGGCCCTTACTGTGCAATTTGGCTCAATGGCCAGTTGTGAAACAGGATTCGTGTCGCCCTCTCTCCCAGGCTAAGCAGCGTTAAAATGAGTGTTTTGTGTGAACAACTGAGCGAACACCAAAAGTACTGATTAATTGGTGAGAATGTACAATGTTTCAACTTTTGGGATACGTTCAAACGCTGTCATATGTAACTACTATTTGGCTATTTTAAATTTGAAGGATTGAAAGTAACAGGTTGATTGCTGTATATGGAGGGAAGTAAGGAGAATTATCTTCTGCTTCTTTTTCATGTTGCTTTTCCACTTTTGCAAAGGGCAGCTTTCCATGTTTCCGATGGAGGCTTAAGGCAAGAAAATCTTGGCAACAAAAGTCATCACAGAAAGCTTGGGTACCAGGTGGGGTGCAATATATGAAGTGTTTTCATTGCATTCTCATGGTGCAGAAACAGTGCCTTAATTGATAGGTGCACCACAGGGTGAAAAAGATGATGGGATTCACATTCTGTCTCATTCCCACCACAAAATAAAATCTGTGATCTATTGGTATGAAATAGTTAAACAAGATAAATACTTAGATTGCCAGTCATCAACCTTGCTGTTTTCTTCCCTTCTTCCCATAAACTTTTTATTCTTTACTTTTGCTAAAAAGAGGCCACTATTTGTTTTTTCCTGTCATTGTGGGTTTTGGATAAAATATTTCAAGTAAAATAAATTTAAACTGTTTTTCTTTGAGGCATCTCATTGTTTCTTTTGTGAAAAGCTCAATTAGTGGAAGAACTTTCCACTGGACTATAGCCTTAGCTTTGCAGGGAAATAATGAGCATTTGAAGCAGAGATACCATGTTTATGGTGTATTGGCCTTGTTTGACTTTTGGAATACCATATCTCCATTCCCGGTATGGTCACTGTTCTCTGAATCTTGAAATCCGTGGACTTGATATAGCAACAGAGAAAGTCATCCTAGTGCCCCAGAGAAAATGTGATGATCTGAACTACATCCCTTGGCACTGCATTTTTAGTGCTTTGTGCCTATATACAGTATCAGTAGACACACTGTAAAGAAAGCAACTAGTGGCACTGAAATTCAAACTGTTCTTATACATATATATTACAATAATTTATTGAGGTGATCTTTGAGCTAGCAGCCCTTTAAATGTAGCCAAATCTACAAACAGCAGGTACTGAAGTGTGTATGACAAATCATAATGATGAATCCTGAAATTCACTTCTGTTAGTAGTTGGGACTTTTATTATTCCTGTCCTGGTCTCTTACATTGCTGTTTTACATTTCTTGCTGTGCTTGATTTCAAACAGTACTATGATTGTATTCAGCAAGGAGTTTACAGTAGGTGACAGGTCAAAAAACATGCTCTGAAAAGCTTCATCCTTTTCTCTGCTCCACCTTACTATCTATAATCTTAACGTGCTACTTTTTATGTACACCTTTTGTCACTACAGCTGTCTTTCAGCATGGAGCAGTGAACTAAACTCCTTTTAGAATTTCATTAACACCACTTCTGATCAGTTGGCAGATGTTACTGAGTGACCGACGCTCACCCTGGCCCCCGCTGATCCCCAAGTGCCATATGTGTCTGCGAGACAGGTGGCCGAATGCAGGGCTCTCGGCTGGGGAAGCCTGACTCAGTGGATGCTCTCTAAAAGATGAAGACATTTCTAAGATGGATGAGCATTCTTTATGGTAGATTTTTGAAGCAAGAAGAGGCCACTGTAATAACTCACTCAACGTATAATTTGAGACCTAAAGCATCTTTCGGTAATTTCTGCATGTGTTCATTAACTTGTAAATGTAGGGTAGGCATCTGCTCTCTCTGTGAATGCTCTAGTGTCACAGAACTTATCAATTTCCTTACTTGCCTGATTATTATTTCCCTGTCTCAGGAATCTCTTCTTAGTAACACTGTGAATATGGCTAGATAGTAAATATAATACAAATAAAAATAAAGCTTCTGTGTTATAAATATGAGTTACATTAGGCAGAAGTTTATTTTTAGGTTACCGATCAACACGTTTAACAAGAGTGATCTTTGTGCTGTGCAGCAATTTTTACAATGAAATTGTACTCTTATCATTGCGTTGACATGAAAGAACAGGGAGCTTGCTGGCAGGCATGCCTGGGTTAGTCTGCAGGAACTCATTAGAAGCTCCTAAAGCAGGATTACATAAATGGGACCCTATCTTCTCAGGTTAAATATAGTTCTGTAGTTTAATCTAATATGTGGTGACCATAAAGTCACCCTATATTGACTGACAGCAGTAGTCTGATTTGATTACCTTTTCATTACTTTGCTCAAAAACAAAATAATGAAAACATAAATAAAATTCACAGGTAATCTTTGATGGAATTCATTGTAAGTTTGTTGCTGTTATTTAGGGAAGGGTTGGTTTTTGTAATGAAAATACGAATTAACCAGTCACATTGGAATAAACTTGAAATATAAACAGCAGACTTTTCATTAGTCTATTTTTTTCTTTAATCAAGCTATAAAATAATTTCTTACTTCTTCTGTTTAGGCTATAACCTTGAAGGGTACTTTAGGAAAAGTACAGATAATGCTAGCTATAAAAATCTACCGATTAAAATATATAATTCTGCAATATATCACAATCACAAAGAGAGCAAGGGAAATGTATTCAAGATAAAGGAATTAAGAGATTCCCTTGGCTTCTTTTTTAGAACTGCTAAATTTCTATTAAAATTATGAACTGAGTCATGGGCATCTAGAAGCAGTGTTCCTTAGTAAGATGCTGAACATTATTTTATATTACTACTGTATAAATACTTAACTATTTGCATCATTATTTATAAGCATCGTTTTCTAGGAACATTATTCATCAGCTTCTGGTTTCCATTCAAAAGGTTGAGAAACCCCCAGACAAAACGAAACCCACAAATGCCCTTTTCCTAACATGCAAGTTCAGGTAGGTTTTAAACAGCTTTATAATTTTCTGTGTAGGACCTCACCTTGACTTGCAGTCAAAAATGACATAAGTTTTCATCTAGTTGGCAGGATGCATAATTGTGTGTGTGTGTTCATATGGACCTGTGTATATTACTGGTTATACCCAGCAGTCAGATAGGCTGAAAACATTCTTGCCAGTGACTTGATTTATCTTTCTGGTCTTAAAAAGCCTGGTGTTGGCACTGTGAGGTTCATTCTGAGAGCATCAGTATCGATTAACTGCTGGGTAAGCAGCAGCACATTTGACAGTGCTGAAGCCAACTTCTGTCTGTTGCACCACCATGAGTTGCATTTCGTAGTATAGCATAGATTTTTATTGGTGACCACATGGGGGGACACCAGAGGCAAAGTTATGCTCAGTTCCAAACATGAAGTCAGGGCCATGTCTGCCAGAGGTGCACACGCACATCTTGAAATAAGCACGGTTTGGCGTGACTGAAAGCCTTAGCTGAAGACATGAGGAGCATAATTCACATTCATAATGCCAGTTAACTATTTTTTTTTTTTTTTGCATATAAGCTTGGGCAAGTCTCATAAGGTCATGCCATGTCCACTGGATACAGTCCAGTTACAAGTTCAATTTATGGTAGTAAACGTCGGGTTTCTTTAAAAAAACTGAGTAGCTGAGAATCTCAGTCCTTCAATTAATTCACTGCATGCAGTAAATTTGCTGGGTTTTATATGTTCTTCCATTCGAAACAGAAGGTTTACATTAGCAAGTTAGTAAGGACATAAAAATAATGCATTTCACACTCTTCACTTTACTAATGAAAAAGAAACTATTTATTGACCTTAAGTCTTAATTTTAAAGGCTAGGCATTGGGGAAGTCATATGGTATATGTAGAACAAACTCAATTCTCACTGGAGTATTTCCATTATAAACACCTCACTGTTTTTATGACAATCTCCTCAAGACAGAAATAAAGTTGTTCTTATATCATGCATTAGAAATGTAAAAAGCAAAGGCTCAGTTCCCAAAATGTAAGAAATGATATTAAAAGCCAATAGTAAGACTGCTTCTTGTGAGCTTAAACATTGCTTGTGGGTTGGTCAGTGTTGCAGTTTTTCATCCTCTTCCCCACATCATGTGGGATAAATGTTTGATGGATAAATGTTTTCAGGGTACTTCAGGGTTTTTCTGGAAGGAAGCTGAGATATCTTGGAAAAATAATAGGAAACAACCTTTTTTTTGCTAGATAATGAGAATTTAGTATTTGAGACCAATTGCAGCTTGATATAAGGTGTTTTCAGTAGAGCTTTCCTAAACAGTGTCCAAGATCAGAACTGGAGAAAATGTTTGTTTTAAAACTTGTTGGGGACAAATAGACTTTGTTATTGCAACACATTCTATTTCCATTTACTTTAATCATCTTTTTTTTTTTAAACCTCAGCTGTAAGGCAAATGAAAGGAACCTGAAAAATGGAAAGGTTTTATTTTCAAATCTTGTTTTACAGATACTGTTTATTTAAAATATATTTCCTTATTTTCCCCTTTTTTATTATTTTGACAGGCACAGAGCAGCATTTAGTAAAGACTTGTGAAAAATCACAGAATCATAGAATGGTTAACTAGTAAATTTTAAACAATCTTGGCTTTTTGATTGCTTCCCAGAAAAAACATCTCAGATTGCATCTGAAAATACAGCTAATACTTCCTTTGCTTCCTTTTGAATTTTAGTTCTTTGGAACAAGGACTACTCTGTACTATTAATTCTAGCTTTGTTGTCAAGGCAATAAATGTGATAATGCATCCAGTATGTTCTAGCATGTGTTAAAAGTATCGTAGACAGGCGGCATATGCTTTAACAAGATGAGGCTTTTCTTGTTTGAGTCTGTCTCTCCTTGAGCTTTTTATCTGTACCAGCTTAGGTGATTTTATAGATATATTTTTTTTCAGTTGAATGAGACTCTTAGAGTATTCTAACAGCTGTGGTTTTTATCCTTAAATAAAGGCAGCATGTTTATGTGACAAGCAGTCCCATTTCAAGCTAGGTTCGGTGAGCATTTCTAGAATTCCAAGTAATAATAACAATTAATGCTATTAATAAACTACTTTGTCCACATCAATTTTGAAATTGATTGCTTTCAACCCATACAGTAACTGATGCTCCCCTTAATGTATTTGGGTATAAGTTTCATACTTTGATAGATGCTCTGGAAATAAGTACCATAATAACAAAACTATTTTCACATGAATTTTTATTTTGAAGTACTTGAATGGACTCAAATTGCTCTCTGTACTCTGTAAGGAATTCAGCATCTCTGTTGCCAACAAGGTATTTTGATATAAGATATAAAAATAACTTATATCAGAAGTCACTTTATGTAATTTATGTTTCAGATTATTTGCAGTACAAGATTTGCCAGAAATGCAATGCATGGCTTCGTAATAGGAATGCAAATTCACAGACTTCATATTTAAGTTAGAAAATGTGGAGTGGAGCTGTAAGAGAGTGGTTTGTAAGGCCAGCAGTGGCAGGACAGCTGTATTTCCACCTGGCATTTCCCAGACAGAAGAATGTGCAGGTGTACTGCAATTGAATTGCTGTTGTACACCCTAGGTGGTTACTAAATTCATCAGATTTACTATTCAAGGGCAGTAACTTCTATGTTCCTAGAAGTCTTGTCTTGCTCACTGGGCATCACATATGTATAGTAATTGAGTCCAGATTATTTTTGCGGCAAATATACAAATTCTTTCTGGGCAGGAAAAGTGAAAATGTTCAGGTAAAATCCAGGTCATTGGTGCCTTGCATCGTGTTTTCTGTCTCTAGTTCTGAATGTTCCTCGCTGTGAGACAGCCCTTCTCTAATGCTTTGTGCAGACTGTTCATATGGGTGTCTTGCTTTTGGTGGCAATTCCACAATTACAATTCCACTGAATTGGAGCAGTTACTGATAAAACTTTGTTAGTGTGGAATAAATTTTATTTATATATTTAGTAATTTATCCCTCTTTCAAGATCATCTGAATTTAAATAGCACCTGTGTACATCTGTTTATGTAAGTTTTTTGTAAGAAGGCTGCTCAAAAGGTCTCAAGGTGTTGCTCCGTTTAATTTTCTGAAGTTGGGTTATGTAGTATTTGTAAATAAGCTGGGTCAGCAGGCATGACTGCATCGTGGCCTGAATATCGACTTGTTTTCCCCTCATCTGAAAGCAAGCAGGTTATTCTTTTTGTTAAAATTCCCAAACCATGGCGATTTTATCAGGCCAGAGGGAAAAGAAAGAACAGCAGTGTTATAGCATGTATGTAGACCTTTGATTTATCTAAAAGTACGGATGACAAAAAGAGCAGCAACTGCAATATGTGGTGGGCTGTAATGATCTTAGCATTGTGTACGCTACCTTTGCAGCTTGCTGTCATCATTCTGTAGCTTTTGACACATTTTTGCTGAACGACTGACTAATGGGTTTGCACCAGAGCAGCGTGTTTCTCTATCATCGTTCTGAACTCCTTCTGCCCTCTGCTATGGTTCATTTTTTAAGATACTTTGAAAAAAATTACATCCTTTATTTTCTCTATTACTTGTACTTTTTGAATTTCCATGTAGGCTCACAAAGTCCTCTGTCAAGTCCTCTGAGCCAGAAGCTAGGACTAATGCTCTTATGTATGCATGTTCCATTCTCAGCTGTCTCTGAGTTGGCACCACCTATGGCTGCTGTGGGTGGCAGGACGCTGTGCTAGATAGGGCTGAACCCATCTGAACTGGTGTGGTGGTAGTTAGCAGAACACAATTCTTCAGTCTTCATGTAGTGCTTAGGAGAGGGCATCTGTAAATCTTGGGTATAGTTATTACTGAAATTTATAGTTGATTTTAGTGGAATCTTATAACTACAGGAACAAATGAGATAATAAAAATGCAATTGTAAGGTGGAAAGAGAAAGAACTGGCCTTGCTATAATAATAACTATAATAATAAACCTTAAAAAAAATATTGCATGGAGGAAGACCTACAGATAGGAAGAGCACAAAGGAAGGTCTGATCTTTATCTTTTTCATAAGGAAGTATTCATATCCAATGAGGTGAGAGACTTTCATTGTATATGCACAAGGATGACAGTGAATTAGATCCACTTTAGTGAGCATGGCGATATAGTCCCTGTGCATGACACAGTCACTGGGCAATACTAAAGTGATCTGGGCTGGCCTAGGCAGATGATTGCATTTTTGTTGAATTAACCAGAACAGGTGATAGGAAGGACAGCATAGTGCTGTAACTTCCAAACAGCTGAACCTGGAGGTTTACATTTTGGGATTTTAAATGTGGGGTTATCATTTTCACTTTTTAATTTTGCCTTCTCCTGACGTAGCAGCCAGCCACATGTTAACATCTAGACCCCAGGTACTGCTGTATAATTTGGTTTTGCTTTTTGTTTACTAAGCTATACTTTTACTGTAATATATTAACTTATTGTCAAGACCAAGATGTTTTTGCTGTGTCATGGAGTTTGCATCTGATATCTAGCTCTCAGCTTTCTCACTATAAATGTTGCTTGTTTAAGAATAAAACATTGGAAACTGCTGAAGCTTGAATAAGTGAAAACGGAGAGACATTGATAATAGTCCTTTACCTTTGAATGGTTCTATTTTCAGGAGATAAATTTAATAACAATTATTGTATAGATGCCATATTTCTTTGATTGAAAATATATTACATTTCCCAGTAAGAATGGTAAGATAAATATTCACTTTTTAGGAACAACTACTGCCTTATTTTTATAATATGCCTTTGCTTCACAAAGTTTTTCCTGACAGTTCCCTGCAAGAGAAAGGTCTACAAAAATGCAGTTCTCAAGAAATTTTACTTAGTATCTGAACACATACACACTATTACAAGGTAATTTTTTTACTTTGTAACTAAAACCATTTCTTCTTCCTATGGAGTACTACAACTGGTTTCCCATTTGCTCCCTGTTCCCAGAGAACATTGAAATGGTCTCAATGTCCTGATTAGGATCTCTAAGTTTAATTTTCCAGAAGGATATTAACCAAGGATATCAACCGAGTTTAATTTTTTAAAGGTCTGTTTCAGAGGTACAACTTCTCTTCCCCTGGCCTATCTTACTTAGCCCTAGCATCTACACATTTCTATCGTTGCTGTGTTACACCAAGTCATATCATAACTTTTTCAAATATCACTTCAGTTTTCTTTTACATTATTCTATAAAGGTCTTGCAGGTATTGGAAACCAACACTATATGCAGAACATTGTCCAGTGCCCAAACAAATCAGATTGTTCCTTTCTTTAATCTCTCCTCTTTCTAGAAATCTCTGCAGCATTTCTAATAAAGGGTTCAAAGTCTGATAACAGTGGGAATGCTTGGAACTGTCTGTACCAGTTTAGATGATTTAAAAATCCATTATTTGCCAAATGCACCCATTTACTGCAAATACAAAGGGAGGAGGATGCAGATGTTAGCAGTGTTTTGGAACAGGGACTATGTTAAATGGTCTTAAATTTTTTTCCTTCAAAGATGATGAATAGAAAATACATTTTAGGCAGGAACTCTATGTAAAATCAAAATAATGTCATTATCAGTCCTTGGGTCTGTTTGCAAGAACTTGTAATGTACAATTAATTGTATTTCTCATCACTTTTTACAGCTATGCTTAATTTTAAATTGTCAGCTGGATCACTATGGGTATTTATAAATATATGGAAAAAATGATCACATCTCTTTGACTGTGTATTTTTGAATTTAAAGAAATCAGGTGGGTGGTAGGACATAAAAATCTTATTAGATGTTTAGTAGGAAGAAGTGGATGAAAAAGCTGGAAGTGGGCTTCCAATACAGTTTAGGCCTTAATCTCGAAAAGTTTTGGAAGTCAACACTTCAATTTAAAGAGGTTTTCCAGATGCCCTGCCATGCCCAGCTGCTTTTTCCTCTGGCAACCTTTTCTTTTCAGATTACGAGATTAATTGGCTCAGAGTAAGAGATAAAGGTTAAAGATACAGAGAAGGGAAAATGCCTCATTTTAGCTTGGATTGGATCTTTCTTTTGGCTTACCACAGCCATACTGGCTCAAGATAGGGACAGAATTATTTCTTCTCAAGGTTTACATTGGCTTAAACTGCTCATGAAACTCTGGCTTTAATTGCAGTATGCTGCAGGGAGGGAATGAGCACTCTCATTGTGCTTCCTTCTAGGGATTGCCTCTGGTATCACCAACTAGAAACTCCCAAGATGGTATTTTCTTTACGTACATGCCTCAGCACTCACCTCTCGTGTCCTTTCCTATGCTCATTTCTGGTGTTCCTCAGGACCACTTTCCCCAAGAGCAACAGGTTGGTAACTGACTTAATCACTGATGCTTCACAGCAGCCCATAACTATGTATAATTGTTTTCACTGCTTCTGTGCTGAATTCTGCAAGGCTCTGACAGTACGTGCTTCTGCAAAGCTGATCAGTGTAGGGGTGTTGGGACTGACTGGTTAACAGCATCAAGTCATACTTCTGTGGCCACCAGTAGGTGCTAGTCTAGTGAGGCTATAGGGGAAGGCTGTATTCCCAAAGACATTGAATTGCCCAAATCTAAAGGCACAATTTTTAAAATGTCTGCATAGTAACTTCCACTCGCAAGTGTCTAGGTTTGTGTGTCCGTAGCTCAGTTTCTACATTTTTCCAAGTTAATACAGATTTTTCATTGCTAAACTAGTCACTGTTCACCTGCATTTAACCTAATCTGTGTCCCTAGAGGGACCACGTCAGTAGGTGCATCATGCTAAGATACGCTGGTGAATTGGCTGCTTTAAGAAATACAATTCCAGGAATTTTTGCTCAGAAATACAGAGGAAGAGGTAAGGTCCTTTTCTGTGACTGTAGAAGTCTTTTGTTCAAATTAGAAGTAATCCTCATACAAAAATATTAGGATGCCAGTTCCCTTGAAACTAGGTCACTTCGCATAAAAATAATTAAAGTTTTATTGGTCCTTAGGGAAGGACCTAGATCTGAAGACTAATGTTCGGGGTCCTCAGTGGAGTATAATGAATCAGTCATTTACTGGGCATCACGCAATCAAAATTGTGTGAAGGGCTGTTACAACATGCTGCTCCAGTTGCATCCTAAAGATAAAATTGACACCTGCTTCATTTTTTAGGAAAAAGGCATGGGGAATTGAATTACAAAAGAGGGTTTTGAGCTACGTTAAGTGGAGATGTCTGTCTTAGGAAACCTTAAGTAGACCTTTTTTGCCTGTTTTCTGCCGAAGATTGTATAGAGAGGGAAAAGTGAACTTTCCCACTTACTGTAGAGGCAGAGGAAGAGCCAAAGGCTGGATATTGCACTTCCCTTAAGTGACCAGCATGTGAACTGTGCAGTTTGAGATGCTGCAATTGCCAAAGTCCTCTGCAGACCTACCCCAAAAATCATTAACTAAAAATGATGTAACACAATCACCATTAACACATGGTGCAGCTGGCAGCAGTTCAGTGTGCTTCCATCTCCAATATTCAGAATAACCTTGAAACTTAAAAGCCATGTCTGTTTTCCTTCCTTCTCAGTAGCAGCTTTTGGACAAGAGTTGGAAACACTTACTGTTTATCTCTGCAAGCAGCTTAAGTGACAGTTACTTGAATGCTGGGAATATTGATGACCTAAGATGTTTGTTCAGTTTTGGCTGATCTTAATGCATTGGAATAGCAGAACCACAATTATAACAAAACATCATGAGTAATATAAAAGAATGGTGAAAAGTTTAATAGCAGCTTCTTTATCAAGTGGTCCTAGTTCATTCATTAATTCATTGTTGTTCCCAGTGAAGTGTTTCATATTAACCATATTTAAAAGGACAGTCTGCAAAGTGACAGCAGTTGGTGATAGTTCTCAACTACAGCAGAACCCCAGCGAGTAAAATAAAGCAGTGTAACACTGACTGTTATTAAAAGAGGACTTGATGCTATTGTATATTGTATAGTTTTCTTATTAGCCCTGAACAGTGAAAAAATTCATGAGGTTTTCTTTTTGTAACTAATTTTAAATTAATGCAGGTAATACCTATGTACAGCAGTATCCAATATTTGCTGTGTACATGAAGCAATCTATTTTAGGATTGTTCTGGAGGATGTTTTTTTCGCCTGTTTGGAAACATCTCACTTTTTTACCTGAAAAGCTCGTTGCCCCAACTAAATTGAGTAACTACTTTGAATTAGCTTTCTGAAATGCAGAAAAAACAGCAAATGTAATTCTTACCAGCCCACCAAAAATGACACTAAAATAGATTCTCTGTACCTATAAATGTAGCAGGTTCTGGTATTCTAACATTCTCCGGCTTCGAAGCCCTGTACTCACTTCACTTTTATCCTGCTGTAATCATTCATTGCCTTTCTTTTCTGAAAATATTATAAACTCACTGGTGTGATGGCGAGGGCAGATGAGATGGCTGAATTTTTATTTTCAATAGTGTGTATGTAATGCTGGTCATCTGAGAGGGCCTGTATACTGAAATAATGATTTTTAAAAAAAAATCTATTATTTCAAGTGGAGCAATTTCATAATCACTGGTCAGAAATTCTGCTTGTACTCTAATCTCTTTCTAAAGTAGGCATATTAAGAAGAAATATCAGTTACATAAATATGCAACTGTAGATGGTAAAGATTTACAGTTACATTAAAGATGATGCTGACGTTAAACTTTGTCCTTTGCCATAAGGAAGAATATATATATACTCCTAATTCCTGTAGAATAAGTGAATCACTGTTGTACTTCTTAATTTGAACTTTAAAAATATTTTTATTTTTACTATGTCATGATAATGTTGTATCATTACATAATTTTCCCATCTTACTCTGATGTAAAATAAAATTAAATTGCATTATTTAGTGACTGTTGTTAGAATAATTCTTCTCCTTCCTCCTCCTGAATATATCTTCCAGTAGCCAGATAGCATGCAGAGTAGTGGAGGTAGAAGTGATGCTGTGATGCAGTTCTCTCCTAGTCTGATGCAGGCAACTGAGTTTCTCCAGGATCCATTGGAAGGCAAGGCAGAACTTGCAAGTTAATGCATGTAGCTGGGAATGCCCTACAAAGTCAGGGCATCCCTTGAAAATAAGCACATCTAGTTATGCAATGCTTTCCTGGTATTTTGTGTCATCAGGAAGGCAAAACCTGTTCTGTTTCTGTCAATGCAGCACAGCAAAGCACACTTTGCATGATGATAAATGACAAATTTTTAATACTATTTGACACAGATGCATTAACTCTATTGCTGAAGGAATGAAAATAATTATTTTTTAAAAAAATTCAAAAACACTATCGTGTAGCAGGGCTTCATTTAGACATGAAAAATTAAATCATGTTACTTCTTACAGTGGTCATTAATCTGTTTGGAACATTGTTATTTTGATTTGAAGCATTTGCCGAAGTTCTTGGCTGTGGGTCATAAATATAGAAATCGTTATCCCATGGTAGTAAATTTACTCCCCTTCTACACCTAAATGTATGCAGTGATGACATTCTGCTAGAGTAGTAAGCTCAGGCCTTATGAACAGATACACAGCATTTTTAAATAACTGAACACCATACTCTGACTATTGTGAATTATTTGAACACTGATGAATACTGTAATTTATAAGGAAAGAGCAAAAAATGAGGATGTATTTTTTTTCTGTAGTTTACTGGAGTTTGAAGGATGTTTTGTGCAAATATACTAACTGATTTTACATTTTGTGGTAATTAAGCATTTTAGGTAAGTTGTATTGCACTTCTGTTTCATAACATGAAAATTTCATAGTGATTTTAGAATTTGGCTTTAGAAGGACAATGAAATCTTTTCTTCATTTGTTCATTGTAAGAAATAAACATACATTCAGATTTGTTATGCTATTTCAAACAAGGACTAATGTTTTAAACTAAAAAGGGGCAGATTCAGACTAAATATAAGGAAGACATTTTTTACAATGAGGGCGGTGAAACACTAGAACAGTTTTCCCAGAGAGATGGTAGATGCCCCATCTCTGGAAACATTCAAGGCCAGATTGGATGAGGCTCTGAGCAACCTGATCTAGTTGAGAATATGCCTGCTCATGTCAGGAGGGTCAAACTAGGTGACCTATAAAGGTCCCTTCCTGTAGAGGAATGAAGGCAGTGGGTTGATTAGTGTTGATAACATGCAGCTGTGGCCTTGCCTCAGAGGCAGTGGGTTGGCTGACATGGATGATGTGCAGGTGTAGCTCCTTCCCACTAAGTGGTTAAATAGCCCCGAGGATTGTAGGAGGAGCAGTGTGGTCTGACCTCTGGAGGAAGGAGATACACCACAGGTAGTAGAATCTGACCAATGGTAAAACTTTGTTGCAGCCTGTTAGTTTGTTTGTGTTGCAACACCTTCCAACCCAAACTATTCTATGATGTACAGTGTTAGTCCCTCATGTATACTCTCTGTACCCAACAGCAGCCAGCAATAACCAAAACTGAAAATTTTGTTTAAGCTTCCTGTAACCATGAATTAAAAAACTGAAAGAAAACAATATTTTGTAAATGAAATCTAGTTCTGCTTAAAAATAGCAAACTCCAGCAAAACCAGCTGCTCTGAATTTCCTCTGTGAATTTATTAGGCTTACTCAATGACAATTGTATTGCTATTTACAGGGTAAAACACTATTGTAGAAGTCAATAGTGAGGTTTTTTTTTATGCTCTTGATGGAGCCAGGACATTAAAAAAATATTCTAATAATGATCTATATACTGTCCAAAGGCAGTAGCGTAACCTGAATAGAAAAGTGTCTTCAGTAGTCTCTTCCTCCTATCTGGGTTATGTGTATCTGTAAGAAAATTTTAAATCAAAATTAAAAGCATTGTGAATAAAGTGTCTGATTTTAAAATAAAATTTACTGTAGAAATTCAGTTACTTTTTGTTATTACCAGCATTCCCTTTTCTTTTTAAAGGATACATCTGGTAAGAAAAAAATCACTTTACAGAAATGTATTTCTATTGTAATTCTGCTTTTATAACCTATTACCATTTAGGTGTTTTATTTTTTATAGTCAAGATATTTCTCAGGAGTACTTACTTTTTTACTCCTCTGGCACTTTAAAAGTGTTAGTATGAATTATGTCCTGTTGGAATACTGATGAAGGCTTTTTGGTGGAGGGTGCAGCAGCAGTCCACTCTGCCTCTCCACTTGTGTGCTGCTGTCCAAGAGTGAGGTGCTATAAAAGCCTGTGGTGTTTTTGTATTACTGAGGCATTGATGGAATTTTACACTAGTGCTCTCAGCTGACTTTTGAGAGAGTTAAGGAAGGCTGGATGGACATGGTGTTGGTGATGCTGAGGTCAGTAAAGTGCACCTTTCAGATTGAGACAGTAGAAATATCAGACTACAGAACTGCTCACACCCCTCCTTACCTGTGAGTATTGCTGTTTGCATGGATCGTAATGGTTTTAATTTGCTTGGACAGAGGATTTCTGATGATAAACCACGATGCTTCTCAGGATTTCATCAGATTAAGCTTCCTGTAACCATGAATTAAAAAGCCTTCCCAGTTATCTTGTTGTACACGAACTGTTTGATTACACAATCAAATTGGAAGAAAACTTGCCAAGAGGAAAGCTGGAACACTACTGAAAATAAGTAACTGTGCCATAAATCATCATCAATAATGTAAAAATTCATCTTAACAATAGTGTGATTTTGTTACTGTTGTTAGGAAGCCCACTGATCTGTACACATTTGGAAACTTTTTTTTTCCTTAGATGCTTTTGGGTTTTTTTAAGTTTTTGTTAGCTAATGTAAGCATTCTGTACCAGGACAGGGCTTCTTTCAGAGCTAAGAGTATGCTCCAGATCACCACACATTCTAAGAATGATTTAGAAAAGCCTTTGTACTTGTTAACATTTAGATATATTTTCTGTAGTTTCCCCAGCAAAACCTAATATAATGAGAAATAATACCTTTGTAAAGTTGGGAAATAACAAATAAGAAGATGCTATACTGCATCAAGCAAAATGAAGTTTTCAGAAGTGACTAGAAACCCAGTAACTTATTTAGGGAGACAGGATTTTGTTATTTATCTGTCCCTACCAATAGAGGTGATCTACATGCAGAAAACAATCATAAAACAATTTCTCATTAACCGTAGCCATAACTCAACAGCTCTATGTACAGATGGCTACAGCAGAAGTAGAAATAAGTATAGACATCTAATGAAAAGGAGTTAAAAATTAGACAAAGTATTCTAATATATTTAATAGGATCCCCTTTCATATCTTGCTATAAGCTAAAGATAGGTAAGACTACGAGCGTGTTCTACACCATCAGGATCAGTAATGAAAAACCTTAATTGAAAATTAGCTTCTAATGTAAAATGAAGCTTCTGAAGAGTTCTGATACAAATGCAAGCAAGACACTACAAGAGAAGGTCTTAAAAGTATGGGCTGATTTTTATGGTGGTACTATTAAATAAACAGTTAAAGGCAATTAAAACTGAACCTACCATGTCAGAAGGCAGCCTGCCAATAGAAAAGCAGGCTGAAGATTATCTCATTAACCAAAATAAACAGCATCTGTTCTGCCACCATTTGAGCAATTTTTTAAGCAAAGAATTAACCTGATTGGTTGGTTCTTGTAGTTTCTTTGCCTTTGGGCTACCCAACCTCCCAGCTAGGAAAATCCTCATGTTTACCACAGCTGTCTGTCTCCTGCCCAAGCAAACCAACAAGGAAATGTCTTCCCTTGTCCTGGTTCCAGCTGGGACAGAGGTAATTTTCTTCTTAGTAGCTGGTGATGTGATGTGTTTTGGATTTGGTGTGAGAATAGCAAGATGGCTGGAGGAGCAAAGAAAGTTGGGAGGGGACACGACAAGGACAGGTGACCAGAACTAGCCAGGGGGATACTCCATACCATAAAGCATCATGGCGAGTATATAAGCTGGGAGAAGAAGCAGTTGGGTGTGTGTGTCTGTCTGGTCAGAGAGATGGTGTTTGTTTTCCCAACTAACTGCTACATGTCCTGGAGCCCTGCTCTCCTGGAGATGGCTGAACCTGCCTGCCCAAGGGAAGGGGTGAATGAATCCCTTGCTTTGCTGGTATGTGTGGCTTTTGCTTTACCCATTAAACTGTCTCTGTCTCAACCCATGAGTGAGTGAGCAGCTGCATGGGGCTTAGTTGCGAGCTCAGGTTAAAACATGACACCTCCAAGTCCCTTTGCTTGCCAAAGGGAGTCCTATTGGAAATACTGTGAACATACAAGAAATGAAGTACCTCTTGAACTGAAGGAAAGCTGGTTGCTCAGCTAGTAGGATCCTTGGCAATAAATAATAATAATTTAAAAAATTCTCAAGGTGGGGTGGGTTTCCTGATGCTTTTTGATTGTTTGAAACACTGATGCATTACTTTCTGTTATTTCTATGGAAGAAGTCTATTCTATGGAAGGTTTTCTGTATTGAGGGAGTTTATAAATGCGCATGCAGAAATGCACCTTTCTAATAAAGAGAGAGAATAGTTGTTTTGGGTGTGTTTTTTTGCCTCTGTTCTGTCTCTAAATGGAATGAAAATTAGTTTTCAGAGCTGGCAGCTAGTTAGGGAGAGTAGGGGGCAAAAATGTGTTATGTGTTTAAGGGGAGATAGATCAAAGACATTATTTTGGGGACAAGCTTCTGGTTTTCATTACCGGCCTCTAATGGAAAGAGAAGTTATAATGTACTCGTAGGTGGTACAACTTTAAAATTTCTATAAGAACTTAATATTTGGGGTTGGGACAGGTATATACATGTTATAGTGTAATCCATATTATCTATGGATAAGTTACAAGAATACTCTTCTATACTCTTGAGGGGCAGTTACACTACTTCATCCTAATGTATGCCTTAGGATTTTCATTTGGTACCAAAGACAGAATATATAATTATTAGATAAGCTTATTCATAATGTGAAAACGTAGTTAGGAAGAAAATATATTGATACCATTTAACAAAAAAATCCTCAACACACCGACTTCTGAAAAAGATTCCAAGTATCTTTGTGCTCTTACATAGTGTTTATGGCTGTAAAAGTCTAATGGGCTATTAAGAGAGGAAAGTTGAGGCAACTAAGAAATTCATGCCTTACCTCAAGTAAAAGTAAGGCTTTCATAACAAGATTAGTAACAGTTGTTGATGATGAGATTTAAAGGGATTGTCCTAGTTTGCTCTTTCATAGACTGCTTTTGTAATCTTGGGCAGGTTTTAAAATCTTTTTGTCTCAGTTCCCTACTTTAAGGATTCTTCACAGAAAATGTAAGCATTTTCTTCTTTCTTTTTTTTTTTGTAGAACCTTTCCGGAGAAGATACATCTATATATTTAAAAAAACAACTCTTCAGAGTTTTTCTCTCTTTATTTCTCTTCTGGGGAAGCTTCAAGCTCTTAGGTCTCAGGATTTCACTAGAAATACGGGGAGTGAAGCTACAATACAGTAATTTTCTGCAGGATTCCTTTCATTTTAAGGGAAAAAATAAAAAAAAAGTTACCATTAGCCAAACGGTCTAAATGCTTAAGTTTATTCCTTCCTGTTGTAGAGCATATATACACATGCAATGTCATGTTGGGATGTTAGATATATGAAGCTGTTTTCAATATAAAGTGCTGATAGACTTCCTCCTGGTCTTGCTATGGAGTAAGGTAAAGAGTCCTTTTTAACTTCAGCGTTGCCAAGGGTGATTTCAGCTTTGTTAGATCCTTTCCCCTTAGAAATCGTCTTGATATGAATCTATAGTGTGGTTGACATGGACCGGGGAAGCTATAGCCTAGTTTATATGGGCTGATCTGTGCCGCTGTACTGGTACTTCCCTGTTTGGATAGAAGACACAAGTATTCTTGTGTGGATGATAACAGTGAAAACAGCCTGTACTACCCTTCTTAAATGACAGACTTCTGTGTTTCCTTTTTGGTAATGGAGAGCTGGCTTTTATATAAAGTAAACATGCTCGTAACAGAACCTATAGACTGGTTTCTAAATATTGATTTGGTATAATTGATATCAATACAGTATGTTTGGAAGGAAAGACAATGTGACATAGAATGTTAATTAACTGTTCTTAATAAATCTGAGAGTGGAGCAGAAGGCTTAAGCAGTGTCACTGTGTCATGCAGTGCTTGTGCCTTCAAGTGTGTGTGTGTGGACATGTGGATATGATAGATCTTAGCTCCATGTACTTGCTACTGCAACCAAATGAAAGAATAAATCTGCACCAGTCAATAGCTCTTCCACACTGAAGTATATTGGATGCCAGCTGAAATGGGGATGAAAGTGTAAATGAGGAAAGTAATTTCAGTGATTTGTAAAGCAGACTTGCTGATTATGGTATCACAATTATAAACAAACACTTTTTTTTATCACTGTCCTTCTGAGGATTCATGCTTATTTTAAGGTAGCATAAAAATGGTCTGTATAAAACTTGGTATTTTTGGATGAGAGGATGTGATCAGTGGAAATTTTGCAGATTCTAATTATGAGGTATGTGAATTGGTATTCACCTAACTGTTTTCATTTGCTTGCCCATCAGCTCTAGCAATGCAATTTTTAAACTTTTAGGAATTTTCAGAAAGCTGAACAGCCATGATAAGTGCCGTGGAGTGAGAAAACTCATGCCATGGCTTAGTTGCAAATTTTCCTAAGTTTTCATTGAGACTAGGATGTTGAGAAAAAGCTCTCAAGACATGACTGAAAAAACCAAGGTGTATCAAACAGGACTTGTTTTAGGAAATCTGTATAAATTACTGTCAGATTGCTTTTTCATTTCTGTTTTCTGTTTTTTCTATGCATTTCAACAGGACAACTTGACACGATAATATATAGGGTGAAGATTGTAATCAGTCTTTAGGTAGTTATTTCATCCCTCTTCTTCCCCAACTGTGCTTTAATGTCCATTATTAATTTTTGAAACTAGAAATAGGCTTGTTCTCTAATCTTATCCAGTGAAAAACCTGTATAAAGACTTTGCTTGGAAATGGAAAGAAGATAATGTCATAGTCTTTTTCAAGTGATACTTTTTTAAGAGGAAATCATTAAAACTTTACTTGGCAAAAATAATATTTTCAAGAGGTGTTATAAATTAAAAATAATAATCTGTTCTGGTAATCTCTGTCATTCAATAACTTGTATCTAATGAAAATAATAAGATTTACCGAAAACAAACCATAAATTAAGTATGGGTTTTTTTGGTTTTGTGGTTTTTTTTTTCCAAGTAAACCGCTGAATGTTAGCAGCTAAACAACTGGAAGCCCTACTCTCTTGTAGTAGTACTGGCTCTAATGCATGGATCCTTAGACTAATACTTGATCTCAGGTATGACCAGTACCATATTTCACTGAATGTCAAGAAATCTTAAGTATAGATTTCATTGTCATCTTGAGCTGACTCGTTTGTATATGTTTTTTAATATTTAAGGAGAAGTTACACTGTGTCATACAACATTTTATCTAACACAGTATCTAGTATCATAAACATCAGTAAGTTGTGTCTGGGGTAAGACCAATTGTGGGACAAGAGTGTGAGATGCTTCCCATTTACTCTTCTGTCCTCCATCTGCTTGCAGCTCAGTGGTTTTTCTATGCTGAGTGTGGTTTCTTTGTATTTAGCAACCACCACTGGACTATTTTTCCTCAGAAATGTACCCATTCTCCCCTTCAACCCATGCAAATTTCTAGAGCAACAGGTCCTTTCAATTATTTTCATTACTTCACTGCCTGTGCCTCCAAGAGCCACCTTTATAAGAACTGGGAGATGTGGCTGACACACCAGAGGCTGCGCTGCCGTTCAGTGAGACCTGGGCAGGCTGGAGAGCTGGGCAGAGGAACCTCATGGAGTTCAGCAAAGGCCAGTGTAGGGTCCTGCACCTGGGGAGGGACAACCCTGTGCACCAGGACAGGCTGGGGCTGACCTGCTGGAAGGCAGCTCTGAGGAGAAGGACCTGGGAGTCCTGGTGGGCAGTGAGTTGCCCATGGGCCAGCAGTGTGCCCTGGTGGCCAGGAAGGCCAGTGGCATCCTGGGGTGCATTAGGAGAAGCGTGGCCTGTGGGTCAAGGGAGCTGATCCTCCCCCTCTGCTCTGCCCTGGTGAGGCCGCATCTGCAGTGCTGTGTCCAGGGCTGGGCTCCCCAGTTCAAGAGGGGCAGGGAACTACTGGAGAGGGTCCAGCAGAGGCTATGAAGATGATGAGGGGACTGGAGCATCTCCCTGATGAGGAAAGGCTGAGGGAGCTGGGGCTGTTTAGCCTGGAGGAGAGAAGATCAAGAGGGGATCTTATCAATGTCTACAAATACCTTGAGGGCGAGTGTCAGGAGGCTGGGGCCAGGCTCTTTTCAGTGGTGCCCAGGGACAGGGCAAGGGGCAACAGGACAAACTGCAGCACAGGAAGTTCCATTTAAGTATAAGGAAGAACTTCTTTACTTTGGGGGTGACAGAGCACTGGGGCAGGCTGCCCAGAGAAGTTGTGGACTCTCCTTCTCTGGAGATGGTCAGATCCCTCCTGGACATGACTCTGTGCAAGCTGCTGTAGGAGAACCTGCTTTAGCTGGGGGTTGGACTAGATGATCTCCAGAGGTCCCTTTCAACCCTGACTATTCTGTGATTCTTCTGTTTTTTTCTAAATCTGCATTTTACTCTATTTTTGTTCTGCAAGAGAGCAACCAGTTGATTCCTAAGTTGTCTTCATTATATGAATATCCTCTGCCAAAACACCTGTCTTCTAAGCTGAAGAGATCTAAAATCAGTTTTCCTTGCCCAGGAGTTCTTCTATAATTTTTGCATTTTTTCCCCTCCTTTGCGTTGTTCTTATGTTTATCCCAAGACATCTGCTGTTGGATTAGTACCCAGTTAGTGTCAGAGACAGTATGCTAGACTAGATGATCTTGGTCTGAGTCAGTATTGTTATACTTAAGTTCTTCGACAGCCTGTGCTGCTGTCTAGTATTGCATAAACAATACAGATGGTGAGTCTGTGAATAATTTAGAAAAATATATGCAGAAGAAAGAAGTCTGATTCCCACCTACAGTAAAGTTTACCAAGGTTTATATTTAACAAGAATTCTTCACATGTTCATTAAATGCTCATGTTTGAGCCAACAGTTTGATTGACCAAGCTGCTAGTCAGGTATTACACAGATTTTGCTAGATTTTTTTAGATAAATTTAAGTTAGGATATTTTATCCGACTCGTGTATTATGACAGAGAAATTCTAGGAGGTCTTACTTGTGTGATTACTCTCAGTGAATGTTGGTAATTTCTTCTTTATCTTGTCTGTTCACAAGTGACTGAAAGTATGCAATAAGACTTGTGGCAGGTTATATACAGACAGCAAGGACTTACAAGCCATTCATATCTGAAAAAAATATTAAGATTATTTCTGTGTGTGTATATATATATTTATTTATTTCTGTTCTGTATCTTTTTAGCTTTTGTCTTTCTAGGAAAGATGTAATGTTTTGTTTGGCCAAGGCTAGTGGAAGGAAGGGGAATCCCTTAGACTCTATGTATGTCACTTTCTGAAACACTGCAAAATGTTTTGGTTTTTTTGTTTGTTTTTTTTTGTTTGTTTGGTTTGGGTTTCTTTGGTAGTTGTTGCAGATCCGATAGCGTCACTGTTTTTCATGTATTACAATTACTGTGAAAGTTGATGTGAGATGATTTCCTTCGGTTCACAGACCTTAGGCTTTAATGCATGACCCCTGAGTTTTAGGATGTCTTAATGAACATTTCTGTCTTCAAATTGGTTTCTGCCTTATAACTTGAAAACTGTAATTTAACTTACAGCTTCAGGTGAGAAAGCTTCCTTAGGTGAGATTATAGTTATGAAGAAACAAAGCTATGCACCGTTTGTTAAAATCCATCACATATTTTTTAAAAATCATTAATATGTAGTGTAAAAATTTAGTATGAAAATCCAGCTGTGCCATTTGACTGCTTTGTGTTTTGACAGCACCATTTTTTGTATGTCCGTGATTCATTGACAACTGAATGTCAGGATGCATGTTGTAGATCTTAATTATTTGAGCTATTTCTACTTATGCCCTAATGTTTCAAGTGGTATGGCTGGAATTTCATTCAATATTACAGATGATTTAGGAGTCTGATTTTGGATTTCTTGAGATTAATAGTTTAAAAGGCTATTCTTGCTTGTGTTAGAAATACAGTGGCAAGAGAGAGAAAATAAAGGAATTGGTAGGTTGTTAGATGCCTGTACCACAGTCGCTATCAGTGTGTGACTACCTTGCAGATTCAGGAATATGTTGTGGGCACATTATTTTTTTTATGTACGTATTCTGGTAACCTTTTCTGTTAGTACAAAATGGTTTTGATTGCTGCAGTCTCTGTAGGGGTGATAACAAGTTTCTACCATGCTCTCCATGTAAGAAAGAAGCAGAGCTCACTTGCTTGCTTATTTATTTTTTGGTCTCTGCAGTTTAGAGACTCTAATGGAGACCAAAGTGCTGCCAACACAGTATTTGTCCGACTACTCCATATCTAAGTTATTTTAATAGCCAAATGCAGACATTTTATTGACCAAAATCTTAGCTCTGAGCCGTGAGAAAGCATTAATGTCAGTAGTAAGTACTCAAATTTATTTTGTGTGTGATAGACTCTTGTTGCACACAAGATCAGAAGCTTAACTTAGATAATGTTACTTGTAAATGGGGAGATAGCTTTAAAGACTGAATTAATTACCTTCTTCTTTCAGTTGGATGTCTGATTCCCAAGTGTGTCTCAAAATCTCCCTCTTTCCCTCATGTATATTAATGGAGAGAGAAACACGTTCTTTGATTAACATTTTACAATATGGGCTTCCTTAGCAAAGATCAATTTATCCATGCAGAAATGGAGTATGGTCATAACATATTCCTGTAAAACAGACCAATACGTAAGAAAAGATTGTAAAGAAATCAACATGGTGACGTGACTGATATATCCTAGTCAAGCTGTGTCATTAAAATGTGTAAACAACTTTGGAATTCAGTTTTTTCTTCTGTATATCAGTATTATTTACTGGTATTAGGAAACATAGAAAGTGCTAAGCTGATGTTAATCTTATGTCAGTCTGTAGTGTACAAAGCAGGTAAGGTATAAGATCAGACCTTAAAATGTCACCTTTATAGTATTTGCAGTTTTATCATGATAAAAAGCATGACATGGAAGTACCAACAATTTCCAAGTCCTTAATCCACTTTTAAAATGCATTTTATAAAGGCAGATCCATCAAACAAACGTGTTGTATCTCAACGTGGCAAGTCAGTTGTGAGCACTGAAGGATTTGATTTTGGGAGGTCTTCAGTATTCTCAGTTCTTGTAGTGAACTAGAGTGTGTGCCCTGTGTTTTGCTGTATCAAAGGTGCTGTAGTAGGACTGCAGAAGTTTGCAGTTAGTTGAACAAATGCAGCATTTGTTTCATGTTCAACCAATGTATGTTTACCATTTTTAGAGCAGTGCCAATTAAGTTAAAACCCTGTGTGTGTGTGTCTTGGTTTTGTGTTTTCTTCTCAGAAGTTATGCTGCTGACAGCCTTGAATAATTGCAGAGGAGTTGGTAGAATACTAATCAATTATTTATTGTGTAATGAACTGATGCTTAAGGAAAAGATTGCCCATATTGTCCTTAAGTGCACAGAGAAAAATTACTGCTGGTACTTGCGCAAATAGGTCCACCATCATTTAAGATTTGAGGTGATAAGGCAGATGCTTTTTGTGTTGAACTGCATATTGAGATTGAATAAATTTGGAGCAATCATTTCAGTTGGGTGTTTATCTCCTCCCCATTGCACTGTGTCCCTGTGTTAGTATGCCCAAATAGTAAACGTTCATGAGCTGTATTGTATGCACTGACGTGCAGACGTTTAGAAGAACATGTGATCAAATGTGATACTGGAGCAGGAAGCAAGTTTTTCTTTTCCTACTTCATGTGTATTGGATTATTCCTGCACAGATAGGGGATGGGGCAACTCTTTCTGCCCCATCTGGCCAAAGACCTATGACAGAGTGGGTTGGGCTTTTTTTTTCAGCAAGAAAGCTTTAAAAAATTTGTAACATTTGGTTTTGTTAAAATGTTTTTGGTGTATTTCAGAAGTCTGTGAAAACACTGTTTGATAGTTGTTCACAACCTATAAATTTACACAAATAGTGTTATTTGTTTGCTCATTTCCCCTATTCTCTTTTGACTGAATTAAAATGAAAGCATAATGTGATTATTTATAATGATGAAAAAACAGTCAGTGAAACAAAGTGATTTTTGTTTGGTCTGTGGATGTTGCTTTGGGCTAAATTGTAGTAACTGCAGGTTCCAGTGTCTAGTAGATTAATAAGGAAGGGAAAATATAGTCTGTATTAATTGTTTTGGGGGATAAATCATAGCAGGTCAGGGATAACAGAACCCTCTTATCTGCTCTTAGAGGAAAGAGTGGGTTCTGCAAGTTTCAAGGAAAATTAATGCTAAGTGAAAGAACCTTTTCTCAGAACATCCTCAGTTGTTGAACATGGGTGTATTTTCAGTTTTGAGCAGCCTAGAATACGTGGTGCGGAGTCATCCTCTGCTAGCAAGACATGAATTAGAACAGACTGCTGGGAGGGGTTTGCAGGATGCATCCTTGGAAACTTTCAAAAAAGGCTGAGTAATGAATGCCCTGAGCAATCCAGTTAGACCTCAGAATGGCCCCCTGAGCAGGAGGTTGAACTAGAGACCTCCTGAGGTCCCTGCCAAGCTATGCTATGCTATCCTACTGTCCTTTTGCCTGGATAACCGGGAGTCTTTAACTGTCACAGCTATTTAAGCATAGAAACACTGGTAATACTAACAAATTTAAAAAGAAATAGAATCTTTTATTTTTTAACCATTAAGCTGGTCTTGTAATAACAAACTTGAGACTTTTCCTTCTTCCTTCCTACCAAGACCCTCACACTGAAATACTCAATTGGATGAGAGCTGGTTCATTGAGATAGAAGCAATAATGGAATATCAGAACCTAGCATTTACCCTAGGAGTGTTGTTCTTGATCTTCCCACATCTGCTGTCATGGTGTGGCAGGGCTAGTGGTATCCAGCCAAAAAATATTAAAGAGTGTCTAACAAAATTGAAAAAATATTTGCTGCATTGTTATAAATTCAGTGGAATAACTGTATTTTTTATGTACATTCCTGTGAAGACCAATGGCTTAAGAAGAAAAAGTACATTTGTTACCGTCAGTGTTGTCAGCATGTTGGTTTCATTTATTAGCATCCTGCCACAGATACACAACACCAACCTGCTTGGCACCAGCTACAAACTTTGAGTTAATTAGCCATCACATTAGGAAGGCTTAGTCTTGCCAGAGTCATCCTGGAAAAGAAAAATGTGTGCAATTGTCCTAGCACCTGTTGGCATCTTGTATCAGAGCAAGGTGTACTGACAGAAAAGCTAGAATTAAAAATATGAAGAGAAAGAAACACACACACACAACACTTATTACTCTTACTCAGTGGTTCCTTAAAAATGTGCCAGGATCTGTGAGCTCATCTGTTTCCATGTGGTTTGTGGTTTGTATGTCATGTACAGCTGTTTTCAGAATGTATTAACAATTCCTGGGTACTGTTGCTCTGCTCATGCTATTTGCATCTTGATTTGCAATTTATCAAACTATAAATAAGTAGGTTTTGAGTGTTCTGGAGTTCTGTCATCTATAGGTTAATAAAATTTACAAAAGCATATGCAAGGACAGGAAAACCTAGTGGATTTTCCTTCTCATTTGACCATCACTTCAGGGAGTAAATTTAAATTCTAAATTAAAATTTAGTTCTGTAGACCTGAGATACATAATGACTGTCATTTTCTTTGTAATTCTTGATGAATATGAGGTTTTAATCAGAAATCATTAAAAAAAGGCTGAGGAAAAGTAAGTTTTAGTTGGTTGGGTGTTTGGTTTTTGAGAGATTCTTAACACTGAATTCAGTGAAAACTGTCTGGATTGCTTGTTTTATAGAACCAAGTTTTTATTTCTTGTGTAGATGTGCAAGCCTAAGTCATGTTTGCTTGTATAAAAACAGGTGATTAAAGACATTCAGTTATAAACTGGTATGTTAAAACCTTTTAGAAGACAATGTGTGGCTTAGATTGACATTTGGTACTCTGGCTGATTTCCGTCCTTAAAAAGAGAAGAGCCCTACTGTACAGTGCTGTCTTTAAAGCATGCACAAAAAATACTGCAGGTATAGTGATTGATAAGGCAAGGGCAGTGAATGAAGGTCATTGCCCTTTCAGAATGCCTTGAGACAACTCTAAACAATCAAATTATCTTAGCCTGGCATTTAAGTGACCCTGAAATTAGTGGAGAGGCATTTGAGAAATACTCTTACAGAACTGCAATGCAGAAATTAATTCATCTATCTATACTGCCCCATCACCCCCCCCCCCCCAAAAAAAAAAAAAAAAAAAAAAAAAAAATCTGTAAAGGAGTAAGAAATCTATACAGACCTACTACTGACATGTATTTGTTTAACTTGTTCTTAACTGCCCACCTGATGGAGATGGCTTCTCAGACCAGCACCCCCGTGTCCTTTTCTGCCAGACAGCTTTCCAGCCGGTCTTCCCCAAGCCTGTAGCGCTGCGTGAGGTTGTTGTGACCCCAGTTCAGGACCCAGCACTGAGCCTTGTTGAACTTCATACATAGATTCTTTTTGCCCTCAAGCAGAGCAACACTTCCTGCCCTCCACCCCCAGCCTGGTGTCACCTGCAAACTTCCTGAGGTTGCATTTGATCCCCTCATCCAGATCATTGATAAAGATATTAAACAGAAACAGCCCCAGTACTGAGTCCTGGGGAACTCTGTTTGTGCCTGGCCACCAGCGGGATTTAAGTGTTCACCAGCACTCTTTGGGCTTGGCCATCCAGTCAGTTGTTTACCCAGCAAAAAGTACATCCATCCAAGCCGTGAGCAGCCAGTTTCTCCAGGAGAATTCTGTGGAGACAGTGTCAAAGGCTTTACTGAAGTCCAGGTAAAGAGAAACATGTCTTGATTTCAACTTTCTTTGAAGGGAGTTCCACTCTGGTTTCTTATGCCCTACTGGCAATCAGCTAAGAAATGTGAAAGCTGGCATTACGACCGATGGGAAGTATGTTTATGTGCCTTTACTAAGTATTTTTGTTGGTTTATAGTTACCTGAATTCTCTAAAAAAACGCTACTAAACTGCGTGGTGCTCTAAGTAATAGGCTGTGATTTCTGGCTTAGGCAAAGGGTGTTGAGGAGCGCTCCCTTAGCTGCGGGGCTCCCTTGGCTACACAGCAGAGGCTCAGAACCGTGTCTGCTCGAGAGTGGTGTCCTGCAGTTGTCACTCACCGAGAGGCGCTAATGATCCAACAAAGCCAGCAAGCTGCTATACTTATACTTGTTATCTTTTGTAGTGTAAATTGAACTTTAATTAAATATCTTAATTGGGCTAAAATCCAATAAATCTAGAAATGATAATTAGCAGGAGCCAGGTCAGGCAACAACTGTTTTTTAACTTGTTATCCTGCCTTTGTAGTTTAGACAAGATCTGAGTTCTTGTATCTGCTCATGGGTTTTTTGGTAAAACAAAATTATTTGTTCATGTTCTTTTAATCCTGGCCTCACTTTGGAGACCATCAATTATCTAAAAAAAGCCCACAACTATAAATACAGTATGTTACATAAATATCTCAGTGCTATAGAAGAATACAATATTCTGTATCGACTCCTTACCTGGATTACTGTTGATCAACACATTCATGTTATTGATTCACGAAGTGTCTGTTTCAGTCTTAGAAATCTGTGGTGCTGCTCTTGAATCAAGACCTCAGTTCTGAAAGTTCAGTCATCAATTTTTCTCAGTTTCAACAATTTCTTGTTGGGATGATGTAATAGTACTTAAAAATTTTTAGTAACTCTGCTCCTTAACAAGAATGGAGATATTCTTGTGTAAAACCACATTTCCAAAGAGGAGTTTAAGGAGGCTTCCCTTTCATTCCATGCCTGAGCCTTTTGAATTAGAGTGGATTGCACTAAAATTTCCAAATACAATTACCAAGTTTCACGGAGCTTACATTAAGCAGGTAGTGTACACATAGGAGAATCTAGTTCTGTGTAAATGAATCATGTTCTCCTCCCTCTGCAAACATACTGATGACTTGCTTGTAGCAGTACTAAGGCATATTTTATAAACATCAAAACCAAAAGGGAAGGGATAATTTATCCTATTGTAGTGCAGCAGCTAGAGGATCTCATGGGATAAAGTGGTGATTTACTTTCTGTTATCTTCTGGGTGAAGTAGTACCAATAAATATCAATTGTAGGTAAATTTTATTTTCTGCCTAAATGTTATTGTTTGGCTTGGTATTTAAAAATTGATGATAATTAGGTGGCTAAATCATAAGTATTGTATTCAGTAAACCTTAAGTTATTTTTTTAAATTTTAAAAACAATTCTTCCTTTGTGCTTTGTGTTCAGTGGTCTGAAATTAATTAACTGTGAACCCATCAAATTTGAAATACAGTAATATTTCATAGTTAGCAATGTTCCAGTATAAAGTTTAATTGAATTTTGTTTATTTTACAACAGCTGTTATGCTTTCAGCAAATAAATTGCCATAGTGAAAGAGTATTTTGAAGAATCCCATGAGGACTTTAAAAAGCTTCTAAGTGAATGAGATGGTTTGCTCGTGGCTGGGCGCCAGGTGCCCACCAGAGCGGCTGTGTCAGTGCCCTCCTCAGCTGGGCAGGGGGGAGGAAATGTAATGAAAGGCCCGTGGGTCGAGATAAGGGCGGGGGGGTCACTCAGCCAGTACCGACAGGGGCAAAACTGACCCGACCTGGGGAAATTAGTTTAATTCATTACCTATCAAAATCAGAGTAGGATAATGAGAAAATAAAAACCAAATCTTAAACGACCTCCATGAGCTGAGGGCACAGCCGGCCTCGCCGTGGCCTTCACCGCGGGCTGGGGGGGAACCTCTGCTCCGGCGCCTGGAGCCCCTCCGGCCCTGCCTGCACCCACCGGGTGTCTGCGGGGCTGCTGCTCGCACACCTGCTCACTCCTCTCTCTGGCTGACATTGCTGTTGTGTACCGTTTCTTTCCCCTCCTTAAATACTTTGTCCCCCTGCTGCTACCACCATCGCTGATGGGCTCGGCCTTGCCCAGCGGCGGGTCCATCCTGGAGCCGGCTGGCGTTGGCTCCATCGGGCATGGGGGGAGCTTCTGGCAGCTCCTCACAGCAGCCACCCCCGTAGCCCCCCACTACCAAAACCTTGCCACACAAACCCTGTACAGTGAACCTTGCCTGTGTGATGTCAGAAGAAATTTTGTGCAGGTTTGCTCAAGGTGATACATGTGGAAATGAAGAATTGTAGTGTTTGCTAAATTTTAAGTTATAATGTATACGTGCAACCTAGTGACCAGCTTAAAAGCCTTTGGGCTGTACTGAACCAAAAGAAAAAAATCCCATTACCCAGACCTGTTAGGTGGTAGGCACAGGGAGCGGTAGTCAGCACCCTGATACCTTCACTGCCACATAAATGGTGATGTTCACAGCATTAGTCCTTTGTAGGCTTACCTTTCAACAAAGGAGATCTGTGCCAGAAATACAAGTTCAAAGTATACATCTATCAATGTTAAACCCTTTAGGCACTTCTAAATGACACTATTAAAAATGTTATGTTTGCCTGGTTTAGAGAGAAGATGTCTAAGAATTGCTGTGCTGGTCTGAAAATTTTTATCTTGGATGCATATGTATATTCTATATATGTTTAAATATATATATAAACTATTGCTTTGTGGAAAAGGACTAAGTATAAGCCAGCTGAATTCTGTCTAAGGTCTGCATCCCTTTTACAGGGCTTCAATATATTTTATCAGCAACATGTGCACTTCTGCCGATGTTGCACTTTCTTTGACTTTATTGTTCTATTGTCCCTAATAAATATAGATACTTTGATGCAGTATCATGCATATGTTAGTTCTCTTTTTCTAATATATCTTTGCTGACTCAAGCAGCAGTCTGTTTCATCTGAAACTTTATTTACTGGGAGGTGTTTATATAAATACACAGTAAAAAAGGTCATATAAGAGTGATTTATCAAATATGGGAAAACCAAAGGTAAAAAAGAAAGCCAAAAAAACCCCCTGAAACCAGACAAAAAATTTATCAGAACACTTCTATTAAGAACTGAATTTATAAATGGTAGTGCAATACACGTTTTTAAAGTTGGTGCTATAAAGAAAGTGAAAAATAAATTAATACTTTTAACTGTGTCAGGAAAATGGATCAGATCATAATATCGCAGGTAATTTTGAGGAAACCATCTTAACAGATTTGTAAATAAAAATATGTAGTACACTGTATTTGGAAATGCAAAGAATTTGACTTGGTATTTCTTGACACGATGTTAGAAGAATATTAGTTTTAAATTAAGTTGTTACGGAGCAAACAAATTTAAAGCATGTTTATACTTCTCCCGGAACTGGGCTTACTACTTTTTTTCTTTAATTTTGCAAACTTAGTAGGGCAACAAGACATTAAAAAAAAAGTGTGTGTGTGTGAGGATGAACCAGTAAAAGAAGGGGTGGTTCACTCTGCACAGGTGTGGTAATGAGAACACAGCGCTGAGCTGCAGTTAGGCATGCTGAGCTTGAACTTTGAGCTGGCAAAGTATGAAGTGAAATAAGCTGAGTTATGTTACTGCTGACAGGCCAGCAAGAATTTTAAGCTCAGCATATATCATGACGATAAGAGCAGCAAGGAGCTCCTTTGTGGAAATGTTAGAAGTGGGTTTGTGTCTGTGCCCGGTCCCCATGCTTGTGTTCCTGAAAGGTGGGTATTTTTCACGTTTGTGTGAACAGATCTCCAAAAAACCAAAGGGAGTGTAACAAATGCAAGAAATCCCTGCCCAGCTCAGAGTATGTGCACTGTGCCCCTCAGTCTGGCTCCTTCCCATGCCACCACTATGGAGCATGGCTGTTTTACAGGGATATTGCATGTTCAGGCTCAGGTTCCTCCTGACCTTTGTGAACACCAGTGTAATGCTCTCGTGGGGTCACTGTGTCTGGGGCTGAGGCCAGGGTGCTGGTCATCTTAAAAGAAATGGACTTTTCCTGCCAAAGATGTAGCCATTTCTGAACAGCATTTGATGACAGTATCCTGCTTTGGTGTATAGTGTATGTGTTGCTGTGTGTATGTAAATTTATATATGCATATATATATATATGTCTGTGAGGAGAGAAAAGAAAAAGGATTTCAGATGCTAGGCTTTGGGAGGTGTGTTTCTACTTTTATTTACTTAGTAGAGCAAGATTAGTTTCTCTAATGTATCCTGAGAAGGTTGCAGCAGCCATATTTCTAGGATACTCAGGTTTCCACAGCTGGTATTTCCAGGTCCTGCTAGGGAGGCTAGAACAAAACTTCATGATACAAAAGTGAAGGCAAAGCTCTGTTAAAATAGAACTCAGTGGATTTGTATCTTTCTGTTCCTTAATGACCAAAATTGCTCCAACATACTTTCCTCAATCCCTGTTTGTAAATGTTCACTTCTCAAGAAAGGCCAGTGACTCTTTATACTGGCCAAGGTAGTATTTGGAGGCAAGGGCACACACTTAGCTTTTGTTAAATCCAGTTGATGTCAGTGGAAGAGTTAGTCGAGGTCTTGGCGTGCAGTCTTTTAATCAGGTCTGAAACACGACAAGCAATCTTCAAAGCCAGCTTATGCTGAACTAAGAAGACTTGTTCTGACTTTATTTAGATATATATCAGCCAGATCATCTCTGGAAGGAAAGGTCTTTAGTATTCATGGCATACAAAGGGTATTAGTGTGATGAGGTTGGAAAGAAGTGATGAGGTATTTGTTTCCAGTGGGAAAGAGAGAGTCAAGATGGGAAAGGAGATGGGGCAGAGGGAGAATATAATCCAGTATATATATATTAAAAAAAAAAACAACCACCACCCTGTATTAAGTTGTAGTTTTAGCATCCAGTAATCTTAAACTTTCTTTTGTATGTGTGATGTGTGGCTTTGGTGCTGCTATTGAATTAAGAACCAAAAAGGTCAAAGCCTTTGCTCTTTCTGTGCCTAGTAGTAACTGAAACAGGGCTTGTAGTGTTCAGTTTTAGGGACTGAAAAATTTAAGGGAGATAAGTTGCACTTACCAACATATATTGATTACCTATTTTAAGAAATATCACTAGCTCTTTACATCTCTGGATACCTAAATACCTTCTGACTGGTAGATGCATTTTCAGTAATAGTTGTAAAATTCTATATGATCTGTTGTGAAGCATGCCACTGTCAGGCATGAAATCCTCATGGTAGAAACATCTGAAGGATTCAGTTTGGTACATAACTGAACTGGAATTAACAGAGAGCTAGAGTGTAACAGCCAGTACACTTACATGTTACTGCATCTCTACAGCACTCCCTTATGGTGCGCTTGGTGAAATGGCTGGGGAGGGATGTCACTCCATCACTGGGTAATTGTTCTGTAAAGGCAAGTACCTGAAGAGCATTTGAATTGATTTTTTTTTTTCTCCCATCCCCCATTACTATGATTTTAATTGGAAGCAGCTCTTTGTTCATGTAAAACTAGCGTGAAGTCCTTCACTGAAAGATAGTGATGTCTTTGTATCAAACAGTGCCTGTTTCAAACTATTATGCTTGTCTTTGTTTAATTGGACTTGCTGAGGTTTCTGGGAGAATGAAACTTTTATCATCTCCTCCTGTGAATCACTTTAACATGCTGTCTCTGAGCAGAAAAATATCCCTTTTATGAGTAGGTGGAATAATATGCTGGCTGGGTGCTGATATTTATTAAATTTTAAGTCTTTGTCAAAATGTGGAAGAGAGCATTGAGAAGCACAGAATTTGCAGATGTATCTACGTGTGTCATTTTTATGATCATTATGAAGTCTTTATTAAGCACCCAGGATCTGCGCACTTTGTAGCTGCTATGCACGTCTGAGAAATGTAGATATTGGTAACTGCTGTTAGAACTGAAGCATTTACTAATAATAGACTACAAACCTAACATCAATGAGATTGCCCAATTTGTGTCTTAACAGAGCAAATTGGTGCTGTTGGGTATAAAAGTGCAGGTTTCCTTCCAAGGCAGGGTTAACTTTTGAGCTGCAGTCCAAGCACATAGGACTCAGCTGTACCGAGTTCTTTTCACAATTTGTTGCTGACTCACTGGGTGACCTTGGGTAAACCTCTTCCCTTGGCATACGCGGTCTGCAAGGGAGAAGTACTAGCAATGACCTGTGTAGTTATTCTTGGATGATGAGTTCTGTGAAACTGTGGATTTGATGTAAAATATTTGTTTAGTTTCTTGTTTTATTTAGCCTTACAATAGACACTGTGTGTCAGTAGTAAAAAGGAAGATTGGGGTGTATATGTCAAGGGACAGAGGAGGGAACTGGGATGGGGAGTTGGTAACTAGTTTGTAAATGGGTTGTCAAACTACTTTATCTTTGGCCTCCTTAATTTTGGAGTATATGCTAGCTGATCCTGCAGCACTATTAAGAGGGCTGCGTTTTGAAAAGCAAAAATAATAAGAAAAGCTAGTGCTGAAATGTAAAAATCAAATTTATCCCAACTTAATGTTACTTCTAATTTGACTAGGTATGGTTTTTTTGTATGCATACATGTCTGTGCCTAGGAATATGTATTTTACAGAGTTAGAAAGAGATCGCAGCATTATGGTGGACTGTGTCATGGATCTCTGACATCTTATCTACCCCTTCTTGATGGATAATTCTACCCTGTTCAGACAGAATATATTCTAGCTTTTCAAATCCTTTGACCTGTTTCAGATAGCTACCGTTCTTCCTTTTTTTGAACAAACTGTCCAAAAAATTAGTTACAAGGGTTTGTAAAAAGAGCAGCCTCTAAAGACAAAATTTATCTCATTAGTGGAAAAGGTTAAGGGAAATACTACGTGATCCCACAAGATCTTTGTAACATTGTAAAGCAGAAGCTTATACTTTTCCAGTTGTTCATGTGATACCAGCTTCCAGCTGGCAAAGATCCTTGGCATAGCACTTGGCTCTCTTTTTGGGTTTGGTTTTTTTTTTTGTTGTTGTTTGTTTTTTTTGTTGGGTTTTGTTTGATTGTTTGTTTTTTACTTTTACATGTATTCATTTAAAAATTTATTTTATAGAACAACGTATTTTAAGAATTCTGGTACCTGTAAGGATCTGGCTAAGGATCCTGCTAAAGGAAGGACTGCCACAGGGCTCCAAGAAGAGTTTTGTCAATAGTTTGTCAAAATCTCTGAAAAATAAAATGCATACAATGAAATATCACTGTTGTGACACAGTAAAGGTTTCTTATGAGTACACAAGGGAATTTAAAGTGGATGCTATTATTTGTAGCAGTAGTCACATGGCAGTTTCTAAACTCATGCTATATGCTGATGTGAAAATTTATTACTTTTTAATTAATCATATAAAAGTCAGTTAAGCTAAATGAATAAAGTCTAGCCTTTGCATGAGGGCTTTTTGTGGTTAAGATATAAGAAGCAGGCTTCTGATTGTTCATACTCTAGGAATCCAGCTGTTTCTGTACAGGGCCACCCATATATATATTTGCTCATACCCATATAAATGCTAAATGAATGTCATACATATTTATATACTGCATGAACTGCTGAGGCAAAATAGCAAATAAGCCATATGTGAGAGAAGCTAAAAGGCCTGAGTAGCCTAATAAATCTTGCATTAGGCTTAAGTTTAATAATAAATACTAGGTCCTGGGAAGCACTAGTGGAAAAGTAAGTTCTTTTTGGAAGCTGAAACCTTTGCTTTTCTATTGTGTGAAGGACTTCGGACATACAAGTACGTGTAATTGCCTTATTGGTGAGAGATGTATGAAGAATTTTTGTTCAGGCTTTAAAACTCAAAAATCTTGAATATCCAAAACAGTGAGGAAGACAATTATTCCATGAGTAAGCTTATATTCCCTTCAAGGGCCAGTCTAAGTGATGATCTTACATCAGCAACCTTGGTCACTCTGGTAATGCAGCACTGAACGCTGTGTGTGGAAGTAGGGAGGAAAAATAGTTCCCAATTTTATCCTTTGCTTTAGGTGATGTAGTATGGATGGCTGTATAATGCTTTGACATTACTGTCTCTCTTGAATTTGTATGAATCCTATGGTAACGTAAACATTAATGTTGTACCTATACAAGGATAGTCTGATTTTGTAAGACCCGTTAGCTGTATGGAAGCTATTCTGAAAGCTAATTTGGTGTGAGAGAAGGTGTCTCGGAGGGGTGAGCCTTCAGGAAGCAGGCTGACTCCTTTGACAGACTTGGGAACAAGAAGAGCTCACAAACGCATGTAAACAGGCTGAGGTGTCACCAGCCTCAGCCTTCAGCAAGGAGATCTGAGTCGGGGAAAACATTTTATGTTGAGCGTTTTTTGGTTTGTGTTGTTTTTTTTTTTTAATGTATAAAAAGACTGGTTCTTAGTGTAAAGAGGCTCTGTAGTCTCTGGCCACACTCACTAAAAGCTCATTGAATCTGTTTTTTAACAGCATTAATGCACTTGATATTTAATGAACACAGAATGTCATTCATAACTTTATTAGTTAATTATTGGTAGTCTTTAAGAATGTAATTTCACATGGATAACTCTCCCCATATGATTGCTACTTCACCCCAATCATCTTAATTACCGAGAAAGTTTTTGTATATCTTTATTATAAATAAGCACCATGTAGGATAGAAAACATAATTTGCCTACTTTTGAACACACAAGCAACTGTGTCCTGCAGTTGGCACACTGTATTTGTCACCTAAATCTAGTAAATGCTGTAACTATTTTCCAAGTGTGTTTTGTGGTGTTAAATCAACTGTACAAACAAGCCACATTCACGTTCTTCCGAAA
The DNA here is from genome assembly GCF_017639655.2 of Falco naumanni. Classification (NCBI taxonomy): domain Eukaryota; kingdom Metazoa; phylum Chordata; class Aves; order Falconiformes; family Falconidae; genus Falco; species Falco naumanni. The sequence continues at coordinate 51,266,182 of NC_054054.1, forward strand.
CATCCATTCAAGAATTAGTATGCTTCCTACTTCAGAAAAAAAAGATAATGATTAGGAAGATTTTTCTTTGCCTAGACAATCCAATTAAAACAACAAGGTGGCACGAATGATATCAATTCCTATGAAAGCACTGTTGTATGATGTGCTGCCTACCAGCCATTTGTAGGCCCTCCTGGGAGTTGTGGCTTAGTAGTCTACAGTAAGGCAATAGAGAACAACTCAGAAACAAACTTCAATTCTTGACCTGTTTTTGGTAGTCCACTACTGCTGACAGAAGTTTAAATGAACCCCAAGGAGTGACTTGTTATGGAGATGCCAAACCAGAAAGCTATAATATGGAGGAGGTAGGGAAGTGAGTGACTACTTTTATGTCTGTCATTGTTTCTAGTACCCAGATAAAAATTCTGTGTTTTGACTGTCAAAGACATATTTTATAATAAAAATGAGATTAAAACAGATCAAGAAAATTCCCATCAGTATTCCTGGTAGTGACTGAAGAAGTATTTGTGGGCAAGAACTTGCTGCTTATTATGATTTGATTTCTGCTATATCAACCTAAAAGTTGATACTAAAAAAAAAAGTAGGGAAAAGCTCCTGAAGTAATTCTGTCCTCTTTGTTTGTTCACTATATAAAGAATGGAGATGGTGTTTGCACATTTTGCTAAGTGTACATTGCTGAGGATGTGTAGAATGGCTTGAAAATGCCACGTCATAGTATTGTAAGTCTTTGTGTTCAAAGGTTATGCCTCTGTGGTGTGATCTGTGCTTTTTGTACCTCAGGCCATGATGCATTCACAATGTTTTACATTGAAGCTTCCATCTAGATTCTTTTTTTTTTTTTTTTCTCCTTCTCCCATTCTCCTTTAGTGCAACCACAGAGAAGGCATCACATTTTCTGGTTGTAATGTGGTGTAGTAGGTGAAGACTGAATGGGTAAAGTAGAGAGCAAGTGATGTATATTGGGTACCAATGTTTGTTGCTGATGTGACATGTCGACAGCCAGAACAAATCCTGTTCTTGAAGGGCTTTGTCTATGCAGCTTTTATTTATGTGTAAATAAATTCTTTGCTCTGCTGGAAATCCCAGGGGATCTGGTACCAAAGCAAATATCACATCATAAGAAATCAAAGACTGGAGGCAAGAATGGGAAGATGCCGTCTTCTTGTGTGTAATTTATATGCCTGACAAATAGATGTCTTACTGACAAATTACACCTCAAATTAATATTATGGATATAAAGCTTTAGAGTAGAAAACAAGCTAGTGTAGTAAAATGTGATGGGTTTTTTTGAAAGTACGTTTTTTTAAATACTTGAATATTTGGTGGTAAGAAGGAACCCTTCCCTCCCTCCTCTGACCTGTTGATTAGAATAGCTTCTGAAAAAAAGCCAGTGGTAATGTACATTCCCGTTACAAAGCATTTGTCAAGCAAAATTTCTAGCAACTACTGGAGAGGACTCACAGATATGCTCAGCACTGTATTCCCAAAGGAGTTGTCATTTATTTGGGTCGTTCTTGTCACTGGCTACCATGTTTTCTGTTTAGTCATTTTAAAACCCAAAAGCCTTGTTTCCATAATGTCTTCAAAATTTAGATCAGGTGTACAATGATCTAGGGAGGGCTTCTGAAACATTCGGGGAAACTGCTTTGTTGTTAGCACATGCTAAGGATGTGAGTGTTGTTTATCTTATTTTTTTTTCTCTGAAGATTATAGTTGGACCCTACCTGTTACTGTTTGAGTTGTGAAGGACAGGAGGAAGGGTTTGGAAAAAGGAATTCTTTTGAGATCCATCCTGTGGTGACACAAGTCGAGGCGGACTGAAAAAAACACTATGTCTGCATGGCTGGGTTCAGACAAAATGGCCTTTATTGTTTATACAAACTATTTATATATCCTAGACAGTACAGGTGTTAGACCCTGATAGGTTTTTGTGTCCTTCTTGCTTGCTATTTGCTGTTGCTATAGGTGCTGTGGTTCTAAGTTCCATTTCTTCACATCCTGTTTACATACCTGACAATTTGTGGCTGTCTTAAAGGTACATGGCTAAGTCTTTGAAGTCAACTAACTTGTCTGCAGACCAGCTGCAGACCCCAACACCACCCCCACCACACACACATTCACCACCCCCACCCCCCCTTGCAGTCCGCAGGACATGTGTTTATGGACTGCATGTGACATTACCCCAGTTGTCAGTGGAATTGTCCTCAACTGTTCTACTTTCCAAGAAGAATTACAAAATATCTTTCCACCTTAGTAATTATTTTTTTTAAAACCTTCTGCAAGCAATGCACTGTGTTTAAGAGTTAAAATGGACTAAAGTTCCCCATACAAACAGATCTCACTGAAATCTCTGAGAATCTGAATGCTTTCTCATTCTGGGAATCTAAAGGAAAAGAGTAGGTTGGCGTCAGTGTTTACTCTCTTACCTTTAAATTTATATTGCTCTCAAGATATGAAACTACCTCATACTATGGAATAATGTGAAGGAAACAGAAATTTCACCAAAGATTCTATGTTTGTAATTAAAAGCCCAAATGAACAAACTTGGATAATTTCTAACCTTTCCTAACTGGGAAGTGTTTGCAAGTGTTGCAAGTCATTTCCATGTAAACAGAAATAAACCCCTTCATTTTTATAACACTGAACTTTTGTCTAGAGAGCCATTATATATTAAAGAACACAACTGAGTTGACTTTCTCTATTTAGCATGTACTGCCATAACTACAGGATATGCATATGTTGGTGACTTTATTACCTTGAGTGAAATTAGCAATTTATCACAGCTCATCTGTCAAATGATTTCTGTTTGGCTCCTGGAGTTTATGGTGTGCATGATATATTTTGAGTTGAATGAATTTGAACAGGTGTGGTTTATGCTCTGTTTGTAGGTTAACAGATCCTTCCCCCACTGCCATTCAAAGTAGATTTAGTTTAGCAGTTACTGGAAATGAGAAATTAAGTATCCAATTATTTTAAGTTATTTTTGTATTACTGTATCTTTTAAGAAGCTATAGGAAGATTACTGAAGGATTATTGGGTTGTAGGTTTCCAGTGGTTGCTGGTTATTCTTTGTGAATAGCACTCTAACAATTTCTAGTAGCTGGCATAATTGAATGTTCTAAATTTGCCGTAGTTTTTTGCAAGACAATTGCCAAAGAAGGGGGTCATCTTTCTTAATCTCACTTGTATTCTATGCCACTGAAACATCCACTTTAAAAAGTGGATATTGTCACTTCACTGTACTATTTTTATTATATATGCTATTATTAATGCAACTTGAAATTGCAGGTTCTAGATCTATGTTTCATCCTTCTCTCAAAACATTCATAAACACTGTTCTCTTTCTATGGGGAGGCCAGTTGGCCAAAATATGTATCTTATTAACGTACTTTTTATTTCAAAATTTACTAGAGAATTTAAATACAACTGTTAATGACGAGTTTTCTAAAATCTAAGAACTTCTCCTTTAGAAGAATTGGTATCATGCCATAAATAGATCTGCTAAAACAAGTACATTTTTAAATGTAGACAACTTACCTGGATAACTTGTGACTTTGAAGTCATGGGGGTTTTTGTCTTTTTTTTTTTTCTTTGGAGTTATGTGGGTGTTTTCTGTTTTGTTGTCATCTTACCAGCCTGATTGCTGTCTTTACTTGCTTTTTACAAGTCAGTTCTTGTTTCTCTTAGATTTTTCTACATTTACATGTTAACGTGGGAAACCTTCTCTTTCCCTTTTATTCAAATGTATTCAGATTGCTTCCTGAAGGCCAGAAGAAAGCAACAAAATGTTTCGTTATGTGAAATAACACTATCGGGATATTTACGAACAGGGCAACTCAAAAAGGATGGTGAAGATAAGGTGAAATCAGAGGTATCTGACGTCATAAAAAATAGAGGCTCTTGGTCTCCCTCTTCCCCTGAGGAGGTTTGTTACTATATAAATAGCTCCTCTTTTCCAACTTTCTGTGCTACTTAAAGATGCTGACTAAGCTGTTTCAGCACTTTGATCTCCTGCCATGATCAGGCCCTAGCTGTACTTTCATCCTCTTCAAAAGTATTCTCTCACAGCAGTGAACCTGGCCCTAAGGAAATGAGTATGCAGATTATTTTTTTTTCTTACTTCATTAAATACTGCCTTGATGGCTGTCTTTATTGAACAAGTAAGTTCATAAACTTAAACAAACCACTGGAAATGAGTACAATGCTTCCCAGCAAAGGGAATAGTTTGGGAGTTACATTTTTGGGACTGGTACTGTTGGATACAAGCCTGATGCATTTTATGTGAAGTACAGGTTTTTGTGAAGGCTTGAACCATGTACATGGTAATAGAGATATGCCTCATGTTTCAGTGCTCTCCTGGCTCCCAGCTCTCCTGCCCAAAAGACAGAGAGTTTGGTTCTGTGCCATGTGCCAGCCCTCTGCTTTGGAGATCCCAGTATGGCCGTGTCTGCACTAGACATTGCTGAAATTTGTTTGTCTTGTCCGGATCACTTTTACTCAATCACTGGCTTACACTTTAACACAAAGGGTGTACTATGAGAAGTTTTATCATTGAGGAGACTTTACTCTCTTTGTGTACCCCACAGCATAAATAAAGGTGCTGTCACAAGTAGAGACTCCAGGAAATAGATGATACTCATTAAGGAACTTGAGTTTCTTCTAGTCATTAAGCTTTCAGAGTGCTGTTTTCCATAAGGATATCTCCATAAACATAATTTTCTTTTTGTAAATAGGTTTTTCTGTGTATGGGAAATATCAATCCAAAATAACAATTAGTATATATATCAATAAGATTTGAGTGTTTCCCCTTGTGATCAGAACATGTTGAAATAGCATCAAGAAATGTGAAATGAAGCAATATGAAGGCTTTGTGCATATCTTCTTAATGGCTTTTTTCAGAGAGGAAATTGTCATTGTTACCTTTGCTGTACAAGAGAGTTATACACAGAAGAATAGAATTCAGGTTTTCTGAAATTCAGTCTTGTCCTCTTTTCAACAGAACACATAACTTCCTTATGTTGGTATATTTTGAGGTTTTATAAAGATCCGTGACAGTGGCCAGTCTGTATGGGACAATTTATAAGCGGCCACTGTGACAATTTAAGCCTGTAGGCCAAAACCAAGTAACTTGTGTTGGAATGGAATATGAATTTAGTGTTAGCTATGCTGCGTTAACAGTCTGGATTGATGTGGTCTAATTGGCAAGTAGCTTCGCAGTTTTTGTCTTGCTTTCATTGAGGGCCATCTAGTAAAAAAAGTGAAGTAAACTCTGCATATGTGTTCTTAATATAAAGAAGAGGCCATGCTTGTAATTCTGCATGATAGATTATTCTGCTGCATTGTTACCTTGTGTATATATTTTTTTTATTACATTGCTACCATCAAAGCTGTTAATCAAATTTGATTTGTATTAAATCTCTTTTCTTTTGTTTAACAGATGATGTCACTAATATTGCTCAGAAATCCCTCCTTGCTGATGAAAAAGAGAACGTGCTAACAGGACTAGGCATTGTGGTGTGGAAAGTCCCAGTACAAACATACCTAGTGACTTAGCTACTGGCGCTGCTCAGTCTTCACCTCTTTAAGCTAAAATCAAACGCCGCTGCCTCAGCAACCTGTGGACAAAAGAAAGGTACTGTGCATTGCAAGCATGTTTGTTGGGTAGAATGAGAATAAATCTACAGTACAGATATGATGTTATCAATTTATTAGAGACAATATGATTTGAAACTTCAAGTTTGAATTTTTTTTTTTAACTGAGCTAGACTTTAAACCCAACTAGATTTTGCAGGCAGTAAAATAAACCAAATCTCTACAAAGTTTTTGTCTTTGCTTGAATATGATTTACATAGAGACTTTCTATATTCAGTGAATAAATTTATTGATGATACGAATATTTTCCTACTGAGATTTTTCTTTATTTACTTTGTAAGGCATTCCCCTGCCCATGGCATCTAAAATGTGCAGTACAGAATGTTGTTCAGTGTCCTAAGCTTATCATTTGCTTGCTAACTTGACTGCTGTCTTGCTTCATCTATACCTGTCACCATTAATAAGAAAGACTTTAGTTACTTTTGTCTCAGTTGGATGCTAAGCTTCTTTGATAGACTTTTCCAACCTTCTGTTGACTTTTGTGTTTATAGTATACACGTGTCTGGGTATTCAGAAGGCAGCTATATATACTATGCATAAAACCCAACCACAATATTTTGTTTGCTTCAAGGATCATCTACTATATGGGGAAAATTGTCAGTTTCCTCCTACTGGGAGGAGTTTAGTAAGGATGACAGTTTAACACAGTGCCTAATTCCTGGCTTTTTCATCTTGTGGTAGTCCTGTAGTGGAACTGCAGTGATGATACAGCTACTAGGATTAGAAATGTTAGGAGAACTGGGCAACCACCACTCTGTGTAACTGTCCTTACTGTGGAAAATGCCACTGGCCCCTGGAAATGATATTTTAATAATGATTAATGTTGCAAATATAGTTGAAATTTGTCAATAAACTGTAATGCAGAAAGAAAAGGAAAGCAACAGTAACCCAGGAAATATCGTTTCCTAGTAGATGCTTTGCAGTTTGTGTATTCAAATTGTTGTGCCTCTGCTGCTCACCAATCTTGCCATTATATTTGATATAGTGCATAATGAAAACTTACTTTTCATTTCTGAATGAAAGGGTAAAGTATGACCTTAAGTAAGGCAAGTGTTATGGGTAATGACATCTGTAGAGTGCATGATCATTACTGAAAAATTAATGAAGAAGGAAAGAGTAAAGTGAACAATACAGGGTATAAAACATGCCTTAGGGTCTGTCTGGGTAGTATTTGCTTGTCATCTTTGACACTCAAATACAGCTAATAGTTGATTAGTATCTTTGATTTTATAAAGTAACATTCAGAGTGAAAAAATATGTCTCAAGTAGTTTGGTGTTCATTAACTAACTTTTACTATAGAGAATAATTATAGTAACTAAGTTTGTTTTGGGGGCAACAGATGAACTAATGTGACCCTAAATTTTCTCCTCTGTAGTTGGCAGGGCAGTGCAACATTTACTTCTGATTGGGTTTAACTCTTTAGGGAAAATGCATGAGAAGCTTCAGTCATAGATGTATATAGAAAAAATAATCTTTGTGTCTACTTAAAAATAACAGAAAGTAGATGATGCTGATTTTGAGAAGAATTAAAATGCTGAACTCTAAAACTAGCTGTTGAATATTATAATTTGGCTCTCTGCTAAGGTGAATGTGTTTTGATTTTTAAATTTCAAAGGAATGCTATTTAAAGTTATGCTTTTCCTCCTCTGTTGTCCTTCAGTCTGTCCTGTTCCTGTACATCCAAACAGTTGAACATAGATTAACAGATTGATTTAGACTTAATATTTTATTTAGGTGACTCTGCATAATGAAAATGAAATGCTTAAAACATGCGTCTTCAACAACTAATGTATTTTGGAAAGTGATTTTTGTCACATGCAAATTATCTATAAGGATAATTCCTATTGGAACTAGCTTACGAAAATTTGAGCAGAGGGATTTCATCCTCTGGATTGCTTATGCACATTTGCCGAATGCTACAGGGAAAACCCCTCCCTATCTGGTCCCTAGCTTGTCTTACTTGATTAGTCATATTTCTTGAATATCAATTTATTTGGCTAGACTGTTTCTGATATCCCCAAACTATCTCTTTGGAACAGCTCTGTAAACACAAACATTCTTGCAGGTATGGGTGGACACTTTGCTTTAGTGGAAGACTGGCTACTTCTGTGAAAAATCAGGATTACTTCAGTGTGTTGGGTATAGAGCCAGGCACATTTTTAAAATGGCTCTTTGTTTGTTTTGCTGACTGATCATGAAATCTACCAAAATTGATCTTTTCCCCCTCTCTTTAAATTTGCATAAATTAAATAACAGAAATTAAGATAAACTTTGGTATTACTGTCATATTTGCAATTTTTTTCTTAACATCCTTTGAACAATCTGTATTCAGTGATCCTCTGTATAAACATTACTTCTGTTCCCTGCCATGTAACTACAGATCTATTACTCTTCAAACAGAGAAAACAAGTACTATGACATGCTTGCATAGAATAGTTTCTCGTACTTAGAAATATAAGAAGGTAGTACATTTGAGTAGCTGGTAGCTGTACAGCTGCTGGCAGAATTCCCACGCGTCTTTTACCGTTAGATAAGTCTGTGGCTGGTAATGGTTGTGTTGAGATAAGATAGGTAATGTTTCTAAGCAAGTTTTTCTGCTACCTTGGAAAGGTCTTTCATATATGTGAGACTCACTGCCTGACACTGAGCAGAACAGATCTTCAGTCTGTTATGAAGATCCTTGTATATTCATAAATGAGTATGAATTAAAAAGAAGGTATGAACCTATAGCCTACATGATATGCATTCAATAAGTAATAGTGAGAGACCATGAAGTTGGCAGTTTTGATAATCCTTTAGGATATACTGTCCTTGTGCTTTTTTTTTTTTTTTTAATAAATAGGCTTTCTCACGGTTATGGTCATCTCTAGCTTTTTGTAAGTTTTTCACAGCTTTTACATTAATTTATAACTTCAATAGCTCTGAATGATGTGTTGTGAATATTAAATAGCGTTGATAATGTGCTTTGATTATGGCAATATAGGGGGGGGGTGGGGGAGACGTTTTTTATGCATAGCATTGTATAAATGTTGATTTCCAGGAGAATTGTCTTCAAGAACACTACCTCAACACCTGAAACTTATCCTTTCTGAAGGAAGCCCATCCTGTGCACATACACACAGATTATACATATTTATGTTAACTATATTATGGGGTTCTTTGTATTACAAGTAGTCTTAAGCAAAAAAAAAAATTTAAAATGTGCCTTTATCCGTTTCTGTGTTATAATTAACTTGGACAATAACAATCGATTTCAAGTTGTTGCTCAGTGCTGCACTTTTATAATAAAGTACTCTAGGGTAGCATAATGCGTTATTTTGAGGAAACCTTTTTATCATACTTTTTTTTTTTTTTTTTAATCCATGGAGACCTTTCTGCTCCTGTTCTGCCTTGTGTGATCTTTTTGCACATGCTATATTTTACATAAGATTTGGAGTCAGTGTGCCTGAGAAATGCTACATACTGGAACACTTCCATCTCCCAGCTGAGTTCACTTTTTATTTAGTGTGGACTGTGTTCTGTGTTTGTGTCAAAACCTAAACTTTAACAGAAGTAGAAAGTATACCTCAAGTTTGCTTGAAAAGATACTTCAGATGTGAACATATTTACTTGAATCATATTAATTAACATTTCCTATTCAAAAATGAATTAGTAGCTCTTGTGTGTGTTGGTTATAGCAGGAAACAGAAATGAGGAAAGCAAAATACGAGGAAGAATGAGTGTCTCGTAGGACCGTACATGTGAGTATAGAAACTGAATTGACTAAAACAGACCGTCAGCCCAGCAATGCTAGTTAGCAAATACAATCCACAACAATGAAGAAAGAAACCTTTTCCTTGGGTCTGGATGGAGCAGAGTAGCATAAATATACTTTGGAACTGCAGGATTGACCAACAACAATCTAATTTGTGTTGAAAAATTGCTTGCTCATCAGAGATTTTAATTTGAAGATACAGGATTAGCATAGGGTACTAGATGGTGTCATTTTCATGTGTTCTTCTAAGTTCCGTTTTATTCACTTTTGATCTTGAAGAAACACATTTTGTCAGTTGTGAAGTCTGAAACTTACTTCAGTGATTGAATGTCTGTCATGCTCTTTACCTGAATTATTTTTAGATATTTAGAGATTGTAGCCAAACTAACAAACAGATGTATTAAGCATTTCATGTCTGGAAAAAACCCACCATATTATCAAAACCAGAAGTCTTACTGGCTATTGAAATTTCATCACGTTTATCATTACAGCGCCCTGCCCTGAGGACAGTACTGGTTCATGGTCCGGGAAGAATTCTCTCTAGTTAAACTTTAGGAAAGGGGCATAAGAGAAGCTGACAAGTCAAGTTTAAGAGTGTGACAGACTAGTGTATGTCTAAGGGGGATTCCGATGTAGAGAGAATGATGGTGTTTTCAGGTGTGCTCTGAAGTCAGGACCATCAGGGATGCAAATCTGTGTTTAGTCCTGAAGGTGACCAAGATGGAAAATGTTGACGAGTGGAGAGGATCAGAATTAATTAAATCGTTTGAGTAAGAGAAAAGTTTAAATTTGATTAATTGGCAGCTTCTGAACATGGTGCTGTGCAAGCTTGATAAGCCTCTTAGCCACAACCCTGCTAGCCTGTGCACCACTTCCTGCTATTAAAACCAAAGTAAAAGTCTGGGGGAGGGAAATAAATTCTGGTTAGCTTATGTGAAATCTAGCTTAAAATTAAGAAATGCAAAGGGGAATCAGGTGGAGGAATACACTGAGATGTAAATGACCAGTGTCCAATCTGTAGCAGAGACATTTCTATTGCCTCATTGAGGAGCTTGCCTTTCTGTATTGAGGAAGTACTTTATTGCCTTCTGGTTGTTTCAAACAAGAGGTGGAACAGAATACAAAAGATTTGCAGAACGTTGCTATGCTTCTGAGACTTAACCTGGTATTATTTGCCTTTGGGATCAGTTGCACTTTATTCTGTCTGTTCAACAGTGGCTGTTTAATATTTCTGTTCTTTTCAGAAAACTGTGGAAAGCTGACTTCCCATCGTTCTCAAGTAAACTTGCATTAAACTGCTTGCAAGAGCACTCTTGGGTTGTAACAAGTCGTAACAATTTCCTGCACAAGCATAATTTTATATTTCCCCAACCTTACATTTAGTGATCTATATGTGAATAAGTTTTTTTGAAGTTAATAAAAGTCAATGAAAGAAGAGGTGGAGAACAGTTTCCAGGTGTGCTGGCTGTTATTACAACCCAAGAAAAAAAAGAGAAATTTGGTAGTAGAAGGGAAGTGGAGAGTATTTGTGCATTTCAATTACCTTCCAGTGATCAATCTAAGATTTAAAAGCAGACCCTCTAGTCAGGACAGTGAAAGGAAGCCCATTCCCTAGCTATTTGCTGGTGAAGACCTGCATATCTCAAAGGAAACATCTAGTAATTTCCCATCCTTAATCCCCTACATTTGGGAAGTGTTAGTGAAAATCTTTATGATTTGACGTTTCCAGATTTTTACTGCTACAAAAGTAATAAAGAGTAGCTTAGCCATTTGAATTGAATTGATATTCCCTGGGAGGGGAAAGAACATGGTCACACTTGAGAGCTCCCAGTTTTCATGTTTTTCAATGAAACAGGTAGTGCTTCAGCATTTTCCCTTTCCTGTACAAGGGCTGTGTATCCAGGTAACAACTAAATCTTAATTTGTGTCTAACTTTCAGCTCTCATTTTATCATTTTTTCTTCTTCCTTTTCTGATATGCACTTGTCTTCCTTTACTTTCTTCTGTCTTTGAGAACTGGTGGTTGTGAGGAAAGGATTCTGCAGATAGGAGTATTATTTGACAGCAGACAGGACTGTTATTTAGACTAGTTGTAAGTGGCCTACATCACTGAGAAGATTAGCTCTCTCTCTTCCTTTATTAGAGCCTTCTTAAGCAAGCTCCATTCTGGTAGTCTGTTCCCCAGGGTATATGCCTTCCACCCCCACCCACCCACAGCTTTCTGTTTTGGAAACAGCTAGTCAAAGTTTTGCTAGTATAGCTTTGCTATTTAAGCAGTGGAAAACTGCACTGTTACTGCCATAGCTGTGCTAAGTTCAACCTTAAGGCAAAATCTTGTTCAGAGATTCACCTCGAGTTTAGGGAGATGATGGGTGATGTGCAAAGTATATTTCTTCTGGCAATACCTATTTCCATGTTTTTCCAATGAGTCTTCATTAAGGCTAAGTGTACCTCTAAAGTCACTGCCAGGACCCTAACTTTTGAGGTTTCCTTCTGCCATCTCTTTTTAGGGTATGAGGTAGGGAGGGGTACAGAACTGAATACTAAGATCGATTCATAGCAGAAATTTTATGGGTGTTAATGTATTTTTACACAACTGGACACAAAGTTAAGATTTCTACCTGTGTCCTATTTACATGATAATGCAACCTCAATAAAGATTTTTGTCCATGGTCAAAGATGATTTACAGAACCATTTAGACCTCGCAGAGAATGGCCTGCTTTGCGGGCACCGTAGGAAGGAGGTTGTGTTCTAAGGAATGAAGTGTAAGAGTCTTTAATTCAACTGCAGGGACTCCTGGAAGCTTTAGGTGACATGTGACACATCTTGGCCTGAACTTTACATAAAATGCTGTACCATCTTAATGCTTTACTCACTGAAACAGTATACTGAAATGAAAACAATTTTTTCCAGTGAAGGAAAAATGTTATATAGGTAAAAGGGATAAGGATGTTTTCCTCAGAGTGAACAATGAATCACTTTTTAATTCCCCTAAATGACCAAAACAGCCTGACTATGACAGCATTCAGCAATTTGAGATACACTGCCGACTGTATCAACCCCCATAAGATGGATGCGCAGCTTGCTTACTAGAAAGCTCAAAATTGCATGTACAAGTAATGTCTGTTCTGTGTCTAACCATTTTTTTCAAATTTAGGAAGCTTTATTTCCATATACATATATATATATATGTTTGTGTGCTTAGAAATTAATCAAAGCTTCAAAATACTTTGCGATGGTGTAATCTGGGCAGCAGTCAGGCTTGTAGTCTATAGTGGCTTGTCACATAATTCTGGAGTTTTGTATTTATATCTAATTGCATGTTTCTCTCTTTCAATACTGAATTATGACAGAATGTGTCTTTTTTTAACATTCTGTAGAAGCTATCCTGAAAATCATGATTTTGATACATGTATCTGAATAAAAATATTTTATGCAAGTCTTCATGGCCACCACATTCAACTCTAAGCATCTTCGGAAAGAATATTCATGCTTCTGATGGCCAACTTGCCAAAAACCTTTCCAAAAAGCCTGGCAGAGTTTGAATAAAATTTGCTGACAGTTACCAGAGGGATATTTTATTGGTAGTCTTCTCACGGTGCTGAAGCATTTTCAGTTTGTGAATATTGGAGGATGGTTCAACAAAGAAAGTCTTAAGATCACAAAGTTTCTCCTCTGTGCTTTTCTTGTGCTGCTTTGTGCCTGTCTCCTTTCTGCTTAAGCTCAGAAAGAAATGAAATTTTGCCTCCAGGCTCTTGCTGTATTACTATCTAGCTGTGCTTTTTACTGGCTGCGTTTTTACTGTGCATTTTACTCCCTTTTGGAATTTAGACAGTTGAGAGAGGAAAGAAGCTATTGTCTGGTTGAAATATCCAGTTTAAATATTTTATCTGAGGCGATTCAGTTGCATCGGCCAGTCACCAGACTGACTTAAACTCTGTTTGCTCTAATGAACATTCACTCAAATATCAATACTTGAAATACCAACATTATCTGGCTGATTATCAGAGCACTGTTATGAGAAAGTTAACAGATCTTGTGAGGGAATTAGTTTTGTGGGTTGCTAAACTGAATGATTCCTGCCAAAACTTTTTCTAGGTTCTCATAAGTCTTGTTTTCATAACCCCTGTTCAGTCTCTCATATTTTAGTATTGTCCTCAGGATGTCTTTCTGAGGTAGGCAAGTGTAATACCTCTTTTACTGGAGATTAAGTAATTTGTTCAAGGTTGTACAAGGAGTCTGTGAAAGAACCATAGATCCATCAAGCCTTAGCCCAGTTGTGGCCCATAAAATAATCTTTATTATTATCATTATGCAGTTAGATTTGAAATTAGATTTGTATGTGGGGTGTCTTACTTCAAGAATGTTGAAGTTGAGCAGGAGTCCTTAATAAAGCAATTAAACGTAAGTTTGAGGTCCTAAATCCCAGAGCACAGGGACATGCTCTTGGGGATTCTGTTGACTCTTCAAAATTTAAGCAACAGCACCACCAGCTCTGTACTGTATATATTTATCTTGATCTCAGGAACCAAGGGACTTAACTTTAAGGTGGAGTGTGATGGCACCTTTGGCAAAATGAAGCATGTTTGTTGTGTTTTTTTTTAATCAGTCTTCCTGTATTACTGGAATAGGCCAACATCTTCATTTTGACTAAGAGTCCTGATTTTAAGGAGGTTTGTTGAAGTTAAGCTGCCCCTTGGTAGGTGAGGAAGTTTTGTCATTAACCTGCTCAGTGTTATAATTTTCTTTATTTTGCTGACCAGTATGCTCATGCTGCTCTGCACATAGCAGTGTATATCTTCTGCAATGGAGTAGTAAGGTGGGAATGTGGGCTGGCTAGCACAATATGAGTTAGCTTGCAGGTTTAGTAAACGTGATTAATTGCACACGGTAATTATTGAGATCAGAGATGGTGGAATCAAATCACACGGTCTCTGTTTGCTTCACTGTTCAGCTGGTAACGAGATCACATCCAGATATGCCTTTTCTCCTCCTTACATATACTTGATCTCTCAAGTCTATGCTATTGATTTACAAAACAATAAAGTAAATATTGAACATTCAGTAAAGTGTTGGACTACCCTAGTTTTTATCCCACTGAGGTTCCACCTCTCTCTTGAGTCATGAAACTGGGAATCTGAACCTCTCTCCCTGAGCCTGTCAGTTGTCTTGCACATTTTCTACTCAGCTTTCATCCCTGAATTTTTCATTTTTCCAGTCTCAGGTTTTAAATATTCTAGCTCTTTACAATACAAATAATAATAGTGATGGTTAAAAAAAAAAAAATCCAAATGAACTTTCCTTTAAAAATCAGATACATAATTAAACAAAGGTGGACCAGTATAATCCAAAAGCCTAAATTTGGCAGGATGATTAATCTGTGGGTTGTCAGTGGCAGTGAGTAGAGACAGGAATCTGTCTCTGTATTTGCCATTTATCTAGCCCAACTGGAAAACACTACAACTTTCCCTTTCTTCTTGTTTCTGTTTTTGCTTTTAAGTACTGTGCATTAAAGGGAGTACTGCTCCTCAGTGGAAGCACAGGGGTCTCCCTGCATCACACCCAGGGTACAAATGGAAGGGTAGGAGGCTGGACATGCATTGCACTACACAGCAGGTGTCTTGTCAGGTCTCCTGTGTATGCTCAAAAGAAAGGAATTGCCACAGAGGTCAGAGGAACGGCTTTGCCTAGAGCTGACTCTCGAGCTACACTTAACCCACCGCCCTAAAGGGCTCCAACTGTGTAACAGAGCTGAGTTTGGAAGGTTGTGGAAGGGAGGGTTTTGTTTTATCATTTTTAGTCACATTTGAACTTTGTCTTCTTGTGCTACTTTTTTATTATTATTATTTTATGTGTGTCACAGGACTGCTATTTTTAACATTTTGTCTCTTAATATGGCTAGTAAGTTGGTTGTAATGCTTAATCCACAAGATAGTGCTACAATTGAAATTGGGTAAATATTAATGAAGAATGATAATTCATTGAAGCCAGTGAATATATATATATACACAATATTTTTTTTTTTACTTTAAAGGCCTGGGATCAAGCTCATAATTTTTTGAAAAACGATTTGGTTCAAGCGTTTACTAACTTCTAGTACATTAAAGTGTTGTGTAGCGCAGAGGGAGTTGCAGAGTACATCAGTGTAGGGTCTTGAAGGGGTCAGCAGAGCTGGGGGCAGGTATGTTGCAGCAGCGGTTTGAAGGAGATCTGGGTCACTCCCTCTCCTCAGAGGGGCTGTATTAGAGCCACTTTTCTGCCTGAAGACTATGCAATATTGTATAGTGAGACATCTGTACTGCTCACTGGGCTCTGCACAGTTACAAACAAGCTGTGGTGTTGTGCAAACGTATTCGTTGTGTATATTTGCTTTTTTTTGCCATCCCATTATGTGAATTTGGTATTTTAGATTGTTCTCTACTGTTCCAGTAGATTTGACATGAGCAGCTGTAGTGATTTGAGGAGGTGATAAATTTCAGGCTGTCAGATGGGAGTCTTATGTCTGAGGTTAGCATTTTTGCACCCAAAGGGTTGCATTACTGTTGCTTGGCAGTGGAAAGGCAGTTGTCTGTAGTCACAGTAAATAGTGCATTCAAAGTTAATGTTTTTGAACTGGTTCTTCAGTTGCCCTCAAAAAGAATCCATAAAATCAGAGACCTGTTGTTCCTTTAAACCCTTTTCCATCATGTGACTGTTCTGTGGTTCCTGTTCTAAATAATTTGCAAGGATTACTGCAGATACTGTCCGTTCTGTAAATAGCTTTAACACAGATTTCAAAACAATTGTGTACCTAATGAGTTCAAATTACTCTTGGTGACTAAACGCATATGTGATCCCTTCCCTTCCCCCTGCCTTGTCCTCTTCAGCTCAAGCATTGCCTTTTACTTGTGAAAATCTTTTGTAAATTGAGCTAGGTTGTTTGTTGTTTGGTTGTGGGGCTTTTTTTGAATGGGCTGCTATGTTCTTTGACTGGAGTGAACCATTAATGTACTGGATTCTATTCAATGGCCTGCAGTATTACCAATTAAAATAATAATTCAGTGTTACATGGTTCTTCGTACTAGGTATACATATATTTGAATGTGTGCATAGAGTTTAAATGAGTTTGATACACTTTTTTTTTTTTTTTGGATGGTAAGAAGTCACTTGGAAATATATTTTATTTGCATGTATTTTAACAGATGTATATATGACACAGGCAACCAATTCATTTAAGAGAAAATGTATACATTGGTGAAATTCACTCTGAAACTTGCCAAACTCTAGTTCTGTCAGCTGCTCTGTAACAGGCTGGAAGGCAGTGATTTGTGAAGGGAGGTTAAAGCATGGGTACTGATTCCTGGGGGCAATAAGAATTTTCTGAAAGGCTATGTATGGGGTCACAGAATCTCAGCAGATCACCTTTCCTGAGGTGTCAGTGAAAAAAAGTGTAATAACTGCATTCATTATTGACAGAAGAGCTAAGTGCCTTACAAATGCTGTGCTTATCAGCAGGTTATCATCTGCTATGGAAACTTCTGAGTGAGGTGTGATAAAAGCCTAACTTGTACTACACTGGAATCTCTACCAAGCAAAAAGTTACCTCTGTTCAGGGTGGCTCAGTACAATGAGCTCTTTCAGCATAACAACAATGAAAAATGCTTAGAGTTTCTTGGTGATTGCTTTCCATATAGTTTGGACCTATAGGTGTCTTGCTATGAAAGCAAGAATGCCTCAGGACTGTAGGCTGTGAATCTGCAAAAATGAACATGGAGCTATTAGTTAACAATACAAATGTCTGTCTTTGTATTTCCCCCAAAAAATCACAAGTGGCACTTACAAAAATGTTCCTCTGTGAGGAAATTCTGCATTTCTTTAAGTGGGATAGGATTTAAAATAACCCTCAAAAGCTCTGCTGTTGTAGAAATAGATCTGTCTCTGTAGGTAACTAGCAAATGGGTATCTAAAATGTGGCTAGTCTATAATAGACTTAGAAAATAACTGATAATTTGTATTTGTATTTTTGTGGCTGGGAAAAGTATTAATTTACATCTTGTAGAGACGCTTTTGCTTTTATCCATTTAGTCATGTTTTATTACATAGAACTGAGAATTGAAGCAGGAAATGTAGGTCATCTGAACCTTGTGAGAGATGCGCCTTGGGCATTGGGAGCTATGAATGCTGTTTCCCATAGTCACTGGTTTATTATCACTGTTTTTATAAACTATAACATAGGAGAACTGGCAGTTACTTCTGAAGTTAACATTGTACCTGCATCCACTGCTTTATGATTGTTGGGTGCTATGATAACAATAACATTTGTATATTATACATATAACATAATAAAATAAAATTTATTTTAAAATTCGTGAACATTCGGAATTGTGTTGTACTAAGAATGTACTTGCGTCTCACGTTCGCAAGCGTAATAAGATCTACAGGTAGCAGGCTCTGCAGTATTATAAGAGAAATGCTGAAGTAAAATGAAAAAAATGAAAAACACTATTGAAGTAGAGGTGAAGTGTCTAGATGAAGGAGCTTCCCCCTGCCCTGTACCTGTGG
The DNA here is from genome assembly GCF_017639655.2 of Falco naumanni. NCBI lineage: Eukaryota > Metazoa > Chordata > Aves > Falconiformes > Falconidae > Falco > Falco naumanni. The sequence goes on from NC_054054.1 coordinate 51,284,130, forward strand.
TTTTGCTTGGTATTTCAGCTGAGATGACTCATTAACAACTTCACCTTCCAAAAATCATGCTGAAGCTGAATAATGTTGTTCAAGACTTCTGAATCAAGACTGGAATGCTGAACTTTGCATGACACCATTTAGTATATTTTTCTGTGTAATTTGATTCATATTTCTTACTTGATTTTATGGGTGTACTTACTACTCCTGTTGATTACTGTTTACTACTGTAAAACTCACTCTCTAAAGCTATAACTATCCACTTATTTTCATGTATTCACTACAGGATCATGTTTAAAGACTCAATATTTCTTTAAATGGAGGGTGGTTTTTTTTTTTTTTTCACCAGAAACAATTAAGTTCCTTCTTTTCTTACTTTTAGGTAATCAAAATTCTTTGATGCTACACTTTCCCTTTTTTGCAGTAATTATTTTTTTTACTGTTATGTTTTATTGATATTTAATATCTAGAAACATCATATAGCAATTTGTGATTTAGTTCTAGACCTTTCTTGCTAAAACTAGGGAAGAGATTGAGGTAGTGATAAAGTACATCCTTTAAATCCATAAAGCAAATAGAAACTTGAAGTTATGACTCGCACACTGTTCAGCTGATTGGTTTTCCAGGTACACATCAAGCACAGTTACCTCACTTTCTTATTTTACTGATGGACAAGCAAACACCTCTATTACTTAAGCGTTCTTTATTCCTAACTGTAATTGAGATGGGGGCAGGAGGGATCCAGTGAAGTTAAAACTCAGTAGCTAGGCCAGTGAGGGATGTTTTTGGTTTCCTTAACTAAGTTAATCATCTACTGAATTAAATCTTATGTAATCTGAATGCATCAGGAATTTTGTTACTTACTAAGAATTTCAGGAATAGTTCCTCAGTTGTACCCGAATACCCCTGATAGCCTTTGAGAAGAGGAACAATTCCACCATTGTAAATGTTGTGGAGTTACAGATTGGATTTGCATGTCTATGGTTTTTTAGGTTTTCTTTACAAATTGACCAGGCGAATAACACTAGCAACAGATTTTAAATACAGATTTTTCCATACAGTTAAGGGATTTGGATGAAATATACTGATTAAATAGTCTTTAGTTTTAGCCTTTAGCATCACAGAAACTCTATAGATTAATAACATTAAATTCTTTTATGAAGAACAATAATTCCTCAAGTTTCTTCTACTCACTGAAGAGTTGTATATTTCAGGTTACTGTAAAAATATTGCTGACTTTTCTTGAATAGTTATGTGCTAAATCACCATAGCACTAGTGTTTATTTGTTTTCCAAGATAGATCTGGTACATAAATAAAATCTAAATTTAATTCAATTTCTGATTTTTTCATAAATTATTTATTAAAAATACTCAATATAATGAATTTAAGGAACAGATTAAATTTTAGTGCGTAGCATAAATTGATAGATTATTAAGTTTTGAAGGCAAGACACCTGATATGACAAAACAAAACAATGATTTCACTTAAGTTTAGCAAATAGTTTGTATAGGTGGTCTTTTTTCAATTGATTTTTATAAATGAAAGAACTCAATGGAATGTTGTCAAACAGACTGAGGCCTGGTGTCCTGAGTTCTGTTCACTTTTCATCTGATTTGACTTGCCATTTTGAGCAAGACATTTAACTCCTTGGTTTCTGTTTACCAGTCCTTAAAGAGGAGAACAAACCTTAGGTATTTAGTTGAACTCACCAATGGTGTTGTCTGTACGTGCCTGAGGTATTAGCTGTTAACCCTTTAGGAAGTATGTGCTAAAGAGTGCATGTGACTTTTCATTCTAATACAATTTCTAAAATAACTCCCAGGCAGAAGTGGGTTGGGAAGAACAACTGATTGTTTGAAGGCAATTTGGTAGCAATTTTCTTGGAATAAATACTCCGAGAATGTAATTCAGTATTAAAGTAGGAACCCCTCTGCCTTGTTGGCAATTTAATGATGAAAATTATGTGGATATTTAAAATGAGCAGAGCACGTGAGTTTGGAAGCTAATTCAGCATTGACAGCATTTGTTGCTCAGTTTGTTCTTGTGGAGCACTAAGTTATTCTTAGAGGCAAGCGGGGGCGGGGGGGGGGGGGGGGGGGGGGGGGAAGCTGCAGATCAAGCTTCTGTAACTACTCATGAAGCAAACTAATCGTGGGATTTCCTAATTATTGGAATTAGGGTTCTTTGTCTGCTATTGATATTCTCCTTGAATATTACATAAAGCTGTTTTAAATAATTGAATACTTACTAAGCTTAGAGGCATGCTGGGGAATGAAACTGAAGTTAAATACCTTCATGTTTTGATTACAGCATTTCAAAGAGTATCAACCTTGAACGTAAGCAGGTTTTAGATATATTAAGAAGTTTTTTTCCAGTTTTGTGATACCTTTTCCGTATATTCTGTTGCTGTGAGACTCTGATAATTATGATTTGTAACTGATACATTAAGATGAGAAGTGTGTTCTTCTTACTACAGGAAATAATCTATTTCCCCTGAAACACCACCAGCCTCAGTTAATTTATGGTTTTCCGCGTGCCTCTTGGGACTCCTGAGCATGGTCCAAGTCAGATCTTGAATAATAATATGATTTCTGTTTATATGCTATATTCATCAAAACTGTTAAGAGTTTTATTTCTGTGGACAGAAGATTACAATGAATAGGATTTAGAGAAGATGGTGAAATATTGTGTAACTTATTTTCTGAACTATTTATGTCAGTTTGGTACACTATGCAATATACTATATACTACAGGGAAGTTCAGTGTGCTTTAAAACTGGATATTTTGTCTGATGTTTGATTCTGCCTAATTCTGTTCCCACTGCTTTGTTTCTTCTAGGACATGAGAGACGGCTCCCACAATGGCAGAGATTTGTGTGAAAGATTTTGTTGAATGCTACATGACTCTTAAATGCTAAAAGCAGAAGGTGCTAGCTGCTAGCTCAGCGTGGAGCAGAAATTTATTTTAAACTTCAGAAGTAATTATGTCAAAGAAAAGTCGTGCTAAGGGAGAGAAGTCCGACATGGAGATTGAAACCCTGCAAGCTGCTAATGAGGAGCTACGAACTAAACTAACCAACATCCAGATAGAATTCCAACAAGAAAAAAGCAAGGTACTTGTCTGTCTATATTTTGTGATTGTTCTTCTTAATAGCAGCACTGTTTGAAACCAGCAGAGCTTCAGTCTCAAACATTCACTGCTAAACTGCATTACCCTTAAAAGAAACACACGACAAAGGAGTGAAATCAGAAAAGCCACTGATGAACTGAAATTGGTGCCAACTATTATAAATAATGTGCAAAAGGAAATATCCCCAAACATGCAGTCACTGAAATTTGCAGTCACAATGATACAAAAGGCACTAGCTTAGTGTGACTTAAAGGCAGCAAGGGCGTTTTGTATTTGATCTTAGTGCTGAAAACTGTATGTTGTAAAAAGAAGTATCTTCAAAGTGAAACATTGGCACCATATTCAAAGCATGTCACTTTAAATACCTATGAAGAATCTAAATTAACTGGAAATCTTTTGTGTAGGAATCCTGATTTGATTTGCTGAGGTTATGTGTGCCGTTGCTCTGAGTTATTCAATGATGCATCCAATTGCTAATGGAACAGATCCATCAGTATTTGTCTTCCAGCACATGTTCAACAGGTACTTGAGTCATCAAGAGAACACCTAGGAGAAATTGTTCACTCATGAAGTACATACACATTTACAAAGATTAGCACTTGCTTCTATATACCTCTGTAGCAGTTTAAAATATGGTCAGACCAATAAGCTTATTTCCACTCTATTAGTTCCTTAATCTCAATTAGTGCATTTGACTTGGCACAAGACAGTCCTGGAGATGAATCCATGTGCAGATGGTTTTATCTGTGTTTGGTGATATTGTTGTTGCAAAAGTGTCCGAAGACTTACCAGTGGAACTGAAAACAGGTGGTGTTCACTTTATGTAGCACAGCTTTGTTCTAGCCCTGTTTCTTTTTATTCAGGTGTTCCAAATTTTACACTGATAATAATATTCCTGTCTGTTCTAATTTAACAGCCTTGTGTTATACTCAGCTTTGAATGGTCTTATTTTTCATATTTTAAATTTAAAACAGCAACAACTCTACAAACATAATTTTCAGAATTTATTTCTTATGAAGGAAGAAGAAACAATAAAGCATTAATTCGTGTTTGACTGATAAAATAGCTTCACTATATATCAGCCAACTAAATTTGTGTTGCCTTGGAAATTTTTCTTCTTCACAGACTAAAGCAAAAAGTTATATCTCTTACAGGTCAACAGTGTTAGTTGAAGAGAAAAAACAGATTTTTATTGTAATTAGCTTCCTCATGCAACCTCCGCTACTCTTGTTTGATATAATGAGAATATATTGCAAAATGAGAGTGGCACAACCTACTTGTGCTTTTTAAAACCACACACCAGTGGCTGATACTCTCTAAAATTGGATTTACCAGCTGATAAATTGTATTATTTCACTGTCGTTTTTAGCATCTTGGTACTTCTGTTTGGAAGGAGACTGTGAGCCTGATGGCACATCTCATTTACATTAGTACATTTTTCTCTTTACTTATCTTATTTCCTATTTTGTTCTGTATCACTTTTTAGGTAGGAATATAGATATAAATTTTATTATAATTTCTTAATTGCATTTAAAAGAGCCCATAATTGTGAAGTTATCTTATGTCTTGGACAGAAGAATGAATTAGTTTTGAGGTTTTAGATTACTCAGATTCTAAAACAAATTACAGAAAGATTACATGAACCCTAAGAAGAGTTTAGCCCTGATATGCTCCCAAGTTTGATGCTTCACCTGTAATCGTGTCAAGTTTAACTCGTGATTCAACTAAGAATAAAGTGTAGTTACAAGACCATGACAGTTGTAGGAACATTTTCTATAACTAGTCTGCTTGTTTACCTATATCTACTCTGCCAGTTTGGTTACTTGTTCATCTTTCTGCAGTTTTAGAATTTCATATTTTCTGGTGTGTTAAGGTTGTCATAGGAGATGCATACGTGTATTGCATGCAGAGAAATGAGTGAGCTCATATATATACTGTGCAGGCAAACATGAAAGAGGAAATTACAGCCAGAGTGCTCTAAGATCCTACCAAATATACAGTACAGTCTGTAGTAAACACTGTGGTATGTTGTAGTGCATTTCTGGGAGGGTGGCAGGGAAGAGTGCTTCAGCCTCTTTCCCTCATCTTTGCTGTTGTGTTTGCTCTAAATCATTTAACTAGAATTGAACTGTGTAGTTTATTTATCACCATCAGGGCAACAACCTGCTCTCTGTCTCTGCAGCAGTTATATAGGATGCCTTGAATGACAAGATGAAAAATCTCCATGGCTTTAATTTATTCATCTTTAGACTGTAGCTTAAGAATGAGTAACAAAACCTACAGAAATTATGGCTTAGTATCAGAAAAGTAAAACCACTGTGCCTAGAGAGTTCTACGTAAATTAGATAGCTTTATTGGCACAGAGGTAAGAAAGAGTGCATTGAAGCTGCTAAACATACAGCTCTTATGGCCCATGGGACACAAACTGTATTAGGAAAGGTAACAAACTCTTGTGGGGCCAATTAATTTAATTCTCCTAAATTATTTTGTCCCTCACATATATGCCTACATTAATGATTTATCTGAGGGAGAACCTTCTAACTGATGAGAGACGTCAGAAATGGAAATTCGTCTTAATGTACTTCTGCCTGCAAAATACTGGTTTCTCGGAAATAACCTTTTACCCAAGAGACATCCAGATTTTGTGCATATTTTCGCAGTTCATTTTGTTTGTTTGAGGTTTTTTGGCGTTTTGTTTTTGTTGTTTGTTTGGGGTTTTTTAGCCATTTAAAGAGATTTCTCCTGTCCAATTGTTCCCTTCCATGGTTGAGTGATACCTGATCCAAAATTTATATGTTTGCAGTTCTTTGAATATACATCATTTTGAGGCTTGCTGGTGGCATTATGGGCCTCTGACTTATGAGCGGCTGGATTGATTTATGCTGCCTAAACAGTGCAGCAATAGTTGTGGCCTTGCCTTAGTTCCTTTGTACCATTTCTTGTTTTGGCAACACTTGTCTGATAGGCTTGGGCAGCCTGTTGATATGTAACGTTCTCCTGGAATTGTAGGTTTGCTACCATCTGTGGAGAGCCTGGAGACGGAAATGCATGAACTGAACAAGGGCTCAAATACTGCCCTCTCTCTGCTGGTGGAAATGTTTGGCTGGAAGACATCCAAAATTTGGATATTAAGTAACAGGAAAAGTTGACAGAAGCACAAAAATTGTACTTATTTTAACATGAATGGAGGCAGGATTTGCTGGAACTGAACCTTGAATTCTGGTGCAGTAAGCAGAAGGAGCTGCAGTGAATGAGTGTGGCCTTGGCAGTCAAACTCAAGAAAACATGAATTAGCTCAGGTTTTATAAATGCCTGTGCTGCCAACCATGAATCTTTGGGAACAAGTATTACAAAGTAACCGTTTCTACTGAGATGGTTAGCAGACATTAGAAGACAGTCTTCTAATGCTTCAGGTAATACTTTGTTCTTGATAGCAACATGTTAGTGTTTGCTGTCGCTATTGCTCCATCTTCACACAGTCCTGCTATTGCTTTTAAATATCCATATTCTACTTGCAACTGTACATTTATAGAGTTGAGGACACAACACATCTAGGAGTCGGGATAAATGACATGTTTCAACTCCATTGCCACTGTATCACCTCACAATTTTATAGATTGTTTTTGTAAGTCTCGTGCTTCCCCCAGATTTCTTCAGTTTTTTTGAGCTTTGATGTCAGATGTTGAATCTGTTTGTAGCAGTGATTCTTTGTAAGTTGAAAAAAACCCTATTTTTAATATGTCAAATTTTAAAAAAATGAGATAGCATGTCAAACTGTCAAAGCAGCTTTATTTACTGAGGTTTAAAAAAGTTGTATGGAAGAGAGTTATGGCCAATATGTATGGAAAAACTCTAAATACAGCAGTTGATTTGAGAATCCATACATGCTGAATGTACATACAAATGAATGTTCTTAATGTCTGCCACATGTGGAATAAGAGAATAGTTGGTTAACTTACTGAACTATAAGGAGAGTGCTGAATAGCAAAGAGGCATTAGGGTATTGTAATTGGGAAGGAAATATGGCAGCCCTCTTGGAGCAGGGAAGTGGATGAAGTATTGGTAGAACCGTGTGTGGTAACTCCTGGCACTACTTACTGGGATTAAAAGGAAGCACATCCTTTTGGGTAGGTTGTTTCCTGACAGTAGTTAAAGGACATTTGAATTCAGTTGTTCTCCACACTTGTTATAACAAGATCACTAAAATGAGAGAATTTTGGACATCTGCCAAAAATTGGACAGGAAGTAACAAAGTCATTAATAGTAAATGTGTTGATGTTACTTCAGTCAGAGTTCCAAATTAAGTGACTGAATATGCCAGACATGATAATGCAAATTCTAACCCAGGTAAAACAGATACTGGAGAGGAGTAGACTTGGCAGAGTTTGACTTGATGATCTTAAAGGTCTTTTCCAGCCTAAGCAATTCTATGATCAATAAATGGGTATTAAGCAATGATTATTGTTGATTCTTCCAAATTAACAGTAAATTATAATAAATAAACCTTTTAGATCATATGTTGGAAGAGGAAGTGATCCTCAGAACTGTAGTAAGGCCTTTAAAATGAATGTACCTTATCAAATTATATATCTAAACTGTTTAAGTCTGGTATAAAAGGACAATCACTGGAGATTTCAGAAGTTCCTAGGGCATCCAAACATAGCACAAGGAAAAGAGATAAGTTCCATATATACAGATGTGAAAGAAACATATTTTTTGTGATCCTTTGATATTGTCACATAATCTTGAGAGTTTAGGTTAGAGGATTACCAGAAGTGGAAAAGCTTAAGGCAAGAAAGCTTGCAGTAGCTGTGGTGATTTTTTTATTATTTATTTTTTTTTAAAAAAAAATAATATATTTGTTACTGAAATGGGCATGCAAGAAAAGGATATTTATAAAAGTGGACAGAATAAAGAGTCAACATAGGAGATTTTTTCTATGGAGAAGGATCAGTGAGTAAGATGGTAGATAAACAAAGCAAGCAGTAGAGGCAGATGGACTGGGAAAATGGTGACTGAGCATATTGGTTTTGGCTGGGATAGAGTTAATTTTCTTCATAGTAGTTTATGTGGGGCTACGTTTTTGATTTCTGCTAAAAATAGGGTTGGTAACACAGTGATGTTTTAGTTACTGCTGAGCAGGGCTTTCACAGAGCTGAGGCCTTTTCTGCTCCTCGCCCCACCTCACCAGTGAGTGGCTGGGGGGGGCACACAAAGTCAAGAGGGAACGCAGCCGGGACAGCTGGCCCCAGTTGACCAAAGGGATAATCTATACCATGTGATGTCGTGCTCAGCAGTAAAACTTGGTGGGGGAGGTTTGTGGGACAGCCACTGCTCAGGGTCTGGTTGGGCATTGGTGAGTTGGTGAGAAGCAATTGTTCATTTGCATCATCTGGTTTTATTTTCTTCTCTCTTCCCCCTCCCTTACAATTTTTTAAAATTATCATTATTTATCTTTAATTATTAAACTGGTTTTATCTCAACCCATGAGTTTTTTTCTCACTTTTACCCTTTCAATTCTTCCCCCACCCCACCATGGGGAGCAGAGTGAGTGAGTGGCTGTGTGGTTCTTAGTTGCTAGCTGGGGTTAAACCGTGTAACTGAGCAGTGAGTACGAGTTCCATCAAAGCAATGTCTGGTAAGGTGGAGTCATGTCTGACTGCAGCTTCTGCCACTTCTAAGCTCTTATTAGATGACAACGAGATTTGGAGAAGTGGTTGCCTGAAAGCAGAACAAGGCAAAACAGGTCAGGTTCCTGGACAACTGGAAGTGATAAAAGCTACATTCAGAAGATGCAATATGATGTTATAGTTCAGAAAGAAGCCAGAAGATTTCCTAGGCCATGGACTAATGGGACCACTGGTCACCACCAATAAAAAAATTAAATCATGCCTGAAGGTTCTCCAGAAGTCTTTCACTATCTTCCTCAAGTTTGAAAGATCTACATTTGCAAGTTTAAGACTCCACAGGAAAGTAACTGTATTTATAAAGAAATACAGATTTTTAGCAAGTTTTTTCCCCTGGAATAGTTTAAATTTTGTTTAATTTTAGCACTGAGATCTTGCAATCCAGTTGATGGAGAATTTATCCTTGACACAGGGAACTCAAATAATTGCCAACCTTTGATGTTGAGCTTCTTCATCTTTTTGTTCTGACACTAGCCTGTTGCACAGTAATTTTCTTTTGCTACAAGATATTATTACTATGCTATGTCACTGCCAAGTAGGAGCTTCACCTGACCAGCAGTTATAAGTCATCCAGTGCACTGAGACTGATTGAGTAGTCTCTGATATGGAGACCGAAGTGTGAGTTTGTGTTTGGGGAGGACACAGATTACTGCTTCTGTTTCCACACAGCTCTCTGCTGTAGCACATCTTTCAGAGACTCAGGTTTTGGGGATGCTTCTCCTTCTTATCCTTGGACACCATACCATATTAGATTTGATTAAAGTAGATTTACAGATCTCCCAGACTAATCTTTTGGACTTGACCTCCCTCCAAGTGGATTTCTGATATGACTGGAGACTGCAAAGCTGATGCCTTTCCAATTTCATTATCAGCCGTTTTTAGCTTGTAACCAGGAAAAGATCAGGCAAACAAAGCTGCTTCACTGGAGGTGACACCTACAGTTTCAATGTGCTTGATGCAGATGCCAAATACCTATTCACGGAGAGCTTTCCCAGTGGCCTAGCCACAGCTCAGTAGTCTTCAGATACTCAGTTAAAACCTTGACCCTGGAAGTGGTGGAGGAAGATTGCTAGGAAGGCAACAATACTTTCCTTTTCTAGCCAGCTGTGGGGTGGAAGGCGTGTGCTCAAAGGAAGCATTTCTTTGCTCCCTGGAAAAAAACACAAGAGAAGGAGAAAAGCAAGAATCGTGTAGGATTTACCTGCAAAACTGGAATTTCAGAAGGATATGGCAAGTTGATTTGGTTTGTCTGGTTACAACCTGGTAATACTAGTGTTTCCTTGGTAGAATAAATTTAGGTGGCTCTGAACATGGAGCAATGAAACCTTGCGTTACCCTGGACAAGTGCTGTTTCAGAGAACTTCGCAGAAGGTACTCAGGAATATTCAACTTCAGGCCCAGAAAAATGTATTCTTATTAAACTTTGTTGAAATTCTTCAAATTATCGTGGCTGGAACAGACTTAAACTGCATTGGTTACTGTTGGATTTGTGTGTACAGGGGCATATCAAAAAGAGAAGGAAAGAGATAAATTATTACTTTCATTGATATTGTTATTTTGCCCCATCAGGTCACTGGGAATGAGGTCTGTATTAATAAATGGTTCTTTTCAACACACTTTCCAAAATAAGACATTTGGATTGCTCTGCTCTGTTGCTGGGAAGAATTTTTCCAAGATACTATCTTTTTATATCTATTTCAAGAAATATTTCAAGATATTGCTGTCAATGTTGCTGCAATTCAGTGAAGTCCTATATAGTTGCATAGTATGATAGATAATTCACCAACTTTTTATTTCTTTTTACTTAAATTTTTACTTAAAGATGATCACTTTGACTTTTAAAAAAGCAAAATTCAGATGTTTATGAGGTATAAAAAATGCTACTGGATATGTCCTTTCTCTATTAAATATCGGTTCATATTAGACTATGTGATCCTGCTTTTGAATATAAAAAAGTATTGGGAAGCCTTTCTGGTGATGAGAGAGTCCCTGTGGAGTTAAACTACAGTGTATAAATCTGCTCAGTATGTGTTTGCAGTGCTAAAAAATGTGTGTTTGAACATGAGTCAGCTATATGCTCTTGGAGCAAGGAAGACCGAAGATATCTTGGGCTGCATTAGGAAAAGTGTTGGCAGCAAGTGGAGGGAGGTAATCCTAGTAGGTAGTAGTAGTAGTAGTCCTAGCAGGGCTGGACTAGGTGACTTCTAGAGATCCTTTCCAACCTCAGCTACGCTATGACTCTACATTCCCTGATTCCAAGCACAAGCTTAGTACAGTTCAATTAATTGTTGAAAAGCTAGTGTAGATGCAGTTTGTAAATGGAAGACCAGACTTCTTTCCCTTGAAGCATGCAAATATTTTAAAGGTAATTTGTTAGTGTAATTTAAATAGTAGAGTCTCCAAAGTAGTTATGGACAGATACAAGATTTTCTTCTCAGCATGTGGTTTTCATTGTGCTGTACAGCCTGCAATGTAACTGAGCTTTCTAATTTGAAATTGTGTTGCACTAAGCATTGTGGAAGTGTTAAATGCTGTCCAATAATTCCTTCTTGGAATTCATGAGGAAAGGGCTAGGGGATTGAAGAGATGTAGCCAAATAGGGAACTTTGTTAGGAAACTTGTTACTTAACACAAAGAAACAAGCCCCAAACCAACCAAACAAAAAACTTCAAGAATTTTTTCTAAGTTGTTGCAGAGGCTAAAATCTAGGCTGAACTCTGCAAATCACAACAAGTGCTTTGTATCTTGGGTTGCTATTGCAAATATTTGCCCCTTTCCACATTTGGCTATTGTGTTGCTAAAATTGGGATTGGTGTTAGGGCTGCCTTTTTCATAGTGACAGCTTTGGTTGCTTATGTCCACAGCAGTCTTGCCTAAGTGAATAGTTTTTAATGGCATGATCCAGTGCACACTGAAATTTTAATAGAAATTATGCTGTTGGCTGCATGCTGGCTTACACTGCAAGTGTGTAAATTCTGAGCACTGGAGGAAAGCCAATGTCACTCCAGTCTTCAAAAAGAGCAAGAAGGAGGACCCAGGAAACTAAAGGCCAGTCAGCCTTGCCTCCATCCCTGGAAAGGTGATGGAACAGCTAAACTGGGAGGTCATCTCAAAGCACGTAGAGGAAAAGAAGGTCGTCAGGAGCAGTCAACATGGATTCACCAAGGTGAAATCATGCCTGACCAACCTAAAAGCCTTTTATGATGGAATGACTGGCTGGGTAGGCAAGGGGAGAGTGGTCAATGTTGTCTTACTTGACCTCAGCAAGACTTTTGGCACTGTCTCCCATAACACCCTTACAGGTAAGCTCAGGCAGTGTGGGTTAGATGAGTGGACAGCAAGGTGGACTGAGAACTGGCTGAATGGCAGAACTTGGAGAGTTGTGTTCAACTGCGCAGAGTCTGACTGGAGACTTGTAGCTTGTGGTGTTCCCCAGGGTCAGTACTGGGTCCAGTCTTATTCAACTTATCCATCAGTGACCTGGATGAAGGGGCAGAGGCACCCTCAGCAAGTTGTCTGGTGATACAGAACTGGGAGGAGTGGCTGATACCCCAGAGGCTGCGCTGCCATTCAGTGAGACCTGGAGAGCTGGGCAGAGGAACCTCATGGAGTTCAGCAAAGGCCAGTGTAGGGTCCTGCACCTGGGGAGGGACAACCCTGTGCACCAGGACAGGCTGGGGCTGACCTGCTGCAAGGCAGCTCTGAGGAGAAGGACCTGGGAGTCCTGGTGGGCAGTGAGTTGCCCATGGGCCAGCAGTGTGCCCTGGTGGCCAGGAAGGCCAGTGGCATCCTGGGGTGCATTAGGAGAAGCGTGGCCTGTGGGTCAAGGGAGCTGATCCTCCCCCTCTGCTCCGCCCTGCTGAGGCCACGTCTGGAGTGCTGTGTCCAGGGCTGGGCTCCCCAGTTCAAGAGGGACAGGGAACTACTGGAGAGGGTCCAGCAGAGGCTATGAAGATGATGAGGGGACTGGAGCATCTCCCTGATGAGGAAAGGCTGAGGGAGCTGGGGCTGTTTAGCCTGGAGGAGAGAAGATCAAGAGGGGATCTTATCAATGTCTACAAATACCTTAAGGGCGAGTGTCAAGAGGCTGGGGCCAGGCTCTTTTCAGTGGTGCCCAGGGACAGGGCAAGGGGCAACGGGCACAAACTGAAACATGGGAAGTTCCATCTGAATATGAGGAAGAACTTCTTTACTTTGGGGGTGACAGAGCACTGGGGCAGCTTGCCCAGAGAGGCTGTGGACTCTCCTTTGGAGACGTTCAAAACCTGCCTGGACATGATCCTGTGCAACCTGCTGTAGGAGAACCTGCTTTAGCCGGGGGTTGGACTAGATGATCTCCAGAGGTCCCTTCCAACCCTCACCGTTCTGTGATTCTGTGTGCTTAAATAGGAGTAGAGTTCACATCTTTTTTAGAAAAAGCAAAGTACACAGGCTTTTGTTTGTTTTGAAAGAAAGTTGCTATTGCATTTCAGTTTTGCAATGAACAGTAGCATTTTTTATTTGGCCTCACCTCTAGTAACATGCCTTTTTCACAGTTGGTAATAGATTTCTTACCATAACCTGGATTCCTGGTGAAATGCTGTGCAGAAAGTATCCCTTCTGCTCTGCAGGACTTTGACTATTGTGCCACAAATAAAAAACACCTGCATTTAAATCCAAGAGAAAAAAAAAAAAAAAAAAAAGATGTAGACCTTGGTAAGTTCTTAACATAACATTTTTATTGGGGCAGTGATTCATTATCACTTGGAAATATGTATGGGTTAATAGGTTATTGTCTTTCAGAAATCTTAATTTTAAAATTGTCATTGACTTCGGTTCATAAAACCAAACTATTGTGTTTGTGTCTCAAGTGTGCAAGGTCCCTAGTCAAAGAAAACAATACAAGATGCAGATATCCTATGATAATATAATTGTATCGTTTCAAAGAAAATCCTTTCAGGCACTGTTCAGACAAGAAAGGGAAGAAGCAATGTTGTTTGGCATTATTTTTCCAAGCAGCTATCTTCTGCTTTGGCAACAATACTGTATCAGTGTGCACTGATTATTAAAGATTTAATTTAGAATGGCAGAAAATACCTATTTTATTGGTGCCCTGATATCCTGCCTGACTTTGTTTCCCTATTGGCTTCATTTCTTGGTTATACTTCATGTTCTGCCTATGAACAGAACAGCTTTCTTCATTAAAATAAAAGTGTGCCGGAAATTAAAAAAAGACAAATTGCTTTAAAGTTTAAGTTCATTTTGAAACTGAGACTTAAGCATATGGGAAAATGCCATGCTACTATTTTCATTCAGTCAGTTGCTCTGGAAGCCAGACGTGTACTGATCCACATAGTGTGCAGGAGAGGAGGACGGAGGGAGTGCGGGAAGGACAGCTTATGGCTCTCAGGGAAGACCTATAACAGGCAGATCTAACTTTCCATCTTCTCTGACAAGAAGCACTAACAAGAACAGACTTTTTAAAAAAGGCCTTGAGAATTAGGATACATCTTTTTTACTGGGTCATGAGGAGTGTTAGGCAGTTAAGATGCAGTGTAAAAAGCCAAGAGTTTTAGACAGTTTCTTATTCTTCTTTACATTGCTCTTGCTGAAGCTTTTAAGTAAAATGACTAGCAATATATGGTAATATTAAATTACTCTGAGTGGCTTAATATGTGTTCTCACAGACAGCAACAGTATGTATAGATGTTGCCTTCCCTCAATTCAGTGAAAGGCGAAAAAAATGGAACAAGCTACACACAATGTCATTTTGTGTAACTCAGTACTCCAGACATTTCAGAATCTCTCATATATTAAAAATGTTTTTAGGAAGTTGCATTCATTAATGTGTTGTCTTGAAAACTGCCTTTCAGTTGCATGCTTTATGTACAATATGATTAATTTTAAATTACGATAGTTCTGAAGGCATATTAACCTTTTTTTTATATATGCTATTATACAATGTTTTCCTTTGTCATCGTTACTATGTTTCATTGCTTAGTTTTGTTTCAGTTTTCCTTGCTCATCAGTAAGGAAATAGCTAACAGATTTAAGTAAACAGTGAGTGTTGGCTCATTTGCAAATTTATCTATAAGCTCATCCACTTGCTTTAGTAAATAAGTGAGTAAGTAGCTTAGCTTTGTTTATAGCATCATAGAATGTTTTGGTTTGGAAGGGATCTTTAAAAATCACCTAGTCCATTCCTCCATGCTATCAGCAGAGATGGGAGAGTCTTAGACTTTCCTAGGGGTTTGGTACCCTAATGCAAGCACTGAAAATCTGTGCTATCCACTATAGGCTTGGAACTAACTAAATGTCATCCCACCAGAATAAATAACGCATGGATATCTCCTGCAGATAATTTCTGATAGCCAGACTTAGCATTCTGGGAGAAAAAAAAATACATAAATCTATCTTTCTTCATAAAGATGTATTATCTGAATCATCCTTGAACAGAGTAACAGTATCTGTGCAATAAAATCTGCTTCTGATGGTGTCTGATTCAGAGCTGTTACCTTTCCCATAGCTGTAATTATAGTGCTCTCCCAGGTGGAGGTTAGTCCACAATGCATCTAGAAGATTACATTCATGAAAATGTAGATATTTCCTCCCCCCTCCTGCTCCAGCCTGTTTCCTTTCTGTTTTCATTTTATTTTGTTTTACTTTTAAAAATCTAGGGTAAGCTTGCTTTGGTTAATTCTCAAAGTTAGTGTTGAAAATAACAGGATGTAACACCTTCTGCGCAGGGAAAGTCTGCTGTCCCTGCTGTGTGAAGACTTCAGGTGAACTTCAGACTGGAAATCCTACTGTCAGTGCTGTGGGTTTGATAAATGATATGTTGGTCTCATTTTATGATCACTCTTAAGTAGTAGTCTTGGTTTTGTTGGATGAGTTATGTCTGAGGCTTTTGAATTAAGATGTCCCATTTTTCCTAAATCAAATGCGCAGAAGTGCCTGTTTAGATCCAACCTGCTTTCAATAAACAAAATAATGAAGGTTTCTGGGCTTTTCTTGCACCAGTATTATTGCTTTTAATTAACCCTTTACTTTTATTTCAACTTTAGAATCCAAAGCCATGTAAAAAGTAATTTGTTTTAATTATACCTTCATAGTAAATGATAGTCTGAACATTAATAGAGATCTCCCATCCTTTCTGCACTAATCTGAGGAAAGTTGCAATTCTGGCTTAGTTTAGCATCAATTACATGCATTGCACAACTACAGATCCCAGCTTTGTATAACATAGATGCAAGCAGTCTAGGAATACCGTGACAGTGACCAGCATCCTGCTGCTCCTCGGTAGCCTCCTTTTACTGTGAAGCAGTGTTTGGTTTGTATGTTTGCATTACCACTCAAGGTTAAAACACAAATCTGTGAAATCTCTGCCTCTGACTTTGCTTTAGATGAGAAGTACATATATAGGGCCCACGTTTTGGCAGTCAGTGTGACAGGGATATTATAAAGATGTTACTGACACTACACATGATGAAATACATTGTAGCCTTTCTGGTATACTATAATAGAGAAGCAAAACTTTCTCCTTATTTTTTTTTCTTTATTTTTTCTTTCTTTTTTTTTTTTTTCTTTCTTCTAAATTAATACCTAATCCCACTTGGTACAAGCATTACTTTCCATGCAGCCTGCTGAGCATCATTTTATAATGAGGTTTCATCACAGTGGGTATTCTATAATAAGCTATAAGACCTTTCCCTTACTCCCTCCCCAACCCTTACATTCACTGGCCTATATTTTCTGAGGACTGGGGACAGTGAATAGTCTCTGTGAGTGTCTGGGGACTGTAAGTAGTCTCAGTTTTGGGGTGTGCTGCCTGAGGCCCCTTGAGTAGACCTGATTTTTTCAGAAGGCCAATTCTTTTGGCTTATCTAATAAGGACTTTCCTATTAAAATAGCTAAGAGATTAAGAAATCCAAAATCAATGTATTCCCAGCATACACTCTCTTCTCTGTTTGATTCGTTTTCTGTCTGCTTGTCAGGTGCAGTAGAGGTGTTATGGATGAGAGTAGTCTGGGGTGGTTGGTGGAGGAAATAAGGAGAGAACTAGATTGGATGCTGCTTGGTTTTATTTATTCCCTAGAACTGTGAGACCTCATTGCCAATTGCATGTCCCGATAGCAGATTTCTGGACACACACATGGCCTTTTCCCAGCCCTGGTTCTCTAGTTGTTTACTGGAGAGAGGCGTGTCAGGTATACAGTCTTTGTTTTTGAATGTTGAGGATGAGTTTTTAATAATGTTTTAGGAATGGTGACTTTTAAAAGTGTGGTAGCACTTCTAATATTTTATATCAATGTTGCAGGTGGGTAAACTGAGAGAGAAAATCCAAGAAGTTAAGCAAGAAAGGGAGCAGGAGCAGCACAAGCACACTGCATATGTTTCTGAACTGAAAGCCAAGCTCCATGAGGAGAAGATGAAGGAACTCCAGAGTGTCAGAGAGCTACTGATCCGGCAGCATGAGCAGGAGGTAGCAAGAATGGTGAAAATCAAAGATGGTGAAATTCAGCGTTTGCAGTCGACAGTCAATGTCCTGCGGGACGGGGCAGCTGACAAAGTGAAGACGGCGCTGCTGAGTGAGGCAAAGGAGGAGGCTCGCAAGGCATTCGACGGTGAACGGATGAAGTTGCAACAGGAGATCTTGGAGCTGAAATCTGGCAAAAAGCAGCTTGAAGAGGCTTTGAACAACATTATGCAGGCAGATAAAATGAAGGCTGCTGACCTGCGCACGGCTTATCAGTCCCATCAGGATGAGATTAATAGAATAAAGCGGGAATGTGAGAGAGAGATCCGTAGGCTGGTAAGTTTATTAAGCGATGCGTGCTTATTTCAGTTTATAGCAAGTATTAGTATATTGCTGCATGTGCCCATAAATGTCAAACCACTCTTTTGCAGTGACACCTTTCATGAGTGCTGGTTGCAAAAATAAGCCACAATTTCCCCTACTTTCTGCCCGTTACAGCAAAGATGAACCTTGGCTCCATGGCTAAGCCAACCCAATCCAAAGCTTTATGTCCCACTAGATGGAATATGAGTGAACCAAGACTTTCCAGGATGGGTTTTCTCAACAGATCGAAGAAATAGACTTTCCCTTTCTCACTTTCTCAACTTGCTTGTCCTTACAAAGTCCCATTTGACTGAAACAGTCAGGCATTGCTCATTTGGCAATGCAAGAACACCGTTGTGAGATGGCAAAATTAACTTTGCAGAAAGCTTTTATATTTATATTGGGGGAACCAATTGCTGAAACAAGACAATATCTTCGCTTCTTCTGCATCATTATCCTGGTTATTCACTTTTAAGCATTGTTGCCCTTTTTTATTTTTTTAAATTTCTGTGTTTTTTCTATTGCAGCACAAAACTTAGGGCCTAGGACAGCAGGCTTTTTTTCATGCTTCATAAACCCTAGGGCTTCAGCACATATGGCAGACTATGCTGTTTGTATAAAATCAAAAACCAGGCAATATTTCCCAACAGCAGGTGCCCCAAATATTTGAAATTATTGAGCTGTGTAAAACACAAAAAATCTAAGATGGGCTGTTCACTACATTTAGAGAATTCATCATCAAATGACACTTCTCTTTGGTACCATGGTACTTTCCGTGTGTGTGTTTAGCTACCTAAACTAGCAATGCAATAGCAATGCAAATAAAATCCAAAACTGTAATAAGCATATTTCTCATGTATCAAGTAGCACAGACTTAAATGGAACAAAACACCAGTTTTCTTAAGAAAAATGTTATCGGTTTGTGTTTACACAGGTATGACCTCTTGTTTCTTATATTTCTTAGGAAAAAGGATGGTGACGGCAAGCTACAGACTTAATGGTCGTGATTTTCTGTCTGAGACAATGAAAGCTTTTAATACAGTTAATATTTATGCTTTAAATAAATTGGACATTGATTAAGTCTCAGGGGTATAATTTCCTTGATTAATTAAAGACCACTGCAAAGATTGACAATGTGATGTTTCTGTAAGCATAGTTTCTTCCGTATTTTGTTCCATATTATAAACACAGCTTTTTAAAATCCTCACTATGAAGTATAGGTAATTTTTAAAGAGGAGAGAAGCTTACAACATTGTGGCATGTGTTTTTCTAGAGAACAGTTTCTAAATAAATTTAGCCCTCTCGAAGGGTACCTTAGCAAGACATGGTGAGGTGAGGCACATAGCAGTGCACCCCAAATTCTGTCATCCTGAATTGCCCCAGTACACACACGTACACCGTATTTTGAGTGGTATTGTGAAGGGAACACTTAACTCTTCTCTTTCAAGAGTAGAAGGTTTCAGCCTACTGCAGTGTGAAGGCAATGGAGGAGGGCACTCAGGGTTTTCAGGGCACAAAAAACCCCTCTCAAGTCAGTCAGAATTTTAATTGGAGCCTTACTGGGCCTTTGTAACTCAGTACATCTAAAAAGGTGACTGATTTGGAGGAGTGTGTAGATAACTTGTTTCCTATTCGCAGCACCAGAGGAAGCCTGCTATCAGTCTCACGGGCTTTCACTGGAAATGTTCATACCTTCCCCACAACTCGCCTCGCTCTGAAGAAATACAGGGGAAAAATACAAGGAGCCTGGTTTTGCCTTGTAGTGTCTCAACTGCTTTCATATAATGAATGTAATTTTTTTTAAATTAAAATGTATGCTTTGTTTTTATGAAAGAGAGAAGTGTTTCTTCTAGGAATTCGTAGCCATTTAGTCACTCTTTAAATCTGGGCCGAGGTAAAAAATACTGCATAGTTCCTAGATGCTGCTGTCTTCCTCTGGGGAGAGCAAGTGGGATTATAGAATCAGATCATCAGGATATTTCCCTCCCTTGTCTCCCCCGTATTTTAATTAGGGCAAGAGATGGTTGCCTTCAATTTCAGATTAACCATATTAGCTGCGGATCGGGGGTGCTCGGTTGGTTTGCTTCCTACCCTTGTGGGATGAAATGGCAAGGATGTGGCAGGCAGTGTTATGTATATTAGCATAGTTCCATAGCTGAGCCTCAATTAATGTCCTTTTTTTGTATGTGTGTTGTGTTTTATAGCACTATTAAGAAATCAGTGTCTTTGGTATTAATGGCCTAAATGGGCTGGCCATCCTGTAATTCAAATTCAGAGAGAGTAATTCAGGATGCAGTGTCTGATTGTCTTGTCAGGCTTGGCTGATTTATTATGCATTTTGCATCACAGGTTAGTTCTGAAAATGTATTTCATATAGATATGGCAGCTAAAAGAAAAAAAAAAAAAAGAAAGAAAAATCAGTGTTTTTACCATTGATTGTAATACCCGTGACTAATTTGAGTAAAATCTTGTACTTTTTGGCTTGTCATAAAAAAAAAAAAATAGTGAGAAAGCAAAAAAGCAAAATCCATTGTCTATGAATATATGTATACAATTACATTGAGTATGTAAACAGCCATGCTTCTATTGTACAAATTCAGTATTTTATAAATATTATTAGTCAGTTTTGAGATTGGCTTCACTGTTTTGAATTGAGCTATGAAAAATACCCAATAAGCCTCAATACAAAAGAGACTGAATGGGGAAGATCCTAGTGCCTAAAGGGAAAGTAAAATAGCTATTTAGCAAAAAAAAAAAAAAACCTCCACATTTTTAAATCTGTGCAGTATGAAATTATATTGGAATTTGTCAGTTCCTGTAATTGACTTAATATAACAGTGATTTAAATGTTTCAATTAATTTAACGAATGCTTGTTGATACAGATTTTCCACACACGTAACCTGAAAGAAATTTTATTCCTGTTACATATATGCATCAGCACAATGTGCTGGCAGCTAAGAAACTGGAGTAAAAATACCTAGTAACAAACTGGAGAAACAAATGAAACAATGTCTTCAAAGTAAAGAGATAATTTTGAGAATAAGGCAAGAAAGCAAGAACAGCTATTACTTTACTTTTTCAGCCAATATGCTCTGAGTAGTTGAGTCTGAACAGCTGGATTGTTTTGTCAGTGTAGCAGGAAAACTATGCTGATACAAATTCAAATACTTAAAACCAGAAATAACATTATAAGCCAGCAAATAAGAAAAAAAAAATAGAAATAGCAAACTGAAAAATAATCTGCATGAAGGAAAAATGTTAAAGCCTGTTTTTATGGATCAGGTTTTTTTTAAAAAAAAAAAAAAAGAAAAAAAAAAGAAAACAGAAAACAAAAAACCATAGAAACCCATAATTTTACTTTTTCACTCAAAAACCCTCAGTATAAACAACCCTGAAGGGTACATGCAGCTGAGGACTGCATAGACAAGCACGTGCATACCTAAGGTCAACAGGATTCTGTTTTAATGGCATCATTCTAAGCATTATGTCTGGTTTCCTTCTGAGATCTAGGCTGCTTCCTTAACCACAAAATCAGTGTAAAAGATTCCACTGAACTTACTAGGTGTGCGATAAGATCCATGTTTAAGAGGGCACACAGTATGCCAGATGAATTAAATTTCTTTCTTTCAACTGCATTCTCAAATAACCTCATTAAAAAAAAAAAGGTTATATGCATCTAAAGAGTAATGTGATGGTACTTCAGTTTTCATACTTGCAGGAAAAAAAAATCCTTTTGCTGTTAACAGAATCAAAGTAAAAAAAGTTGGTTTTGGAAGTGATTTCAGAAGTTCCTGATCAGCCATGATTTATGAAGATAGATGCCCTGTTGAAGTGTCCTTAGCCTCCTTAGTCTGAATTATCTGGTTGCATAAATTAAAAACTCCTTCTAATGTGGAATCCTTCTTCTGTTTGGTGTTTGCCAAATACATGTCATGCAATACCTGGAAGAATGTAATTCAAACTAATAGATTAAGCAGTTTTTGAAAGTAAAAATCATGGCAGTTTCATTGAAGGTTCTGTTCAAGGCAAAAGCACTCTTGTGGAATAAGTTTATGTACCATTTATGTAATGATTTCTTAAAAATATTATGATTTCAGTTTCGTGTCTGTGTGTAACGCTATATCTTATGGTCAGGTAAAGGCTTCTGAAAGACTGAGGGTAACATCTTTTCAGAATTAAGAAATTAGATTGTTCTGGTTCAGGACAAAACTAAATTTCAAGTCAAGTCCTTCACATGTTAGTATTTTCTAACCTTGCACAACTCTTAATGTGTTTGTCTGCCTATTAAGTCCTTAGCATGTTATTTGGCATTGGTATTCCATGTGTGAACTGCAGTGTCATACAATCACAGAGAAATTTAGATGGTGACGGTCTTCTCGAGGTCATCTGATCCACTATCCTGCTTAAAGCAGGGCTGCCTTGAAAGTTGGATCGGGTTGCTTTAGGCCTCCTCCAGTCCAATTTGAAAATCTTCAGAGATGGAGATCCACAGTCTCTGTGGCAACGTGCCCCAGTGCCTAGTGACTGTGAAATTTTTCTTCCTCGTTCTGTAACTTTTGATTGTTACCTTTGTCCTTTTGCTGGGCATCTCTGAGAAACATCTGCATCGTTCGTCCCTGTATCCCCCTTTAGGTAGCTGAATGGGTATCTGCAATTGTAATGCATCTCTCAGTCTTCTCTTTGGCTGGCTGAGCAAGCCTAGCATCCTCACCCATTTCTTGAATGCCGTGTGCTGCAGCCCCATAGTGGTTTTACTGGCCTTTCTCCAGGTTTTCAATACCTTTTTTTGTGCTGGGAAGCCCAGAAGTGGCTGCGCTGCTCCTCGAGTGGTTTCACAAATGCTTAATAAAAGACTAAATCACTTCTCTATCCTTCTGGCTACTCTCTTGCTGATTTCGCCCAGTGTCAATTTAACTTCAGTCACTGCAGGCTCTCACTACTACCCATATCCAACTTTCCCTCCAGGACACCAAGGTTTTTCCTTTTTTCTTTCCTTTTTTCTTTCTTGCCCTTGCAGAACTGCCAACTTCAATTGGCATCCAGCCATTTCTGTTGCAGGAATCGAAACCCTCCAAGCGGTAGGATGTTGTATCTGTCTTAGGCAAACTTTAAGAGGGGTTTTGGGCTCATTTCTCCAAAATGTTGGAGTGCCTCTAAATGGTGGTGTTGTCCTCTAGTGTAGTAAAAGCTCCCTCAAATTCGGTATCATCCACAAATTTAGGGATGGTGCATTCCATTTCTCCATCCAGGCAGTTGATGAAGTTGTTAACATGTGTTATTGCCTTCAACTTTTTAGGAATAAAAATTAGAGGACCAAATAAAATACTTCGCCTTCCAAGAGATTCAGCAATTATTTTTCAGTAAAACATGAAAAATAGTAGAAGCAAAAGTTTAATGCTCCAACAACCCCCCATATTACATCCTTTGCAGCAGGGGCACTATTTTCTAATAACATTCATTTCCTCCTGCATTGCCATTACTAGGATTTTGCAAAATGCTTATCTTTAGGTAATATTCAGCATGGAGAGTAATGCCAGAGACCTCTTGTCTCCTGAAAATTCTGGTGCAGAGGGATAGCTGGCTGTTGGCAGGGGCACTTCGTGATCCCCTGCTGCCCTGAGAATGATGGAGCCTGGCTTTTCTCGCTTCACTTGTGCAGTGTCACATACGCATGAGTTTTGACTCCTAACCAAAATCTTGAATGTTGAGACTGGAAAGCTGAGTTGTGAATCATCCAAGTGTATGCAGTCATGCGTGGTTGGGCAGAGCCTGCTGTAGCATGCTTCTTATCAGGCACTCAAACCTGCTTGTATTTCACACACAGCTGCTGATATCAAATTGTAGGCTGCATCTCTGGATTTTGCCATCTGTTTGAGATGCATGTTTCAGCTGCATTCCAAGACTGAGCTAATCTCCTTCAAAGACCCTTCTACTACCTCCAGCATTTTAGGACTGCATCCTCTAAAGATTTATGCTTGTCCTCTCAGGAGCTAATAGGGGAGCATTCCACCTGGGCCTTCTTTTTTTCTGAATCAAGCAGGTCTAATGAAACCTTTTGATAGTGCAGGCTCAGCATTTTGTGTTTATTCTCAGTATTTTTTAAGGGCTCCATTATGGTTGGTAGGTCACAAATCTTTTATATCTCTTTATAAAATATGGAACAGTATTAAAAACCCACAGAAGATAGATGTATTGTAGCACCTGGACAAAAATCTCCTTAAGTTTATATTGCTTAGTCTTTGTACATTTTCTGTCTTTTTGATTACTTGTTCATTATAGCTCTGTCAATGAACACTTGGAACAGGAGGGAGATCTAGTAGTAGAGGTTGTAGTCAGCTATAATAATTCAAGGTGCTTTTGAGAAAGATGGGAGAAGCCTCCTATCAGTAAGTTCTGAAATTTTCTACCCATATGGTGTTTCTTGTGTAATTTATCAAAACTTTTAATATATGCCTTACCTATGGGATTTACACACTTAAAAAAATAAATGTGGGAAAAGCTATTGGAAGAAAATGTTGACTACTGGGTTAGAAAAATTACACGTGAAATTAAGAATTAGTCCTGTCTACCCATGTCTATGACCCTTGTTTCTCCACTGGATGACTAGCATCTTTTCGCCCTCTTCCCCTAAGGTTCTTAAATTAGAAGCAAACATTTATTTAAATAGGGGGCCATGTCTGGTGTAGAGAATGCTATGTACAATGCAGGAATAGTTATTTCCCCCCTCCAAGTGGGCTTTCAGCTTGGAATATTGTTGTTAGGTCTTAGTGTCCCTTTATAAATGTAAAAGGTGCTAATTCGATTTAGTTCTATCTTTAACTGTTCATTTGAGTAGCATCTCCTTTTTGTTTTCTTGCTAACTGGCAATCCTGTCATGATATCCCTATTTTCAGTGTCAAGCATTTAGTATAAAGATTAATTCAATTTCTTCTGGAGAAAAGGAGTGCAGAATTTTGTTCTGCAGTTGGCTAGGAGATAACTTTGGTAAGGATGGGTAAAGAGAAGGTCTTACACTTAGCAATGCAGCAGCTGGCTTTTTCCACTTTGAAAACTGAGTATGTCTCTGCCTTGACAGATTTAGCTTTTAATTCCCTGGGAATTTCTCTTTCAACTTTGTGAGAGGCTAAAGTTCCCCCAAAGGTCTCAGACTTTCTTTTACTGTAGCTATTGAAGTGTGGGATAATTGGCAGGGGATACTTTTTCCAATGGCTGGCTTAGTTCTCTTTCATGTTTGATAAATATTATTAAAACACTATTTCCACTTGTTTTTCTTAGCTGTTAGGGGAGGTATTTAGATACCTGTTCTTAGGAAACTGTTTTATTTTGACGTGGGCTATAAATGCTTGGTCTTTGATATAATGCAGGTAATTGCTGGGTTCAGCACCTAACATTTGACAGCACAAAACCCATTAATTAAGAAATTATACTTTAGAAAGCTGTAATTTTAACTAAGAGCTCCAGAGTTATTTAAGCTATCCAAGGTGATTTCTTGGTAATTTCCCTCCGCAGCTGCTTGTGGATAATCTTATTTTCTCTAAAATCCTCTTTCAGAGGGTATTTCTGCTACTTTTCTTCTCAAAGCATGTAACTGAAAATGTGTTCTAACCTCAGGTTGCCCCACTGCCTTCCTATCACAGAATTTTGTACTGAATTGTACCATGCTTAATTGCATAAAGAAAAATGTGGCTATTCTAAAACGCTTGAATAATCCGTGCAAAACAGAATGTAAAAGAGTTCATGTGACCTTGTTGTATTGTGTAGCTGCGTGAAGTGGGTAAATTTGTGTTAAACTAAGAACAAATCTGACACCAAAGCAGCCAGTTGGAAAGGATTTCTGGGAGAATATATCTGATTTAACATAATACCTGTAAGCCCAATGCATAGATTGGAATCTCATTGTGCTAAATATGTTGGAAGAAAAGATGGTCTCTACCATTTATATCTTAGTGAGATGTCTCAAATGAATAGTAGTACAGGGAGAAATACATGAAAGCAGCGGTAGGAAATTAGTGCCATCAGGTTTCAGTTCCCATGTGTTGCTTGTCTGAGCTATGTTGTGCCACAGATGCAGAAACCTCTCATTGGCACCTGGCATGGCAGGCCCTGCACCATGCTCCTTGGACCACGAGGAGCTGAGGAGCACAAGGAAAAGGCATCTTCTTGCTCAGAATCAGGTCTTGAATCATCAGGTGAGAACCTATCCATACAGGTTTATTAGCTTCAGCTCAGCACTGGCCTTGACATACCTGCATTGCTTCCAATAGAAAAAATCCTGCATTTCTGTCACGTGCATCCTATGTCTTAGGTTCACAGGGATTTGCTTTATCTTATATATTAGTTTATTAAACTAATCTCAGGGATTAGTTTAGATTTCCTGTCTGATGATTAGACAATAGACTGTGATCTCAGCAGCGTAATTTCCTTTAAGTATTTACAGTTTTTCCATCATTTCCTTTTATATTTTGAGGTGTCATGGAAACGGAGAGATATAAGAGGAATTTGAGGAAGGCCAGTCAGGTAACTAAATAGACATGTGTGGAGTGTCCCTTCAAGTAGGAAGAGTGGCATGGGAAAAAACATGAAAATGTTTGACTGCATATATGACAAGCCAGTATTGGGGAGGGGACATAGGATCCTGATATTAGATAAGGGGTGAATGGACTCCAGTTAAGCTGTGAACATCAACAGTGAGACTGATTTTTGTTGTGTTTTGTGAAAAGAGCATCGTGAACAGCAGCATTCACATTGGATGGTGAGCAGGCAGGACTGCATTTAAGGTCAGAAAAGAGAATGTTGCAATGACTAAGGCATGATGTAAGAACTCAGCTAAAATTCTACTTCTGTGTATGGATTATAGAGCTGATAGCAAAGTCTTTCGATGTAACAAAATTGCACCTGGGAGAGAAGAGAATTAAAGATTGCAACTATTTTATATATGTAAGTGATAAGTAGTTTTGGGATACCTCCCTAGTTATGTAAAACAGATGTTAAAAAGCATGGAAAAGAAAGGAATGCTATGCATGGTAAAGTAACAGATTCTGGATGCTGTTTGAGGAATTAATTTTGTAGGCATAGAATAAAGGGTTAAACCTTTAAACCTGAGAGGTCGTGAGGGGACCACTAATTGTTATTTCAAGATCTGTTTAAATGGTGTTCAGCTTGTCTACAGGAGTCATAAATGACAATTGGAAGATATCTCAGTATGTGAGTGTGCATGTATACACATACATGTACACTGTGTGTGTTATGTACCTATAAACACATATATGTTTACATATCATAGAAAGTGAGAGCAAAATATTTATGGGAAAAGCAAGGTTATATAGGTGGAAAAGTTGACAAGCTTTTAAGCATACAGCTTCTTAATCTGCTGAAGGGCTTCTGTACCGGAAAGCTTTCTTCCCAACTCTGTCACTTGGTTAAAAAAAAAACACAAATCCTTCTCTTTCAGACCATGTGGATTCCTAGACAGTCTTGGCTATGATAGTGTTGTTTCTGCACATGTATTTGATCAAAATAGCAAACAGCAGGGAAAGCAGATCAATCCATTTTGATTTTCATTTACCTAATGGATGATAATCCTCTCCCCACTAAAATAAAGACTGTAATACATGGTGTAATTCCATAAGGCTGTCTTCCTTTATGCTGCCAACTTCTTTTTTCTTCATGTAACTAAATGTAGCAAGAATTCGAGAAAAGAGTAGTTCTCCAGTGGTACAGAACTGGTGCGGAGACTTTGAGTGAGCTTTTACAGCTATTAGAATATATAAAACTAAGCTACGCTAAAGTCTTTTGGGAGTGGTTGACCTTTCTTCTCTGTCAGCTTATGTTCAGTTTAAACCTAAATCACATCTCTCCTTTTTCTAGTCTTGTACCTTCTCTTTGCTTGCCTGCCCCCTGACCTGCTATCTCTCCCACATGGAACTGAGGGATGTTACATCCCTGTAAAATACTTCTCTTTCTCTTTTTTTTCCTCTCTATGGAGCAATTTGTACCCTCTTAAGAAAGCAGGCAGGGATGATGAGCAAGTTCACTCTGTAGTGTGCAAGTCTGAAGAGAGATGGTAAATCTTTGGGTCTGGCGTTGGGGTAAATTTAAGAAAACTGAGGCATTGAGTGGGTTGATGCAGTTACACTGGAGAAATCAAAGGTGCAACTGTACCCTTGAGGAAAGGAGAATTGTATTGTGCCCCAGGCTTCTGAAACAGAACTTAAAGTAGAGACGTTACTGCTGCAGTCTTATCAGTCTGTAACAAGCTAGTTGCTTAGAAATCCTCTTTCTTCTGGTTTGTTCTTATAAAAAAACCCTGCTGTTGCAGTGCTCTATGCATTTGTGTGTGTGCACACATGCATATGTTAACATCAGTAAAAGATTTTCTAGTGCCTACCTGTAACTCAAAATATAAGCTGAAAATAAAAAAAGGATGTGCAGCCATTGCTATTATATTGCTATTTTCAATTTTTATCGGTTTCTCAAAGATTTTTCTATTTGACTGAAACTTGTGATATTTTTTTTTCTGAATGTTTCACCACATTTAGGTTTTATGGTAGAAGAAACATTAGTAGGAAGAACAGAGGGAAATTCTGCCTCCGTCCCTGCCTTCCCATAACCCCCATGCCAAAGCCATGCTCTTTCCTGACATTTCTTTCTACTGTGTGTGAGCTCGCATCCTTTGATCTATGGAAATATGTGTGAAGAGTGACATAGGCATGATTTCACTGGTTACATCGGTTCCAAACGATCTATTCTGCAGTGATTCAACAAATAGTAGTCTGCGCAAGGATTGTTGCTTTCATTTTCTTCTAACTTAAACACCTATGTCATTCCACTTACCATTTAAGTTGTGACAATATGAAGAGTATGAAATGTGCTGCTAATTGGGTAACTAAAATCAAGGCTGCCTAGGTAACCTTGGTTCTTCCTTGTTAAATGTATGCCTTGCTTGGACACATTCCTACCTCAATTACATCAGTGTTCAGTGTAAACGCCTGTGTAATTGAAAGCGAAACTGTCCATGGTATTTAGTTACATGACATTTTTTCCTCCCAAGGGGTCCCTGGTAGATCAGCGTGCCTGACAGATAGCATTCAGTGTGTGAGGCAGCTGCTTAATTTTTGTCATTGCTGCACAGTCCCTCTGAAACCTTGCATGTTGCAAATTCTTCCATTAATGAAGACTGTATTCTCTTCCTTGCAAGTCTTTTTTGGCATACTTAAAAGTCACACAAATCAGAATTAACATACTGGGAAGTATTACACCCATTTACTGCATGAAGAATTGAGACCCAGTGACCTTCCCAAATCAGGAAAGAAATCTCCATCAAAACCAATCTTCATCAGTTCCAGTTGGAAATTAGAAGTAGCCTAGACTAGGTTACTCACTTCAAATCTGACTTTTTTTAACTTCAATTGTGACTGACTTGGTTCAGCTAGGCTATCTCCTGCCGCTCAGGATCTATACACAAAATAATTTCACATGCTTTGTAGACTGTGAAAGGAGTAAGGCAAGAATCCTGGAGTGTGTCTGATTGAGTAGTCTGATGGTATTAATCCTATACATCACTCAAACAAACTGAACTATAAGTTGCTTCTAACATTTCCTTCTAACGTTTCTTTTTTTTTTTTTTGGGTGTAACTTCACATAAAGGACTTCTATGGATGTGTACATGATTTTATTTTATTTTTTTCAAACAAGGTTATAATAATCTTATTTCCAAAACTCCATGGGTTTATGTTGGCAAAGAAAACAATTCAGTAAACTGAAGCAGATGCAGCATAGTTCCAATAAATATATTGTTAATGGTTAACATTCTTGTGAAGAAATCTGTTTCTATAGTAACTGCTGCAGATTGTCACTTCCTCTGGCATTTGGAATAATACCAAAGTGAATTTAACACTGATGCTGCAAGGGACAAATCCTATGAGAGCTGCAGTAGATCACTGCTAGCAGTATGCTTTATTTGGTATGGAGATGTGTGTACAACACAGTTCAGTAACCATAGAGGGTGTTTAAGAACTATTTCTTCCTACCCTTTATTCTAATGCCCTTTGTGCATTTGCTTTTTTCCCTTCTATAGAAAGACTAGTCCTCATTTGAATCTTATAACAAGGGCACATAAAATACATAGGTATGTTTAATATTTTAAGTTTAAATGTGTGTGCATGCATATGCTACTAATCTTTAAATGTCTGTGAAGAGATTCACCATGTGATTTTCACTAATAAAGAGGGAGTCAACATGGGGCAAATGTGTATGGCTCAAGCTTTAAAACAAAGCCCAGGTGAGGTTTAAAGGATGTGTTTGTCTTGTCTTGTGCTAGCCCTGTTTCTTCTCTGAAACAGTGAAAGGAGATTTTTCTTCTGCTTATAGAAGTGTGTAACCTCCCATGAATTGAGTATTCTGTTTCAGTGTACATTTGCATCTGGTTTTGTTTGTCTCTTGAGTTGAGACTGCACCGAGCAAACTCATGATCGAGTGAAAGCTGAAACTTTTTTAAGGGGAGAGGAAAAGGCTTCAGCAGAGAACATATACTTTTTAGCAACCACGATTTGGGTGCTGGTATAATTCTGAAAGAGGCAGAACTTGGTTTTTGCAAGTTTGTGGGTATGGATGCCATGAAGACTTGGAGATGTTACAGAACTACCTTCCTGGTTGCTTTCTTTTCAGATGGATGAGATAAAAGGCAAAGACAGGGTGATTCTGGCTCTGGAGAAGGACCTTGGTGTCCAGGCAGGCCATACACAGAAACTGCTCCTTCAGAAAGAAGCTTTGGATGAACAGCTTGTCCAAGTGAAGGAGGCAGAACGATACCACAGTAGCCCTAAGAGAGAGCTTCCTGTGGGAGTGGGGGATATCACTGAACTGATGGGAAGCCCGGTAAGAAAGTTGTGTTTTCTTCAAATATTCGTCACAGGATAATTGCTGCCTGGGTGTTCACATTGGTTTTCGGGTTACTTCTAAAATACTAGAAGGACTAATTACTGGTAAATGGCCCTGCACTACACAGTGCTGTGTCACTGATGATTTAGAAACTCCTTGGGCCTCTGGAATTTCAAAGAATATGGAAAAATATATGGATATAGAAATTTCAGAATTTACATTGTGAGCTTCCCCTGTGAACCCCATTATTTTCTTAGCTATTTCATAACTTTAGTAATTATTTTAACCAATGACAAATAGATACTACTCAAAAACTGGCCCGTGGGATTTTAGTCTGTGTTCTATGCACCAGAATTTTTTTTAGCTCATAGTAAGAAATCTGGTGAGAAATAACCAATAATACATCAAATATTATATATCTAGCTGCTTTTTTTTAATTGTTAAACCTTTAAATACATTTCACAAGTGGAAGTTTTTCATGTAATATATCATTTAGGATTTCCACAGGATGCTATTGTTTAGTTTTTCAGTTAATTAAAATAAGGTTTCCAGACATTGATCTACAAGTCTATTTTAAATTTACACAATCCACTTGCTAAACCATGATATTAAATTAAGGATAGTAAAATATTTTTTATAGGTAATTTTATATATCTATATGTTTTTCATATAAAGGAGCAGCATTTGGATGAACGAGATGTGCGGAGATTTCAGTTAAAAATCGCTGAACTTAATGCTGTAATAAGGAAGCTGGAAGACAGAAACACTCTCTTAGCAGATGAAAGAAATGAACTGGTAAATTAATTAGTAATAACACAGATGGTGACTGGGAGGGAATCTTTATGGTAAAAGATTTAATGTCGGGAAGTCAGTGTTATAAATAATTTAGAAATTAGCACTGGTTGGTTTCAATCAATTATAGCTAAATATAGCAGAGATTTCTATAGAAATTCACATTGTGACCACAAAAGACATGGATGGCATCTCTGTTGTTCCAGAAAAACAAAATTTCTAAGTTTATTTTGGGGTCATCATTACCAAATTGACTGGTAACTTGCCTGTAGTACTGTGTAATGATGCTGTGTAAAACATGCATAATCTATACGCTTAAATTACTGGATTAATCTTTTTCAAATTTGACATTGTTTTTGTGACATGCTTATGCTTGTGAGGAGTTAAAAATCCAGCACTTATTGTGCTAGTGATGAAAAATCTGTCATTTCTAAAAGGAAGTCTCTTCAGGAGGTGAAATTATCCTATGGGATTAATAGTAACTTACAAAAGAAAGGGTGCGACACAAATTTTAAGAATGAATTTTATTACCCTGAATTGGTATTTAATTGCTTGTCTGGAGGTTAATGGTAAAGCTTTCATTAACTGCAATGGGAGGTGAGTTTCAATGACAGGAATTTTTACACATCTTCTCATGCACCAATTCTAGTGGTAGTAGAAAAGATTTTTTCGTTCTAATCAGATGGAATTTTTTCCCTCATGCAGCCTATATAGCTGGTTCCAAAATAATGCTATTATGTGTGGTGAGGGCAGAAAGGGAGAGTGCTCTTGCCACATGTTAGTCCTATAGATGAGTGAAGCACTGACACCTTCCTCCTTGCTTTGTCTGACAGCTCTTCTTGATGAGGTATGAAGGCTTTGCTTTATGATGAAAGGACTTAATTTAGTTATGACATCTCAGTGATTATCAGAAGAGCTAATTTTTGAAATTTTCTTGTTCAACACCTTGGCTACATCTAGATTAGTGAGGTCAATTGAACAATGCTAGACTAAAATTGGATGAATTAAGAACATAATCATCTTGTTTTCTTTACACTTTTCCTCTTTAAACAGTTGTATAGTCTAAACTGTCCTTTCATATGACAGAAAATGATTCCTCATTAACAACTTCAGTTTCTGGAGTAAGAAGAACATGTGTTTTAGTCTGGGTATAATTCACCATTTTTCCTACTTTGCCTGGGTACTAATGTTGGTTGTTTTTTTGGGGGGGGGGGCGGCGGGGGGGTGTCCCCCGCCATTCCTGGTATAGTTGCTTATCCCTGCTCTGACCTCTCAAGAACATTTTGTCCTTTTTCAAGATTGTGTTATAGAAAGACAAGATAATTCAGCCTGGCAAAACTTTCTGTGGACATAAGCCATTCTGAACATCCCGAGAGAATGCTGAATTACTGCAACACCCATCCTTCAGTGTCCCTAGATGGAGGGCATGTATGACTCAGTCAGGTGCTCTGCATGATGCTTGGCATAGGGGCATAAGATAGATGTGTTTGAAAAGATACGGAGAAAGGGTTTTATCGTATTTTGAGACAATATTACATAAACCCAGTAATATCAGTAAGGTCATGTGATTAAGCACTGTGAAAAATAATTTTCTCCTGACAATGAAACAAAAACCCAAATACTAAGTGAAATTATCTCAGGAGAAGGATTATTTTTTTCATTTCTAGTTAAAACTCAGGAAATTTTAAAATAATTTGATTGGAAAAATAGATTTTTTTTTCAAACAAAACAGGTCAAGGATTAATGAAATAAAAAGAGTGAAATGGTGAATACACACAAATGCAAGAAAGGGCAGTAATTTCCTTCACATAATTGCCTAACATCATAAAACCACAGGACCAAAATTGAGCAGCTTGAAAGTGTCAGCAGAATGCTGAGATTGAATCTGTGCCCTCTGGCTGACATTCTCATTACTCTAATTACAACATTGGGTCTAGGGTTTTTTAAAGTACAGAAGGAAGAGTTTACTTCTACTAAGGGATAGCTACATTGGTGAAAACAACTACCCCAGAGACCTAGTTGATCAGAGGAAGCAGCTTATATACAATGAGATTAGTTTATCAAGAAATCAGTTTTAAAGATCGTCTGAGTGTTTTCCAAGAGCAAAATCCAGTGACCAGATCTGGTGTTTTTGTAGGCTGTACAGAAATGCCATGTCTTGTTTAGAGTCCAGTAGTTCTTAGTTCAGCAGTAGCCTGTATCAGTATCAGATGCCACTTAACAAAAGAAATAAACTTTCTGAATGAAGAAAGAAGGCAAGTGAAAACACTCATGTATCTTCTTTCCTGCAGCTGTAAACTAAAGCACAGATAACTTTATTCCTTTGCCATTTGCAGTTGAAACGTTCTCGGGAGACAGAAAGTCAGCTGAAGCCTTTGGTAGAAAAAAATAAAAGGATGAGCAAAAAAAATGATGATATGTTGCAATGTATCCAGAGAATGGAAGAGAAAATAAAAAATCTATCAAGGGAAAATGTAGAACTGGTAAGTAATCATCTCTGACATCAGGTTGTAAGAACACATTGCACACAGTTACTTTGGGGTGAAAGTGCTCGTGAGGCTTTTTCTCTAACACAGACATTTTGGAGTCTCAATAGTGGGATGGTATAACTGTCAAACTCAGCCAATGCAGCTGAATATTCATATGCTAAATTCAGAGTGGCGTGTGCTTTGTTTTGTATCAATTCACATTGATTAATGGAAAGGATTACAGATAGGTAAAATGGTTTTAGAGGCTATAAAATACATGACTAAAAATCAGCTTTAATAAATACTGCTTTTATGATTAGAAGTCAAAACTGAATTTGAGTACATGTGCCAAAGATCCTACTAGGCTAGATCACTGAGGCCACTTGTTTGCTAATTTTGTCCCAGACTGTGTTCTTTGATTCTGTTTTAAAATATCTTATGTGAGATATTAAGACTGAGGCATATAGATGTGTAATATTTTTTGTTGTTGAAAGAGGCCTTATATTGCAGTGGAGTATTTACTGATGAGTCCAATGATTCTTGATTACTACATCACACATGAGAATTTTCCTCCTGTTACAGCAAGACTCTTTAAAATATTCTTTCATTTTTTTAAAAATTTTACTTCTATTTTTGTAGAAAGAGAAGTTATCTGCACAACCAGTCCTGAAGAGGCACACATCTTTGAATGATCTCAGCAGCACACGAGAGGAACAAGAAATTGAATTCCTTAGACTACAAGTTAAAGAACAGCAGCATGTTATTGATGATCTCACAGTGGTAATGTTTATGACTGGTATACACACGTGCATGCACACACATCTATAAGCAAACTAAAGATTTGAGAGCGGTATTTTAACGCCAGTTGTAGTAGTGATGCAGAAATAGTTCTTCAGTATCAAACGGTTTTGTTATTTCTCAGGCAGTGAATTAATTTCTTTGAAATGTGTATAAATCTCTGTATTATGAAATACTTACCTACTATGAGCTGCTTGTGAAAAGAAGTGCATCAGTCCATCCACCTTACAAAATTGGCTGTCAACAACTGAGGGACTTAAGGAAAAGACATGTTTCAAAACTTAATGACTGAAACTTGTTGGATGTAGACCCTGGTGCAAACCCAACCACTCTCCTGATCTAGAAGTTCTCTAAAAGAAAGGAACATGCTGAACGGCATTCATTTAATCTAACCAAGTATCTCTAACTGAGCTGGCCACACTAGCTGTCCTTATAACAAGTGGAGAGAAATATGCACAGTTCATCTAACCAAAAGTAGTAGCATAGTTTAAGGTTAGAATTGCACAGCTGCTACACTCTGTGACAACTACTTACGATAATGCTCATAGATGTTTGTACTGTTTGATCAGGACCCAATTTTGAGTTGTGTTAAAGGTGTCTAGTGCTATTTCGTGCAATTTATGATACACCCTTCTGGTGCTGGCAGAAATGACATATCGCCTCTGAGAGACCCCTGCCCTTCTGGAGCAGCATTTGGAATTCAGGCAGACTCAAAGCATGTCAAATGGCACTACTGACTGCTACAAGATGATAACGTGAATTTAAGATCACTCTATCTAAATAGCAAATTAAACAGTTCGATAAAACATTGAAAATAAAAATATAAGATCCAAAAGATAAACCAAGATGTGTTACCGCTCTGTCTGGAACATTGTCTCTATTCTTGGCGGTTACTCTGAGATTTGACCCAGGATTTCTCTCTGCAATCACTGCCAAAGATTGATGTCTGCGTGCATTCTGCAGGGTCACAGTGTTACAAGCAGTAGGATGTTACTCAGACACTATGATGTAGAGTCTGATTCACAGAGCAATGCTGCTTTACTTTCCAAATATAACTGTACAGGCAGGGACTGTGACATAATATTAAATTCCCAGTATGTGGCAGATATGACCTCATTTATATTTCAGTATAAAGTGGGTATGAAAGGATTCTCTTTCTACTGTCTCAGCCAGTTATCTGAGGAAATACATTGTATCCTGACTTTGGTAAAATAGTATTAACTTGTGTTTAGTGTGAAAGTAAAATAAATAAATATTTTAAAATATGGTTTCATTTTTGCTTTTTTTCCTATTTAAAGGTATTATTTCACTTGCAGAAATAAGTTAAATTGTTAACTAAGATTTTGCTTTGGTTGGCAGTACAAACTAGTTGATGCTTTGCCTTTGATATGAACGCAGAGGGATTCTGCACTTCCATTATGCTTTTTAGCTGTCTTTTCTGGCTCAAACCACACCTCTACAGAATACAGATATGTCATAATTATCAAGAATGACCTACGTGTCAAATACCTGATTAATACAGAAGTCATCAGTTTAACTCCAGCTGAGACCAGTATGATACACAGAAATAAGAACAATAGTCCTAGGCAATGGGATTGTCTGAATTGATGAATAGTGTTGCTTGTAGGCTATCTTTGCAATTAAAGCCATATCAACTTGAGTTCTCCCACAACAGCAGTGCTCTGGTCAATTCTTAAAAGGGAAGCTGTTGAGCTAAACTCTGATGATTGCAAAAGATGCTAATAAGGCAGCAAATGGTGTTTTTTAATTGGCATTATTACTGTTCTTGTAGCTTGATGTATTATTGAGGTAGTAAATTAAGCAGTCTTCTTACAAACAAGATTAGAAACAGGAAGGAGTAAGGGACTTTGGAAACATTTGTTCATTTTGCACTGAAATGAAAGTCCAACTGCTTGGATATCTGCTTGGGAGGCAGGAGACCCAGGTTAAAGCAGGGAGTGTGCCTTAATCAGGTACTGAAGAGATAGCAATCTTCTCCAACTCTATAAAATTCAACTGCATAGTTTCAGCTTTAGTTTAATGTAATATATTTTTCTGCTGCATGAAATACCTGCTCCATTCTACCTTGGCAGTCATTACTTTTTCTTTTTTTTGAAAACCACATGTATTAAAGGTACTATATAAGTTGTTGTGCATTTCTGCATTATTTTGCATTTTCCAAAATTTCATTCCTGGAACAATGTGCTGATAAAGATAAATAATTTTATTGTCATTTCCACTGGGAGCTTCCTGTTTGTCCAGTTTCTGAACTGAAAGTGAAGCAAATAACTGAATAGAATAATACCATGCAGTGAGCAATCACTGCTAGAAAGCACTTGGAACTGCTGATATTCTTTTAAAAATAGAGGTGCTGCAAGCAAAGATGCTAAGGAGAGAAACAGGCAAAAGAGGAGACAGATCACCTGCCTCCTGTGGTGTTGGGGTTTATTTTTGCTTGCTGCTTTGCAATTTTTACTTTCTTGTCCTCCTCTTCTTTGGAATTTAAGGCAATATTCTTGGATTTAAATGTCCATAAATGCCGCATTTTTCCATTTATAACCACCTCCTGTTATGACATAGTTAATTGTGATCTTGTTTCACGGTAGAAAAAAGACACTAAGTTGGCACAGATTGAGAGTGCCTTTGGATCTGAGACTTTTGCACTACAAGGCTCAGTCATATGTAACACTGAATGTAACACATATGTAACAACATATGCATGCTCGTGTATTAGAGTATGCCTGATACGACGACTTGTAGTTACTCGACTGGACTTGTTTTTGCCTACCGACCTCCTTCTTCAGGATGGTTAAACACTGGAATGAGAATGTGAATTCTGTTTCCATAGTGAGCTTCTTGGTAAAAGTGTCAAAAGAACTGTCATAAATCTGTGCCCAGTACTTAACAAAGCCTTTTCTTGCCAACTTCCCATCAAGTGTGTGAAGTATGTGGCTGAAGGTTTGTTTGCTGAAGGGAAAAAGCTGCAGTGCAGTGTGATGTTATATCAACATGGTGTTATTCAAAAGGATAAAGATGTCTTTGTGTTAGCTCTACCATAGGCCTTAAAAAAAATTAATGGTATTTCTTTGTGTTAGACATATCTAATTATGTTTTAAAATGAACCCATAGTAAAACATTCTCTTTATTCTAGGAAAGAGAACGGTTATTGCGGTCTAAAAAACAGAAGAGGAAAAGTCTGAAGCCTCCAAAGGTGAGCATATCTTCAGGTTTACGTGCATCTCTGTTGTTGTGGACAACATGTGTACCAAATACTACCTGAAATTAAAGCACCATTTACATTAGTGCTAAAGTGTCATATAATTCTGGTTTTTTTCTGGTGAGTGCTTAATAACTTTTTCTTAGGATAATTCAGGAGCTGCAAGTTCTGTACAGCACACAAGTTGTACTGTTTTGAGTTTTGTTTTAAATAAACCTTTCAGTCATTGTTGCCTAAATATTCAAGTAGCTTGAGTCCTAAATGATGTAATGACTTGAAACATCTAACTTTTCAAAGGACAAATACACAGTCCTTTTAAAAGAAAATACACCCCTTAAACTACTAGTACTAAGTTACTGCTTAATTGCAATTTAAAACTTTAACCCACGCTAGGGATATTACTGAAAGATTTATATATGTGATATATGAATAGTATCTATTTTTCTCTAGTAACTATTTTGCTCTGGAATGCAAAGTACAAGAGAAAAATGAGACTGTAGAAACAGAAAAGTTTTGCTTCAGAGTATACCTTCAGTGTTTGTTTATTGTAACACATGCTTAAAGTAATTTTGCTGAATAATGTTTTCTGTGAAGTTAAACATTAGGAGCCTGGAGCATATGAGGGGAGGACAATGGGGTAAGAGGGAAAAAGTGGAAGTAGAGAGATGATTATCACCTATATGGTAGTTTAAGATTATTCTGTCATAAATGGGTGCTTGTCAGTGTGTTCTGCAGAGCATATTCCTGATGACCTCCAGGTGGTGCTTTTTTATTGCTCTGCATTCTATAATACCTGTGTTCTGAAAAATCTATCCTTTGGAGTTCTCTGTTTCAGCAGTTATTTCTTATGCTTCTAATAATTATGTGTCTTTTGCATATGAAAAAAGAAAAAATCAGAAGTAACAATAAATCTTGCATGCATTTTTCTGTTATGTAACATAAGGCTGATAGCTGCCAGATATATTTACAGTAACCCTGACCTATTCTTTCTTGGTGTAGTATACCTGGAAGTTTGTGTGTTGAGATCAAGTTTAAAAACAGGACATAAAATTTAAAATATATATATGTAACTAATACTTTAATTTTAAAGTCCTCTCTAATTATTAGCCCTTATCTGATTTTAAATTAATTGCCTAAGATCTTTTGTTCTTAATG
This sequence comes from Falco naumanni, assembly GCF_017639655.2. Classification (NCBI taxonomy): domain Eukaryota; kingdom Metazoa; phylum Chordata; class Aves; order Falconiformes; family Falconidae; genus Falco; species Falco naumanni. Next base: position 51,323,063 of record NC_054054.1, read on the forward strand.
TTCCTAATGAAACAAAACTAGTTAATTTAATTTTTTAGGAGTTGATAACTAGTGATGATAATTTCCGTAGACTGAAAAGTTCCATAATTATTCATTTATGTCTTAAAAATGTTCTCTGTTAATAGAACTTCAGTGGAACTAGACTCTGTAACCTTTCCTTCTACCTGTGTTCTCTTGAGCAAGCTGTTGTTTTTGTGGTTTCTTTTTCTTTTCCATCTTGCCAAAGCAAGAGTTGAACATCATGAGGGTTGGAGAAAATGTGCATGATACCATTAAAAAAATCTGTGGCACTGCCATTCTTCGTGTGGTAAGAGTACTATAATTGGGGAAATTTGCAGAGATTACTGCAAGAATTAAATGCATATGAGCAGCTGAGTTAGTAGAGGTTTGCTTCTTATTTATGATGATAGATACACCAGAAAGAACAAATTCATCAGTAGCAGACATAACTCCCGCTAGTTATTCCACCCCTTGTCTATTAGCTCTTTGGTGTGCATATGGAATTAGCTATTTGAATTTTATTTGATGCTATCTCCTTAGAGGAAAAGAGGACTATAAAACAAAAACAAGTGAAAAAGAGAGAGAAAGCTGTGTGAGAAGAGTGAACGGGATTATATATACTATACTACTTGGACTATATATACTATACTAATTCCTATATAACTATAGTTTTTAAATAAGTTAATTCCTTAAGGAAGAGAAGTAATCAGTAATATATTTGTTGTGTCCTATTACCTGCCATCGTATAAAACTGTAGGCTATTTACATGTATATGCAGTGTTGACTTGGAGTTTAAACACTGTTGATGATAGCTTCTAAAAATCCAATCCTGGCATATAGGCTAGTTTCTATCCAGGTCACCTGTGTGGTCTTGTGAGGATCAAAATCCTCAAAGGAAGCTGTGTTTCCCACAGTTTTCCAGCAGCTTATTATTTAAATAATCTATGTAGAATGGGTTCCTTACTCAGATGAGCTGTTGAGATTGTACCATCTTCATCCTCTGTTTTTGCAGCCTATCTCAGGAACCCAGATGAAAATGGTAGAATTAACAGAGGTGAGATTTAGACATCTCACTCTGGACAAAGTAACATTAAGTGGTGACTGTTCTCCTCTGGAAGTAGATATCTAAATAGGCCGTATGAGTCTTGTTCTGAAATTGCCCATTTCTCTCCATGGGCTATAAAGGCAGTCTAAGATGAGTTGCTTTATATAGAGACATGTACTGTGCAAGTGTATATCTGTATTCTGCAAGATTTTTATATCATACATATGATAACCTATATATAAGAGTAGATGAAATTATGGGTGTATCTGTCCTAACCAACCACGCAGAAAAGATTACTGACTTAAATCTTTGGCTCTGCTTTTCTAAGATTTGTTAGATGTAAAATTAGCATTAACACAGTGAATTAACGCTTTTGGCTGTTGGAGTTGGATCTGTTTCCAGCTGTGTCCCACTTCCTTTGACAAAGTGAAAAAGGAAGTAACTGGTGAGAATTAGGTTTCATGAAAATGGTCAGATAAGCTCAGACTAGAAGGTATAGAAAGATTCCTGTTTTGTTCTAATAAACAGGAACTTGGTGCACAGGTTGAAGACTTAACACTCACATTCCAGCTTCCTTAATTTTTGAGGTACTCTGACTGACTGGCTGGTGTCTGTGTGTGTTTTCTAATGAGTATTCTCCTGACAGTGATTCCTTTTGTCTGGAACAGAATCTATGGTATGCCTTTCTCCATCTTTGAGACAGCTTGTGTGACCAATCTGTCAGACCAGTCCAATAGCCTTTATAGCCTGCTTGGGTCTAAATAACATCAGTTCAACTGAGAAGCTTTAGGATTTAACTTTAGCTGTTTTTGGGGGTTTGGGGATTGTGTTTTTGGGTTTTTTGGGTGTTTTTTTTGTTTGGGTTTTGTTTTTTTTTTTTCAGTTACATCTGTCTTATTTCTGGAGCTCTGTGGGTGCACTAGGTTACTGTTGCTAGTGTAGCTTTGCCTGAGCACTCTTTTAATTACCATGGGGCATAGGAGTCCATAGAACAGCGCTGGCAACTGTCTCAGGGTCCCAGAGGAAAGGAGCAGCATAGTGGGATGGGCTTTATAACCTCTGTGGTTACAAGGTTTTTAGAAGAGTAATATAGTGACTTGTATAGCCAGGTACTGTAGGACACTTTTCTTTGAGGTGAAGCAGCCTAAATTGATAGAAGTTTTGGTTTTGTTTTGGATGTGTTTGGATTTTTTTTGTTTTGTTTTGTTTTTTAATTATTATTATTTTGTTTGGGTTTGGGTTTTGTGTGGTTTTTTTTTTTGGGGGGGGGGGTTGGTTGGTTGTTTATTGTTTTTTTTTTACATTAATGTGCCATTGGACATGTTAGGAAAAAGATACAGTGGAGGTGAATCTTCTTCTGCTGTTCAAAGCGTACTTTATTTCCAGGTGGGGTTTTGTTGTTTGGGGTTTTTTTGTTTTTTTCTTTCCACTTTTGATAGTGAAACAACGAAGAAACTCCAGAAACAGTATTTTTTGAGTTTTGTTTATTTTTGATACCAAGGATGGAGTTACAGTGATTCCGTGACTGATGGAGTTCATGCATTTGAAAATAAGACATAATTGCCCAGTTTGTTTGGCAACTGCAGGGCTCTATGGATTTGTTTCTTTATTTAAACTTCAATAAACTGTATTTGTGATAGTGGAAAGCCTGCACACTGGTGTGATGGAGTTCATATTTCTTGTTTTATACTTTTCTTTTTTTGTCTGCCTCTGTGCTTTGGTGTGCCTGTATTTTTCTGGCTGCCAAGAAATGACATATAAACATGAAGGTAAGAAGTTACTGATTAGCTCATCTGATTGCATTACCAGGAAATTCTTGGATCATTTTCATGATGGTAGATTAAGTACTTGAAAATGATATATTTAAATGTAAAGTGAAGCTACTTTAATAAAAGAGAAATCAGTTTATTTATATGTAAGTATATCTAATCCAAACCATTAAAAACATGAGGGCATACTGAAATTTGCACATAATATAGTCTACATGTCATTATTGATTTGTGATATTCTAAACTTCCATGTTTACCGAGCACCATAGTTCAGCAGGTGCCTTAATACTTGAGTTATAAAGACCTAGTGCATAATTTTACTTTAAAATTATGGAAAACATTGATATAAATCCACATGAAAAATACTTGCTACTAAATGCATGGCAGTAATCAGCAGAAATTAGAATTTAAATAAGAATTTTTCACCTATTTATGTGACTATCTTCTCAGTTATTAGCTTATTATTTAGAAGTAACAAATGTACAAATCAATGTGAAAAAAAAATTAAGTTAACTATGTTCCCATTTTTAAGAAAAGTTTGAATGAAAATCCAATGAAAATAGTATCTGGTTACAAAAATCCAGTGAGTATTGTATACGTTTTTATATACTTTTCGAAAATTATTGTGATTCAGCTGTTGAGCTGAATGTGGAATCTCCCTTGGAGTTGGTATATTTATTTATGCCTTATTATTTATTACAGTGTTTATCAACAAACTTTGTGTGAATCGGATGTCATTTATTTATTTTTTTTAATCCTTTTTTTTCCTCTACAGCTGTTCCCTTAACAGTTAACTTGTTCTGGTTTTGCTGTGCATCACTTCTTGTAGCTAGTTTCTTCACATACTAGTTGATCAACAGCAAAACCAGCTATTTTGTAATTATGTCATGAAGCAATTCATTCACGTACAGTTAATATACAATGGTTAAATACCTTGTCTCTATTTCTGTGGAAAGTATCTGCTCCACAAAATGATAAATGTACAGCTTCTCTAAAGAGCAAGGAGCCATTAAAAATAAGTGGTTCGCTCATATCTCCAAATACCATAGGCAATCTGTATAGCATTTAACAGGTTTTGACTTTTAACTGTTCTTGAAGTGTTGGGTTTTTTTAGTGTGATGGGGAATATTAATTTTCTTGCCTAATTCACTCCCATCTAATAATAAAGTGATTTATTTATTAATATATGCCAATTATTTTTCCCTACTTTTGCTACTAGTGAAGTGTTTAAATGCAGCTGGTATCTTGTTAAAATAATGGCATTGCTTAAAGTGTCTGCTCAAACCTGTATACATTTAAGTAGAATCAAACCCACTCTTTTTCTGTTTTTTTCACTCCTTGAATAGATGTGGGGGAGATGTGTGCATGCAGGGTTAAAGGAAGATACATACTTAAACTGAGTAATCTACAAAAGTGACTGTATAGTGGAGGTATAGCAAACCCCCCTGTATGATAAGTCTTACTGTCAGTTTTAACTAAACTGATGCTCGCCTTCATGGTATTGTCTTCTCTGTGCCATATATGTGATAATAAAATGGAGTTTTGTTCTCCATCTTTTAAAGTCCCTTCTACCAACCTTTTCAAAGCGAAGACTTGACTCATTTATTTTGTCAGCACTCAAGCCTAGACTTTATTGCAAGTTTTGGTTGAGCTTTACTGAAGTGTGTTTGTCATTTTTGAGGGCAAGCACCCTTGAAGCAGGAGAAAGGAGCAGGTCAGCTGTTCAGTCATCTGACTTGCCTGTCCTTGTCTGATCCCTCCGAAGCACAGGCTGATTGTTTTGAGCCCCATCCACAGGGAAGCTGTTACAGGCAGAAGAGCAGAATGTAGAAGTATGGGCATAAGGGTCTTCATGCAGCTTTGTTTTGGGTTTGCTCCCAGCATCTTTGAGTAAAAGGCATCTGCACTGTAAAATGAGGATGCGGTTTTCATGAGTCTCTTGGGTTCTGTTTACCTGCCATCATCTTCTTTACCTCCGTATAACCTGCTTTCGTCTTTATGAAACTGTCTGCTCATCAGTTTGGAGTCAGAAGGTTCTTCTTGATGAGTTGACCTGGCAACCCAAATTGTAAATTTGTCTTCATTACAACTTGAAGGTAGCACCGTTTCTTTAGCCCTATTTTCAACTCCCAATATTTACTGGTAGAATTACTGTTGAATGATTATAGGCTGCAATCAGTACTGAGTGTGAGAGAAATGCTCAACAGGCCATCTCCCAAGGGCTAACTATACCTCAGTTTTTGTGGTAAACCTTTGTACTTTCATGAGAGAGGAGTCTGAAATGTTTGTAATTTGAGTGTGAGAGAACACATTAGCTTTCTGGATAAGTCTTTATATTTCTAGAATAGAGCTTAAACCTGTTCCTGGTGTCAGCGTAGATGTGGTGCATAGGGACGTGGTTTGGTGATGGACTTGGCAGTGCTGGGTTAACAGTTGGATTTGATGATCTCAAAGGCCTTTTCCAATCTAAATGATTTTAGGATTCCATGATTCTATTATTTGTTTTTTAAGTAGGACAGAACAGTGAACAAACTGGTGTAGTAGCATGTGAATGCTGGAGGAAAGGATAAAATTATCCCAAGAAAGTGTTTCTCTGAAGAACCATAGACACATCTCTCCCTGTTGAAAGGATCACAGTGCTGCCTATACAACCGAGTAATGTGTCTTTACAGGGTTTTAGTGCTATAATTGCAATCCTTTTCTTGTGAATACACTAAACAGTGGTCTAGTAGCTTGCAAAGGAAGGTGGTTTCTAAAGATTGTTCAGAATCTCTTTTCCTTCTCTGCTGCATCATCTTTTTCTGTATGCACGTGGCTTTTTGGTTTGGGGTTTGTTTTTGTTTTTTTGAGTGGATAACATCCTTTCAGAAGGAGAATTTAGCAGAACTAGTTAATTTTAAAATGCAGACTGAATGAAAATTTTAAAATTATTTGAAGGGTTCATCTTAAGTGAAGCAATTAAGTGGTTCAGAACAGGGCCTTGAAGCTGTCTTTGGTAGTTTGAGTGGGGTCAGCTGTACTTTGAAACAATAATGAAGTAGTTTAATTTATGATGTGAGCTGGTGAACCATAGTAAGCAGGGCTGCACACTGTAAATGGAGGCCATGGTGTCATGCAGGCACTGAGGCACACCTGCAGGTCTGATTTTGTGGTACCACTTAAACCACGATAGAGTATTTTGGCTGTTGATGTGAGCTATGCTGAGTCAAAAGCCATATTAAGCATTATGGGGCTTTGTGCGAAAGCGAAGACGGTACTTTGTAGACAAACTGGAAGAATGTATAAGGTTAGGTAAGCCTAGAAGACTGTAGGGAAAAGTAAATATTTGGAATTAATAATTAGATAGGGCATTATAAATAAAATAAACCCTTTCAGTATGTTGAATGAAACTGATAGCTCATGATTCCACTCAGTGAGTTTGGCTTTGCTGAGATGTAAGATGTCTAGTGTTCTGAATTAATAACAACTGATAATTTTTTTCATCGTTTAGGCTTCTTTAATGAAACAAGGTTGTTACCTTCTCACATACAACCTGTGGTTTATATTAAAAACAAACCAAAACAAAATACCTGGAAAAAACTTTGACATCAGGATCTGTGATTCAGCATCATCAAGCAGTGTTAAAAAATATAGAGGTGGATAGACAGATTTTTCTTCATCTTCTTAGAGCCACCTCTCTTCACTAGCCTTGCTGTCTACGACGTTTCGTAACCTGGCTCCATTTTTCCAGCAACACCATTATTATTATTTTTTTTCCATAATTTCTTGCTTCTCTAGATTTGTGTTGGATTAATAGAACACTTGTGTGGTGTAAAAAGTTAGGCTTTCTATTGATTAATAACAGTTAACTTTTGTTACTGTTATTTGGGAAGGAAAAATACTTGAAAAACTTTTTCTAGTTAAATGTGTAAAACAATTTTATTTTTGTGAACAGTGGAATTGTCTATGGAAATTTGCTGCTTTCTGAGCATATGTTAGAAGACTGATGGAAAGGGGGCTTTTAAAATGGAAAGAATTATTATAGTTGTGATATTTTATATAAAACACGTTTCACAATAAGTATTGTACTTTTCACTTCCATTGGCTACTCATTTTCTTTAGTTTTCTGTAAGCATGCATTTAATTGATTACATTATGTAACATTTTTAAAATCTGCATTGAAATGCTGCTTTTCTCTAGGCATAGTTTTTTTATTTAGTCATAATATTGGAGCAAAGTTTTGAAAAACTTGAGAAAGACATATTGAAAAAAGAATGGAAAGCAGCAATTTATAATTTTAAGTAGGATTTTGCAAAATGGATATTATAAATCAATCTTCTTTTCTTTTTTTCTTTTTTTCAAATGAGAATGAATGATGAAATTTGTTCCACATTGTTCTTAGGAATGTTTTTTCCCTTTTGGTTCCACATCTTCTGTGTTGCATTGTACTGCATTACTTTCTTCTGAATAGATAATGCATTCCGCTACTGTGAATCTTGTGAGATCTGTATGATTTTGGTAAAATCAGCTTTTATACTATTGCTAAAGCATTATTCTATTGGCAATTGCCCAGTGCTACCTGCGGTTAGTTCTTGGAGGTTCTTACACGGATGTTGTTGAGAAAGTAGCTCCCTTAATCAGGGAACAAGGATTTACAATGGAACTTTTTTCTTCCTAAATACTAAAATAATGGTCAGAGGAGAACTTGGCTACTGCTTACTGAGTCACTGGGGTTTTCCAACTGTTTTGCTAGTAACTAAGAAAAACTAACTTTTCAGAGGCATGTTGTGGAGACATTTTTTGGATTTGATGAAGAATCTGTCGATTCAGAAACATCATCTGTAACTTCATATAACACAGATAAAACAGACAGAACACCAGCAACACCAGAAGAAGATTTGGAAGATGTAAGTAGTAGTTGATCTTAAATTCTATAGAAATTGACATAGAATATAAAGGCAAACATTTGTTTTTAGCTATTCTGGCACAGGAACTATGAAAAATTTGGCAGAAAATTGCTTTATCTTGTTTCAAGTCCAGTAACACAGACAGTCATTGCCATAGAATTAATAAGATAATATTTTGCCTGACAGATTTGGCAGATATTGGGCTCAGAAATAAAATTGGTTTTCTCAAGCCCTTTCTTATTAGTCAAAAGAAAATGAATATGAATGTTGCTTTGCCAAAAGTCAATAGTTAATAGACAATAGTTTCCCTTTCAACCTTCTAATTTATTTGACAGTTCTGATACAACCAGGGCTTTTTTCGTGTACTTACAATACTCAGAGAGGCTTTTGCAATTCATTAAGGCTTAAATGATCATAGGTAGTAAATACCCACTGACAGGTTTTGTCTCAGCTCTGTGATATACAGTGCAGCTGGCCTACTTTAAAAGATTGCAAGGCTGAGGACAAAGCATGAATTAGATGCTCTTTTTCATATTTCTTTCCTGTTCACTAGCTTGTGCCTAATGCTCCTCAGTTACAAGAAGCTTTCTATTTTCCTAGGTTTAATATCTAATAATATTGTAATCTCTTTTCCTTGGAGCTTGAGTTCCTGGAGCAAAAATTAATTAAAGGGAAGGACATTTATTGCCCTCAGCATTATAAGGAAAGACCTTGAAGGTGTTTATGTCAGTTGCTCAAAATTCCAAGAAAATTAAGACATTAAAAATATTTCATCTTAAAAAAAAAAAAAAGCAAAGCACACACCCACCCACCTCTACCCCCCATCTTATGGCTTTTGAAACGTAACTTCTGTGTTAGTGTGCTTGTGCTGGTAAAATGCTTTACCCTGGCATGGTAGAGAAAAAGAGTAACAAGGGAGTGATGGACTGCATGACAAATAGAATGAGCTCCTTCAGAAGCCCCTGTGGCTCTGGGGTTGCTGAAGACAGTGGTGCATAGAACTGTTCTATCTCATCTTTCCCCAGTCAGTTTCTTCCCATTTCTATATGTTACTGCCTCATATAGTAACTTACACTGTCCTGAAATTGTAAGATAGACACAGTTACTGATATCTGCATTTCTGCATTATCCTCAAATCATCCTTCCATTTCTACTTCTTTCAGTTTTTTAAACCTTTGAGACTCAGTATGAGTTGTTGTTGTTGCTTGTTGTGTGTATCTATCTGTCTACATAAACAAACCCATTATCATATATATTTACACAAACCCACTTCTTTTCCCCCTCTTCATTAAGAGCACACCTAAAGAAGAAGCTGAACTAAGGTTCTGCCAGCTAACAAGAGAATATCAAGCTTTGCAAAGAGCATATGCATTGCTTCAAGAACAAGTTGGTGGAACACTGGATGCAGAGAGAGAAGCAAGGGTAATTTTTTAACTGAAATGCCTTTTAACTCTGAAATCATTGAAAAAGTTGAAATAACTTGGAATAGCAGGAGGTGTATTTGCAGGTCAGTGAAATGCAAAGCACGATGTTTTTAAGGATTAGAGGATATTAACAGTAAGGTGACAATTCAGCTTCATCTGGTGGGATCAGAACAAAGATCTCATACTTTAATCTAGCATGCATAATATATTAAAGATTTTGGTAGTAAGAGTGTTATTGAGAATGAGATCCCAATTGAACTTGCAATTTGGATAGCAATATAATGGATTTAAAAGAATTGGAGAATAGGTTTTTGTTAGTACTTAGGTACTTTTATCATATGAGTATATTAAAAATCTGACCCAAATCTGACAAGGGAAGTTTTTCTTCAAATGTTTTGTAGAATATGTGAAATCATAATTTCTTCTTAAAAAAAATTATCAGTTTGAGAGTATTCTTCCACTAAAAAGTACATAGCTAACTGTTGTTCCTATTAAATGTCAGGATGTGTGATTGTTTGCTCTCTCTGAAATAAATGGGTTTTTTTATCCTCACAGCAATCTCTGTACTGTAGGTAGTTGATGTGTGACAGAGTGTGACAGTGTTCTGGTTTGATTTACCTTTCTGCCACCACTAAACCATTTAGTGCAGAGATGAGGTCAGCAGAAGTCACGCTAACATCTTCCATTCTGTTTTTTCCAAAATGGGGAGGTGAGAAATCACTTCAAAATGAATTGGTGAGCTCTGACTCAGTCTGCAGATCTATTCACTGTACAGCAGTGACATCAAATAGAACTGAGTTAACTAGACACTAAAATTCTTCTACTTTATCACATCTCCTTGCAGATAGGGGCATGTCTAGAAATGTAGCATATTTCCAAGTGCTCCTCTGACTGAATAACTATTATGATCGATGACCAGAGAGCATGTAACATCCAAAAGGGTAAGCAATAGCCATAGGGCTTGAAACTTCATCATCTTCACCCCATGTCCTTCATTGTGCATCAAGTACAGCTTGAACCTGCAGACTGCTGACTACTGAGAGAGTTGACTGATGTAATTGTGAGGCCATTCTCAATTATCTTTGGAGCATCATGGCAATTGTGGGAGGTTCCTGAGGACTGTAAGAAAGCAAATGTTACTTGTCTTCAAGAAGGGCAAGGAGGAGGATCTGGGGAACTGAAGGCTGGTCATTCTCACTTCCATCCCTAGGAAAGGGATAGAGCAAATAATCATGGAAACTGTTTCCAAATTCCTGAAAGACAAGAAGGTGACTGGGTGTTATCAGTGTAGTTTTACAAAAGGGAAATCATGCTTAACCAGCTTGATAGCCTTCTGTGATGAGCAGTGGATGTTGTTTATCTTGACTTCATTGACACTCTCCCTAATAAGATTCTCTTAGGCAAACTGATAAAGTACAGACTAGACAAAGGGGTACTAAGGTAGAGTGAAAATTGGCTGAAATAGCTTAAAGAGTGGCAGGAAGTTCAGCTGGAGGTATCATCAGTGGCTGCATTAGAAAGAAGGTCCCCAGCAGACCAATGGAAGGTGATCCTTCCTCTCTACTCGGCATTGATGAGGCCACATCTGGAGTGCTGGGTGGTTGTGGTTTAGCCCCAGCTGTTGACTAAACCCCACACAGCTGCTCACTCATTCCCCCTGACAGGATGGGGAAGAGAATCAGAAGGATAAAAGTGAGAAAACTCGTGAGTTGAGATAAAGACAGTTTAACAGGTAAAGCAAAAGGCACGTGCACAAGCGCAAAGCAAAACAATGTTCACTGATTACTTGCCATCAGCAGGCAGGTGTTCAGCCATCTCCAGGAGAGCAGGGCTCAATCACAGGTAATGGTCACTTGGGACACCATAACTCTGAATGCCCCCCCTTTCTCCTCCTCCTTCCCCCAGCTTTATATGCTGAGCATGATGTCCCATGGTATGGGATATCCCTTTGGTCAGGTGGGGCCAGATGTCCTGGCTGAGTCCTCAAACCTCCATGTGCCCCCCAGCCCACTCACTGGTGGGTGGGGTGAGGAGCAGAAATGTCCCTGGCTCTGTGTAGAGCACAACATCCCTGTGTTACCAACCCTGTTTCATCCAGAAATCCAGAACAGCCCCATACGAGCTACTGTGAAGAAAATTAACTCTACCCTAGCCAAAACCAGCACATGGGTTCATCTCTGGGCAAGTACTAGAAAAACACAGACATACGGGACAGAATGCAGTGAAGGGCCACAATGATTAAGGGCTTGGAGAACGTGATACACAAGGAGAGGCTTTGAGCTGGGCATGTTCAGCCTGGATAAGAGAAAGCTCGGGGATAACTTGCCAATTTGTGTAAATGCCTGATGAAGGGAGTAGAGAAGATGGAACCAGACTTCGCAGTGGGATCCAGTGAAAGGACAAGATACAACAGTCACAAATTCAAATACAATACTATTTAAACATAGAAAAAACCCGTCTTACTCTGAAGGCAGTCAAACATTGAAGCAGGTTTCCCAGAGACGCTGTGGAATGTTCGTCCCTTGAGATATTCAGAACCCCACTGGACAAGGTCTTAAGCAGCCTTATCTAGGTGCCTTCCCACTTTGACCATGGAAGTTGGAAAGGTGATGCCTTCCAGCCTCAATGAGACTGTGATTCTAAAAAGTGTTTAGGCGTTAAAAACCCCCTAACCTACTTACCCCCAAAAAATACCTCCTGTACCCTAGAAATGGAGCAACATATTAAATATTGTGAACTATTGCATATTACTGCCTTGCTACATGCGCCCTTCGTTGTATTGTGCCACTGCAACATGTTGTTAATAATACAGAAAGACAAAGATTTTAATGTGGTTTAAAAAGTACTGATGGGGATGGACTCAATTTATCCCAGAGGTAGGAGCTGCCATTAGTTTAATGGTTCCACTACTTGAACAATAAATAAAATATTCACAAAATTCTATATTGCTAGTTTGATGATGGTTATTAGGCTTACATGTGTGCTGTTTCATCCATGTCATTTTCTCTGACAAGCATTATAAAATCCACTTACTGAATATTCTCAGGTATAGAAACAGTGTGCTTGTGAGAGCAGTTCAAAAACAGAGCTTGAGAGAGTGTTCAAAAGCAAAGCTTTCCAGATAACAGTTACAGAAGAATGTAGACTGCTTGACATTATTTGGAGTTATTTACAGCTAAAAATGTTAGTCTATGACCGTCAGAACGAGTATCTAGAAGATTCAGGGTTTACTTTAATATGTGTCGAGTTTTGTTATGTGTTTTTTCAAGGTTCTTTGAAGTGACTCTCAATCAACATTAACTTTTTTCTCCCTGTGAAATACAGTTCTTACAGTACCAGAACTATTGCTTTATGGCTTCATTTGTTAGAGTTTTCAGCATCTTACAAAAGCCTAGTCACATTTGGCACTCTTTTTTTAAGTAGGACACTTAGCCAGGGAAAGCAACAAGGACTTTGGAGATCACTTCTGAAGCTACAGTTGGGGCGAGGGGGTGTAATTACATCTACCATTAAAGGAAGATTTCGGAGGCCCTTGTGTCTGGCAGTCATGAGAGACCATTATATATTTCCTTTGCCTTCATGGAAAAGGAGACCCTGGTATTTTTGTAATAGCTTTTTTAAATTTTATTTTGCAGCTATTTGCAAACTTTCCCTTTAGTACACTTTGTAATTGTAGCTCTTTGTTTTCAATGGTGTTGTGATCTCTTTTGTCACATCCATGCAAATCCATCTTTTGAATGAGTCAGAAGGTAGCTTTTTGCATGGCTAGTTTTGTAGGGCCCGGTGTTCTGATGGGATGAACATTTCCTATTACTTTTAGATGAGGCTTAAGATAAACAAGGACCCAAAGATGCAAATACGCAGAAGGAAATCCCTGTAGGAATTTTTAAACTGTTTGGGTGAAAGGGTACCTGAAGTATGGTGGGAAAAGTACTGGTAGTAGCCCAAGGAACCTCAGTGGCTGAAGGTCTCCAGAGATATCCTTTGGTTTATATCCTTTTTTTTTGGTACCTGGTATGATTCAGTCCCTTTTAGTGCATCACTGGACTCAGGGGGTAATACCTACTGTAGTGCAATAGTGTAATAATCACACAGAATGAGAAAAACTGACTCCCCTATGTGTTTTATGGGATTTGTAAATTATTGTGGGTGAATATATTTTATTTACCTGTAGGCCTTTTTCAGGGCTTATTGCAATTCTCTTTCTTTCTTGCCCCTTTTTTTCCCAATTACCTTGAATTATTAAAGCTTATGAATAGCTTCTTAGAACTCTTTCAGTTCCTAACTTCCACCCCACCCCACCCCAGCCCCCAAGGAAAAGCTTTGTCATTAAATATGTGTTGATAAAAAAAGCATTAAAAACTGACTGGGCATCCCGTAAATGGGTAGAAAGTATGTTTACTTTGATTCACCATGCAGTTATATCTACCTGTCTACCTGGATGTGCATGCTTTTTGAAACTTTTTTTTTTCCTCCAGACTCGTGAACAACTACAAGCTGATCTTCTCAGGTGTCAGGCAAAAATTGAGGACCTGGAGAAAGCTCTAATCGAGAAAGGACAGGTAAAAGGCTCTCTTAATGTCCTCCACCACATCATTTTCTCCCTTGCATGCAGTGGTGCCCTTGCCATCTTCATTGCTTGCTGGTGTCTAAGTGTGACAAATATGGCTTAATTGCTACTCCAGCAATAGGTTACTTAAATAAAGTATTATATAGGCTAAGGAAATGCCATTAAAGATTAATTTTCTAACACATAATAGCATAACGCTGAAATCACCGCATGTACATGCATTGTAAATTTTGTTCCTATTGTCATTGGGTGAAGGCCTTTTTCCTGTTTTCCATTTTTTATTTGCTATAAATTCCAATAAAATAAATATTCTATATTTGTACTGGAGAATATTTTTGGTGTGTAGCATAGAAAATTATTTTTTTAAAAAAATCACTTCCACACACACCTCAGCTAGAGAAATGAACCACCAAGTATGTCTGGTTACTGGAAGCCACTTGCAGTGTCACTGTCCTAGGCGTAAATTCTTAGAGGGCCCAACTGCTTTCAAATTCCCATACCATCACACAGATCAAAATTAGGCTTCATGCTGCACTGTATCTTTTAATTACTTGACAAAGATGTGGCTACTGATGCATATTTAATAATGACCGGGATCTTCAGGAAGGCTGATTAAGAGTTATGAGAGTGCATTTCAAAAATGTTCAGGTGCTTCACTGCTAGAACACGCTGAGAAAATTGGGAAGATATCATTTTATGCTTTGTTGTTTGAAATCACAATTTTAAGATTGCAGGTAGTGTATGGTAATATAAAATATTGCTATCTGTAGATATAAATTTCAAAGACTAATGATCAAATAAAAACAACCTACAAATAATGCCAAGTTAATGATATTACTATTTTTATTATTCTTCGTAAGAAAGAATTCTGTAAGATTCTGTATAAATATAAAGGTTTGGGGACAATATTAAAATTACGGTTTAAAATTGTTTATGCTAGATTCCACAAACTGCAATTTGCTTAGTAAATTCCATGTAAATAAAATCTCACTAAAAATAGACTGTTATCAATCTAAAAATGGTGGGTCACCGAGCTTTTGGAAGAATAAATGAAACTGAAGACTTCTCAAGGATCTACTGCTGACATTTTAGTGTGTTGATGATAAAGGTGTTGTGGGCGAATTGCTGTGTAATTGAAAACATAAACAAAATAGTTGTCTATTACAGTGTAAAATCTAAGTACTGTGCTGGTAAATAAGATAAGTGAAGGTGGATACCTATGTAAGAAATGACTTCTGTGATTTTTGCTTCCAGAATGGTATATCAAAAAGGTATGCCTGGAACTTAGAGTTTAATAAGTTATTACTTTATGAGATTCATAACCACATTTTCCACCTTGTATCTCTTAGTAATCCTGAGAAGGCCAACAGGGGCGTGCCAGTGAGCAGTACGATACTGTCTCTAGTGGGCTAGTTTGTGTGCTGAGAATTAGCTTTCCACAGAAGTGGGCAGAGTATCTCCCTGGGAGCTCTAGCACCTGCTTGGTTCTCCTGACCTGTTAGTATTTACATTCAACAAAATAAATGGTTGTGATGATAAACTCATTTCTTTGTGCACTATGTGATTTATTTTTTTATTATTATTACTTGTCATTTAGGTGGTCGTGGTAGTGATGGTGATTGAATAATACTTCTGAAATGTTCATTTGGGAACCGGTCCCTAAAGTGCTTTTGAAAGGGAAACAATGAATCAAAAGATCCTAGCGTATTATCCCAGGATTTTTTAGTCATCCTTTACAGCTTTAGGAAACAGAAGCACCAAAGACATTTGCAATTCTCCTGAAGTCAAATTCAGAGCAGGAGATTAGAATCTTATGGTTAAAAAAATATTTGAAGTTTGGCTTATAACAATTTATGTCGTATCTCAAAGTAAGTGCCAATGGCTCTTTTAAGAGAATTAATCTCTCATGAGATTGATCTGTCAGAATTCCCCTAGATGTAAAATAAAACTAATAATCCATTTCTGCAAGGTACATTGAGGTGCATGCATAAAAAACTTTATATTAATGGAATACATTCTTACAAGATATTGATGGGGTAAATAATAAATCTGAACATATTGGAGTATATAATGTGCCAGATGGATTGTGAGCTCAGCTTTCCCAGTGACCTGGTGTGTACATAAATATAATTCTACTGGAGTTAAGGTTTTCTCAGAAAGTAAAGTTGAACTTCATGAAGAAAGACACAGAAGTTAATTATCAATAGGGCAAATTAATCTTTTTCTTCTACTTGTTTGAACTGGAGTAGTTGAACCTCCTGGTCTGATGTAACCTTTGAACCTGCCTTTCACTGTATGCGTGCATTGGAATATTCACCCTACATCTGTGCGTGCAAGCCTGTTCATTCCTTGACCTTAGTAAAATGCTAGTTAAATGTTAAACTAGACATGGAATTTTATTCTCAACATTTCTTTTACTTGTTTCAAAAGTTCTTGTCAAATTTCATGCCTTTTCAGTACTCATTTTATTATATTATTTCTAGTATGATACTTACCATAACCCTGAAGAGCTTGTTTACTGCATGAAAGTTGAAATGTACTTGCACATTCTTGTATATGAGTGGGAAAAGGAGAAAGAACAGTAGAATATGAAACTGTAGTGGACGGTAGACAGAAAAATTAACTTTTTAGTGTTTTTGAAGAATGCCAATTGGAGTAAATGTTATAATGATTTAGATTCTTTTGGTTGATATTTCAAAGCTGGTTAATGGGCTGGGATAGCCAGATTTTATTAATTTCTCATGCAGCATCAATGTGCAAATACCTTGCTGACAAAGGAAGTATCAGCCTTAATACTTTAGTAAAGATATCTAGTTTTTAAATAGATGTGGTCCTTTTTACCTAGAAAATAATCTGATCTAGAGTTAGTATGGCATGTTAAATGTTGGTATTATTAAACATATTAGAGCAGTATGAGCTAGGTTATGTAAAAAACTTTTCTCTGTAGGGAGAACAAAGTGAATTTGGCAGTTATAATCCATTAAATCTGAATGCCCAGTTATGGCTAGTGGTGAGGTTTTGTAGCTTGGGTCTTTAAAGGGACATTTGATGAGGCCTTTTGAAGCCATGGAGAAACCTAAAAGGAAAGATCGGCTTTGGAACAAGTGGTCAAATGGAAATATAGTTTTCAAATGGAGTATAGAATATCTTATATCACTTCACTTCCACCACAGCTTTGAATTCCATATCACAAACACTGTGTATGAGCCTGATTCTCACACTTTTAGCAGAGGGCAATTAACTGCATACCACTGAAGCTTATTTTCAGTCATTAGGGGTAATAAAATGTTTTTCTTCCCTTCCCATTCTCTATTGGGATTTGCATTACACCACTCAAAATGGGTTGATTTTGCAAGAAAGTTCCCAACTCTTTGCAATGGAAAGAAATAGTTTTGAGTTAAGCTGAGTAAATAAATGTTTTTTAAATGCTATGAAATATCATATAACTGTGTTCACCCACAATTGCTCTATGTAATGATTTTAAAAGATATGCTTAGCTGGAACATACTAGGAAACGAAAGCAAAAGAAGACTTATAGGACTAAAATAAGTCTTCAGCTTCAGGAAAAGAAGGGAACTTTTATTTTCTCTGTAGTATAAAATGCTGTTTATCCTTGAAATACCTAAATAGCTTTAGTTTTTTGATGTGTGACCACTTTTATGCTTGAATGTACAATGATGTTTGAAATCTTCTAGTTATTGTGGTCATTTGTAAGTCTTGTTTAACAAAATATATATAATCTTATTTTTTTTAATCCTCTTCTTCCTCATAGGATTCAAAATGGGTAGAAGAAAAGCAGCTGTTAATCAGAACAAATCAGGAATTGCTAGAGAAGGTATGTGTTCATAGTCTGGAATATTTTCACAATTGCTTCCCTTTATCATAAAATAAATGGTAAAAGGAAATGGGTGTACTAAGTACTGGAACATCAACATGAAAATTGCTTACTTATTTCTCTTCAGAAACAGAAATTTGGATTAAAAAAGTCTAATTAAAGTACCAATATGCTTTTGTACTCTTTGGAAATGGAAGCTGCTCTTTCTTGTGGAATTACAAATTGTATAGCAAACAGTAGATCCCAAGCTAGCTGATGTTTCCAGTGTCCAACAAAATACAATCTATAGTATTAAGCATAATGTGGAATCTTGTATTTTGCCAAACAGTTACACAAAGATTATTATTGTCCTGAGCACTAATAAAAGTGCCTGCTCCCTTCAGCCTTCCATTTTTTAAGTTTTTCCACATATTAAGTAATACTGATTGATTTAAGACTATTGTATCATTTTCTGTCCGAGATACTCAGAGATAAACATCCTCATTGTTTTTCATCAATATTGCTGGGAAAGTCAGCGAGTACTTAGGAAGTCAAAGGATTATATTTGTTAATTAGTAGGTCTATATTAATATAATAGGAGTAAGATAACCAAAGAAAAATTCATGACTAAAAGTAGCTACAGTTGGACTTAATTTATTCAGACACTTACATGGGTATTATAAGCATTATAGTATGTTATGCCAGACGTTACATTTCTGTTTAGTTTTATACAAATAAAAAGATCACCCAGTTAAGTTATACAGTAGACCAAAGCTATTAGTTGGTATAATGAATAGTCAATTTTGAACTTCTGTTTTGTCATTGTTAGCACTCCAAAGCGCAAATCTGGAAAATTAAAAAGTAGGTATTAAACCCCCTCCATTACTGTCTTTCGTATGCTGTAAAGAGTAGATGTCCAGTTACACAAAGACAATGAGAACAGTCTACCCAAATGTTAATGTAATCCATTTTCATTCACTTGATTTCAAAAGAAAACTTGTATTGCTTAACTTATTTCGATATAATATTCATACCACTTTTCATACTACTTCCAGATAACTGTTCTAAGAGAACTTTGACAATTTTCTGCTGGCAGTTCTCACAAATACTTTCTGATGTGATGTTCCTTCTTTATCTCCAAGACACAGCCCAACATCTAATGAGAAACTGAAATAATTAGCAGTTTTGTCTAAACTCCTGGCCCGTAACTCTGTACAGTCTTCTCCTTTGCTTATGGGGTGTTATGATGCTGTGTTTGTCTCATAGATTTACAGAATGGAACAAGAAGAGCATCAGCTGAAGAATGAAATGCAAGATGCAAAAGACCAGAACGAGCTGTTAGAATTCAGAGTGCTAGAGCTTGAAGTAAGAGATTCTCTCTGTTGCAAACTCTCAAATGGAGCAGAAATTATGTTTGAACCCAAGCTGAAATTCCTGTAAAGATTACTGATGTCTGGTGCATGTTTAAGGGAAGTCACTTAGGTATCTATTTTTTAAATGTTGTATCTTGGGATAATGAAATTGATGCCGCTGCCTTAATATGTTTTGGAGAGAGTGCTCACTAATGTTTATAAAGATGTAATATAGCTAATATATATTGCATATAGTTTGTTTTTCATCTAATAAAATATTTTGTTTTGCAATATTTTGCCTTTTTTATTTGTTTCATTTCCATAACTGCTCCTTTCCTGCATGTAAAATCACTTGGTATGTATACTACAGCCTTGGTTGGCATTGTTTAAATTAACACACCTTCTCACATCTTGCATGCAGCGATCTGACTAAAGATCTGACACATCCATCACATCATTGTATAATTGCTTTTAATTACATTTGTTTAAGCTTGATGATGTTAATATGAAGTAAAATTGTCTTAAAAGAACACATTTTGATAGCACCTTTGAAAGAATTTCTCTTACCTGAAATCCATTTTCTGATGGTATAACTGGTCATGGACTGGAAATAATTGGCCTCAGTCAATGAAAAAAGGGAAACAAAAACCCTCTGAGAATGTCAAAGTTGAAGTGGTGAAGCACAACTAAAACTTCTGTACATGAAAGCAGTATGTTGCCCTATACTTTGCATTAACGAAGTAACAGATAAATTATTTGTTAATTACAATTTGAACATGTAGCCTGTATCACAGGAGAAAGCAATGGTTCTCATCACCTCGTAAGTGGGGCCCGTGTCAAATTTAGTAATGCTAAACTAGTTGTGTGCGATGCACAGTTGTCACACAGTTGTATTGCCTGATAACACATTGTTCAGTTTTAAAGATCATCAGCATTCTTAACACCATTTAGAATAAACTCTCCAAGAAACCTGTCATTGTCACTCCTCCATAATTTTCATCACCCAGCACGTTTCACCAAAAATCTTGGCATGTGTAACTTCTCTGATAAAGACAGAAAGGTCATGTCTTCCCGTTATGTGAACATTCTGCTTTTTGCTGTTGACATTTCTTAATCTTTGTTTTAATCCTTTATCAACCATATATTTTGATGTCATAGCCCATTATATTCAAAATTATTAACTTAGTTTAGTAGAATTTCAGTAGATGTTCAGGAAAATAAACGTGCCTTTTAATATACATCTTTTTATTTTATTAAGCAACTGTAAAGTAAAATACCAAACAATTTATCATTTGGATTGGCAGTTACACTAGAAACTGCTTCCTAATGTATAAGTGTTCTTAGAAGTAAAATAATCCAAAAAGTTTTCTTAGGAAACAAAAAAAAAAAAAGCTTCATGAATGTATTTTTCACATGGAAGAATCACATGAAAAATAGCTCAGTGTGATGTGTCGAGTTGTGTCATGTGCCAAATTTTTAAGGATTTGTTTCACAGAATAACAATTCAAGCATTTTTGCATGATTGTAAGAAAAGTGTTTTGTTTTCTTCCCTTAATAGGCAAACATCTAGTCACAAATGCGATGGACAAAGTGAATGCTTTAGTAAAGTCAGGAATACTTCTGGTAGTCAGGACAGTATTTTTTGAGAGTGATTGATTACATTCTTTTGGATGAAAATGAGGCCAGAGTAGAAAAGAACCATTTATCATTTAATGCAAGCAAATTGATGTGAATTTAATGCAATAGCAAGCCTCTGGTTTTGGGTTAAAACACCTAGGTCATCTAAACCCATTTCAAAATTACACTGTTAATGCAAATATTTTTTAAAACTGATCCTATGAAGGGGCAAAAATGTATAGGGTATGGAGACTTTTTTTCCCATCTATGTTGTAGTTTCAAATTAGGTTTAAGCTAGTTAATGAACGAGGGTTGCCATGCTTTCTAACTTGCTTAAGTGAATGGATGCAGCCCGCTTGCCATATCAACTAAAGCACCTAAATTTGTGTTTTAGAAGATGGGCCCATGCATGGTTTGTCATAGGAGCAAAAATGTTTGCAGTAGCTCACTCTCATTGTACTGTCAGAAAGTGAAGCTCTTCTTGCAGTGCTACCTCTTGTAATATGAAGATGAAAGCTGATTTTCCTCACTTGTGTTCCCATAGCCAAAGAGAATTCAGAGTAAGACCCAGTGCCTGGGTTGCCCAGAGCCTTCAATCCAGTCATTTTCACAAGCATGTTAAAATTTGACTTGAATAAAATAGCTTATTTATTGTTTCTCTGTAGTTCTGCCTTCTGAAGAAATAATAGGTTGGATTTTGAAGAAACACATGAAAGTCAAATAGATGACCTGGATAAGTTTTAGAAATACTATAGTTTTAGATAAGTGGGAATTTAACATTTTTAGTTTTGACAAAAGGATATCATAAGTGTAGCTAGTGTTGCCTTTCAACATGTTCAGACATCCTAGGTTGTGCAGTGAGCAGGACTGGGGGTTTTACATGCTCTAATACAAAGGTTAACTGCAGAGTAAACGAGGAGCAGATGCACAGCTTTAGTTTTATTGAGAAAATCTTCAGGGATAATACTATTCCATGGTAGATTTTGAATTGTTTTCTGCAGTTTCTTCTTCCTAAACTGTTCTTTGTTCCATGAAAGAAAGCAATAGTTAAATCAACATAAACCTACAGAGTATTTTAGGGCTCCACTCAGTTACTTGGCTGGCATGCCAGGGCTCCTCCATCTGAGTGCCAGTTAACTTTGCAGAAACCGTATGTGCATGGAAGCAGTGGCAACTAAAACCATTTTTGTGCTTAGTTAAAGCCAAAATCCTTCAAATACGGTGAAAGTAAAAGGAAATACCATATATTTGGAACACAAATAGGAACCTGTTTTTTTTAATGTACGAGTATGTTTTGTAAAGGTGGGAAATAAATGTTTGCATATAATCACACGTGTTGTTTTTAAACAAAATCTTTCCTCAGGAGAGAGAACGAAGGTCGCCGGCATTTAATCTTCATATAACCACCTTTCCTGAAAACAATGGAAGTGCACTTCAACTGTTCTGTCAACAGGAAGGAATAAAGGTATATGTAGAGCATTAGTAACGGTTGGATGGCCAGGAACCTTTTCAGAACGACCAACCCGATAAGCAAACAAGTGGTTTGCCATTTACCAGGGAAGAAAATCTGAAAAAGTACAGTAAGAAAAGGTATTGCTAACTGGGGAAAGGGCTTCATAAGCATATGATCTGGTAGTCTGTCAGGAGTTCATCAAAGAAAATGAAGGCTGGTCAATCAAGGTAATTTGCGTTTAGGGAACTTCCGTAAAAACACACATTGCAGAGAAGAATGTGGATGTTGATGCGATTCATTGTCAGGCATGCTACAATGCTTCATTCTTGGTATTAAATGTTTTCATTTAAGGTCAGAAGTATGATATTGACCTATTGTTTTACACCTAGTGTAGTGAAGCACCTGTGTATTTCACTTGTTGAATTAATATGCTGAAGTTATTTGCCTAGGCTAGGGCCTTGAAGCATGAAGTGCCTGATCCAAAACTCATTCGAATAGGTGAGACTTTGTCATTGGAGATCAAGCATGCAATAAACATCAGGCTCTTACTTGGTTAGCTTCTGCTATGAGGAAGCAAGGATTACTCTTTTCACTTCTGTTCTGCCTTGAATGTCTAGCTGTACAAATGGATTTGCATACTGGCCCACTTAAGACTGAATTCAGGATTCTTTTGTTAGTAAAGTTGCACGACAGGTGACAGTAACTTTTCTATGAGTAACTGAACTGGAATATCTCTGTATGTGTTACACTATGGCACTCACTAGTAATTTATGCTTGTGTTTGTAATTGTGTTTACAAGTCCTCATATAGAAGGCTTGTTTCTGCTCAGTGCCTTAATAAGCAGAATACTATCTGTAGTGGAAATAAACTGAAATTGTAGGTTGCATATTGTTAGGGAGCTGAGTAGATTAAAGGAAAAAAATTATAATCTGATTCTTACCTACAGGTTTGCTTGGGTAGTCATTTCCCAGACCACAGCAAGGGCCATCAGCTAGCCTATTACCTTTCACACAGAGCCTCCATGGGATGCCAGACCTGCTTTTTACCTTATCTGTTCTTTGAATTTGCATGCTGGCTCTAGCAGGTACAGCCTACCGCCATCTAGAATTCATATTGTTTTCCACCGTCTTCTGTTGCAATTCTGAAGAGGTGGTTTTGTCAATCTGCGTTTCGGTTCACTTACCTGGAAGCATGGGCAGTCACCTAATTTCAGTCATACTGAAATTGCGGGCTTTGTATATGTTTTGCGTGTCTTTCAAAATTGTTAGCGTTCAGTCACAAATTAGATTCTAGAATAATGCAAAATCTGATTTGGTTTCTAACTCTTACTTTGTGCTTCCTCATGGAATTAAATGAATTAGAATGAGTATTTCTGGCTCAATAGGTGCAAGAACTTGCACACCTTACTGAATTCCATTCTTCACTAGTGTAACTGAGCAGCTAAAGACATTTCCATTCAATATTGTCAGTGCTGGTCATAACCAATAGTTTTGTTTTTAACACTAGTCCAAACACAAGTGTGTGTTAAGCTCCTCACCATTCCAAAATTAGTGATGTGCACTGTTTAATAGCTAGTGTAACATTTGGAGACACTGCTGAAGTGTTTGGGAAGAGAGGGAGGGAAATTCTCAGGATAGACCAACTTGGACACAACACATTATTCCTTTTTTAGAGCCAGGATGAACTAACCGGTAGATTCTCTCCCACATCTGTGTCTGGTCTTCAGGAAATCTTTCATTTCTTACTAAGCCTTGCTCACTGGAGTCTGTTGGGGTACAGTCATGAGCAATTATATTCTGGTGTAGCTATGTAATTTGCAAGCATAGCTAATTTAGCTTTAAAAAATTTTAAAGATTGATCACCCTGCCTACCAACATAATACAGCTGCACAACAGACAGGTGCAAACCAGCATGTTACATCCTGTAAGTAATGACAGTAGTGAGCCAAGGCACAGGTCTGTGAAATGTTGACCTAAGAAGGGCTGAATATGAGAAGCTGAGGTGCCAGCGTTTACCAAGGCTACCTTGCTTTTCGCATGGGTATTAAGCATTTCGGACTAAGATGAACGGGTCTTTGCCCACGCTCTCAAGCCTTCAAAGCTTCAAATAGTGTGGCTGCGTA
The DNA here is from genome assembly GCF_017639655.2 of Falco naumanni. NCBI lineage: Eukaryota > Metazoa > Chordata > Aves > Falconiformes > Falconidae > Falco > Falco naumanni. Next base: position 51,347,115 of record NC_054054.1, read on the forward strand.
TGAGCTGTCAATGGGAATGATCCCTGGTCCACACTAACTTGTCGACCATGTCTGGGATAATTCAGGAGAATGCAATTAGTGCAGGTTAAACAATTCCATGAAGCTTTCCAACAACTTTTTTAAAGCAGAAAACAGAGTTCCAGGGCCTGGGGATGGACCTTGGCCCTTGGCACTGTGTAAAATACAAACATCATATGAAGCTTATTCCTCTCTCTTTTTCTTTTTCTTCTTTTCTTCTTTTTTTTTTTTTTCTTTTTTTTTTTTTTTTTTCCCCCCTGTATGAGAGGAGTGCTTTTCTTGATTTCAGTGTCTGGACCTTAGTAAGGATGGGTTGTTCTCTTCTTTTTGTGGATCTGGGGGCTGACTGGCAGAGGATCATGTCTTTCTGCTCACGAAGGTTGTGAGCTGACAGCATTTGGAATCCTAGTGATAGTGTTCAGCCCACGACGTATATTCCCTCCTAACATTGTAAGGCTGATTTGAAACTCCGTGCTTTTGTTTGACAAAGAAAATAAAACCCAAACCACCCAGCAAACCTTCTTAGCAATTATTTCATTCATGCTCTCTGTCCTTTTATCTTCTGTAGCCTGATGTACTTGATGCTGTGCTCCAAACAAACAGGGAAATCAGTCCTTTAAGCCTGTTTATCAGTTTTGATCTGTCATCTCCTGCATCAATGGGATGATAAATATGAATGGTTCAGGAACATTCTGCCCTTATACGCAGACATCCCGGTTGCTTGCTATAAGCAAGAGTGACATTTGATTTGGCCTCTGAAAGTATCAGTGACACTTTTGTAATTGTGATGCAAAACTAAGGTTTCACTTGCTTACGTTTCAAGTCTCTTTGCATGCAGAAGTGAAGAGAGGGTACATAAAATGTAGCATATAAAAACTGTTTCTCACCTACTTTATGAAAAATAAGTGTTGAACATCTTTTTCAGGATGTGAATATATCTGAACTTATGAAGAAGCTAGATATTCTTGGAGATAATGGGGTAACAAAGTTTTAATTTCAAATATACCTCTAGTTTTATGGTTATTTTAAAGCACGGGGTTTGTTTGTTTTTTCCCCACAACAGAAAATAACATTCAAGAAAATGCACAGGGTGATTTTTATATGCCTGTTTTTGCATGAGCAACATGAATGGTTAAGTATTACTTTTACAAACTTAAAAGAAAGTCTTCTGGGTAAAGTGATGCTATTGCAAAGTATTTTCTCAAGTATGCAAAGTATTTTCTCAAGATGAGATTTGATCTTGGCTGAATGACATGAGAAAAAGGCACTGTAGTAGGCAGAGGGAAAAGATACAAAACAGGGGAGAAAAATAAGGAAGTCAAAGTGAGACCTCTTGAGTAGTAACAATAGCATCTGACAGTGTGAAGGTTGCCTCTGCCAGGGGTAGATATTCTGGGAGAAAGGGCAAGGATAACTAACTGGTTCACTTTCTTGCCCTGTATTGCCAAATACAGTGTAAAATCTTGGTCATGCAGTTGGGGCAAAAACGTTGATGGAGTTAGGATCAGTGTATAGGTAGCTTTAACAGTTTGAGGTCTCTATAATGCTAGCTTTAAGCTCTAGATTTGCCTTTTATGTTGAAAGTTCTGTGGAGGTTTCTGTGGTACTTGGTCTGTCTGCATTTGTTTTGTTAATAGGAAATCTAGCTCTGTAGTGCATGAGAGGGGGATTAACTTGCTGCAGGGCTATAGTCCAGTGAACAGGTATTTTTCTGGCTAGGAATGAAAAAAAAGACATTTCAAAATCTCTGACAGAAACCACTTAATTTTCACTGAATAATGAACTGTTGCAAAAGTGTTGTGGGGACTGGTGTACTAAAGTAGAGTGGAGACTAAGTACCCTTGCTTTAGCTTTTAATACTTTCAATCATAGGACCCATTTTGGTCACGCTTATAAAATTTTAAATGTTATAGTTGATTTATTCTTTAAAGTATAGTTAAAATTTATTGCTTGTGTTAAAGGAAGGATTTCCAATCCAATTTAAAATGTGTCTTTTTTTTTATTTTAGAATTTGAGAAACGAAGAACAGGTTGCAATAATCCAAGCTGGGACTGTGCTTTCGCTCTGTGAAAAGGTAGGATTCAGTAAAGATTTTTGTCTGCCTAAAGACTCATCATGCCTTCTAAGATATCACATAACTTTGCCAGGGAAGCATGGCTTTTCTGTTCAAGTCGTCTGGACTGGAGCGTGTATTCGTCCTTACATGACTGTTGGGATTGTGATGTGTTGAGGTCAAACCAAACTTAAAAATAAATCAAATTTAAAAATAAAAACATGTTTTGGAGATATTCCCTTAACATGAAGTACCAAAAAGCCACTTAAAAGGGACTTCATTCTCAGAAATGCCAGTGTCCTCAGCTCTCTGGGAGCTTTGCTGTGAAGTCCTAAGTCATACCACCCTGGTGTATCTTGGGCTCTCATTTATGAGCAAAAGATCTCCAGGTGGTCTGCAGTCCTTTCTTCTGTAAGTTAGCTGGCATAGATAGCATAAAAGTAGTTTGTATAAGATAGGTAATCAGTCAGGTTGCTCAGTTCTGCATGGCTAGTTCTTTACTTCTCCAATTATGGAGAGAAAATAATCTGTGTATGAGTAAAGGTGACGTTTAGAACTAAGACTCACCTTTTTCTCTGAAGAAGCTTTGTCCTTTTCATGGGCTTCTATTAAATTGTTCCTAGATGCATTCTTGAAAGTCAGAATCAGAACTTTAAAATTAAAATTTGAGCATTTTCTAATAAATGCTTTAATTGGTATAATTTTGATAACCTACTTAACTAAATATCTTAATGTAGATAATCTAAATTAAGTAATTTAATAATCATTGATTTAAGTGAGTAATTGCTATAAGCAAAATACTAAAAAGGAAAAGTGCTAAAATTCATATGCTTTTCATTACATTATTGAATTATAGAATTAAAAAGAAGAGGTGATGATCATAGCCCTTTACATCCACTAAGGAAAGTGGAAGAACCCCAGTACACAGGGCTAAGACAGAGCAAAACTGGCCAGACTTTTGGGACTGGATTGGTTTATTATTGCTCAAGTAAATTAGTGCTTATGCAAAAAAAGTACCACTGGAATTAGAAGGCTTGTTTAATTTGTGCCAGTGATGCAGAATAAAACATACATTTTGTAATTTATAAATTATTTCCATTAGCTACTGATCACAGCAATAAGGGATTGGAAGCTTTGTCAACTGAAATAATTCCTTAAATGAATAGAAACATACAATTACAATAGAGATTTTATTTATGCTGAAGTTGATCTATAATTTCATTTCTCTTTTTTTTTCTCTCTCTTTTTGGCCGTAGTTCCTGGTTTATTTTAACAGATTTTTTATTTTTGTGGTCTTATCAGGTGATATGGTTATTACAGAAATTGAACACTCCATCAGAAAGATGGAGGGAGATTTTAGTTTTAACATGTATAGATAAATAGACAGCATTTAAAGAATGAGATGAGAGTGTGTTATGTATGGACTTTATCCATTTTGTGCCACTTTAGTGAAGTGCCTCACAGTAATCTAATAAGTACAAGCTGGTAACAGAGGGTACTCTAAGAAGCATGAAACATTTTCCTCTTTTTCATGGTGCACATTTGAGGTACAGGCTAATCAAGTGGCTCTGATTTTCTCAATAACAGAAGGCACTATCCTTGTCCAAAGTTTAGTAAGACAAAGAATAACAGAAAACACTCTTATGCTGTCCTTAAGAAAACAAACATGATACGTGCTTTGTAATACCATGTTTTACAGCACAGACAAAATCAGGCAAAATCTGATAAGTAAGACTGGGTGATTGTTTTAATGTAAGTTCTGTTGGGTGCATACACTGAGTTTAGATTAAACAAAATATAAAGCAACTCCACTGCCTTCTCCAGTGTAATGCAACCATTTCAGATGTCCCTCTAAATACGGGCCAGACAGCTTCCCATGTGTATTCCTCTAGTTTTTAATTACAGGAAACTATCATATATAATAATCTCATGTGATCTTTTGTGAAGAAATGGCACTACAGATATAGATGCGCTAGTTATAGTCACATGTGCTTATTTATCACACGCATTGTTTATTTAGATAAAATCTGTTATACCCAGGCACTGGAAGTGATCCTTTGAAATCAAGCTGCCAGGCAAGGAAGGTTTCTGGGTTTTGCTGGCACAATTCCAGAAGCTTATTTTGAATGCTACAGCTGATTACCACTCCTAAATACACGGCTGTCTCTTCTGTGCCCCTGGATTCCAGAAAGGCTTATAGGCATAGGAAGATTGGAATCAACATTTAGTCTTGCATATCATCCATACCTTCAAAAATTTTTGACCTCTAATGTTTGCAGATAACCCTTTCATCTGCAAATATTGAGGGTAGCTGTGAGAGATGCTGAGGACTCCCATTCCTATTGATTTCAAGGGATCAGAATGCTCACTGTCTCACTGAATCCTTTATCAGTGGTGAGGCTTCCTTTAGGAGTATCTTCAGTCTGTCACCTTCAAAATGAAGAAAACAAAGATGATGAAAACAGAATCACTGGGGAATACGGTGTTCCTGTTCACTTTTATCAGCTCTGTACAAAGCTAAACCTACTAACTAGATAAAAGAAGTTGCCCTTCTAATCCACCAGCCTCTTAAATAGTTGAAGGTCCAAAAAGGATAAAGTAGTGTGTACATGTTTTGCTTATTTGTAAATTATGTTTGCAGATTTCCTATCTAAATCTTCGGGAAAAAATGGATATGTCATTAATTCCTTTGAGGCTGAGCCCCAATGAATGCACCAAAACCCTAAATGTGTAAACTATTATCTCTGTAAGCCAGTCTTTGATCCTTATTGTGGACCAATAAGGAAATTCAGAACTGAGCATTCCCATCCGTTATGGTAATCTTAAATGCTGAATATCAATATAATGCTAGTGATGGTTAGTAATTAACCAAGAGCCTTCTATCCATGCATTTAGCTATTACAGTATGTAATTTTACCTTTGGAATGCAATGACCATTCTTCATTCTGGTTGTTTTGTTTATGAGCAGAATGGTAATGGATTCATGGTAGCAACTGCATGACCTTCAAACTGTCTGTCCATTTTATTGTTCCCTTTATATTAGTAATGTTTTAGAAGTGAACTTCCTCCCACAAAGGGTGCAGCAAACTCCAAAATAAAGGATCAAGTTTGCTGCCTTGTCTTTTGTTTAAATTGCCATCTGAAAAAATGCAGGACTGACACTCTGAGGTCATATGATGGTTTTGCAAATCATACCAACAAGCAATAGGTATACTAAGTTGGAAACGGGTTGATTTTGCATTCTTGGGCCAAGTCTGGTTTATATTTTGAACTTTACAGGGAGAAAACCCTTCAATTTATTTTAGGAAAACAACCTCCACTTGTTAGTCTTTGGTACGTTTCTGTGGTCCTCCATTCTGCCTGTGTTTTCACAACCTGTTTATTCATGTGTAACTTCAAAGTGAGTAGGTAGTAAGCGGAAAGCGTATGGCTGGGAGTGTTAGCAACAAACTTGCAAAATGTTTAGTGCAAATATTTCAAAACCTCTGTGGTTTTAATTTTTTTTTTTCCTCTTCACACTGCTGTGTTCATGTAGTGGTTAAAACAAATAGAGGGGACAGAAGCTGCACTGACACAGAAGATGTTAGACTTGGAGAATGAAAAGGTAAGGAACAGTAACTAAAGTTATAATTCATTTAGCTAAAAAGGGAATGTATATAAACTTCATCACAGGTTGATTTGATGCCTTTCTCTGCTTAACAGAGATTGTTTCATGGTAAAATAGGGAAGCAGTTTCTAGAATGATTTATTGCCTGTATTCTTTGGGGTGGGACAGAACTGACAAATCTACATAGAACAAAAATAGCATAATATATACAAATGAGGATATGAAGGCATAACTTTACAGAGCATATTAACCAAACAGTGTGAAACTGTCTTTGTGCTTTCTGTGTATTAATTTGTCTGGCAACAGCATCGTCTTTTTAATTTTGGGGTCACCTTAGTAGAATTGTCAAGAATATTCCTTTACTCTCTGGTATTCAGCTTCTACACAAGTTGTAAAGACCTCTTACTCCAGATGACCTTTCTTGCCCCAAGGCCTTCATGCTTAAAGACAGAATGTTTTCTCAAAAGCAGTTCTGTCTTGCATAACAAACTCAGTGCAATACTGACCTTATTTCTCCATATGTTGGACAAAGAGTTTTGGAATGAGTGTTCAGTTTTATTGGTTTACCATGCGTGCTGTGCTTCTCATCTTCAAATGGCTTTACAAACAACTGATTAATCCTCGCCACACCTTTTACAGGTAGCTAAGTAATTAGCATTACTTTCATCTTAAAGAATGGGAAACTGAGACAGGGAGGTTAAGTGATTTGCCCAGGGCCACTGAAGAAGTGTGTATTTGGGCCACAATGAAAAAAGAAGTGCTCAGACTGTGTCCTCTGTTGAGTGTAGCTTATCATACTGGTTGTACTTTAACATAGATATTATCCTTTCCACATCTGGTATTTCTTTAACTTTTGTTATGGAAAAATGCAAAGTTTTTTGAAAGGGAAAGTGCCCACAAATACTAGATTCTTTCATAAAAGGAATTGGAAAACAATACTTTCTTTCTAACTTGGTTTGTTATTTTCCCACTGCCTGTGATGTTTTCAAGTTTTACTCTGGATAGCCCTATATCTATTTCTTCAGCATAGCAGGCTGACATATTCTGCATTGTCAATGACTGACTCAATTGTGAAATGAGTTTAGAAATAATATTCTCGCGTGACACTTTCAGAAGGGATGAGCACTGGTTTAGTTGTCCTTGGAACCCATGTTAAGAGTTTGAGGTCCTGTTCTCGTCTCCTTGCCTCTTGCTTTTTGTGGCTAGCTTTTACAATAGCTTTTGGAGAAGCAACATGATCAAGGTAGCTGCATTGCTATTCTGGAATCTGTTGGTGGCTCTGATGCTCTCTACAGTCTTGGGCAAGTCAATCTGCTTCTCTGGTGTCAGGCACCTGCAAGCTCTTTAGGACCAGGCACGTCCTTTACCATGCATTACGCAGTGCACGGTGGTATTGCATCTTGTATAGCTGTTACTGTAATCCAAATAAGAAAATAATGCCACCTGGGTAGTCAGGGTGGGATTCAGTTGCATAAACATGGTGTCTAATGCTGTATTACATTCTTCAGAGTTCTGGAGATATCCACAAGGGGGTGTGAAATATATTCTATAGGACCAGCTGGAGATCCTTGCCCTTCTGGGCCAGCAGCTGAAGTAGCACGCTCTAGCATGGCTATAATAGCAATAGGCGACCATATGTCAGGTAACTGAATTCCAGCCCTGAGATCGAAGCCTGACTTAAACTTTGGTTCTACATTCAATATTAATTCATAAGTAATTAAAAAACCTCCAAGTTTAAAAAAAAACACCGAACAACTGAACAGTAAATATTATAGTTCTTATAGAGAACAAATAGCGGCTTATTCCTCTGAGTCCTCTAATATTGGTCGTATGTGTTGCTGCTGCCACCAATTATGAGTCGTTCTTAACAAACGGGAGGTCATCTGAAGTTGTTCTGTGCTCTGAGCCCCTCCCAAGCATTAATTCACTGATCAGAATGGATTTGTTTTAAACCAGATGTTTGGAGTGAAAATTCATCATCATGGTTCATGCCTAGGCAAAGTCTGTGCCAGTGCTACATTGACAGCGGACAGAAAAACTGTCTGAAATCCACATGTATGTCTGAAAGTAAAATTCAGCCAAGTAAGTGACTTTGAGGCAATCCAACATCCAATAACACTCACCAGACCAGCAACATTTGGGTTTTTTATATTGTAATAAAAGCTACAATTAATCATCTCAACAACCTTATGTATTTACTTTGACATTTATTCTATACGTTGAGGAAATGCAAGTTTGGTGAATAGAAAAAAGAATGATGGAAAATTTTGAATTCAATCAAAGAGTTCCTCTGCTTTCTTTTTTTTGAGCATGAAAACCTGCCTTGAAAAAAAAAAGAAAATAAAATCAAGTAACTGGTTTATGTTCGACTTACTATCATCCAAAACACTCTAAAATCATATTTTACAAGAGCGCTGTCACCAGTCAGTACTCACTTGACTATTCAGACAACCATAAAAATGTCCGCAACTTTCTTGCAACATCATGCTTCTGGGATACTGAGTTCCACTGAAATCCCAGCCTGTGTTTTATATATGTCTGTGTATATATATATATATATATATATATATAAAAAAATATAAAACAAAAGCAAAAATTGCCTGTAAATCCTAGGTGTCTTGAAAACTTCTTCAGCTACTCACTTAACCTCTCTGGGCATCACTTGACCCATTTCAAATTGACTTCCCAACCTTCACAAGTGGAGAACTGAGATTTTTGTTTCTGCTTCAGTAATGCGTCAGGGAATGCTGCTGCAGAACCCAGCTGCAGCCTTGCCTGTTCTCGTTTCCTCCCTAGAACAGACAGATTAGAGTTTGCCCCATGATTTCCTTAAGGGTATAGGCTGGGTATGTTCAGAATATAGTGCCCTCAGCTGTGTTTCTCTCTCCCGTCCCGCAGCCTGCTCTGTGTAAGTTATTACTGTGGGGTCACATGCACGCACATTCCTGCAAACCTAGCTGTCGTGTGCACATCTGTCAGGTCAGGGCAGGTTTGTACACTGGTGTAGAGGTCAGTGATTGCTAGGTACAACTTGTTAATATGATACACGTATTTTTAAGTGCTAACGTTGTAAATGTGATATTCCAAATATCCTTAGGATGAATGTGGTCATTGGCTATAGATTTTCTTTTGCTTTCAAGTGGAAAGCTCACATAAAAATGATGGCATTTATGATTTTTCATGAATTAGGATAAAGAACAAACACTCCCTTGTTTTTATTATTGCTCAGGACCTGTTCAGTAAACAGAAGGGTTATTTAGAGGAAGAACTCGACTACAGGAAACAAGCTCTGGACCAGGCATACATGGTAGGAAAAGAACAGTCATTAAATTTTCATATTTGAACAGATTTGATAAAATACAGTTGTTGGGATCTTTTCTTGTAATTATAAATAGGGTTCATTTTTAATTGATTTCTTTTTCTGCCAGAATAGGAAATCTGATATCACTTGATGGGAGACTTAGGAAATGGATTATAGTCTTCGGAAGTGTAACGTTTTTGCATTGCATTCTTTATTCTGAAATATGTGAACATCTTATTAGCACATCTGGAATGGGAAGAAATGGTTTATGTGTGCACAAAACCATGACTGGTAAAACACCCCAGAAATTACTTTAGAACTTCTCTGATATTTCTTTTCCCTAAGCATTTGTAAATATCACTGCTGCTAACCTATCCTAAATTGGCAATGACTTTTCTTCCTATTCAATTCCTTCGTGTGCGCTCCTATCCAACCTTATCCTTCCCAGTTTTCAAGAGGGAAGCTGCAACCTTGCCTTCTCTCAGGCTAAGCAACAATTAGGAATTATCTAGGAACTGGTAAAAATGAACCCCCAACTGTGTTAATAGTGAGACTTCAGAAAATCAAAATATAATGGCCTGAAGAATTATTTATACAATGTAAATATTTCTGTTGGGGAAAATGTTTTCAGAAAAAAGGCAAGGTCTAGTGCTCAGAGCAGATAACAGAGATAAAAGCAAGCAGGTTCTATTTCTAGCACTGTGACCTTGGGCAAGCCATTTAACCTCTCTGTGCAGCTGTTTCTGCATCCCTAATATGGATGGAATTACCTACCTCACAAAGGTGTTATGAGGGCTAAAGGGATGTTGTCAGATGTTCCTGATGCAAATATCGTCAGTCTAGATGCTGGTTTTTAATAGGATCATGTTAACCCCAGTAGTCAGGGAAACCCTGCCATGATTCCTTGCTTTCTTTACTCTTGGGAATACAGTTCTCCATGTGAATGTGAAGTTCTGCTGTGCTGTCTGCTTTGCAGAGTGCTGCAGCCTCAGTCAGCGCATGAGAATCTGGTTAGGAGTCTGGCAAATGGCAAGAGATTGATGAGGGATTAGAGTATACAAAGGTTCCCCTTTCCATTGCTTATGGCAACTTGGAACTAAGCCAGTGACGCAGACTTTGAGCAGTGGATGACATGACAGGAGGGGAGAGGGAGACACTAAGATTTCTGTTGTTCATGGTTCTCTCCGTGGGCCTTTTATTTTATAGGGTGGCTTAACAATTCAGTTGCAGTTGAAGGGAAGTTGTTAGTTTGCATTAATTTTGTAACGTTCAGCATCAGGAATTGGGGTTATATCACATATTGAATGCAGACCTGTCATCTGAATCTTCCCTAAATAGAAGAAAACAATCATTTACTAGAATGGGAACCATCGCCTGGGTGTAAGTCAGGAGTAAGTAAGGAGGCTACATGCACTCTGTGTGGAATGCTCCTCACTGCTCACAACTGCCACTTTCTGTCTACCTGTCTGTGTCTGTCCTTCCCTCCTGCCAAAGGCTTCGCTTGCTAGCCTTCTCCTCTAGCTGTTGGTGGGGCGTTTGCTTGCTGGATTCAAATGGCAGCCTGTCTGTATGTGATTTGGGTTGCATTAGAAAATCCAGGAGCTGGAAGCCACGCTGTATAATGCCCTGCAGCAGGACCCAGGAAGGCGAGCGAGCGAGTCGCTGACTGAAGCCCAGAGGGAGGACCTGCGAGCGGCAGTGGAGAAGGTGCGGCGGCAGATCCTGAGGCAGAGCCGTGAGTTTGACAGCCAGATCTTGCACGAGCGAATGGAGTTGCTGCAGCAAGCCCAGCAGGTAATCCCGCGTCTCTCCCCTCCCCCTCCGTGTTACCTCTGTGGTTGCCACCACTGCCCGTACAACAGCATCACTTCACCCTCACCCCGTTGAGTTACACTGAGTCTGTTCTTTGTATTGCTGCCGTGTCAAGGGGACGAGCGGTGTTGGGACCCGGTTGTGCTGGGCATGGTGCACACGCAAAATGAGTCACTGTCTCACTACAAGGTCCTGTTGCACAACCTGTTCCATGTGTGTACAACCACACAGTCTTCCACAGGGCTCCAAGGGAGCTTGTTGCAAGTTTAAGGCCTAAATTAGAAAAAGCTGGAATGGGAGGTTTTAAGAGTGTGACACTAGGAAAAGAGAAAAGGCAGGAGGAGTAGTTACAGGAATCCAAGTTTTTTATACCCCCCCCCCTTTTATTTCTTGTAGCTATTTGTGACATCTTTTAAACAACAACAAAAAGAGGCAATCATAGGAAGTCTCTGAAGAGGCCATTTTAAAAACTTCAGGTCTTTAGTTGAAAAAAGCCTTGTCTGTCTAAACCACTTCCTTAAGGACAAATATTGACATCTTGAGTTCAGGCAAGGTCCTGGCCTATGGAAGCACAGCAATTATTGACTCTTGGTAAGATTGCTAGGTTTTCTGTGCAAATATTCAGGGAGAGAAGAGAGCTGCATGTCTCAGGGTGTTATTCCAGCAGGAATAATTGTTCGTAAGGATTTTGGTTCCTCTTTAAAGTAGCCTCTGGAAGTTGCAGCCAGATGTCCTAGATCTTGAAGACTGCTCTCCAGTTGTTCTGGCTACTTTCTGTGCAAATCTGGAATCACATATTGTAAATGCCAAACCATGCTGTGGAGATGTTGTTGCTATTTTGGATGCTGGTTCTAGGGCAAGAACTGCATTGAGCTTAGTTCAAGCCTCTCTCTGTCCAGGTTGGCTTTGTAGATTAATATAGACCACAACTGATGTAATGTACTGACCCAGCACTGTTGTGATCATCTCCTGTCATCCTGCAGAGTTAAGAGCAGGTGTTACTGTTGAGAGCTGAACTCTGACTCCCTAGAAGTCTCCTTTCTCTTACTCCTGTGCTATGTTCCCTTGGATTGGAACATGAAACATTGAGATCAGGAGAGGAATTTGTTTTTAATGGGTGTCAGATCAGCAATGGTGTACAGAAAGCCAGAGAAAGTAGGCACAAGCTGATGCTACAAGTGTTTGAAAGAGAGTAAATATATGAAATTTGGTATTGTCTAGCCACTCCTGGCTAGGACCTTTTTGTAACCCTTGTTGTAGTGTGTTTTGGGGGAACACATGAGCAGAGCTTCTGATTTAGGCTCATATAATATTAGCAAGAGGGAAGGAAAAATAGGAGTAGGCTTGAAGAGTGTAACAGTTGTTCCTGAGGACTCGAAATCCATACTATGTGCATATTAAGGGTTTAATCTGGACTATATTCCATTTGGTCCCATGGCCTGCTCACTATTAGGCAGAGCACTTTAGGTGCACATCTGGAGCAGATCTTCAGTTTTAATCCAATTCCTGTACTGACAGATTGCTCCACAACTTAGTTAAATATAGTGAGTTTAGAAGAAAACTCCGGCTCTGAACAAAAATGCTAACCTAAACATAGCCTCGTTAGCCATGGATGTTTATGTACCTGTCTCCAGGTCCATTTTATAGTGTGTCATTATTTTAGTGTTGTGCCCATCTCATTAGACACGCTAATGTTACAGCCCTGCAGGACATGTTAAAGTGAATTCTACTGCTTAATAAGGAGCTAAGTATTTCAGTCATCTATTTTTAACCCCCCACAGTAGACAGGAAAAACAAAGGCAAAGAAGATAGTTAACTTGCCTGGAGTATGGGAGATTAACAGATTGCATTTGAAATCCTTTACTCAGATTATTCTCAGTTGTTAAGTCTTGAAGGTTGTATTTGTGGGTCCTTATGGGACCAGTGGTCAACACCAATAACCTAGTAGTTCTATGCAAATATCCACGACTTAAAAACAAGAAAACAAAAAAAAACCCTAGGAGGGATCAGTAGTGTCAGGGCTAATTCTCATGGGATTGCATTCATCTACACTAGCAGATGACAGAAGCTGAATGCTGCACAAATGGAACCATACTTGTGTTGGCAGACTCCTAATGTATGGATGAAGGTGCTCAAAGTATAGTACATCCCTAGATGCTCTATTAAATTAATCCCCTCTTTTACTGATATATTTATGGCCACCGAGAGGTTTTGCTGACATTGTGACATTAGCAAACACCCATTACACTTTATTCCAGGAAAACTGTAGTCTAGACCTGGCCATATCTGTGCAGTCTGCAGTGCCTTTGCAGTATGCACGGCACTTCTGACTCTGCTGAAGCAGAGGCTAAAGAGAATGGTAAGACAGCGTGATGGTTCTTCCAGACTTAATACAGAATGTTCTCGTTGCAAACACTATCAACTTCCCCTGAAACAGAAACCATGTATTAAAGACTCCAAATTCTCTGAAACTCTGGAAGCTTGATCACTTCCAGAAGGCCTGTTTCTTTGCTTCCATTACCTTATGGTCTGCCTGATACAAGGGCTTCAAAAGAACATCTCTGCTTATCCTGGCAGGCTGGCTACAGCCTTCTCTGGGTCAGAGTTTCTGTGTCAGACATACAAGAGTGGGGGTCCAAGAAGATCTGATGATGGAGAAGGAGGAATTCTCTCCTGGGTGCAAGTGATCCTTGGCCATACTGGAGGATGCAGAAGTGGCAATGCATGGGATGAACACTGCAGGTGGATCTGCAGGGTTTCATTGCAGGTGAACTGCTTCGTGTAGGGACTTTCAGGATTTAGCTTGTGAGATGCTGGTGTTACAGAGCTGATAAATGTTCTTCCTGGGGAACATACTGTCTGAAAGAGACAGGAACGTGCATAAGAAAGTGGGTAAACTGCTGTCCAAATGTGAGCCTCTGCTGCTTCGTGTGTGCTGCTTTGTCCAGATATAAAGCCTTAGTTCCCAGCCACTGGGTATTGACTTTGTTCCAATTAAATAAATGCATTTTAGGATGTTAGGCCCTGTTCTACATTGGTAGGTCTGTTCATCTTGGGCAGTATAGCCCCACATTATTAATGTTCATTACTATATAAATGGAACCACTCATGTATACCTATTGTGTGTTAAGGAAACCAAGCCTCTGTGGAGCCCAATTAGACAGACTGTGTGATTAGATCTGCTTGCTAAGACATACCACGCTGTTATTAAACCCAGAGTGCAACATGCAGGTCTAGGGGACAGATCCGCAGCTGAAACATATTCACAGTACTCCCCTGAAGTCAGAGAAGATGCTTTGATTTACACCATCCTCTCTATTTGGAGGAGGCAAAATATATATTTTAATTAAAAATCTGTCATGAGCAGCTTGTGATACTTGCTTCTAGCCATAGGGTATGTGCAGTTCAACTGCCGTTCTTGTATATATTGCCATCAAAAATGTCTCGTTGTGCTACACTGTTATTATAAGCTTTTGTAAATCAATGTCTGGTTTATTTTTAGCAGGACTTCATTTAAAAGTAACATTTGTGATCTAATCACTGCAGTGGCATGACTTTTGTGCATTTTGGAAAATGTGAAGATTATTACTATAGAGTTCTGTTAAGAAGGGTAATCCATATCTCCCACGTGATAAGCCATTTCTACAGAGAGAGAAAAATGCATTGGTGTAGCTACAAAAACCATCTCTGAGAAAAAATATTTCAAGCAGAGCAATACAATGTGTTTCTAAAGTAGTGATATCAATTTCTTAATTAAGCAAACTAAGAAGAAATAAAAAACAAACCAAAAAACCGAATGCCCCCCAAAAAACAACAGAAAGAATCCACACAGCATCATAGTTAATCGTAATCTGCTGGAATTAATAAATTTCTACATGTCAGGTTATGCTTTATGTAAACCAGATGTGATCTAACTTGAAATATATTCCTGTTGATTTGACTGTAGCTCCTTTTAGAGTAAGAAACTGAGGAAAGTAGTCAGAACCAAGCTTTAAATTATGATAGATCAATTCAATTTGCACTGTTGACAGTATTCAAACACGAGGAAAATTATGATAGAAATAGAATGTATTCTGTTTTCATTTTAAGTTATTTTAAATACAAAGAGAAGCTAGAAAATCCTTGAAGTACAGCAGATTGACACAAACTCAGTTCCAAAAACAATTGCTGCCAATCAGAAGGGATATGAGAGACAGATTTTATTAATGTAATCTGATGATTTCCCTAAGCAGTCTTATATTTGTATAAAAATGTAAGAAAAAAATGCAAAAGATGTCTTAGTTCATTGTGGCATCAAAAAGTGTGAAACTTTTTTTCCCTCCAAGTTGCCCTGTAGTACTGTACTAAGCTGGGGGTGTTTTATTATAACTTGGGTTAGAATATTCTTGAACTCAGTTTTACAGAGTAAACCAAATCATTGCTTCAGTTCTAGATGAGAATATAATACATCTGTGGAATGTTGAAGACATCCAAATTTCCACACTAGATAGCTGGAATATAGCTGCAAATATTTTAACTATGTATTCTTTAAACTATAGCATTTACTCCTGTGACCAAGTTGGATTAATCATTGTCATAAGAGCAGAAATTGCTACTTTATTTGCATATTTTACTAGAAGAAGACATAGGACAATCCTTTGACAATAACTCAAAATTGACCTCTATATGTCATTGCTGTAAAGAAGGATTCACTGCAAATGCAATGCCTCAGGCACTTTTTTTCATGGAGACCAAGGAAGAGGCAGAAGCAGTGATGTCTTTTTTTTCATCCGGAAATGTCAAAATATAAATATATCTTGAAGTCCAGAAACACCAAACTAATTTCCTTTATTCCTTTTTTCTTCCTGACTTCCTAAGTTTCTTCATTCCTTTTTTTTCTGAATTGAAGAGCTAAGTTCTCACTGCTTGAAGGTCAAACAAAGCTATAGTGGATGACGTTCCTCCATGAGTTCTCCCTGCTCTCTCGTTGGTAGGACACCCTTTTCACACTGGGAGAGTTGTTTGTTTACAAATCCATAAGGCTGGATGCCACCATATCTATAAGATCATATTGGCTCAGCCATTTGGAATACATATGTTTTTGTTGTGGTTTGTTTCCTGAAAAGCTTCATTTAAAAAAAAAAATATATTAGTACAGTAACTGTCGGTGTGAAGTAGGAATATGAGATTTGCCACTTGATATACTATGGAGGTTCAGGTAAAGCTTGGATAAATCCAGCAGCTGATCTGCTCCCCCTTGCTATGTAATCTGTTACGGCTGATAGACCATCTCTTTTTCATTCAAGGAGCATTGTGAAGTTTTGATGTTTGACTGGGAAGGCTCTTAGGAGTGGGAGAAAGGGAGAGAGGGTGCTGTGCTCAGTGTACCTCACTGATAGGCGTGGGGAGGTTGTCTTAAATTTGTCCTCTTTGGCACGTTGCCTTGTGTCAGGGAGGACAAATTAAAGACGACACCTCCCCTGGCTTGTTGCCCTGTGCCAGAGAGGCTGGCTTGGTCAAAAACTCACAGCTTTGTCACACCATTTAGAAAGTAGAAGTATTACTACTAAAGTTACTTACACAATAATAATTGGGGAAAGTCTTAGATCATTTTACATCCAAATCTATTTATCTATATATGATCTGGTTTAATGTTTTTATTTTAAATATGAAGTGTTAAGGTGCTAGCAAAGTTCATTCCCAGCTATTTGCATATAACTATACATGAAGAGGAATACATAGGGCAACGAGTGATTATTTTTTTTCTATTACTAATGCTTCCAGTTGAGAAATGTTCTGTGCTTTGCTGTTCAACATATAATAGATTACTGTTGATAATGCATATTTTATATTCATTAATTGCTCTTAAAGACACCTGGTATCATGGCTGTCATCTGTATTCATCAAGCACATCATGACTAGGTTAATCATAGCTGACCTGTGGTATTGATTTGTCATGCAGGAGTGAATATTGAGTCTTTCAAGGCATCATTGCTGCTATAATGACAATATCACAATAAACTTCCGTAATTTCCCACAGATGAAATGCATGACAAATGAGAGTTAATTTTAGTCATTTCTATATGTTTATCTCACAGTGTTGCCTTATGTAGGTTTTCTGTATATTTAGTCTTCAGATCAAATCGTGCCTGTTTTGCTAACTGCCTTAGTGATGCTACTTGTCTGAAAAAGTGACAATAACAAGACTGTTGTAATACCTACAAAATATATTTGAAAGTTCTTCTCTCTTTGTCATAAACAAGGTGTGATTGAGGTTGTACCCAAGTTAAGAGCAACTGTATGCCTTAGAGTAATATTAGAATCCAGAAAACCCTCATCTGAAGTTTGAAGGCTGAAATTCTGTCATCTGAAACCCTGAATACCCCCTGTTCCTTAGGTAAGGCCAGTGGGAGCTGAGCAAAGGCAAGTCTAACAAAGAAAGTGTTGTGAAGTTTGTTATAGAACCAAAAATTAAATGTGTTTTCATATGCACAATTCATACATACATCATGATAATTGCTTTACTTGGAAATTTGCCATATAATATCAGAATGTAAATTAATCAAAATTTAATGCTAAATAAATATTACATGATGCTTCCTCCCCGCCCCTGATAATGGGTCTAGGCTGTCAAGGAGTCAGTTTTAAGATTTGGAGTGTGTTTTTTTCTTCGGAGTTTACATAGACTTAGAATAGCCATTCTGTATAAATATGTCTAATGTGGCTTTAATTATTGTTTTTCCCTAGTAAAAAGTAACAGGACTATTGATACTCTTCTGTTAGATATCAATATATGGTGTAGTTTTGCATAAATTAAGACTCACAGTATTAAAAAAAACAAGTTTACTAGTAAATATTCAGCCATATCTTTATGTACACAGTCATTCAGTATCAGCTTATAACAAATATTTATTTTAAGCTAAATGCATTTATAAAATTCATTGATTTACTACTCCTTGAGAAGTCAAATAAAGAAACTACAAGTGCATGATAAAGATTAACAACAACAATTCTCCTACTTCAGTAACTATTAATTGGATTATCATGCTTGAGACTGCAGAACACAGACAGGAATGAAGTGTTTACCTGCCATGTAAAGAAATACCTTGGTGAGAATCAGAGAGGTACAGTATATCCAAAATGATCTATTATTACCATATTCAACTGGCTGAAATTTATATTAAGCTTTCATTCATAAAGTACAACAATATGGCAACAGAAATAGCTTAAGCTAATGCTGTAACAGTGTGCTTGCTTGTTTCCTTATGACTATATTATGCAAAATCACATTCTGGGAATATGGGACTAAAGGGAACATTTGGATTACTGAATCCATAGCCCTTACAGTAGCAGATCATACAGCTTGAGTAAATACATACGGCAATTACCTATGCAAATTGTATATAAATGCAGTAGAGGCTTTGAAACAGCTGTTAACATGTATTAGATTTAAAAAAAAAAAAATCAAGAAAATAATAGATTTTCATTAAGGAATTCTATCTGTCAGCATAGTTAATTGAATAATAGCTAAAGGCACATCAGATTATATTCACTTTTGTTTAAATTTATACAGGTTACACAGTTATGCTGTTCACATTATTAAAGATCTTACATACCTGTGTCTTAATAGTGTTGAGAAGCTGCTTTAAATAATGATATAATGAAACAATATTGATCCTTCCCTTTCTCAGACTGACAAAATACTTCCCTTGCTAAATTTTGTTGCAGAATGGTATACATTCTTGATCATAAACTGGCTTCAGAGATTCAAAACATGGTTCATGTCTGATATAGTCCACCCATGGTGCTTATCCTGTGAATGTACATCAACCTGAACCTTTCCAACATTTCAGAGCGGAGCAAGGCTCTAAGCAGCTTAGCAAATCCTTCTTTGTCTGCTTTGTGCTAAAATTATCAAATTGTTTTCTTGGATTTGCTGATGAACGTAAATCCAATGAGTATGTTACAGGAACTATTAAGGTGATTTCTAAACCCCCTGATTAAAAACATTCTTGTGTTTTCATGACTATAGTAGCATGGCAAGGAGCATATTTTGCAGCCAGATAAACTGATGATCTTGATATTGCTGTCAGTAAAACAGTATGTTTGTTCAGGTGGGCTTTTTACTTAAATACTTATCTAGGAAACAAGGATACCAGTTCTGCAGCTTGACACCTACATGAGGGATGAGGTGACCATGATTCTCTGGAAAATGAAATTTGACACTGGCGTTCCTTTCCTGGTAGCATTTTCCCCATTTGACAAAGCTCCTTGAGGATTTGAAGCCACGTGAGATGTTGGTTCAGGACTGTGAATGACTGGCTCATGCTGTGAATGAATAGGAGAGGATAAAAGGCTTGGATATGAAGTACACTTCGTCTAGCCTGCATCACTATCCATGAAACAGAAACTGTGTTTGCTAGCTGAGAGATCAGGTGAAAAAAACAGAATGTAAAGGACCACGTAATTCTAGAGAGAATGGTCCATTTCTCATCAGAATGTGAGGTGTCATGAAAGAAAAACTGAAACAAATGAGGAAATATACATATTTTGGTTCTTTGGTGGTGGAAATTTGAACTTTGCATCTTAAAGTAGTAGGGCACTTCATTATATCACAGATCATTTTTCTTTCTTCGTAATGTTAAAGTTTTTCCCATGACAAACTCTCAAAATGATGACAAATCATTACTGGGGTGATTTATTGCCTCTAGCAGAAAAATGATAGCTCTGAGATGGCAATCCAGTGCTCACTGAGCCCGGCAGAAGGATTTCCATTTATTTCAGCCCTCCTTTACAACGAGTGCTATATTAATGGAAATGGTACTTAATGTAGATGGATTGCTATTATAACACAAGTTGGGCACATGAACTTCATGTACTGTGTGGGAATGCAATTAACTTTTTTTTTTTTTTTTAATAGAGCAATACATTCATTTTGGCTAAATTGTTTGATGTTAAGTAATGGAAGAGCAATACCAGCTTCATTATTTGTGTTTCTTTGCTCCATAGTGCAAGCTGAGTTTTCTAAGCCTGTGTTATTGGAATTTCTCTGTTAGTGAAAGCAGAATAATATTTCCAGACACATGTCCACTGTTGTGCTGCTTGCATTCCACCTAAACCTTGATTCCTCAAACATCCCAGAGATGTGGTTTGCAACCCTGAGGTTTCAGAACAGCCACAGGAGCCAGACCGTGCTCAAAATTACAGGAATGTACCTTTTGAAACCAGTACGTAGCTGGTTTTCCACTAGCAATGCTTAATATTATTCCATTGGACCTGACCTCTGATTTGAATGGTCTGTGAGGAAGCAATTGCCTTTAATTCAGTTTTTAAAACTGTATTATTCCTTTGTTTGCACCCTTGTACAAAGGAGGCATGACAATAATGAATTTGGACCTAGCGTTTTCTAGGCTTTTCCTGAGTTTGGATGTATTTGGAAAACAAAAATCTCTCAGGAAATTATCCCACTGTCAGGAAAGCTGAGCTGTAGGTGCAGAGACACCTGAATGGGTTCTGTACAGGCCAGCTCAGGCGGCACACTGCCTGTAAAGCAATGCTCTATGCAAACTTACAGACTCCACTTCGGGACAAAGGTCAGAACTGCTGAGGTGTAGCAATGTGTAGTCCCATCTGGGTGTCTCAGGCCAAGCTTTGCTGCTTCAGAAAGGAAGAGCTGACGTGTCTTAATGTCCCTACCAGTACTGGAAGATGGGCACTAAAGGCACTTGCCATCCAAGTTTATCAAAGAGAAGGAGTTGCTTATGTGAGTAATTGTACTTCAAGAAATGTACCCTGTTTCCCAGAAAGACGAACTTCCCATCATGAGGTGAAGGGAAATGAGGTTTATGAGCATTTAGGAGGAATCTTCTGCTGAGAAAAATGTTTAATCTCCAGCTTTTGGGCACTTTGACAGCCCTTTGTGTCTGGAGCTCTCCAGTAACCGGAGATTGAAGAGGAGGGGCAGTATGTGATCACTGCAGTCACCGAACTTATAATTTGTACAATTGGAAATGACGAATGGTAAACTTCCATAAAGTAACATCATATATATATATGGTGATATATAAAGCACCCATGATAGGTGTGCTTTAGCGGACTTTCGTCATGTGCCTGCCTCGGCACTATAGGCTTCCAAAGGAAATGTATGCTTTAGCTGCCTGAACTTTCTGAACGTTCTCTCTCTTACCTAATCGTTAGCATTTTCAGGCTGTCCATCAGGGTTTTGTAGCCATACTACCTACCTTTGTATATATCACATGTATGTAACGACCCTTAAGAGAAATTTTATAATGGAACTTAAAAGTCTGTTCAAATTTCACTTAAGTAACAAGTAAGGCATGTGTTGTACATCTGTAGTATCCTTGTTCTGTAGCTGTCTGGCAATGCGAACGGAGGTGGCTGCTGCAGCCCCGGCTGTGCGGGCAGAGCCATCTGCTGTTAGTGCAGCACCGCAGGGTGGCTCTTCGGCCCCGCTGCTTGCTCCCTGCTGGCAAGGGCTTGCACAGAAGTGGCAGCAAACTTAATTGCTAGTGGAAGGATGGTTTCTCAAGCAGGTGCCTGCCATACTCCAAAACTCAGGAGCGGGTGAAAGTAGTAACAGGGGGTATTCACAAATCTAGCCAGCCATCATCCAGAAGTTTTGTGAGCTTTTATTTGCTGTTGTAACAAAATCAGTGACAAACTCATTGTTTGACAATAACAAATGTTATCATGTTTATGCTCTTCTCTTTCACGGTTGCATTCTCATTGCACTATTTTTGTCTCACTGTGGCTCTTTGTTTGCCTACAGTAATTCCTTTGTATGTCCCCATGATTTGACAACACAGTGTTCTTCTCGTGAATCCTGTCAGCCCCAAAAAGGTGCATTCATGTGACGGAGGGGCAGCTATTAACTGTAGGAACACAGAGATTGCTAGAGCCCGGCAGGACACCACTCCCCTTTGTCCCTAATCCTCACTCAGACTGGAACCAGTGCTAGGGGGTTTAAAGAAAACATAAACACTGTGTTTGGTTTTAGTTCATCTATCTATATCTTCTATGCCTCCCTTTTTAAAAAGGAAAATAAACAAAAGAGCACCCTGTGGCTTTCTTCTCAACCAGGACTTCTCAATGCTTTGAAGGCAAGATATAGCGGATTTGGTGGCTTGCTTGCATCGTTTTCTGTGCAGTGGGAAATGCACTGGATTTACCCTGCAAGGTCCCTCCCAGCCTTGCCAAGGGTAGAGCTGAATGCAGTTTTTATAGCACAACTCTTATAACACTGTATGACAGAGTAGGAAAAGCTGGAACTACTGATCATCAATTTATGTCCTGAAGCAGGAAAGCAGATATAATTTATTGATAACAATAAGATAATTCTGAGTGATTTGTTGTCACAGTTATGCTTTGACAAACAAACAAATCAGAATTCACTGGAAGCATCTAATGAAGTGTTAAAAGCCTGAGAGTCCACAGCTTCTTGATTGCTAATCCTTGCAAATAAAAGGAAGACTAGATAAAGATGTAAATGCTTAAACTGAATCTCAGGCAGTCCTGCCTTTGGTCTTAACTGGTATGTGTAATTTTTGTGTAATTTCCTTCTCAGTAGTTTAATATAACCTCTGGCTGAGTAACATCTCTTGCCACTCCTAGAAAATACTTTTTTTTTCTTAAAGCTAGGATTGCTGCATGTAGCTTACCCATATTTTTTAAAGTCATATTTTATAAATTGTTAAGCTTTGTATGATCAAGACAGTGCTGCAAACACAGATAGGTACAATGGAGGGAAAAGAATTATTTATATGTGTTAAATACTGTATACAGGTGTAAATCTATTTTTTCCTGCCAATATATTGCATATATTTGTATGTATTTTTAAGGTCATCTCTGTGGTTAAATGAAAGTAAATGAGTTACATCAGATTTTTCAGGATGTATAAATAGCCGAGCTAGGCTGGTTATCTTCTAGTGCTGACCCTGTGCAATCAGAGGATACTGATAGGAATAGCTACGCCCATTTCATCCTCCTGGATAATCCTTCATACAGTAATCCAAGGGAAAGCAAGTAAACAACTAGTACTAAACAGCCCCAAGCTTTGATACCTGCTGGAAAATTCCAGCCCATGGGTGTGTTTTAGAACAAATTCTGACCTGTCTAGGTTTGAACTCTTAATTTCTGTAATAAAGAAGTTGGTTGCAAAATCTTGCTCTTTTTAGTGTGTCTTCTGTCATTGTGATTTCCACTCGCATAAGGGCAATACCAGCTATTTAAACACTCATCACCAGTCTTCAACGTGTTATGGTTAGGTGGCAAGTCTGCAACTGGTCTACAGATACACCTGTGCACATGTAAATATCTGCCATGCTGACTGTACCCACCCTGTATATATCTGCCTTACTGACACAAATCTAGCTATTTTGAGGTTTTTTTGTGGATTTTCACTGCTAAGAAATTCAACCCTATGTGTACTCCCTATCAATTGCTAGGTTATATCTGTATTCAAACTGATTTTTAGGAAAGTGTATATTTCTTCACCTTAAAAGGATTCTCTAACTTTTGTCTCACAAAGTTTAACAGTTATGATGGGTGAAGGGTGGGAAATGGAAAACAGAAGCCTCAGTCCTTTTTTTTTTTTTTTTCTTAGAACTATTCTGAATAGCTGGAGAGAATAGTTGAATAGCTGTAGTCTTTTGAAAAGATTAAAAATTCACAAGGGAATAATAACTTCTCCATTTTTACTTAATTAACAGAATTCTCGAATCTGAAAAATGCCATCTTATCCTAATTAACATGTTACTTTATAAAAGAACACTTGCTGTAGACCCTGAGGCGAGAAAGCCGCCAGATGTTTGGGAGCTTTTTTATTTTCCTTTTTTTCTGGAGGCAAGTTCTCAGCAGGTATTGGAAAAATATCTCACGTGATAAATCTTGAAGGTGAAAATGGTATTTAAAAATACTGCTTCTCTTCACTTTTCTCACCAGCGTCAAATTTTATCACAGAGCATAGGAGGACCCCCCAGAGAGTTAAGTCTGTCACTTAGATCTGGGATGTGGTTGTAAGTAGGAACCAGCATAACTGAAATGAGTGGGAGAGAACAACGAGTGTAACCTGACGGTCCAGAGATCCCAGAGGTGATTACATCTGCCTGCTTCTCCTCCCATGGCTTTTTACAGTGATTGTGATACTCCTGCCACATACAGTATATGAAGGTGATCGCTTAAGAGATAGACTTGCCTTGAGCAGGGAGCAGATGAAGTATAAATCAATTCAAATGGAACAGAGGAAAAGTGAAATTAATTCAGCTGTGCTTGGGGCATTTGTTACTGTCAGTAAAGCCGTGGGCAGTTGTGTCACACAAGGGTAATCTCGTTTGTGCTTTTATTATTATCTGGGGAAATCTCTGAGCATTGCAGCGTGATGCAGTGGAGGGTCTGACTGACTTATTTTAACTGCATAATATTCAAAATAGTCATTTTAGCAAAATCTTGTATTTTAAAACAGGAGCAACAATAACAAAGCTACTTCTTGTGACCCATCTGCAATATTTGTGTGGAGAGTAGTATGCCCTAGGAAAAGTGAACTGCAGCGTTGGCTGTACCTCATCGTTGAGGGAGCTCCAGGTTAGATTTCCAGTTTTCAAGCCCATGGTTACTGGATCAGCTGATGCCTTGCTGCAGCTGTCCTGGGCTGCTGTGAGTGTTGAGCATTTCTTACTGTCTGAGGTCTTTGAGCTGAATGGAGGTAATCAACTATCGACATCAGTTGCTTGCACAGGTTTGTAAGTAATGATTGGATGCTGTTTTGAAAGAGATACTATTGTTCAAATCAGTTTGGGAGTAATAAAATAATTCGGCAGTGGTGCAGTAGCTGCTACGTTCATTTTATTGACCAATGCATAGAAATTACAGTAGGTGATAATTTCTCTTTGAAAGTTAAGGAACTGTTAATAGCTTTAGCTGTTGTAGGCCAGGCAGAGGTCAGGTAGTTCTCTCAAAAGAAGGTGACAGTATGAAGTTGCTCCTCAATTCCTAGTGGCTGTTAGTAGGAGATTCCATGTTTCTGCCTGTAAAAAAGAAAATAATTTATGAACCTACACTATCTATAACAAGTACAATGTACTAAAAGTGTAATGAAATGCATCTTTTTTAGGGTAGAAGCCCAGGAAAATAAAAATAATAACAAAAAAGCATAACTTACAGAAAGGAAACAAGGGGACTGAATTAAGATATGTGGGCCCAACAACAGTCATATTTTTTGAGAAATTTTGTAGAGATGAACAAGGAAAATCCTTAAAAATACAGAGAACTATGCTGAAGGGGACATTCTCTCTGGTGGGAGGTGGCTCTGGTAATAGGATGGAGCGGAATTTCTTGACGGTGTCTTGGTGATAAACTGAAAATCCATGTCTGCTGTTTTTCTGCTATGTGGTGACTATGCCAGAAGCATAGTTATGCTTTATAAGAAAGGAAAATAAAGAGTTAAAATGAAATGTAATAATATGATCTGCTGCTGTCTAGGTAAGTAGAAAAACTTCTGGCAGTTGCAGAGAAAGTAGTTTTGAACTTCTAAGAGTTGTGGTGCTAATTGGAATTGTCTGTGTGTATATGTTGAAACTGTGATTAATGATTACTGATGAGTAGACTTCCTAGTAGTAAACATGATGTTCTGAATGTGTAGCTTGTTTAAGATGCCATGGTTTCACTGAAACATGGAGCAAACCTGCCAGGGACATGCCTCATGTAAGTGTAAAGGAAGTGTTGCATTAATAATAGGCATTTCTTACCTTAATTTGTAATCTATTTCTTATCTTTTTGATCGATATACTTTTCAAATTATATATTAAAATGTCTATTTTTCTTTTTCTATTCCAGCGAATTCGAGAACTAGAAGATAAAATAGAACTTCAAAAGAGGCAACTCAAAGAAATTGAGGAAAAGGTAAATAAATGCCTAGGCAATGCCAATGGCTTTTTTTCCACATACTAATTTAGTTTTCTCTGTTGCATTGATGTTAATAGTGCTTAACCTAGTATCATGAAATCTATTTTAAAAAAAGATAAAATTTGAGTTCAACTCATTGCTGCATGAAATGAAGCTCCATCCCTAATCTGCTCAAAATTATTTGCTGTCTGGGTTTTCTAGCAAGTACAGAAAGGAATCAAGGGGTCTGGAAAAACATTAGAGTAGAAGGGGGAGGATTAGCTGTGGTTTAGACCAAGAAACAACATAAAGATTTGTCTCTGACAGAATTGGTTAGCTGAGCCCTGCTTTTAGATAACATTGCTTTGTAAAACTTGCAAGTATTGAAAATTAATGAGGTGCATGTGACAAATATTACAAACAAAAAAAAAATTCTTGCTTTAAGATAGCAACAAGTTCCAGATTAATATCCCAGATCCAAATTTTCTCCTCTTTTGAAGAAACTCTAAGGCTTAAAATGGCAAGTGTATTTTGGTCCCTGTGGTCCCAAGCAAGAGATGGCATGAGGTTCCTAGACCATGGGCTCAAGTGTTTCCCATGTCTGTGGAGTTCAGGCTGTTCTGCAGGTCAGGGGCTGACAATGAGTCTTACTTACTCTAAGCCCTAGCAAAGTGTTTTAGTTATGTTGCTTTTGCTAAAGCAGTCCCATGTCCCAAGATGAGTCACATTACCTAAGATTCCTTGTTTCCAGTACATATGGGTATCTAATCCTACATAAACCTGCTGTTGGCCTGAATGGAGAAGTTAGTGGACTTTTCAGTCATTGGTGTGTTTTTTTTTATTTTGGGATCAGAATGGGGTAAAACAACCAAACAGAGGCTTTTGAAGGACTCTGAATGGGAGTTGGAAGAGGTCAGTGGGATTTGCAGAACTGAGAGAGGCTTTGGGGAGCAGTTCGCTGGGTGTAGGAAAGTTTCTTCCTCACCCTTCACTAATTTCACTGTCCATCTGCTCTCTGGATGTGGCAGTCCTCCCTGTGTCACCCTCTGGGGGTATTGCACTTCTAACAGCTACTCCAATTCCCTCAACAGCTTCCTTGACCCCTTCTGCTCCCACAGGAGTTGTTTCCCCTCAGCAGTACCTGGTCTTGCACCCTTTGAACTGCGATACCAGGCTGGGTGTGTGGAAGAGCCAGAAGAGCCATGTGAAGCTGGGCTGTCTGCTGCTGTTGCTAATTGTCACTGTACAACACCCCCAATACTCCCTGGCTGGGGCTAGTCTGTCTGCATCCATCGGGAAGACAGTGATCCATGTTTCCACTAGCAGAGAAACAGAGCCAGTATCCCCTCCTTAAAGGGCTCTTTTGCTGCCTTTGCCCTCTGCTGCCCTGGACCCCTCCTATACCTGTAGCTGTTCGTGCCTAACAGCCAGTGATGTCTAAGATGCTGCAGTTAACTCCTCAAAGCAGAGAAATCTTGAGGGATTGATGATATCTCTGCATGTTAATTATTGCTAATAGTGGTGTTTATCCACCTATTTTAAAGCACCAAAATCTCTAGATGTTGCTATTGCCAAAATACGCTTAATGCACTACCATTACACTTTACAGAGTAGGTATTGGATTTGACAGACTGCTAATTTTGAAAATGGAAGTTAACGTTATTTGTGCTGGTTCATCAGTCAAATGGATGCAGAAAAGTATTGGAAAAGAAACAGCTTAACCACAAGCTTAGCAGAAAGCTGGTAATGAGTTAAAATGATTATCGTTCTCTTTGCCTTAATGTTACATTAGCAGGAGCTCAAAAAAGCTTCATCATTTTCTATTAACTTTCAAGTCCTTGATGGGTGGAGGGATTCCGTCTATCTGTATTACAGTTGATTTTTTTTTCCTTGGGATTAAATCCCACTCTGAATTTGACTGCCCAAAGGAAGGTTGTGTTGTCAGAGAATCAATGAATGATATACTTCTACCTCATTCTTCTTCTGAAGGTTTAATATGTCAGTGGGTGCAGACTGACACCTACATGCTGCTGATACTGAGCACAATTATTTCTGTGGAAAGAAGTCTTCTGCTTCTGAAGCAGTGTTTATAGCTGAGTCTCACTGCTTGTTGTAGCTAAGGACAATGTGCCACTTAAAGTGTCATGAGTATGGCTTTTTATTTTCCTTTAGGAATGGATTCAATTTCTGAGTTTTATGTAAAATTCTGTCAAATCAGAACATAAGGATGACAGTATTTTTGCCCTATAAATTCTTTAGCAAACTGCCTTGCTTCTAAAGGCTATACAAAATAATGATGTAGAATTTGAATTTTATTCTACGAGTTGTTATGTAAGGAACAAGTGCTGTTTAAACACATCATGCTTTTCTCATAACTGATTCTCTACCATTTATGTTGCATTTAGTTTGTGCCCTTGGCTTGGTAAGTCCTGGTTCAGGAAAGCTTTCAGGTGTGTAATTATGAGTACTTGCTTAGCTGAGTCACAAAGCCAAGCCTAATATTTCTGAAGTTACATAGTCCAAAAAGTTACCATTTGTAAAGCTGCCCTCAAATACTGAATTCTGTACCGTTACCCTTTTAGAGTAAGATTGGTATACTGTATCTCTCTTCCAGATCAACTCAATTAATATTGATATAAGACTAACTGCTATAATGTCATTGGGTTTCATATTACATATCTTACATCTTTTTTCTTTTCTTTTTTCCTCATTTTCTTTTGATCTTATGTTATAGTTTTTGTTCCTTTTTTTGTTTTTTTCACTAGCATTCATTCTGTGGCCTTGATGACACAACTGAGCCAAGACATGTGGTTGGTATTCTTTATATCTCTTTGTACTTATTTTTTAACTCTTAGATTTTGCCGTGTTTGAGAATTATCTTCATAAGACCATGAAGCCATGGGGGAGGGTATGCTGGTTTTGCTTGCACAGAGAGGAAGACTCACCTATAAAATCTGACTCAGATGCCTTCAGTTACCTTCCTAGACCTCTACAGAAAGCTACTGGGTTTTCAACGAGAAATGATTTTGCATCCTAAGATACTGACTGCCCTAACTGCAGTGGGTGTTTTTCAGTTCTGCAGAGCAGGTACATTTTTTCTAAAAGTTCAGGTATTGCTGTAGGATCCTACCTTCTGTCATGCCAGATAGAGAGGTGATGGACACTATTTGGTTTTCAGTTTTGTTTTCTAAAAAGCCCTGTAAGCATCAACACCCATACAGAAAAAGGGTTTCATTTTACCTCCTCAAGATCCTTAAGGCCACAGAATAACTTAGGAAGTAATAACCTGATTTCCCTTTTATGAGACAATGAGAAGGTTGCAATGTGACTGGCCTTCCATGTGCCCACACAACACGGAAAGAGCAAGGATAAGAAACCTCTATGGCTCTCCCTTGATATGCTACCATCATTCCCACTATGTTTTCCAGTGTTCTGATCTTTCAGCTCAATGCAAAAGACAGTGAATTTCTTTAGCTGTAGTGGAAGCTATAGCAGTAGTGCTCACCTTTCACGCAGGAGGGAAATACAACTTAGAAAATCTGTTCTAGCTCTCTTCCCTGGAGCAATGCCAGTTGCACACTGCCTTTGCATAAGGATGGCAACTCAACGATCTAACTGTTAGAGGATTAAGTTGTGGTTTAAAACTATTGAATATTTACACTGGTTTTGTTATTGCTGTTGTTTCGTTTTGTGGGGTCTTTAAAACTGAAAATACACAATGTTTTTACCTTTACAGTTTTTCCAAGTTTTTTCTTCTTTGGAATTTGTTGTGAATTATGTTCATGGAATCCACTCATAGTAGGAGATGCACATAATCAACCCCGTTGAAATGTTATCAACTACTGTAGGATGAAGGAGCATGATAACAAGTTACCCAAAAAAGCTATTATATTTACCTTACATTAAGCTTGAACCAGTATTTTCTTCTGCCCAGATCACTTTTGAGAAATCAGACCTGTATTATGGGCTCTTTTGGAGGTTTATTCAGCTCCCACTATGTTGTTATCATCTTTCTGCTGATGCTCTTGGGAACTGGCTCTGGTCTCTCATTACTAGCGTTGCTGCATGTGGTTTATATTTTGCAATAAAATGATGGGTGGGATGTAGTCTTGAGGGTATTACTGATTTGTTACAGTAGCTTTCTTTTGGTTGCTAGATGGGTGTTGAAATTGAGCAATATTTTTACAGCATTTTGGGCATTCCTTTTGAAATTTCCTTTATTTTGTCAAAGATTGAGCATATGCTTATAGAGCTGTGTGTGAGGAAAGGAGAAGCCTTGTGATACATCATTCACCTTACCGCAGTTTGAGCTGAATTTTCTGTTCTGTGGAGATTGGAAAGGACAGGTGCTGTTTTGGTTAATGTAATAGTAATTATTGAATTTGAAAGAGTTGAAGAGTAATGTTAAAGGAAGTTACCAAACTGTTGTCTTTGGAGTTTCAACTAGCTTTTTGACTGCAGTTCCAGTTAGAGGTGCTAACATCTGGATGAATATATTTGTTTCTAAATACTGTGAAAAGTATACTGGCCAAGTTTAGAGACACTTTATAAACATTCAACAGTGAGATCACCAGTATTTTTGAAATGCCATTTAAAATACTTTGAAATAGTATGAATTCAAGGCTTAGGTCTGATCTGTAGGCTTCGTTGCTGATATAGCTGATGGTATTATGAGTCTTCTTTGGGGGAAAAAAATATTAAAAAAAATAAAAATTACAAGTATACTTAGTCTCCAGAAAATACATTGTGCAGATATAACCTGCTGTCCTTCCTGTTAACAGCAACTATTTTAGTGGTTAGATTCAAGGTTGGTGACAAGAATTTTGAGGGGATAACACAGGGATAATGACTGTGTAGCCATGTAGCTACTCAGCTCTCAAGTTTCCAGGAGTGCACATCATATTGTGGTGCTAGTCCGGAGGGCAATTTCCTTTAGTTCGTTTTGCCAGAGGTTAATCTGTCCTGATGAATGTGACACAGCTAAGCCTATTTGAAGAGACTTAACTATAGTTGGACTCTTGAACATTGTTCATTATTTCAAGGCAAACCAGGCACTTTACTGACAGGAACGTTGATTCTTGTTTATTTTGAAACCGATGTAAAACTTTTAGAAAGAGGTTGTGGTGTCTGTGAAATCAGGGCTGGATGCCAACACTTATTTCTAAATTAATGTAATCTATCTAAAGCTCATCAGACTTTTTCTTTGTTTTGTTTTTGTTTTCTGTTTTGTTTTTGGGTTTTGGTTCGTATACAGGCTATTAAAAGAACCTATGGAGTGAACAGATGAATCCACGTGCAAAAACACAGAAAATATTTATTGAGCAGCTTTAAATTGGTGCATTTTTTTTCATAAAAGAGTTTGCATAATACTTGAAGCTGCAAAATATTTGAATTTAAAATTAGAGATTTTTTTAAAGATGTAGCTTCAAGCTGGAATGGTTTGATAATCAAATAAGGACCAGCACATCATAAACACTGAAAAAAATCTAAACAGAATTTACACTCTCACACCAACCAAACACTGGAAAAATTACAAGTGCAATTACTGGCTGCTATGTGAACTGTCACCTACCAAATGGTTTTCCTACAGTACTGAGATTTTTGTCTCCATACTGCATGCTTTCAACAAATGTGGTTTGCATTTCACCCAGGAAACACAGAATCTCCTTTTTAATATCTATATAAAAAAAGCTAAGTGTTTGACAGTAAGTTCTCTATAGTAAATAGCTGACAGGAAAAAAACTGTTCAAAGTTCAAAACGAATAGAGATTTATAACCCCACAGCGGTAAAATTCATATTAAATTCATAAATTGGAAAACCACAGATGGAGAAGAGATGGGTTTTGGAGAAAGGCAAGATGGTAGATTGAATGAAGAAAACTTTGAAGTGAGTAAGAACTGCATGGGAGAGATGATTTTTTGAATGTTTCTTAAAAATTAAGGCAATAAGTTGTCAAATAGCACTGGGAGAATGGGAGATCCAGAGGTGGCCTGAGAGGTCAGGAAAAGAGAACTCATGATGTGCTGTGTTTAGTTATCTCTTCAAGAAGAAAGAGGGGCTTGAAGAAGCGGATGTGTAGACAAATGTGATAAACAGAGATGTAGTTGTAAATAGGTATTTGGAAATTATGGCATCCTTCCAGGTGAAATAAAAAAATGTTGGGAGTAGCTACCAGGAAGCAAAAATGGCACAACCTCAACCCACTGAAGTAGATAAACAGTCAAGAACATGGATCACCTGAACTGCAAGCACATGGTGAAGCACAGATTGAAAAAATGAAGGTTGAAAAAAGTTGTTTAAGATGGAGAATGCTTAGATAATCCAAAAAGATTAGGCTTTTCTTTCAAAGCGGGAAAAGCGGATTGTTTCAGAGCTGGAAAGGCAATATGAAAAAATAGATTATTTTAATTATTTCTGGAATGTTGAGGCAATCAAAGTATCAAGAGCACAATATTAAAAGATAACTTTCTCCTCCCTCACATTTTTTTGAAAATCATCTTTTATTAAAAGGGCTACATAGAAAAGAAAGCTACAGAGAAACAGGTCTGCTCCCACGGACACACTGAACTCCAACATGAATATAAGGTAGAATAAGATACAATAATACATCACAGAAAGTGGAAATTATGATTGAAAAAAATAACATAAGGCAAAGAACAATCATGGCAGCACAAAGAAAGCTGAGGAAAAGATTTGTCACGGCAACAGAATATCTCACTGCTGAAGGTGCAGGAAGCAGCCTCAGAAGCCGCCAGTTTTCTCAGATAATTTTTAAGCTCTGAAGTAAGACCAGAGCTGTGCTCTTCACAGAGAATCACCGGACAAGGTCATTTACCTGCAGCAGGAGCCGAGGCACTCCGCAAGATTAATTCGGTCAGATGCAGCAAACTGTGGCTTGTGCGAGGGTCTGAATAACCCTGTGTCCTGATACAAAGCACAACTTACATTGGGAACAAGGACCGTGCAGAAGTCTGGAAACTGAATCCCCAAAAGAATGTATCGCTCACAATGTGTTGTTCAAAAGGAACGAGCATTTAGAGAATGTGTTTTCAAATAGAGGTTTGTCATGTTTTAGTTAAAGCTTTTAGCGATGTGATGACAGAATGTGGGAAAATGAAGCCTTCACTGCAGAAGGAGTTTTGGCATTGCCCTGAAGAGAAGGACTACAAGAGGAGTTAAACAGAGCTGGAGATAACCAAACCAGGTGCTGATGAAGGAACAGAAAGTGGAAAGTGTGATTCACTCGGCAGAGAAACACTTTCTTCGCGTAGACATGGTTTTGCTCATTACTTCTTTGGGGAGGAAAGTATAAGCCCAAATGCTGGATGGTCGGAGCACGTGGCTGCAGCGGTAAGCGCACTGCAGAGATGGGGGATGGTCTTGTTACAAACCAGAAAAGGTATGAGAAGTTTCATTTCCTATTTTTTTAAATGCATTTGTTACGCTGTAATTCACATGTGACAGTTTTCTCAGAGAAACTGGCTGATTTGGGTGACATTGCCCATGATACTCATGATGGTTTTATTCTGCACTGAGCCAGCAGGACTTATAGTTTTGGAAAGCTGTGGTTATCATTCCAGTCCTATTATCTGTTGCATATTGGTGTCTATTATAGAGCTGGGAAAGGTGTGTTAACTGAGTAGTTTTGGTCCATGCAAGACCCTGGGCCTGATTTTCATTTTCTGTGACACAGCTTTAAAATCATCTGTCCCAGCTGTATAAGCAAAGAAGGAAACAATAATTTTCTCATTTCTGGTATCAGTGGTAACAGCTTTCCTGGGTTAATGCTGAAGTACTCGGTAGTTTTCAGGTTGAAGCATAAGAATTGTAGAGCCTAATGGATTGTGAGGTTTGAGAACAACTTTAGAAATTATCGTATTAACTTTCATTATATCAATGAATAAAAGTGCACTTACAAACAAGAGCGCGTACTAGAAATATGTCAGTAGAAATCAGTGTAATGATTTTAAGTGTCAATTTGTTCCTGCCTGCTCCGTCATCACTGCTTTAATCTATTGGCTACTTTCTGCAAATGATACCACTAAGAATTATATTTTTTTTACAACTTGGGAGTAGGATATTAGGCTGGGGCACAGTTGAAAATGGCAATCTGGCTTCCACTTTAAATTGTTAATGAGCAGAGTAATTATGTCCACTATGATTATATATTCCTTCTGCAGTGGTGTTCAGGGATGCCCATTGTCAGGGAGCAGAACGTCTATTCACTTTACAAATCATAAGTACAGGCAAAGCATTAGTGTCTCAAGGAGCTTGAAATTGAAGGTCCTGTTCCATTTGGGAAATTACACAGGCATGGGGGGAGCCATGATTATGTTTACAGGTCTCAAGGAGTGCATGGTGTCTGAGAAGGGACTGGGCTTGGTAAATCTAGAGAAGGTTCCAAAGTGGTTTGAACTTTGTTGTCCATGTGGATTTATACTTTATCTTTCTACACTTGTAGCTTTTACCTATCATTGCTTCTCAAGGCGCTGAGGAGTGGCTGAAACTTTTCAGCTCTAGGTCCTTGTGTGGCTGACATAAGGGCAGTGAGTGATACAACTGGCCAAAAAAGTAAAATTTTAGGTAATTCACCATATGTGTGAAAAGTACACATCAAAACATGGGACAAGAGAAGAATTGTGTGTTTATTCTTTTTGTACTGATTTTGTGCTATTTTATGCTCTTTGGTGGCAAAGACGTATTCTACTTTTTCTTCTTCTTTGCCCTATAGATTCATCATTTGTTTAAAAAAAAAAAAAAAGAAAAATTAATTACATTATTTCCTGGAGAATAGGTCCAAACTCAGTGGTTGAATTCCAATTACATATCCACTTCCAAATTAATACAAACGTGGCAAAAGTAAAGGCATTTCACAGATTCCAGTTACAGGACCATGCTTTCTGAAGGGAGTTTCGCTAAATGAAGATGAACTGCAGGGTGAAGAACTTTTAGAGCTACAGCTAAAAGAGGCAAAGAAAAGGGCCAATTTTAGCTTGTCTTCCCAAGCCCGAATTCAAAAATTCCTTCTAGGCATGGTTTCATAACCTGTCAGAGGTGAAGTAGACTTGTCAGTAAAATACTGAATGCAGAATTCCAAAATACCAGTTAAAAATACTTAATGTTTCTCTGAAATAGTCATAGATTGCCTTTTGAATAGGAAATATCCTTTTTTAATTTTCTATCTCGAAACAATAAACAAATCATACATTTATCCAAAATAAGTACATTTTTTAAAGTAAACATACTGAATTTTATGAAATAATTTAGTAGAAAATTATCCTCTTCAAACTTTGAACCCCAATTCCTTCATGAATTAGTCTAATTGAATCTTTTATGGAGATCTCATGTTGTGAACTGCAACTCCTTTCATACATGCTGAATTACTTTGGGGCTAATGAAAGGAGACTCTTTCATAAATAATAAATGTGTACAGAATCAAGAAGGACTGTTCATTTGATCATCAGACACTTAGACTCTTATTGCATGCTTAGACTGCAGTACATTGAGATCCTAATAATTTGGGCTTTTTTCATCATGGATCCTTCATCTGTGAGAGAACAAGAATTTTGTTACTGCATTAAAAAACCTAGCAATGAAGGGTTTGATATCCTAAATTTCAGTGTTCAAATTGATACTTCCTGGATTTTCCAGGAATTAGAAGATGCAAGCATACCTGATGAACGAGTAAACAGTGCTGAAGAAAAGAATTTAAACCTCAGAATAAAAAAGCTGGAGAAGCTGGAGCAAAAACTGAAAGGTGTTCTAGAGGACTATGTGGAATCAGATTCTGTCCTAAGAAATAGGTAAATAAAAGGGGGGTTTGCATTCAAAATTAATGTGATGTGACAAATGTACTCTTTTCTTTGCTCCATGTACTGGCTGTCAAATGATACATGTAAAGCTAGCAAAAAGAAGACATTTATGTGTTTTTTGAGTGCCTGATAAGATGCATGTATATGTGTTTATTGTGGCTGTCAGAATAGAAATGCGATATTCATTATTTTTTATTATTACTTAAATCAGTTTTACCTAATGCTTATATTTATCTATATATATATATACACTTGAATCAGCATGATCTAAAATCTTGTTGCAAATAACCAGACAGCTTCCTCAGGATATTTCATTTGTAAATATTAATTAGGTGTAAATTCTGTTTGGAAAATATATCCCTTTCCTTTTTACAAGTTAAGAGTTAATTTGGAATTTTGTGTTGAAAAACAAAAAAAAAATCCTTGTTTCAGAAAGCTTCATCTAGTTTAGTATGTTAATTCTAATCATCACAGTAGCTAAAGGTGCCATTAAGCATTAATTATGTAGTTGACTAGAATAATAAGATCAAGGTTTTCATAGTCAGCAACTGCACTGTTCTAAAGAAAGCCAAATAGTTAAAAGGACACAAAATATAAATGGCATTCAAAATAGTTACTTGTATAATTTCCTAATGCTTTGATTCATCAAGGGATTTGGCCAGAAATGTTTTGATAATGGGCTTTTTGTCAAAATAATAACGAATCTTTTTTGAAATTGAAGCTTTTGTAAAAATAGGTCTATTTTAATAAAGATTTTGGGGAAGGGAAGACAGGAAGAACTTTATTTAAAACCAAAAGAAAATATGAGAGAACAGTTCAAGGAGAGCAAACGACCAGCTGAAACTTGTCTGGGATCTAGGAAGCCTATTTTCAAGGATCTTGGCTAGCAAGTAGAAAGAGAAGAAATCCTGTGCCTGAAGTTCTTGTGGCTGAAGCGCAGACAGATGGGACAAGGAATTATATGGAAGGTGCAACTATTTTCAGAAACAGAGAAGAAGAGTCAGCAGCTGTAACAAATGAGGGCAGAGTTTTGGGCTGATGTGGCCCAGTTTCCTTTGATACCAGTGGTCAGTTGTGCAGTGCCTGTCTGCAGTGAGGAAGACATTGTCAGGTTTACTTTGATACATGAGTAGGTACTTATTTAATGATGTGTTTTCTATCTTAATCCTGTTGCTTCATAAGTATGTTTTTATGTGAGCTTTTTGAATGAAGGTGGCGTTGTCATGCTGGGATGGAGGTAGTGGGAAATGTTGGCAGGTAGGGGCAGTAAGACAAACCTAGAAGATAGGATTGAGCAGGGCAGCCACGTGGAAGGCTGTTGAAGGTTGGATGAAGAAAATGCAAGGAAGAAGATATGGTACAGCGCAGTCTTGAGGGGTACAGGGGGTAATATGTGTGCCTCTGAGATAAGAAAAGAGGAGGCTGTAGTGCCTGTGCAGGAGATGAGAGGCTGGGGAAAAGATTTTCCTTAACAAGAAAAGGATTTTTTGAAACTCACAAATAAGGCATTGAGAAAATGTTGATGTGGAGGCTGAAAAGGGAAGGAAAACCTAAAGGAAACTTGAGGCTTGCTCTCATAAGATTATCTTAGGTATTCCTCCTTTGCAGAGGAACCCCATCACATCACACCACATCATCTTACACCACCATTTTAATAGCAACAGGTGAAGCAAACCTGTATTTTGTCAAAATCCAGCTTTGTGGATAGGGTCAATACAACCATGCATCCTAGGTTTCAGTACCTATTGAAGGTATGGTACAAGTCAGCTGTGTTCCCTTTGGTTACTAAAAGACATAGTTACTTGTAGGTTACACGCAATTTTAATTTTTATGGAAAGTATTTACTGCAATCATAAAATTTGTTAATCCTTTGGTTAATAAAATCTTATATAATTATTATTTTTATTAATCATAGGATTAATAATGATCAGATACATGTAGAGACCAAAGTGTTGTGCTTGTCTTTATGGTAAGTTGTTACTTCATATAGTATGTCAAGCTTTAGCGAACATTGGTCTTGTAAATTATTTGCTTATGTTGATGACTGCCTATCCATCTGGAACTGTACTGTGTAGTATTTACTTAGCAAAGATCTTCATTCTCACTATCCCAGGATGAAAGAGCTGGAGCTCTCACACAGAACACTTCTTGTGATGATCAATCAACTAAATGTGAAGTTGCACCAGGTTGAAAATGCAAATGTTCGTGTTAAAGGGAAACTGCGAAACATTCAGAAGGACCTGATCAGCTGGGTGAGGAGGATATTGTTTCAAATGACCTAGTTTAGCTTTTCTTTGTGGTAATAATTTATAAGTCAACCTCATCTCCAGTGACCTCTCTGTTTTTAAGCAGTAAATCAACTCAGCCTTTCTCTTTTTCTACAACCAGAGGAATCAGAAGAAATTTCGGTCTTTTTTCCTGCCACTTTCTTTTTCTCTGACATCTTTGACAGCACTACCGTTATTCCTCTCATTTGGGCCCTTGATCTTGGAGATATATGCTGCCACTTCCTTCCTCCTCCCCAGAATCTGCTCAGACTACTCCTCCCTGGGTCAGGCTTGAACTTTCTAGTCCCATAATAAAGCATTTCTGTTACTTTCGATTCCCTGCGTACGCGGTGCAACAGCACACACAACCACCACAGCCTGTCTTCCCTACAAAATGCAGCAGCTCAGCCCGTCGTCTGACTCCTGAATTGCTCACGTGTTTTCCAGCTGGGCCCCACCTGCTGCTGCATCCACCTTAAGCTTCCTGCTTATCTTTGTGTCCTCTTCCAGCTTTCCCAGGTTGGTTGGGGTCTTACCTTCTTTCCTGTGATGCATTGCCATGTGGGCCACCGCTCTGCAGAGCCCGGCCGGTGGGAGCCCTCCTGTGCAGGGTGCCCTTCGCTGACCCGCTCCCTCCTTGCCAAGAGCATCCCATGGCCAGCCACCTCACAACCCAACTCCCTCCCTTGTGTCTGTTCTGAAATTGGTGGCTCTGCAGGGGGAAGCCTTCCGTTCTCCCAAGTGCTAGCACTTCACATAAACCTTTTGTAACCGGAAGGTCAGCTGTTGGCTAATTACACATACAACAGGTATTTTTACTTTAGTGATCTATGAAAATGGAGAAGGAATGAAAGTTTTTCACGAAAGTGAAACAACGTCTTTTGATTCTGTTTATCATAAGATATGCTTTCATTCTCCCAGCATTTTAGGTCCAAGTTGAATACTCTGACACGACGCTAGTACCATGCAACAAGACTCATAAGAAGGAATAGTCTTTGCTTTTTTAATTAAAAGTGAAATGTACTTTTCAACATGCAGCAAGCTTAGACATATATATATATATATATATATATATTCCCATCAACAGTTAACCAAACGAAGTATTATCACACATCTACCTGACTTTGCATAAAATTTCAGCCAAGTGTTCCTCCTGTCCTGTCCTTGCTGGTGAACCCCTCAGACAAGAAAGTACCAAAGATCAAAAACTGACCTAAAGGAGTCCTTGAAGAAATACAGTAATGCCTCTGTGCCTTCAGTCTGGCTTCAAAGTTGCCACAAGATCCCTATGATACTTGTGATTCTTACGGTGCTTACAAGAAGGCAGCATGGGAATCATGAAAGCTGCCTCTGTCTTTCACAGACATCTTTCACCACTGTGTCTCTGTGTTCAAACACACAAATACCAAAGTCTTTCTCAAGCTGATTCAAAAGGCATCTGTTCTGTTCTCCTTTTTCAGGACGTTCATAAATGGAGCTGACAGGTATGGGGTGAAGGGCAGAGGGCAAAGCCCGGTCTCTGGGAAGTGCGTGTGCTGTTTTCTGTAATAGAACCATGGCTTCCCTGCCTGTAGCATCGCAGTGCTACGCTGCTGTCGCTGTTAAGGATCTGTTACTGTATAGTTCAGAGCTGGTTGTATGAATTCCAGTTCAAAAGTTTCTTTTGATTTAATATGGACTGTAGAACATGCAAAAAAGGTGTTTAAACATGTCCTGTATTTTATGTAGTAGTAGACATGGGTGAGTTTGTGTTTTGTTTGTTTGTTTCCTACTGAGATGTGTCAGTGGTGGCTGAAAGGACAAAACAGTGGGTCGGTTTTACTCCAAATGCAGGACTTTACTGGCTTTTTAAAAAAAATCTACTTATATAATTCCTGAGCTTTCAGAAAAAAAGGGTAGAATTGTAAATTTAAGAAAAGTTATAAAGGAAGAAGAGATTTGTTATTGTGATGTTAAGCATACAACTCGCTGAAATTACAGGTTGAAAACCAAGAAAAGTCAGAGAAGAAGCAAAAGGAAAAATTACATTGGCTTCAGGAGCAGCTGAAGACAAAAGAAGATGAAATAAAAAGCCAGTCAGAGTATTTTGAGCACTACAAGCAAAGGCAGAGACAACACACAGCAGCACTGAGAGAAAGGGAATGTTACCTTCGGGGTGAGGTATCTAGGCTAGAAAAGCAAGTCCTGGATCTTAATGCCCGTATTGCTCTTTTGACATTTGAGTTAGAAGAGGGAATGGTGCAGTACCTCCAGCAGAAGCTGGAATCAGCATACAGTGGGGCTCAGGGCTATAAACACTCTGATGTGGACTTAAAGGAATTGAAAAGTTGCATTGAAAATGTGGAGCATGACATGAAAAGCCACCTCGAGGTATTTCAGCAAAATCTGGAGTTCTTAAGGGAAAAAGAGGAGGACAACAGAAGAGAACAGGCAGACCTGCTGACTGAACTGCAGTGCTCTCAGGACACCGAAGACTTTCTCAGAAGAAAACTGGAAGAATCTTGCCATCATGTTTATAGTCTGAAATTGTCTGAAATCAAACTACAGGAAAAAATAGAACAGCTTTTGGATGAAAATAGAGCTTTGAAAGATGAAGGTACCTTGAAGTCAAAAAAGAAGAAAGAAAAGGACTCACAACTTACAAGACTGGAGAACAGAGACAACAGTCCTGACCTGGTAAGTAAAAATAAGGCAAAATATAATTAGCTTTTGTCTTTATATCACCCTGGATGACACTTGTCATTAGATGTGTGATCGAGATGCAAGTGTGCGGCTTTTTCCCTTCTGCATTTTTTTCCTTTATTTTTGTTAATGCATTAGTACTTCACAGTGTCTAATTCACAGCACTGGAATCAGTAGGTGGAGCTTCATTGCATCAGTGTTGCTATTAGGTGCACATTGAGGGCACTTCACAAATCTTGTCTCCTTAAGTTTTTAAATGACATGCCC
Organism: Falco naumanni; assembly: GCF_017639655.2. Taxonomy (NCBI): domain Eukaryota; kingdom Metazoa; phylum Chordata; class Aves; order Falconiformes; family Falconidae; genus Falco; species Falco naumanni. Next base: position 51,387,812 of record NC_054054.1, read on the forward strand.
AAGGCAAAAGGTCTCGATTGGCACTAGAAGTAGAGCCCAGAACTTCTGAAATCTCTCTGTCATGGACACCATTCAGTGGAGGAGTATGCATATGGTTGGGTGAGTTTTCACATGTTATTCATGCCCAAATGCTGAAGAAAAAAGCACAGCTGACAATAAATCTCATCTGGGAGATTTTCTGGATAATGGTAAACAAGGGAGGATGGATACAGTATTCATGACTGGGAGTGATTTGAGATATTCAATGGTTTGCATCCCCGTAGCATTGTGATATGCCCTGAATACACTGAATAGGACTTGTTTGCTTCAAGCACTTCGCCCCAGCATTGCATGGGAAAGCTCTGCATATGCTGTAGTATGGCATTCAGCTTCTGCCAATTCATTTTGCTGACAAAGAACAATTCTTGTTCACACAGAGGACTCAAACAAAGTTTTATTCTTTATGCACTGAGGTAGAGGGTATTTTTATTCCGAGGATTTGTTAAATAAAGTGAAACCAGCTAAGCCTCACACTCATTCTGCTCCATTCAGATTGTGACCTGATATCCCAAGAGCTCTCCTGATTTTAACTGCAGTTAACCAAGAGGTAATAGGTGTGAACAAAACCCGTTTAGTACAGGAGAACAATCAGATTATGAGTACTTCCAGAACTGGGAGAAGGTAGGGAGAATCTTTTGTCTGTGAAAGCCAGAAGAAATAAAGGCAAATTTTTTAACCCAGTAGTTGAATGTACTTCTGCAGACATGGGTGATTTTGTACTATCAGTGGCTCTACAGCCCCAAAGAAATGAGCTCCAGGAGGTTGTCTTTGTGAGAGAGATAGTAAGGTCACCCTGCAGTAATGGGCAGCACATGGGTGACCTGTGTGGCTAGCTCTGTGTAGCTGTGCCTCACTGCACGTGTCTGCATAGCGGCCCCGAGATGGCAGAAGGACCAATTGCTGTTGCTTACTTTTATACTTAGCCTGAACCATTGCTACAGTTACTTTAACTAGTGAGTTCACTTTTTCTTAGAATGAAGAAGAAGGTTTGAAAATATTTTAAGATATTTCTAGGACTTGCACTGAATTGTAAACAGGTACAACTAAAATCAGGAGCTGTGAGGGCTTTCAGAGCCAGGAAAGAAGTAGCAGACAATTCCTGTTGCTTTGAGAAAACTGAGAAAAGGAGAAAATAAATGGTGAGTTATTTGAAGGTATGAAAGCCAAGTATACCAACTGACCAACTGCCTGAGGCTAATCCAAAAAGTCTTCAAGAAACAGGACCAAAACTTTTATTCTATACTGTACCCTAAGAAAAGGTTATTTTTTTCCTCTACACAAAATTTTCTAACCTTTTCTTTCCAAAGTATAAATTTACAGCTGTGTTGTCATAGGAGGTTACTGAGTCTCGATTACTGGGTCTTTGGTACAACTGAGCAGGCCAGAATTTTTGTTAAACCCATTTACTTTGTTCTGCTGCACAGTAGGTTGTATTCCTTAAATGCTGTGCATAGCATCAGCAGCATCAGATCTTGTGCCTTCTGCATTTCTGGTTGTCTTTTCCTCCTCTTCTGGCACTGCAACTAATTCTCTAGGATTTTTCTAGTAGAAAATGACTTGAGATAGCAGGGAAAAAGAATCTGTATCTATGATAACAGGAGGAGGGAGACATCTGGTGTTGTGCTGGAAAACTGAAGAGGGCTTTTCCCCCTTACCTTGTGTTTTACTAGCACCTGATAAAATAAAAATTCCTTATTTCGTTACCTTGATCTTGTAGTATTCAAGCCAAAATAGTGACAAGAAAAATCCTATTTGAGTTCATCATACTCTATCAACAGCTTTAGAAATGAGAAATTGTGTGCAATACAAGAAAGATTTTCATGCTGTAACTTTTCTGGAAAACCGTTTGTATATAATTTTTCAGTGAAAAAGCAAATGGGATCATTTGCCTGTTTCACAGCCAGGAAAAAAGTAGTTTGTCAAGACAGGCTTATCAGACTCCCATGAAATACAAATGGCATGAGATTCCTCGGTAAATACTATGTCATTCAAATGCCAAGTACATCAGTTATTCTTGAAAAACTAGCCTTAGTGTTGTTATTGCATCTTCACGCAATAGCAGCAGATCCAATTAAGTGTTTTGTTCTGGTACTGTAGAGGTGAACTGCATCTCACAGAGGGGTGTAGTCACATAAAGCTTGTCAGAAATTTGAATTTCCAAACTTGGTATCGGGATCCTGTCTGCAATATTCTAATTGCAACCTATGCCTGAATGAAAAATGCATGAAAAAGCAGCTGGCTCCATGTGACTATGTCTTGATTTATCAGAGAGTTTGTAGATGTGAATGTTAGGGGTCTGTTGAAGGTGTTGCTGAAGGAAAAGCATGAATCACCAAGCAATGCACCTTTCTACAGCTTTCACATGAGAGCTGAGGTCTTGATTTCACAATATGATGTTCCTATTATCCAAGCATATCCAAGCATTGTACCTTTTACATCATTTTGTGTAACTTTCTTCTGACAGAACCCACATATCAGTAAAAAAAAGATATCTGGGAGGAATAAAGGCAAACTTGCAAGAAAGGAATCAGTGTGTTCCAAGAAATTAACATTAGCTTCAATATTACTGAAAAAAAGGAAGGAAGAAATCTTGGAACTGTTGCAGTTTCCACTTAAGTCATGCCTCCCAGTCAAGATCTCATAATAAAGCACTATAATGTGGCAGCTTACATAGGATGAAATCAAAATTATTCTCACTGGTGATCCTGTAGAAAATAAAGTGGCCTTTTCTGACTCGCTATAGACTGAACACTTTGAAGTCATTGAAGTGACATGAAGTCACTTTCCCAGCCGTATGTAATTCTAAAGCTGCAGCTCAGCCCAAATGGACCAAGTTTGTTTTCTTCTGGCATTTAATTCAAAGCAGTGCAGGAAGACAAAAATGACTGTGTTAGCTTGTTTTCTGCACTGCAGCTGTTTTGGCTACCACCTCGATTATGTGCTCTGTTGAGAAAATCAAACCTGAGTCTTCTGTTCGCTAAAAATGAGCACACTGCATATGAAAAGTGGCCTGCTGCATATCGAGCAATAAGGGTATCTGCTTTGCACCAGAATTTGTCACAATTTCCAAATTCGATCAACGGAGTCAAGATAAATGTCAAGAACAGAATATGAAATGTATAATTAAATTATCAATGAAAAAGAAAAATTTATTTGGAATAGTTATTCTACTTTGAGTTCTTCCCACCTTGGAACAGTTGTCCTTGTAGCTGGGCACTGAACTTTTAGTTTCATTCTCTACTTGATTGGACTTTCTTTTCTCTTTGTTCATAAGCGTATAATTTAGTCTTTGTTTAGATAGTGTTCCATCTGTGATCTGACATATTACATGCTTATTACTCAGATTTTCTTCCTAAACTCTGTGTGAAGTATGAAGGAAGTTTAGGAAGGAAGAAAGTGTTACGGCAAATTTTAAACCATGATATTTACTAGAAAATATTATAAGGAAATAAGGAATGTAAAATACAAAAAAAAAAAAAAAATTATGTGCCTGGTTTCATATCACAAACACCATATATTTATAAACTGTTTTATTCTTTTCCTCCTCCTTTTCCCATTAAGAATGGAGGTCTAATCCAGGATGATGTTCAAAATCTGAAATGGGGAGCAGTCTTGGATTCACTCAGAGGCAGACCTAATCAAACTCCAGTTGTGCAGCTACATGGTAAAGAGTCTGGTATGAAAACAAACTGGAATATTTGCTTTCATTTGTGCAATAGAAGTAAAGATTATTTCATTCATGTGGCGTGCATGACTTAGAAGGTGTAAGACCTTCTAAACACCTCCTGATCTGTAAGAAGGTAAAGCAATAACTGTTTGCCAGTATGGTACTAGCATTTAGAGATGACCTCTCTCAAGAAATCCTGCAGCTTTCAAGAAGCTGCAGAGATGAGGAATTAGGGAATATTTCCCATGCCATGGCTGAAGTCAGACTTGCTTTTCAACCAACTAACGTGAAAGCTCTGATCTTAGCAAATTATATTAGTTAAATTCTTCCAGCATAAATTAATGGAAATTTTATAACAGATTTCAGTGTATGCAAATGCAGACCTGCACTGAATAATTTAAACCCATAAGATTTTATCTAACCACTGTAACGAGGTGTATTTTCCATTTTCGTATGCTTTGAGAATGGGGGGGTGGGGGATATACCTTATTTTAGAGCTTAATATTTATGTTTTCTTATGAAAATTGTTTTATTGTTTAATGTCTTTGTCATTTCTTATCATAATGTCATGCTTATCTTCGCATCATTGGTGATGCATGCTTCCGGTGGAGAAGGTAGCCTTGAGCATACTGTCACTAAAATACTTTTCTGTTCAAAACATCTGGTCAGATGTTTTTGGGTTTGTTATTCATCTTATTATCTGGGAGTGGCATTACACCTGTTCAGTGCTTTACCATAACAGGAACACCAGGATGCAGCCATGATGGGCTAAAGCAGATGGAGGAGCTACCAGTAGAACTTCTACCAGTTTTGGAAGACAATTCCAGTACCTTTGCAAAAGTTGCTGGTCTAGCTGAGATTGAGCAGGTGAGAAGAAATGTTACTGCTGCTCTTGCTGTCTTTGTGCACAGTGAGTCTGTGAAGTTTGAAATAAAATGAAGAGTTGGTGTATTTAAAGATGGATATAAAATTAGCTTTAAATGATAACTATTAAAGATGCTATTCAAGATGAATACAGGTGTGCACTATGAAAATGGCTGAGTTATTTGTACCTTTTTGTATTGTTACTCTCTCTGCAAATCTTTAAATAATTTCAAAAAACTTTATATGGAAATATTTTTTTCTCATCTGTCTGTGATCAAGTATTTTATGGATGAAGTGAAAAATGAATCATGATTAACAACATAGAGTGCTGTTTCTTGTCTTATATTCTTCAGTTTGAAAAAAATTTTTGCTGTTACCAGGTCACCCTTGGAACAAAGAGGGCAGGTACTCTAGAAGATGGTTTCACTTTGTTCAGATGTACCCCAAGTTATTGTGCAGCAAGACGGCTTCCCCCTTGCTCTGAGGAGTTAACTAATGATGAGACAAGTAAGGGAAACAAAGACAAAGAAAAAAATTTTCTCTTGAAGGAACAAGCTGTAAATCTACCCGCAAAGATGTTCCCTGTTTCTGTGGTTGACACTCTGATGGGGAAGAGGAGGCTCCAGCTTACCTTGTTAGAACCTGAAAGCTACCACATATCAGCTGGCACCACTGTGAAGAGCGTGAGGAGTTTGGGTTTCTGTGAGGCAAATACCCATCTTGGCTCTGAAAGACTCTACCTTTTTGCAGAAGGAAGATTTTCTGACAAAGCTTCTGCACTTCTTTGTGGAAAGATGCCTTGCACTGTGACTGAAATTTTTGCATCATCTCTAGAAAAATACAATATGGAAAAACATTGGGAAGGCAAGCGAATTCTGCCAAAAAGCATAAGTGAAAATAAATGTCTGGATAAAGTTGTTGATCATGGAAATTATCACCAAAAAAACTTTAGAGGGAGAGTTAAAGCAGAAGAAATACAGAACAAGGAAGCCCAACCACAACAGGAGATATGTCTTCCTGAGGAAAGTTCAGGGGGTTTAAAGAAAACCGAATTAATCAGGCCTAGGAAGCAAGGAATGGAAGCCAAAGACAGCCTAGGTAGCCCACAGGATGTCCGAAATGTATCTGTTGATTTTAAAGACTTAAAGAAGTACTTTGAAGGGAGCGATGAACTAATGGAGAAGCAAGGAAACCTCTCAAAAATCTGCATCTCTGATGTGAGTAGGGTATATAATGAAGAAGGCATAATCCAAGTGGAGGAGAAAGGAGAGCAAACTCAGAAACCAGCTCACCAAACAAACCCTTCCAACAGTATTGGCCTGGAAGAAAAGAAAGACCAGACTCGGAAACTGTGTGAACCAAAGAAGAATTTCTCATGTCAAAAAATAGCTGCTGAAAACATGCAACATGCATACTCCCAGAAATTTTTTTGGTCAGAAGAGAGATGTCTGCTAAATATACTGTCTGCTGTGCAGGACGGGGCTGTGTGCTTAAGCAAACTCTTCCTGCAAGGGAGCAATTCTTGTGAATGTCTGTCTCATCTTCATCTCTCACCACTGGAAGCTGGTAGTGAACGTCATGTGAAAATATATGCGCTGGAAAAAGTGGTGGCTGTGTGTTTTCAGAGGATATTTCTACTGATGCAAGAGAATGAAAATTATTCAAAAAAAGTCTGTATATTACAACAGGAGAATGAGCAATATGCCCAGATGATGTGTGCACTGGAAGAGGAAATGGATGCATATTTTCAATACATTTTAGCGGTAGATGAAGCTAACATTGTTTCATTCCAAAACTTACTTAATGAGAAAGAAGTTGCTGGTGGATGTTATATGAACTTATCAGAAGAAAACACCATGAGCCCAAGAACATTTTTTGTTGAAACCTCTAAGAACCTCTCATATGTTGAAGAAAGAAATGGGAATTCTGAAAAAGATTCATTGACAATTGCATCAAACAAACTTCCCAGGAGCGTTTTATCCCTGGACGGAAGGAAAGTGAGATCTTTCCAGCTGCTTTCTGTCCTGAAAGAAGAAAGAAGCAGATGCTTCAAAGAAATAGCTAAATTATTGCAAGACAAAGAGTACTATGTAGCAAAATATAATGAATTAATACAGGAGAGAGAGAGGAATTTACAAAGAATATCTCTCTCAGAAGGTGAAAAAGAAACTTTATTGGGATGTTTGGCAGAGGTGAAGTGTGAACAAGACAAATACAGGGCCTTGGTTTCAGAACTTCAGGAATGCAAAAACAGCTGTTATCAAACTATTTCTGATTTACAGGAGGAAAAATGTGTACTAAAAAGAGAAATAGACAGAATAAAGAAAGAAACTTCAGAACAGCTTGATGCATTTCAGAAAACAAATGCAAAATTTATTTTAGAAAATAACGAATTGAAAGAATTAATGTCTTCTTTGGGTTTCAGCTATGAAGAGCTGAGAAAAGATACAAGTTTGGGAACAAAGGAAAAGATAGTAAAACTAAAAGAAAGTCAACAACATGGTCTTAAGCCAAAGAAAGTTGAAACAACATGTAGTGTAACTCAGACTGGAGAAGGAGGAGTTCTGGTTATAGAGCCCTCAAACTATCTTCCTGGAAAAGAGGTAAATAATAACAATGAGGAATGTTATCAAGCAGGATTTTCTACAGAGAGGAGTTGTTGTAAATGTCATTTGGAGGGCAAAGCTAAATTAACTTTGTAATACAAAAAATGTTGTACTCTCCTATATGTCAGAGATCTGAAGTGCTAAAGTTAACTTTGAATTAAAAGGCAAAATACCGGCGCTATTTTCTGAATGTTGTATTAGAGAATTTTAAAGTGAAACAGAAAGCTACAAAGTTAAAAATAATATTTAAAAGAGTGCGTTGTTCAGGCATTTTAAAAATTATTTATCTTATTGCAAGAGTAAAAGCTTCTGGTAGAGCAAACTAATTCCCACAAACTTTTGTTATAATGGCGAAGTATTCAGGGTTGTGAAACAATCATGTCTTATTGAAAAGTATGCACGTGTTCACTTACTAACTTTTATTCTGCTAGAGTCTATTTTTTTTCCTGTTTTGATTTTTATGAAACATATATCTAAAGAAAGGATCTTTACTTACAATGGATTTCTCATCCATTTTTCCTCTAGTCATGAATTCATATGGAGATTACTACATTCTCATAAAATCAGAATTACTACTTCAGCTGAGAATAATCAACAGGGAAAGATTTATCTCTAATATCTTGATTTTATGCAAGTGTTTTTAGTAATGCAGAAGGAAACCATATATTGTTCTGTAAAATCCTGTGTGCCACCTGGTATGAGAGGAATCACGTCTTTCTGTTGTGTATCCAGGGCAGCATGTTTGAAAGCTACAGTGTGATGAAAGACCAAGTCGAAAAGGCAAAAGGGGAACTAAAAATGCAGCAAAAGGAATTAGAAAAATCAAAAAAAGAGGTAACCTCCTGCTCTTATGTATTTCTAAGGAGCAAATTTGTTTTATTTCTTGTTTCCTTATGTGGCTGTTCTTCCTGCCAGGATTTAACACTGTAACAAAACAGAGAAGCCTCTGATTTGCAGAACCAAAACGTACCTTTTTGATCTTTCAGTTCAATGATGCACATTCAGTCATGGTTGGCCAGAACTTCAAGTGAGGCTGCATTCCTCTGGCGCAATTTGACAGAGGCTGGGTGCTTAATAAGGACACATAGAACAAACTCTCTGCGGTGGCCGTATCTGGGCAGGCTGCTTCCCTTCCCCTCACTAGGAACGAGGAGGAGGAGAAGGCAGCAGAAGCACTGAGGATTGCAGCAAACCTGAATTCAAAGTAGTTTTTGAATGAGAGGGAAAATGATGTAAAATCTGACACTGTCGAGGGATCCCGCTATATCCAGTGTTGGTGCAGGGCATGCACGCTGCCCCTTCTTTTGACATATATGTAGTAAACACAAAGTCCAACACCACCTACATGGAGACTTGTGTGGATGTCTAGTTCTGTGCTGTGTAAAGTAAATCTGCAATTTTAATACTAACCGAGGAAGTTTTTAGCATTCTGCCTTTCCAAATGCAGTACTTTTTCACATTCCATTTTTTATTGAACAAACTCCACTCTATGCTTATCTAAGCAGAATGCATTGCTTTTATGGCAAGTGTATATTTATGGGGCCGTCTCATGCAATAGCAGGCATTGCTCAGGCTCTCTGTGGAAGAACCACTGGCAGTAACAAGTGTATTAAGTATGCAGAAGAGCAGTAGGATGATAGATGGTGGGTGTACAAAATGATTGTCCTTTGAGAGCTGCTTTATAAGACTTCCCAGATTTCAGGTGAGGCAACTGGAATGAAGGGATGGATTTGGATGAGTGATGGATGGTTGTGTAAGAACTGCTGAGCTTGTAAGCTGAACATGAAGAGACCAATTATTTTTTATTTATTTTTTAAAAAATCTAATTAACTTGGATGCTTCTAGTCCTTGTGTGTTTTACAAGGAAGTTGTGTTACAATCCCTTCCTTAGTCTACTTAAAAGAATGAGAAGCCTTTGTTTTCGGAAGGGAGAAGAAATGATGTATCATATGAGGGAAGGAGCTTGCTGTCAGCTAGCTGATCTACCAAGTGGTTGGTTTGTGGGGGTTTTGTTGTTTGGTTGTTTGTTGGTTTTTTTTCAAAACTACAGTTAATAGGTGAAGAAAATGTGTCCTAGAAGAAGTCTAAAGGTGAACATATGGAAGGTTTTTTTTTCCTTTGCAATTTTCTTTTTTGACATTATTCAGGAAAATTATTTTTCCCTTCTGGCTGATAAAATCTTACTTTCCATTTGCTCTGACGGCTTTCAGAGATGTAATCTCTAAAATTATGAGTACATTCACTGCTGCTTTTTTTTAGCTTTATTTAGAATACTCAAGAAACCTTCAACTTTAGAAATCAATTTTAAAATTAATCTATTTTTCCACATCGCTCTAGTTAGATATGTTTCTATAGGACTTACTTTAAGGGTCTTACACATTTCTTAAAATCAGACTGTAGTGCATTGTGTAATTCCATTTATTTTAATCAATGTACAACAACTTGAACCTTGTGATGTAGGGCTCAAACTCAAGTCTGTGGTTGTTAGCCGGTATTGGAAAAAGATACCACTGCTAGACTAATTATACTCAGTAATTTTTGCATTTTTATTTTTCCCATTAGGCTCAGAAGTGGTACAGAGAACTTGGCTTTGCTGAAACAAGGTACGAAGAAATCAAAATCCGTTTGACACAGGCTCTCTCAGAATTAGACCATCTTAAACAAGAAGTTGGGGAAAAAATGCTTGGAAAGCAGAACTGGAAATTAATGGTATGTATGCAAATGGAATGAAGAAATGCATATTCTTTGGGAGGGAGTGTTTTGATGCGGAGACACCCGTTATTGTTATTGGTAATAGAGCTGAAGCAAGTATAGAGCACGTAGAGCCACTGGAGCTATAAACTTGAAAGTGAGCAGATATTATGGAAGGCAGACCATCTGTCTACAGGATAGTCCAAAGTCTGGGCTCTGCATGGGCACTACAGCCACCTCCATCTTTTTTTAGGACCCTTGTCCTGCTCTCTTTAGCCAGAATCGTTTTCTGAGGCATGGATTTTCAGCTGGTTTCAATGAAAGGTGTTAGAGGAGTCTCCAGTGTTTCCAGTATTTGGCCTTTCTGCCTTCTGTCCCCGATTTTAGGTTTGGACAGGCAAAGTGAAGCTGTGGTGCCGGGCGCTTTGTAAAGCAACTTCCATTCCCAGTAAGCAGGTGGTGTGGATTAATGGGGAGTCAAAGTCTGTAATCCACACATGTGGCCCAAGTATGCATCCCCCAAATCCGTGAGATCTTTCTATCACATGAGGGAGAGAGAGAATCTTGTTGGGAAGTACCTATATCACCAACATTCTAGTTTTGCTATAAATGGAAGCATTTTGAATTTTCAGGTGGTTCTGTGTCTTGATAAAGTTTTTGTGTTTTCCACCAAAATTAGAGTGGTTTATGGGATGATTTTTAATTATTGAATACTCCCCTGGAAGCTGTTTTTATAAAGACTTTTCAGCTGGCCCTGAAATTATTTCTGTCCTCCGTAGCAGGAAAACTGCCAAGAAGAAACATGCAACCTTTACTAGCTGGAAAAGCAATTTTGTAGCAACCTACAATATATGCAAATTCAGTTTGAACAGGTTAGATACACACATGGCTTTGGAAGAAGATAAAAACAAATTCTGGAAAATGTAAAGATTCTGATCTCGGTTCAGTTTCCTAAATGTCACTGTTCATCCCATTCATTGGCCACCCACCTGCAAGTCCTAAGCAGTTATTTCATATTACTTTGTACAACATACGTGGCACTATTTGCTGATGTTTAGAAAACTGGGTTCTGACTGTTAAGTGAAAACAAAGCACAGATTTTTCATATAATTATGAGGTATTGGCATGTAACATCTTAAAACAACAAAATCTATTTTAAGTAAGAAGAAACTCCCAAATTCTTGGAAAATAAACAGAAGTGTATCATAAGGTTTTGTTTAAGCTAACACTTAAGCTTTTGGGGGCATTTTTGGGCAATGGACATTTAACCCTTTTGTTTGAGGACAGTCTGGAACAATTAATGCTTATTTTATTGGCCACTGAATTAAAATGTTAATTATTTCTATGACTGACATGGGAATAAAATTTGTCAACCTTGACAATGTTTTTACAGTGGAAAAAGTGCAGGTCATCCTTTGTTCTGAGAACAAAACAAAACCAAACCAACTTTTAAATCACTCCAATAGCTAAATTTTCATGTTTGTGTTTATCAATCAGTAGTACATATTTATGCAATATTGCAATGTTGTTTGATTTTTATCTGACTTCATCTGATTTAACTACTTGTTGTAGGGTTAATATCAAATTGTTGAATGCACATGTCTCATTCCAGGGTCAAAGATGCAGTATATGTACATCACAGAACTGGATTTATCCTTCAGTTGCACTATTTGATGGCACAAATAATTATCTGCATGACTCAAGTCTGTTATATCTTGACCAAGGGACATTGATTTCATTGGCACAATTAAGCAAATAGTACAGATAGAAAATAGGGTAGAGGTATTTTAACAAAGGTTCTGACTTTATTTCAATAATTCTCTTTTAAAATAAACTTTTTAATATACACCAAGCTGTTAGTAGTGGGTTTGTGACTATTATCATAGGAAAATATGATCTAAGTTTTTCTAGATTGAAAAAGGGATAACTTTTTGGCACAATGATTGTAATGATCTAGTTCTTTAGCATAATTTTTTTCCTGAGAGCAGTTCTGTAGACTGGCGATCCTGTTCTTACTTCCAGTTAGTTGCCACCCTTGTCCAAAAGCACTTTTCATCCCACAAAGTTATTAATAAACTGATGTAATAAGTCACAATAATTTATGCTTTTTCCTATTCTAAATTTAATTTTCTGGAAGAACTGTGGCTGCAATACTTGAAAGGCATGAAGATGTGAGCACCCTGGACCTAGAACCCAAGGCTGAGAGGTTTTTGAGATATGGTGTGTTTTGAGCATGTCTTTTAGGACTTTGTACATATCTTATGTTCTACAGGTCCCAATGCCCACGGATCCTAGTCCTCAGCTAAGACTCCAAAAGGCTGTCATGATATTGTTCCCTGCAAGTAAAAGACAGCTAAGATATTACGCTCCAAGGTTACTGCCAGGACTCTTTGTTTCAGTGGTGATGCTAACAGTGGAAATACCATTTAGCATTAGAATATTTGGGGAAATTTTCCAGGATGTTGAAGTGGCCTTCTGAACCATGGTGCTGTGTTAGAAGATAGGAGAAATATGTGGGTGAGTAGGCATGGAGCAGGGTGCCATTTACAGCTTTGAAAATGAATGCAAGCATATTGCATTAAATGCACACAGTAAATAAGGTGTCAGGCTTCCCCAGTGAACTCCTGACTCCTGTCATGGCCTGTAGTAAAAAGTTGTACTCCTTTTCATTTTCCCATTGACTTTTCAGACAAGCACAGCACACACAAGAAGAGGAAGGTTTTATTTTTATTTTTAATGTTTAGCCACCAAATTCAAAGACTAGAGATCTTGCCAGTTTGTAAAGGAATGCAGAGTGTTAAATGCTACGTTTGGAGCTGAGTTATCCTTTAGCTATTTCCCGGCCTTAGTTGCTGGGTCCTTCACCCTTCTGGAGCTTGCTACACAACCCATGGTTACTGTTAGCTGGGACGTCTGACACTGATCATAAATAAACCTTGTATGTCTCATTTGTGCTTTGAAACTACAGAAAATTGCTAGTAGGTCAGTGAAATGCAAAAGGAAAGAGAGAACTCTGTCTTTAATCAAGAATTTTTTTTATTTCCCCACCTCTTTTTCCATTAAGTATCTTCAGTTTGGGAGTGTTACTAGTTTTTATTTAACATATTTGTGTGGGAAAGAAGATGATGAGGAAAATACCGTGTCTCAGACTCATCCTCAGGCTCTTGTCACCGCAACCCTGGCCTAATCAATCTTGATCTGTCCAACAGTTGCTATTGTTCTTTTCTCTTAACACAAGAGGGAGCCAAAAAGTTTGGTACCGAGCACGCACGACTTGCCTGAACGCTGTTCATAGAGGAAGTGCTTCATTAGGAAGAACAGTTCGAAAATGTCATATTTCTGGTTTTACCTGTGTTGCAGTGGTGTGTTGCAGGCAGAGTGATGCGATCTATCACTTCAGTTTGCTGTTTTCTGCGAATAGTGCCTTCAGTATGTTGTAGCCACCAAGGGTGTCAAAGTTGGAAAGGCATCCAGACAGTGAAGGAAAATTTAACTGTGGTGTTGTTGTACATCGCGGCTAAGTGTTTGCTCTTCTCTTGGTTTTATCAATGTTAGTAGCCATTAAAATCAAACCCTCTTCCGGCATGCTTTGTCAGAAGGTTATATGGTTTTACCACAATATATCATAGGTCTGACTAGAATTTTTAGCTTAATCACTGAAATGCTTAATTTTTTAGACTTGCTTATGTAACGTGTTATCAGAAATCTTGAGCAGCTGTGTGTAACAATTCAATATTTTTTTGAATCTAAGTTCACTATAGCATAAATGTCTTTCACAAGACTTTCTTTACCCTCAGATTTTCCTCATCCTTAATCTACATGCTTAATCTGACAATGTCACTTCTAGGAGCTGACCTTATGATATTGACTATCAAACTAAAGCTCTCACTAATTCTTCTAATCTAAGTGCATGAAATTGAAAAAAAAATTGCAGAGTAGGGGAGGAGGAGTTAAATTCAGAAGCTCCTCCTTCCACTTGTTCTGTACCACTATTACTACATTTTAATGTAATATTTTTAATATATATTTTTGAGATTTATACTTATCTGATTAGTTTTATTAATGTGCTTCCCAAACAGAAGTATAACTTGGAGAGTTGAATCTGCTTTCTGAGATATATATGTGTAGAAAAAGAAGGGATGTCTTATATGGCAGTTGGAGCAGGAGACTGGAGACATTTGACTTCTGTTCTTGCTCACTGTGTGACCATAGGTTGGTCACTTATCTGTCTGTGCACCAGTTTCCCCAGATATTAAATTATTATAATACCATACTTGCCTTGAAGGAGTGTTGTGAAATCTCAGTCCTATACCTGCTCTCTCAGGTCTGCTCATCTCAGAGGGGATCAAGAACTCCTTGCTCATAAACAATTTAAGGTTAGTGCAAGACATTAGTGCCAAGGTTTGAAGTCATACGGTTTATATCAGCTTAAATATTTTTTGACATACAAGGTATGTATACATGTATTGATTGAGAAGTTTTGGGGTCTAAAACATGATTGAGAATATTTTTATTATTTTATACATCTAATTTGAAAATCTGTGTATTTACTCTGTAGCCTGTGTACACTGTGGAAGATGCCCATGAAACAGAGGAAAATAAAATAGCCAGTAAGAGATTACAGCAGCAAGTGCTGACCTTGAAAGCCCAGCTCAGGGACCAGGCTGCATTACAAAATCAGTTTCGTGACTTGCAGAATGAAGTGGAACTCCTTCAGGCTCAGTTGGGTGAAAAGGTAAGCTTTTCATCAATAATCATAAAGCTGTTTTCTGCATGTTTAAAAGGGTGGACAAATGTGAGCTTAGACTTCAGATTCTACATCTTTGTTCTCAAAGGAGAGAACCAAAACTGTTGTCTTTCCTGGGAATGAGTCTGAGGGTTTCCAGGCATATAAAAGTACCCCTGACTTCAGAGAAATACGGAAAAGATGTAAAATGCCTGGGTGGTGAATGTTCCAGAAAGATGATAGACTATAATAAAGGTTGCCACCGGTCTCTGCTATAAATCCCCAGAGTGTAATGCAAGCAAAGTGGTGCTGAAATTCTTTACTGAGCTACCTCCTTGGCTTAAATTGTCAGAATATTTAACATTCCTTACTCTCTTGTTACACTATATCTGATTAGGAAACACAGTGAGCTAGTGGTAGAATTTTGACAGATTTTTCTAACTTTTTTTTTTTTTTTTTTTTAATCCAGCTGCTAGGGCTACATATTAAGAGTTTCATTCACACATATTTAGTTAGGGGTGTGGTTTGTATTTTTATTAATTGACACAGTTGTCCTGGTGAGAACTCCCCATGTATGCACAGGTATATTTACACGAGCAGTTTTTACACTTGTGCAATACTTCACCTGGCAAACTAAAGCAGGTGCAGACATTAATATTTGCAAAGCTACTGCCTCATGTGACAGCAAAGCTACTGCTGTCAATGTGACTGTGACTGCTGAACTCTTAGGTGGCAACAAATTCCTGCTACAACTTTTTCCCCTTAGTTTTTGTTTCTTATGTCTTTGGAAACTATTTCACAAACAGGGATGATAGTTACCATGTGAGCCAAATTAGAGTTGCCCATCATACTCTGAAACAACTAGTAAATGGCATTTTCTCAATAGTATTCTTCACACCCTGACACGTGTAGAACGTGCTTCTCTGTGATTCCTCTGAAACACAAGAGATTGTTTTCTTCTCCCTACTGGGTGCGAGTTTCATCCTACTCCCTGCACAGTAAACCCACCTGTTCTACAGTTAGGGGGTTATCTGGGGTTGGTTTGTTTGTTGGTTGGTTGGTTTTGGTTTTGTTTGTTTGGCTTTTTTTCTAGCCTTGTCATGTGCTGTGATTTGCTTTAAACCAGTGCGGTACAGAGGATTAGTGGCTCCTCTCAGGTATTGATTAGGATGCCTTTTAGCAAGATAGTCGTGGTAAAATGAAATTGTTCTGTGGTGTCTGTAGTGATGGATGGTGCGTATCTGATGGTAGGTGAGTAAAGGGTGAGACATGCTATCCATATAAATAAGCAACTTCTAATTCCTGTAGTGCATTGGTGAATTGTTTTGCTCCATGCCTTATCAAGAAATGAGTGTCACCAGTGCAGGGACATACTGCCAGCTTTTCTTTGTTCCCCCAGTGCTAGTGCAATGCAAAAACATGTCTCTCCTGTCCTATCTACACTGTTTCTTCCCAAACCCACAATTTATTACCTGAGTATTGCAATTTAACCCCAGCCAGCAACTAAGTACCATGCAGCCACTCGCTCACTCCACTCCCCATCCCATGGGATAGGAAGGAGAATCACAAAAAGGTGAAACCTGTGGGCTGAGATAAGAGCAGTTTAGTAACTGAAACAAAGTCATAGCAATAACAACAATAATAATTGTCATGAAAAGGAAAGGGAGAGAGAGGAATAAAACCCAAGGGAAAAAAACCCAAATGACGCACAATACAGTCGCTCACCACCTGCTGACGGATGCCCAGCCAGTCCCCGAGCAGCGATCGGCCAACCCCAGCCAACTCCCCTGGGTTTACATGCTGAGCATGACATCCCATTGTATGGAATATCCCTTTGGCCAGTTCAAGTTGGCTGTCCTGGCTCTGCTCCCTCCCGGCTTCTTGTGCACCTGCTCACTGGCAGACCATGGGGAACTGAAAAGTCCTTGACTTAGAGTAAGCACTACATGGCAACAGCTAAAACATCAGTGTGTTATCAACATAGTTTTCATACTAAATTGCAAACACAGCACCGTACCAGCTACTAAGAAGAAAATTACTCTATCCCAGCCAAAACCAGGACACTGAGCACCATGCGACCTCTTTCAGCATAACTGAATTCTCATAATGGGAGTCTTTTCCTGATGCACGTAATACATTTACTGTAGGATTTATAGAAATACAAATTGTCAAGCAAAATGAATGCAAAGGAATCTGTATATAATTGCCAAATAATACTGTATTGTTTCATAATAAAAATGGATTTTACCTGGCAGGATACTGTGTTTTTTTCTGCATAATCAGAAAGCAGGTTCCCCATGAATAATAAACATCTTGATTGTAAGGTGAAGACTAGGTCATCTGGCTCACCCTGGCTCACCTCCTAATAAGGGACGTGTATCAGCTGTGTCAGAGTAGAAGGTTGTTGATGTTTGCTTTTTAGAGCCTGCTGAGGGATAGACATGCAGAAAATCCCTCCCTGTTTCTCTCACTCTTCAACATCATATAGATAAGAAAAGGGAAAACTTTCCCCAGAAGAGTGTTCGGGACGACTCACAGAGTGGAAAGGAACATGAGTGCATAATGAAGGCTAGCAAGTCTTCAATGTGATGCTGCTTTGAGGAAATAACCCCACCGATACAGGGCTCCACCTAAAAACATCCAAAAGCCTTTGGTGCTACAGAAGACCAACATCAGTGCTGGTTGGGCAGTGTTTGTGTGCCAGGGTCTATTCATGTACATCCAACTCCCAACACTGCTTCATCTTGTTTGGGTTACAGGGTCACAAAGATATGCAAAGTCTACTTTTTGGAAGCCAGGTCTAAAACAAATATCAACACACTGCTACAGTATTTTATAGTGAGTCTCGAATAAATTAATGCAGAATGTTTTTCAATCTTTCAGGAAAAAGAACTTCAGAAGAGAAAGTCTGAAATGAAGTTGGCACTAGCTCCACTGAAGGTACCGTATTTTCCTGAAAGCAGTGCAGGACCTACGCAGAGGTGTACCCCTTTGCTTACAGGCTTTGGTGCGTGTGCCTGCCTTATGCAGCTGCCCCTGACTTAGACCTAAAGATGCTGGGCATTGGGCTTATAGGCAAGGGCTTGCTGACTTTATTGCTACGGGTACTCTTCAGCCCAAAGGAGAACCTTGCACATGGAAAGGAAACGTCTCTTTCCAATTTATCTGTGCATGCATATTGCTGTTGCAAGGTGCAGAGCCACCTAATAGCCTAGAAGCATAGGAATGCAATCCATAGCTTTGGGTCAAAACATGTGAAATTACAGATCAGACACAAAATATAATCTTGCAGTCTCAACAGGGAGTGAAAACAATGTATATATGTTCGTGCCATATAGGCTAAACTGGCTTCTCTCACACGCAAGTGCCAGGAAAGGAACAGCTTCATTAAAAGGCTGCATGGCGAATGTCACAGGCAAGGAATTATTAACTCTGCTTTTGATGAAGAGGTGAAAAACTTGGTGAATGACGTGGCCCTGGCCGAGTACACAGCCACCTTTACACCAGTGTGTGACCAAGAGGTAAGCTTTTGTACTTCCTTGTAGGATCTTTCTGTTTTCAGTACTGTATTAAGTCCATGATTTATTTTTTTTAAGTGTTTAGTGAGACTCAGTATGTAGCTATAAAATATACTTCATTAATATATATATATTAATATAAATATTGCTTCAGACAAGTTGGTAGAGTTGGCCATTTTACTGCTGTTCTGGTCAGGGTTTAAAACTTCAAGAGCTTATCACAAAGTATATCCGTGCTCCATGTAAAAAACACTTCCCTGATATTTTGACAAAGTGTCCTAGTGGATAATACAGTATATATTATTCAATTTCACTTCAAATATGAATTTTCCATTTTCTTCCTGCACAATGCATCATCTCAAATTTCTGAAGAAATCATTTAAAAAAAAAAAAGGTCTACAATGAAACATTTTAAGATTTAAGTCAACTCAGCGGACATTCATATTCAGAAGGGAGTGAGTTACATGTGTTTCGCTGGCAAGATGAAAGTAATTCTGGCGGGATACACTCTGCTTCATGCCTGGTTCTGTTCAGTGTTATCATTAACAGCTGGGATGCTGGGAATATACTTTGCTTTTTTTGAGTAACACCTGCTTGAAGACATTCTTAAGGACAGGAATCTGAATCTGGCAAGCTGGAGAAACAGGTATTTTCTTGCAATATTTCAGTAACCTTCAGACAAACTCTTTTTATCCCTTGTTTTCTCTCTCTTATTTTAAACAAAGCCTATAAAAATACCCAAACAATATTTGGTAATGTTTGTGTCTACTATACTCAAGTATAGCTAAAAGGGAAGGAAGAAAAATATTTTGTGTTACACATTTGTAAAATATTGGGGAAGCGGCTGCCTGCCATGAAGGACACAGGACATAGATTCATACTATGTTTTGAACTTCAGCTCACACGATGCCCTGCAAAATGAGTACATAAAAATAATTTATTTTTTAATGACACTGACATCTATTTTTCATCAGCAGAAGTAAAGACGCACAGAATGGGCACATGGTGTAGTAAATCCACAGGATTATTTTTCTGATTATTTTACATTTTTACACACAGCGTGGTATTCTGTATCCCTTTGAAGCAGCTTGTTCTTCTAGTGTTATTACATGCCGCAAGCTACCACAGTCATACTTGTTTCTGTGGCAAGAAATAATTTAACCGCATGTTAAGGAAAAGGTAGATTCATCCCTAGTTGCAGGACAGAACAGGATTCTGTGTCTGGCTATGTCTTCTTGGAGTATGTCATCTGGGTCTCACCCAAGCTCACACTGAGAATGAGTGCTTTATGTGACAGTAGTTAGTAACTCATCTGCCAGAAGGGAGACAATACTTCACTGCCTCCAGACACTTCCTCAGACATTGCTGTGATAAATGAGCATTAGTGTAAAGCTTCCCAATACAATAAATATCAAAATACTGTGCACACACACACTGTCTCCCTGAATGTCTAATTATCACAAAACCTAGCAGCTGCAGCAGGAGAGAATCTGTACTCTGATGGCCAGTGAATTCATTTGCAGTGTAGAATCCCCACATTCAGTTCCCTGCTTCAAGAGATATTTAGCTATTCATACTAAGTGGGGCACAAACCCTTTCCCATAGTATCCAGCTCTGCAATGGCCAGAGGTCTCACTTAGGCTCAGGCACACTAGGATTCAAGCCTGGGTTGTTGGATCATGCAGAGAACAGATGGGTTCTTGCTGGGCACCTTGACACTGAGCTTCAGACCATTCTGGTCTGTGATAAGTACTGGGTTAAGTAATTCCAGGTGTAATAGGGGAAACCTTTCCTGCCAAGGCAGATCTGTATGTTCCCGTGAACAATTTAGGTTTCTGTGGATCACTTTTCCAGTGGAAAACATTTCAGTGAGAAAATGTCCAAGCATCATGACTCCTGATTTAATTAATAATAGTTACACTCAAGAAGAAGAGAGACCCTTTCATATTCATGTGGTACGTCATTTGGCTTTAAAAATCCTGCACTGAATTCTGTAGACATATGTTAGACTGAACTGACTTTTCATCTTTGAGGATTCATTTTTGCACTGCAACTCTTACTCTCACTGGAATTCACACCTAAAATTCCAGAGCTATGTCCCGCTTTTACTTATGTGAAACTCCTTTGAAAGCTTATTCCCTTCCTTCCACTCAGATTTTCATTTCTAAATCATTCCCAACATTTGAACGCTTCTAGGGAAAAACCTGGTAAAGTGAGGCGCTTTTTTTTTTTGCTTCCCCCCCTCCTTTTTAAATTAAAGATTTGCAATTGGCTTTATGAATTTCTGGACCCAGTGACAAATGGAAGCCTGTCACACACTGACAGCAGACCTACCTGCTTTGGCTTACTGATGAATTTCAGCTGAAAGTTTGCAGTGATGAATGAAGGGCTGATCCAGGGGACTCTGCATTCAGTTCAGTGCCTGGCCTTTTGTAGCTCAGTAGAAAACTTTGTGTCTGGTTCTCAGAAGAAAATATGTTTTTAAATTCTTTTAAGAACACTTTTTTTTTTTTTTTTTTTTTTTTAAATCTCAATATGGAATTACATGTATAATGGATAGATCTGCCTTAGTTGTGTGCTAGGAAGCTCCAGCTTCAGTGGAGGGCTTACAGGCATCAACAAGTTGCTCATGCTTAAAGACAAAACTGAACTTCAATTCTTTGCTCATTCAGGACACAACAGATGATTGATCATTCCCTTCTTTGTGTCAGAAATATTTCCTTCCTAATGTTCACCCCAATTAAAATACTAAAACACGAAGACAGTGTGATGCAAAACTAATCATCTTCAGAGCTTCTCTTCAGACCTCACTTTCAGCGTTTGAGACTGTTCTTGGACACAATAAATCACTTGTTGTCCTGATGGCTTTATTTTGCTCATTTGCACTAACTCAGGGCTTCAAATCAGTTCAGCTGAGCAGAGCAGCATGCATTTTGAGTTCTGTCATTCTTGATTATTTTCACAGCCCAGTGTTACATTCAAATGTTTCTGAGTGAGAAATAAATTTACTTGAATCATGTAGTATCTCAAGATCTTGTTCCATCAGTGTGCTCTTCACTGAGGCCAGATATACACTAGAGTAATGTTTCAAAAAGAAAGTCAATTTTCCTTCTTTTAATATTCTTTCCAAGTCCATGTAAAGAAGACTAGATTTTTAATGACTTTTCCTCACCATAAAACTGAGCACCGTGAAGCTCTTTATTTGTAATTTGGTTGAATTGAGTAATTTAGTATAATGTAATTTAATTTTAGCTTGTTTTATCCTAATAAACATATACAATTGCACAGAAGGAGTTTTATTTCAATTCTTTTTCATCCAGAGAAAAAAATCTATGTCACTGTAGTGAAAGCAAAAAGTGTGTGCAGGATGGTGAAGAAAAGCTGCCTCTCAATTTTGAGAAAAAATGGCCTTTTGGGGAGCCATAGGAATGACGATGTATGTCTAACAATGGACTTGAAATCTTTGGAGACACTAAGAAGTTAATTTCCAGGACTTTGTGATATATTTTCCTTTAAAAAAAACCAGAACTGAGAAACCATTGAAGCCCCTTGTAGTGGAGCAATAGTAAATTTGAGCAACTGAAATAATTAAAACCTTGTTTCATTTCGGTGTTTGGAAAATGAAAGGCATGTGTCTGAAGAGGACACGTCCCAGGGACAAAGGCTGCCACCAGTGGGTACACGCGGCACTCGGCTCAGTGCCACAACTGGGATTCACAAGCCCAGTGTCAGAACGAAAATATGTGGTCAGTTTGGGCCTTTTGTCATATCTCATTTTAATCATCATTTCTTAAATGCTGATTTTATTTTCTTTTTTTTTAATTGGAAAGGCCTTGGCCTTATCTTGCTTTACTTGCTGTTGTAGAATTAGTTCAAGGGCATTATTAACAGTTACTGCTTTTCTGCCTTTCCCAGTGGAAAGCACACAGGACAGCATTCATCAACTGATGTTAGACATTCATGTTCAATAAATGGCAAACAAAAAAGGGCTGAGACCGGGCTTTGCAACAGCTGCTTTGGTTGTGTTGGTCAGTGGGAAGCAAAAGATGATGCTCCAGATAACTAATAGGAAGTGTGAAAGAGGAAGCTCCAGTTTTTTCTGAATTTAGGTGTCTACTGCAGATTAAGAAACAGGCTTTTCCCAGTTTGACTAGCTTGAGCATGAGGCTGTGTCTACACTGCTTTTGATATATAAGAGAACCACACAGAGGAGCAAGTGAGCTTGGCTTGCCTTCACGTGGGCTCCTCCCAGCCAGGGCAGCTGTGCAGTATTTTGGGGGCTTTTCTCTCTCTTTTGGGGTGTGTGTGGAGAAACAGGCATATGTTCAGTCCTTTCCCTCAAATGACTGAGCCAACAGTCTCTGTCTGATTGCTGATGGCTGTAATGGGTAACACTGCTGTACTCAGGCACATCGATTTCTCTTGCACTGAAAGGCTTTGACTTGACATATTTTATATATTCTTTCCATAGTGGATCTGAAACTACTGCGACAACTCGCCCTCATTTCTCAGGGCTGAGAGGGAATTTGTGCAAGGAATATGGGGATAAATGGAAGTGGATTTTACTGCTTTTCATGGAGTCATCTTAAACCTTACGGATGGAAAGCTCCAGGCATAGAATATGTCCAGTGTAGTGATTTATTTGTTTTACAGAATAGGCAATAAATTTGGAGAATAGTATAGATTAATCCTCTTTTGTGTCAGGGAATTTCTTCTGGGATACTTTTTGGTAGAACAATGTTTTGGGATTTTTTTTTATTATTATTTTTCTATTTCTACTCATTTCTCTGCACGAAACCACTTACTGCTTTCCTGTGAATCACATTTGAAGGAAACAGGCCTGAAATAACATTCTGTGATGATCTCCTTGAAATGATTTGTGTGTGGCTGGTGAGATCAGAAGCTTTTCTGGCACTGAGGGTGGGATATGTTTCATGTTTGATGTCTGTACTTCAGACAATCACAGCCGTGGTAGTTTATCTATTTCTTTTCATAGTTAGTGGAGAGAAAGAGGAACTTACAAGGAAGCATCCTGCCCATTTTGCGTATCTGCTTGAGATAAGGTGAGAAGAGTTGTACATTTTGGACTCGTTGTTTGTGAAGGGGACCAGGAGGACATATGCCTGGGTCAGATGAGTCCCCCCCTCAGAGGGGAGGATGAATTTACCTTTGAGTTTTCAGTCTTTTGGGGACCATGATGATCAAGACCAAGGAACCTTTCAAGACAAAATTTTTTGCAGGAAGAGGCTTCTTTTTCTGAAATTACAGAAAATGTGACTTGAAACGTTGGGATTCCAAGGAGAAGAAAGGGAGGAGATGGTGCTTATTATTTGGTAATTTTTTTTAAGAAGGGTAAAATTCATTGCTGAAAGATATGTTATTTTTGACCTTCAGACACATTACTAAAAATACTGAAGGATATAATATATGGATTAAAAACAGTTAATGGCAAGTTGGTCTTTCCAGTGAAATAACTGATAAAGCTGTTCAATAATTATGTAAACAGCTGTTAGTACAGAGAGTACATACTCAAAGTTAGTGCCATTTTAAAGTAAAATTGGGTTTGGGTGACAAAAATTTAGATCTGTTTCCTGACTGCATACGTAATACAGATATTTTAACAGTACTTTTTGCTCTAATTTGTGCACAACAGCATGTGTTTGTCTACAGCAGTAAATGCAAGTAAAGTAACAGCCATGATGAAAAAAAGAAAAGCTTTAAAAAATAACCTTCCTTTATTTTTTGATAAATGTTATAATTTAGAATAAGATAAAACATGCAATTAAAAATATCCAGGTGAATTAAAACATTTTATTCTTATCTCTGGCACCACTGGGTTTTTTATTTTTGTTGGGGGGAGGTGTTGTATTTTGGTTTTAATGTCAATCCCTTATAGAACCTGGCATTATGCAAGTTTTCACTTCTGAAGCTTTGGTGGAATACCACAGTGTTTTCATTTCTTCCTAAGTGGGGTCATTTGTGGGAACTTGAGAGGAAAGCAAAAATTATCAAAGGAAAACAGAATCAATGTTGTAAAAAAAAAAAAAAAAAAAACAACAACAAAAAAAAGAAGACATTCATAGCCAGGGGTTGAGACAAAATGCAGGATTTTTGCTTAGCTACACCCACAGTGCTATAGAAAATATGATCTTTAGTGTTTCACAGTCTTATGAAACACTGAAGATGAGCCTTTTTGAGAGAATCATACCAATATTCAAATATAGCACAGACCATACTGTGAAAGCTTCATCAGTGTAGTAGCAACTACGTTTACCTACCTTTCTACTGAATTTCACTACTTTGGCTGCAGCAGAATCCATTAAACCCAAGAGCTAGAAGAGTGTGTGGGTTGAACAGTTGAAAGAAAGGCACGACCCTGCAAGGAGGTTATTTTTCTAGAAATGAAATGTGCCAGTGTCACAGTTTTGATTTGGTGCTGCAATTTCTCTAGTAGCTTTTCCAGCTCCCCAGTCTATGAGGGGGACAGTGATTTGCCTTTGCATGGGTCATTGAGCTCCAGAGCTGGTTCTGCTCCTGCTGACTTTCATCTATCACCAGGGATGCCTCTAACTGTGTTTCCTGTAGTGAGGAAATTCTCATCAAATAATTTTAGAACCCATCTCTGTATGCCTTTAGAACATTTCATGGATGCCCTCTGTAACCCCTCCGTTGCTTTCAGCCAGCTGGCATTTTTTGAGAGTGCCGGGCAGAGATACTGCACTTATAACCTTGGTTAGAAACCAAGGACTTCTGAGGCTGCCTTTGGCTTCTGTGTTTGTAGGGGAACATCCAAATGTATAGCTTTCATTTTCCAACTGATGATGCTGGGATATGAGTGGGTGTTCGTGCCATCCTACCTAAATGAACACTGTATCCAGACAGTGGCACAGCCCCCTCTGTAATCAGTGTAGATGAAGTTAGTCTTTTAGGGAAGAGCAGCAATCCCAATTGTGCCCAGAGCTGGTCAGTATGACCAGTCCTTCGGTTCCTGGGTGTCACTGTCTTGCTCCCTAGCCTGTTGTTGAGCCCAAAGTAAATGACCTAGGGGGCAGCTGCTCCTGGTGTCACAGCTGGCCAAACATGCCATATTTGCTGCTTCAATGGGACCAACAGGCAGAATTCAGCAGCATTGGTTCCCTCCTCTCCTGGTGGGGAGCCAAGAGCAGAAGATAAAATGGTACAAAAGGCAGCATTCCCTGGGGGTGTTTGGACTCCTTAAGCAGTGTACCCTGGGGGAGGGTCTGTCCTGCAGCACACTGCGTCCGGAGATGGACAGGCACAGCCCACCCTCCTGACCCCACGAGCTGAATACCAGGGTGCTGGTGTACTTCAGTATCATAAGACACGTACTTCAGGGAGCCCCTGAGCTTTGAGGTTCAGTTTACTAACAGGAGATAAGACCAATGAGCTTTTCCAGGTCTGGGTGGCTTGTACTTGTCAACAGCTGGGATTCAGCATCACCTCAAAAGCTATGGGATGGTACGGCACCACTGATACCTATATGATTTAACCCTGATGCTGGAGCTGCTCTTAAGCTGCTTGCAAGCAGCATGTTTCTCATAAAGCTCCACAGTGATCACTCCTGCAGGACAGTCAAATTTCTTTTCCTGGCAATGGCAACAACTTACACACTGCCCATTCTTCTTCGTGCCATAATAGAATTATATTTTGATGCATGAGCTTGTCAATAAATACTCACCTATTTGTGGGGTCACATCACAGCAATCTTACACCACTGCAGCATTTTAAAATCCTTTGAATTATTTTATTTTTTTTTTAAATGGACACAAATTATGTACCTAATGTTTGTTAAAGATGTGCAGAGCAAACCAAATTTTATATTAAGTAACTATTTCTGACCTGGCGTATTTATAGTATTAGCATTTTCGGAGCTTTTGCAAGAGGACTAATGGCCATGAGGTGATAACTCATGATCAAATGTATTAATTTTGGAAATAAATAAATAACTTTTAAAAGCCCACAGGCTGAAACTGTTGTTAACAGTCTCATATTTGTTTTTTTCTGTGCAATTACAAGAAAAAACGTAACACTGATCCTGTAGTTTTAATAAATTTGCATTTGTAGATAAAATACCCCTGCCCTGTGATACTCATTTATGTTCAGGGAGATCTTTTCCTCCTTGCAGATGTTATGAAAAAGTGCGTAATTAAACAACTACCATTTCTCTCTAAGTTTGGCTTCATTTGAGTGAAGATATTCAAGAATAATAACGTTTGTTCTGATGTTAAAGTTGATTTGGAGGTGAAATAAGATCAACTGAATTAATATTACTTTGGTTCAGAATAGGAGGGTCTGTGTAAAAGTTCATGCAGTTGAACTAACAGACTAAATCCATTCATCTTAACTTTCTTGAGCATTTCTAAGTAGACGAAGCTGAATTTCTTGTGTAGGATGGAGTGAGAGAATGTGTGTGAAAGAATTATGTTAGAAATTTTGAGATTCTTGAAGGGGAGACCTAGCACTAGGCAATTTTTAAAAACAGATTTTTTTTTCTACTTTTTATCTGGGTTTTCTTAATATCCAGGTGCAAATACCAGCTCTAGTTGAAGCTTAGAGATTTTGTTTTGGAGAAGAGTTGATGAATACAGGAGTCCTTTTTAGACAGATGCAGGAATGCTTCACATTTAAAATAATTGGTGTATTATCTTTTTTCTTATTTTCATAAAGGTAGTTTATTTACTTTTAATTTCTGTGAACAGCATTGGAAAACTTCATTTAGCTTGAATTTCTTGAAATGGTGTCTTCTCTTGCAGGTGCTGCCTTCTTCCACAGACCTTTCAGAGGCCAATGGGCAGCCAGAGGGTCATGAGACAAGCATCAAAGGGAACGGGATGGCTGGGTCAATACCTGCAGACTCTCAGCAAGAGGTGGATAGCATCCATAGTTCTTGCATCACTCCGAACATGTATGCTGGTTCTCCTATCAAATTAACAAGCCCAGAGAGGATCATAGCCTTGCATCGAGAACTAAGGCAAAACCATCGCAAAAATTGCCAGGTCAGTAAAAATTTTCTCATAGTTTTTAGTTTAGTGAAATCTATTAATCTCGGCACACATTTTATAGATCACATAGGTATTTGAATGATTGCTTCCAGAGATGCACAGTTGATTTTTAGTTTAAACAAGCTAACAATGATCAATGCTTAATGTTTTTCATCATACATTTTTTCCCCATTGTGTAGGAATGGCTTAGGGTTTGTAAAAATAATTAAAAGGTTATTAAGAAAGTGATTGGATGCTTAAAAAGAAAAAAAGTTGTTATGTTGCTCTTGTCCTACCTTTTTTCCTACAAGTCTTTTTTTTTTTTTCCAGTGATCCAATTATTCCTATGCCCTGAAGCTCTTTATAGTAATTTCCATTAACTGCAGGAATCCTGTTAAGAACAGAGCTGATCAATTGCAATTGCATTTGTGACAGTCTGCTGCTAAACTAAACACACAGGAGATTTTACCCTCTCTGAGAGAACATAACCTCTCCATAACTATATGAAAACGAATTTCAAGTA
The DNA here is from genome assembly GCF_017639655.2 of Falco naumanni. Classification (NCBI taxonomy): domain Eukaryota; kingdom Metazoa; phylum Chordata; class Aves; order Falconiformes; family Falconidae; genus Falco; species Falco naumanni. Next base: position 51,415,448 of record NC_054054.1, read on the forward strand.
TGCAATTACTGGAGCCAGTTAACTAGAGTAGTTACAAATACTACTCTATTGAATTCCCTTTATAATCTTGGATTAAAATAAATGTAACAAACCAAGGAAAAGCATAGTTTCTGGTTTTTGCATTAATAGTTGAAAAAATCATGCAAGATACTGAAATCTCCTTTTAGTTAAAAAATTTATTATACATTGAAATGGTGACTCAGAATTCTGATAGCATGTTAATTAGTCCAGGGGATATATGTGACATTCAAATCCAGTTTCCCAGTCATTTTCTCTATCGCAGTCGCATATAAAAAGGATCATTGAAAATATTGTCATAAAAGAAAATCATTATGGAGAGCAGAATGTAAGTAGCTCTTTGACTGACCCAACCTTTGTTAATGCAGGGAATTTTTATTGTGTATACATCACATGAGCTTTAATTAAATACCGATGAGAGTGTGACACAGGCCTACTGTACAATTATATGGGAACCTACATCTGAAATCAGCCATGGTGCATGGAGTGGCCTGTTTCCATGTAACATACAGAAACACACTGGGACGTCCAAGGTTATGTTTTCTTTCCTTCTTTCCTCCTCAGGTACCTTCGGTTGTCTCCTCCAAGTCAAATCCCAAGGCTGACTGCAACCTGCCCATGATCCACGAGGAACCCCCTTGGCCTCTGCTGTCAAGGATGAAGGATGCACTGGTGCCTCCGGAGCGTAATGCTTTCTGGGCCACGCAGGGGAGGGATCGGTTGTTGAAATGTGATGATGTATATTGGGGTCAAATCGGAAATCACCATGCAGGTGCTATTCCCCAGGGAACGAAACAGAGAAATGCTGTTATGAATAAGGCATGGCCCTCTAGAGAAAAAACAGATGGCTCAACCTCAGCTACCACAGCAAAAAGCTATTTGTCAGACGTGTTGTCAGCAAGTAATAAAGGTCGAAATCCCGTGGGGAGAAATCAGCTACACATGAAAGAATAAAACCTGCAGAAATAAAACAAGGTAAAGCATCTTAGCAATGTGATTTCCCCATTGTTACAGATGTACTAAAAACTTTGTAAAACAAAGATATTTTTCTGTTTAGCATGGTCTAGCAACTAGTTTGAGATGACTGGAGAAATTACATGAAAATAGCTGTCATAATTTCTGTGATCAAAATTTCTTTGAACATTTGAGGTCACTGAAGCCTATGGATTTTTCAGTAGCCAGGCTGCCTCCCCGTTTTTTTTCTCACTGCTTTTTTATGATTTGCTTTTCTGTTAACTGAGACTGTGAAACAATCTATTAGATAGCTGTTATATTTTATGTATAACCCATATCTTCAGTGTGTGGTGGCAAGTTCTGAAAGAACATCTGCCTCACATGACTGTTTGCTCTAGAAGTTAAGAAAATGTGGTGTCACAGACTTCCTAGAAATCCATTTTACAGAAATTGGTGGGTAGTTATGCTGTTAGTGTTTCTTCAGTGTCTTGTATTTTTTTTTTTTTGTTTTGTTTTTTTTAATAAGCTGACGTACAGCAGGATACTCAATGTATTCCTGCAGATGGTAACACCTGTAAAACAGCATGCTTCAGTTGTTACTTTTCAGTAACAAATTGCAGCTTAACTTGAGTAGTTTTACTGGATGTGTCCCTGATCGCTTCCTTCAGGTGACCACTTGGGCAGCACGAGTGCAGTAATGTCTGAGTTCAAGGGGTGGATGGTTCAGACTGCACCCTGGGCTGCCAAAGCCCTACACCTACAACAGGGAGAAGGGGATGCAGTGCCAGGCCACCTGCACTAGCACAGCTGTGGCAGTGCTTTCTCATAGTCTGGCTCAGAAATAGTTGTGTTCTGGGCTGCATGAACCTTTAATGGATCTTGGTTATGGGAGGGAGGAGAGAAGAGTGTCTGTGCCAGTACGTGTGTGTACTAACTCCAGTTGACTCTGGGAAGTTTAACTGAGCATAGTTGTAAATTCCCCAAAACACTGATTTATACTGGGATCCCACCAGAGTTAACACTTTTGGAAAACCTCTATTATTCACATCTCCCAGCTATCTTTATTTTTAATGACTTTTGTTAGAAAAGGGTGTTTTTAACACACAGTAATATGTGGTGCTGTTCCTGTGCTTTTCCTCTGCCACCATTGATTGCCCCAGCTGGTTCATAGTGCATTACTACTTTGTTTGATGCTGCTTTTTGGAAGCCAGAATCAAAATGACTGCTTTTGAAGAAACATTAATGCACACACTCACACTTTTGGGGGAAACCTGTCTCCATTTGCTCAGTAAGGTAGCAGTGCAATTGCTTACAGCAGTAACTGAATTGGTCTTCATCCGGCATGTCTTTAGTAAATACACACCAGATGCCAAAGGAAATAGCTCCTGGAAGTGATGTTTTGGAGCACTGTCTAAGCAGAGGAGACACCACTGAGGTTCCAAAATCTGGGCTTCTGCTTTCATGTGTCTTTTCTTCCTAATACCTGCCCAGCACTTCTGATAGTAGATATACCTGATACCCAGCCACCAGCTGTCTTGTCAAATGTTAAGATACTTTGATGTGCAAAACCACTCGTAAATATTTAACGTGGTAACTTTTACATTGATAAAATGATGCTTGAAGAGTTAGCACTTGCGAAAACTTTTTTGGAGCTTTATCTTGCTGACAGTGAAAAAGCCTGGTAGTTCAGTCTGGAGGTCAGATCATAATGCGTGAAGTGTGCTAATAAAATATGGGTGTTAATAATACCCTGTGATAAGAAGGTAGTAAGTCTTTGTTATCCTAGTGTAGCTATCTACTCTGTGATTGAGAGCGTAGTAACTTACCATGAAATTAAGCCTTTCTCAGTCCAGTCCCTTTCTATCAAAGGCAAGTATGGTTTATTTTAAACTATCAGTCTTCGTTTTAAGGTAATTAGGTTATTTGGCCCCATTCTTCCTTCTGCTGGAATTAATAATTTTCTGAACAAGGGCTGCAGACACACACAGGTGTAGATGGCAGACAGACATTTGCAAGCATATTACCTGCACTGAAGCACCGCAATGCAAAATGGACTCAAGCAATTCCTCAGGCAAATGGATTCTGTGCTGGCACTTTGTAGCTTTGCTTCACAAGTCAACAGATCTCAGTTAAAATCCTGCAGCTCCTTGTGTTTATAATTTGTTAAGACATTCATCCTACTAGAAAGCATCATTTATATTTGTGCAGGTGCCACAGTTGTCGTTTGGCCCACTGTTTTAGCTGCTCTTAATTTCTCTTAAGTAAAAATGTGAGATTTCAGACACTGCAGTGGTTTTCTTTAAACCTCTGTCCTACTCCATTTTTTCCCACTACTGAATGGGCAAATGAGAAGTGGTAGTCAGATTATGCCAAATAATGTGCCAGTTGATATACGAGAAGATCAGATGATGCATTGCACCAGGAAACAAGGTCCTTCAAATTCTTTAAACACAGTCATTTATAGAAACCAGCTCCAAGATGTACAGAGGCCGGATGGTTTGTATATTGGTGTCCTGCCAAGCTGAGGTCCTTTGGGATTCTGAGCTTGCTGAGTGACTCATACAGAATAATTAATATTGCCCTGTATTCTGTAAATGGTTTAGGGTTTTATGAAATTGAGGGTGATCAGTAGCAATGTGCTTACAGCACGCATCTGAACAGTTGACTTGTGTTGAGTCACCTGTGATCTGCTGTTTGTCATCCATCGACCCACCCAAGTCAAGCACATTAACCATACTTGACTGAACAGTCAGGACACTTGGAAGGAGGCTGGATGGCAGCATGCTTCCTACCAACAGATGTCACTGAGCCTGCTTCCCATGCAGACTCTTCTGCTTACAAAGAACAGCACAGAAAACTCTTAGCTAGGATCGATAGTTCACATCAAGTGAGTGTTTATTAATGTATTCAGGCAATATTTGCCCAGTTCTTATTTTCTGTACTTGAACTCTCCAGTACTAAAGTCAAAATATCTCATTTTAGCAGCAAAGTAATCTCTGTTCCCTCTAGTTTTAACAGAAGTATTCCTCAGAAATAGAATATAAGTGCAATGCATGGAATTAGAAATCTGAAATGGTACCATAGTGCTTTTTAAAGGCCATGTGAAAAATAAATTTCAAAAAGGAAACTTAGTGTATCTGAGCCTACAAATACATGGTAAAGTAGTTTGTACCCTCTTTGTAGGGAGGAACTGAAATCTGACAATCAGAAACCACTGAAAGGAATAGCCATTCTCGTATGACAGGTAAAAAAAAAGGGGGGGGGGGGGGGGGGGGGAAGGAAAAAGGAATTCATCGCTTTCTCCCAACACTGAACAAGCAGGTTTATGGAATCAAAAAAACCTAATAATTCTCCTGCACTTGTGCTTCATCTATTTTGCTTTCCCCTGGTAGGAGAGGGAACCTACTGCCAGTTTTTATGTTCAGATGAAAAGAAACAGAATACCTACAATGACACAATGACACATCATGTGTATTTTAAAGAAAGTTCTCTTTAGTCAATGCAATTCTTGTATTAGATGACTACTTCTATTCCTCTTATTTTTCAGGAAAACAGCATCCATAATATTTAAAAAAATAATAAATTACTCTGTATTTTGTCTACACTCACCTGTGCATGCAGTCTTACTTAACTACCAAAAATTCATTATAGAGGTTCAAAAGGTAAAGTCTGTTGCCAGTTACATTTTAGAAACATCTAAACAGACATGGTTTGGTCATAATTGGTGGAAGGGTCTGCATCCCTCTTTGAGAACTGGTCTGCTAGAGAAGGCCTGAAAGGCGCTGGAAACTAGGGAAGAAATCAGGACTCAGTGTCTTTAAAGTAAGCGCCGATGTCTGCTCTAGTTTCTCCTGGAGATTAAACATTTGTAGAAACTGCAGGCTCTGGAAGCCTGCCACTCCCCATCTATTGCTTATCTTGTGCTGTGAAAAGCTTTTGTGCACAATAGGGATTTGAGGATCAGATCTGATGCTCAGCCCATGCTAACTTGGTACCCTACTCAGGACTGATACTTGTATGGGTCAGAACAAAAACAAGTTGCCCATGGTTAAACATTCTGTAGTCCTTAATAAATTGTGTTTCTATTTTTTGGGTAGCAATTCTGATTTGTAAAAGCACTAATATCTTCTTAGTAGCAGCCTTTTCATTTAGCCCTTAAGCTGATGGATATTAAAGCTCCTAATTAAAACCAGATAATGCATGAAAGATTTCTACAGTGCAGACCTTCCTCTTAAGGCCCGATTAAACGAAGAAACTCCCACATCTGTTTGTACAACTATATTCTCAGCAGGTCAGGCAGCTGGTAGCATGGATTTAAGTCCATCTTTCTTGCATGAGCTTTTTCTTGGGAATAAAGAGAACACGAAAGGCTAGGACAGAAAATGGAGTATTTCAGAACCTTTGGCCTGTTACATTTAGCTAGGAATATTGTCTTTCCGCAATCTGGGGCTCTGATCCTGTCAGTCAGGATAATGGTGAACCCTAGAATAATGTGTTCATTTACATATGAATATGTACATATTGTTTATGTGCATACACATATATCTATATATTATTGCATGGGGCTGACATAAATAAAGGTAGGATAAAATAATGGGGAGAAGTCCTTTTCCACAGATCTTTCTCTCTCTTCTCCCCTTCCCCCTTTCATTTTTCCTCTCTCTGTTGGGATTTGCTAATAGCGGTAGGGACATGAGAAGAGGCTGATTTGTTTATTTTTTTTAAATTATTATTTTAAAGAGTGAATTTCAACCTTAAGTTAAGAGGAAATAAGACTATGCAGTGGAAGTTCTGGTTGAACCTTGACTCTACTGCAGGTTAAAATCCAGGTGTGTATCAATCTATCTTCCCTCTCCCAAATGCATCAGTTTCCATGGGAAGGCAGCTCACTCGCACGCTCTGCCTGCCAGCCCGAGTGTAGATGGGACCAGGGCAAGGGGGGGCACTCACCCTGGAGCACCTTAGCTCCCATTGCCTCTTTTGCTGCTGAAAGAAGGGATTAAAAAAGATCTGTGGTTGTATAAAATATTCTCAGTACATTTTTGCCTTGCTTTTTTATGCATAAACTATTGCACCTTTACTGGTTTGGAGTTAGGCAGCAGGGAAAATACCAGGTTCCCACCGTGGAAGCTAGGCTGCCTTGTGCCCGTGTTGAAGATCTCTCGAACATGTAGCCACTATCCTATTCCATGCAATACAACCTGTCTGCGTTTGGAAAGCTCAGTGCTGTGTGGAAAGTCCTGGAGAGAACATGTTATGGCTGGTGAAGTAAGCAGCCCTTAAAAAGAAGGGGGCTGGGGACGGGTAGGAAAAAAGAGCTGGAGGATCCCATTACAGATGATGGGTCAGGTTCACCAGGGTGCCACAGCAGCTCGGTTTCAGTCTGGTGATCCAGTGCAGCTGGCTTCCCAGGCACTGAAACAGAAATGCCCAAGCCATTAGTGAATCAGGTCAAGTATCTAAGGATGGAGAGAGAGTTCTTTTTGTGGTGGGTTACTGGGAATATTTCATTGACAGTTACTCAGAAATTAAGATGTTATCTGTTCTGCATAGCCACTGAATTTTTGGTCACAGTGTGAGAACGTGGGGCGGAGTAAAGGGGAATTTCAGCAAAGGATTCCTCAAAGATCACTTGGGTCAGACTTGTAGTAATTGTATTTGGACAAGAGTGAGAAGCTTTCAAGCGCGCAGCCTTTCAGCATATGGCTGTCTGGCAAAGCCTTCTTCAAGTGAGAAGTTCCTGGAGCACATTATCGATTTTTGTAACAGGGCTCCGAGGCTGAAAGTTGCGAGCTGTTCTTTCTCACCCTTAGTGAAAGCCGCAGCTAAAAAGGGAGGATGTGGCCGTCTCTCGTTGCCCTCCCTTGCCCCCACCATCTGCTGGGTGCTGCCTCTCTGCTTTCCCATCTGTGGGCTGGGGACTCTGTCTCCCAGCAGCTGCATCTTTGTTTCCAGCTGGCTGCAGACAGGTCCTGCTGGTGAGCGGGCTTTAGCATCTTGGGGTGAGGGTGCCAGGCTGGAGAGTACCCCTCATTTGTGGCTGTGCAGGGAGCTCTGCCTGGGGGGCATAGGGCTGCTCTTGTCTCTCAGAGGAGCTGGTTTGTAGGAGAAACTGCACACCCTCATGTGGCTGCTCTGTGGAGGCAAGGGGCTGCAGTCTGCTCATCTCTGCCACCCTTACAATTCCACATGCCTTTTCGGTGCCAAGATGCTGTGGCTTCCGAATGAACAGTTAGTTAGAGATCTTGTGTGGATGGTGGATCTTTTGCAAGTGGCTGTTTATCGATGAGCAGACAGGTTGTCTGATGTACGTGAGCTGGGCAGAAATAAAGAATAAATCTACTTTATATGGCTCCTATATGATCTAGATACCTCATTATTTTGCAAAGCAAAAGTGTACTGTCTGCATCCTATAGCTGGTGAGAAGTGTAGAGAAGCCAAGGTCCAACGGCTTTAATTAAGAGCACACTGAGCATTATCAACGCTAAATTAAGGCATGGTCTCCAGGAGGGCAATTCCCAAGTCTGACCTGGAAGGTAGAGGCCTTGGTTGTGTATTTTTTATGATGATGGCTGCAGAGGTTTTCATCCTCTAATTTATGTCTCATAGATCATCACGGCCCTGGCTCTATTGCCTCCCATCCACTAACAGAAATTGCCATCTCCTCAAACCTGTCAGTGTGGCTGTCAAGCGATAACTCCCTGAAACCATTTATGTCAAAATGAACCTGCTAAAGGGCAGGTGACCACAGAATGAGCTCTGCAAGTAGTTCTGGGGAAATAGCAGTGTGTGGCAGATGGCTGGCTCTGAGTGAGTGTTTGAGAGAGGGTATTGGAGGCAATAACCTCTTCAGATTTTTGAAACCTAAGAAACACAGCTGCAGCTGGTGTGGACAAGTATCCCAGTGTGTTAGGTGATATGAATTGCATTCAGAATAGAAAGTACCTTGTGTGATGATGCTTAGAAGAGCCAGAGAAAATCACTGCTTTTGTACCCGACATGTGCATCTTTCCCAGAGCATCATGTTCCTCTAGTCCCCCCCTTTAGATATCTCTGTGAACCTGGGATTTGCACTGACTTTTGCATGCGGACGGACAATTGACTCGATGCTTCCTGGTTCTTCTTGGGTGACACAACATCTTTACTAGGCTACAGAATTAAGCTCTTTATTGCTTACAGCTCAGCCAGCTTTGCAGACCCTCACAGCAGTGACTGTCAGATGTCTGGCTGCCAGGCAGGGAGCTTGTTATCACGTGTTTAGGAGCAAAACTTAATTCATGCTGTAGGGAGTGTGATTCCTTGAAACATGTATGTCTGAGTTAGTGTCCTGGGGTCCCTGACAATCATGAAGAGAAATCAGCACTTGAACTACAGGACAGGATCCATCTCATCATAATGTATATCTAAAATAGGCAAGATGATCTGCATTCTAGGGGTGCCTTTTTCAACTCAGACTATGAAGATGAGTGGAGGGGGACTGCCTCAGATGTCAGCTCTACACTGCAGAAGAAAGGGAGGGTGATTCCCATCTAAGGTACTGTGACCAAGGTCATATGGAATTTGGTTGTGGCAATTCGGTAGTGCCTTGCAGGACCAAGACTTGAAATCTTCCTCCTGTATCCTAGGTGACTGCTTTGAACACTGGACTAGCTTTCTTGTAAGAGACAATGGACATAAACACTTGGGAACTTCTCTTTTGTGTTGTTCTAGCTTTTTTTTTAATGTTCTGCCTGAGGACTTAATTCTTGGTACTTATACCTTGGATTAACTATATAGTTTTGTCTTAATTTATAGTCACCAACTCTGGATTCACTGTAAGATACTGAGGTACCAGTTTGTAAGTATATTAAATAGGAAATAAAACATGTATGTATATCTGCAGGCTTGTTGACCTGACAAATTCTCCTGAGGCCCCAGGAGATCAGAGACACCATTCATCGAGTGAGGCATTGAGCATATGCCAGGTCTAGTGCTAATACTTGGGAGCTTTTGCATAAAAATAAGCCGGATTCACTGTTCTGTGTCTGTGAAATGTGTGCTCCTCCTCAGCTGCACATGCTTCCTTTTGAACAGTGTAAATGAGGACAGTGCAGAAGAGAGGGCAACAACTTATAAAATAGTGTATTCAAACACATGGTTTCAGCCCGAGCTGTGGAGAGTTTTCTTCCCTGGATTAGTACCTGCAGGGCTGCCATTCTCCTGGGAAGTCACGTAAGCACGTGTGTTTCCTTCAGAGGGCTTCTGACCTCTTTTGTGGTGTTCTTCTTAATTTCTGTGTCCTAAGTAAGGTGATATTAAAACAAATCCTTGTTGGTATGCTTACTTGGGAGCTTTACAGAGTGTAAAGGAGGGGAAGTAGTTTCTGCCGCTCCTAAATTGAAAGTAATTGTTCAAATTCCTGCAAGTCTCCAGAAGATGACATGCCTGCTTAAGAATGAGCACTGCTCTTTACAGTGGCAAACAGGATGCTGGGGACAGAAAATGTGATTGTGAGGACACATCTTTCACTTTAATAAACTATTTTGAGAAGGTGGCTCTGCCTCAGTTTAATAGGAGTCCTTGGGGAAAAAAAAAATCTAAACTCTAACATGAAAACAAACACTCCTATTTTGAAACAAACATACTTCTGCAGTACTGGGGTACGTTGTAAATTAAGCCTTTTATAGACAAATGAGATATGAATAAGACAATTGCCTTAGCAGTATTATTAGGAGTAATAACTTCTGTTGTGGATAAATCTGACCCTTTTTGAATGTAAAAATATTTTATTTCTGAGCCTAGCTTTTCCCTTGGAAGAGGTTGTCTTGTCTGTAAGACTTATCTGAAATGTCCTATTATGAATTACCACTTTTGAGCTCTGAGTTGAACAGAGATCGCAGTGACATATTGTTTTGCACATCTCACCTGGATACTCTGGAAGATAACACTGGGGGCTCCTTCCTGCTCCAGAACGATTGTTTAGGGACTAATTGCCAAGTCACAATGTTGTACAAAACGTCTGAATCTGCTTGCCAATATCCTCCCTGATTTTCGATGGAAGGAACTGCATTTCCATCTGTGTGCTTTACATTGGGACCCCTTTACACAGGGGTCTCCCCTCCCTGGGCAGAGAGTTTATACTGCTCCCACAGTCAGTGCACCTGGCGTGTGTTCCTTTGGCAGCACAGCCATTACATCCCCAGCCATTGCAAAGCTGATACCTACCCATCGACACTCAAAGAAAATAAAACATCAGTCATATGGACTTCAGGCCCTGGGAGCTGCACTGCTGCCTTCTGCACTGGAAGCCATGGGATCCTTGGTATTTTTGCATTGCTGCAACTGAACTCAGTGTCATCTGTTAATGACCACACCATTAAAAAATCAACTTCTAATTTATTGCCTAATTTATAAGCCCACCTGATAAACCCGTGACACAAGTTGAACTCATGTTCAATGTTTAATGTGAAGTAAAAGGTAGTGTTTCGTGGCCCAGTTAGATTAGATGCTCTTGATCTAATCCTGTCACTCAGCCACAGCTGTTAACAGGTTTATGTCCTTGTAAAAGACTGTACCTGTGCTGCTGGAGGTTTTCAGACTAAAAGAAAATCACATTATAACAAAATATATAGTCAGAGCTTATATAACTCAGTAGGATAAGAGATAAACATCCATAAACATAATCAGAAATTTCTAGGTAGATATGTTTAAATAAATAGGATATTTACCATGTGAAACATTATGGAGGTTTTTCAAAGTTGTAAGAAGGAATTAGATATCCAGATTTCATTGCCTTTCCATTTTAGTTGGTAACTAGCTCCTCTTATGTCTGAAAATGTCCCCTAAATTATTGAATTTGATTATACATGTCATATATAATCATATAGGGCTAAAGATGAGGATTTTTTGTGATTTTTAAATTCTGGTTTTTTTCAGTGCAGATTTCCAATTGAAATACCTACTCATGGGGCAGTATAGATAAAAGCAGCTAAAGAACCTCAAGGTGTTTTTTCTGGGACTTGGTAATATTTACTTTGGTAACACCTGGCAAGTGATAGTGCTGCTGAAAAGGTTTTTCATCACCCTGGGCTTCAGGAAGTGGCTGCGGAGCTAACTGCCACACTACAGGGACAGCCTCAATCACGTGTTGGGTTGAATGGTAATTAACACATTCCAGAGACGTTAAATTAATGTTCCCTTTAGGAAGGACACTTTTCTTCTCCCCCTTTTTGTGTGACACGATCAATCAGGGAAACCTTTGATACAGAATATTTTGAGCGAGCATACAATAAATAATATCCTCTTGACTGCACTCAAAAAAAAAATCAGAAAGAGCTTTCCTGGTGTAATGAGCAATAAGTAGAACAAAGATCATTTGGGAATGAAATGTAGCTGTTTGATCCATTTGATAATTTCCATCTGGATGGCATTTGCTTCCCTCAGCAAAGGGAATGGGAGCTGCCTAGTTCTAGGCAATCTGTTCAGTTTCTTTTATGGAAAAGGACAGTTTAGCTATTCCTTCCATATGGGCATACATTATTACATCTAACAAACATGTTGTTCATCTTTCTTTTTTTTCAGACCCTCTAAGAAGTTTTAATTCCTGGGTGGGATGGGATGGGGGTTGAATATCCTCTTCCCCGCAACCCCCCTCAGTAATCAATAAAGGAGGGGAAAGATCCCCATTGTTCTGTATAGACAGGTGCTAGTTAATGTACTAAAACAAAATAAACTTTGCTTGAGGGAGCAGAAAGCAAGATAGCTGTAAGAATACCAGAATAGTCATTGTTCGTCTGGGCCTGAGGATGCTGGAGGAGTAAAGATCTGCAGGTGTTGGCTCCCTGCTACCATGGGACCCGAGTCATGCAATCTGCCATAAATTAAGCAAGTTCTATCTCAGGATTCCACCTCTAGAACAGTAAAGTATTCTAAACATTAAAAGAATCATTATAATTGTAATGTCATCTCGGGTAACCAAAGAGAAACTATTTTCTTAGTACAATGAGATAACACTGGTTAATTTTGCTTTTTTTGCCACTGTCCCGGGACTACTGAATCTTGCGCATTCTTAGGAGTTTTTTTCCAATTTGTGGTTTTTTTGTCTGAGGCAGCCTGTGCCCTTTGATTAGCTTTCAAGAAGACTTGCGTATCAGAGGGAATGCATCAGAGCTGCTCCACTGGCATTCTGGCTGGGCAGTGAGGTCTGCACCCTCACCAGGCACAGTCATTTCAGCATGAATTCCTGTTGCCCAAAATGTCATGAGGTACTCAAGTACAATAAGCACGTAGGCACTGGTGCTTTGTTCTTGGAATACTTTTATTTGAAAAGCAATTCTGTCCTCGGCATCATAATTATTTTGGAAGTGCTGATGTTTAAAACCTTTGAAAAAGCACTGAAATTTCTTCCTGATATCCCTATGCATAAAGGCAGTAGGAATTGCTGGTTTCCTGGTTGTAGTTTAAGACAACAACCTTATTTTCTTTATGAAAAGCAAGCTTAGAATTCTTTTTCTTTGGCAAACACACGTGATGTAGTCCTGCAGAAATGGATTATTGCATGACCGCATGAAGCCAAGGAAAGGGGCAAAAATTCAGAAAAGGATATGGCGCAGTGCCTGGTGTTTTAGGGCCACACCTCCTTCATCCTTTTCTTACTAGTAGAGCTTAGATACTGCTTGTCTCTCTCTTGCTTTGGTGTGAGGTGCTGGGCTTTTTCAGCAGTGAGTTTGACTTTTGCCATACCGTGCCCAGCATCCCCAGTGGGTGCTGCTGTTGCAGGTGTGCCCAGGCAGCTCAGCTGTAATTTCATCCACGGAATGGTTCAGAGTTAAAGCAGCCTTTTGTTGCTGCCACCAATAATCGTTTGCTCTATCAGCAAAAAGTTGCCACCCTTACATGAGATCCATGAGAACATGGATAGCTTCCAAATGTGCTAATTGAGCAGCAGAGCTGTGATTTTTGCAGCAATTGCTCCTTAGCATTTTGCACCTGGAGTTGGTTTTTAATTTTCATATTTATCAAACAGCTGTAAATTGAGACCTCTAGCTTGCAAATACTTTCATGATCTAAAAAAGTCTGTGAAGGATGATTACACTCCTATTTCAGTGGCATCTTACACCAATTCAGCTGAAGTTCAGTTAGGGACTGATTCTCAGAGGATTTCAGTGCCTCGGCAATCAGACATTTCATCAGTAAGTTATAAATTTTGGATTTCAGTGCTTAAGTGTTTTTTTTCCATTCTCCTTGCTACTTGTTGGAAACAAGTAACCTGAGAAAGAGCAAACCCTGACTGCTTCCATGGCGGATTTACAGTGAGTCCAGGCCATAACACTCATGTTTGGGATGTGCAATCCAAAAGACAAGCACAATTCCTAACTTCCAGAAAAGGCCCTTTTTTCCTTGTTCTGACCTTTAACAATCTGCACCAGTGAACAGAGTAATAGGCGGCTGGTAAGAAGGCACTCAGCTCTTTCACAGACTCCATCTGATGTGCCTCCAGCGTGAGAAGGGGGATCCAACCAGATCTCACCTGCCAGCTCCCCAGACACAAGGTTTTGCCGGTAGAGTGAAACCAGAAGTTCTCTCTGTTGAGAAGTTTTGAGATTTCTTGGGGCTGGAAATGAAGGATTTAACTTTAATTCCAGGCTGGCTTGGCTGTCCGTCTCCTTCAGGAGTGCTCCTAAACTCTCCCAGTGACAAGAGGTGATGAAAAAGTGTTGGTCAGGTTCCTGGTGACATGGAGTCTCATTATTTATGATGTCCACAAGCCACAGCGAAATTACTAAGGATTTAAGCCTAGTAGGCTGAGTTGGCTGAAAGTCTTTCTTTAATTCTCCCTTTAAAGGAGGTGAGGAGGGACAGGAAAATTATGTAAGGGAAGAAATCACAGAATCACAGAATGGTCAGGGTTGGAAGGGACCTCTGGAGATTGTCTAATCCAGTCCCCTGCTAAAGCAGGTTCTCCTACAGCAGCTTGCACAGGATCACGTCCAGGCAGGTTTTGACTGTCTCCAGAGAAGGAGACTCCACAGCCTCTCTGGGCAGCCTGTCCCAGTGCTCTGTCACCCCCAAAGTAAAGAAGTTCTTCCTTATACTTGGATGGAACTTCCTGTGCTGCAGTTTGTCCTGTTGCCCCTTGCCCTGTCGCTGGGCACCACTGAGAAGAGCCTGGCCCCAGCCTCCTGACACTCGCCCTCAAGGTATTTGTAGACATTGATAAGATCCCCTCTTGGTCTTCTCTCCTCCAGGCTAAACAGCCCCAGCTCCCGCAGCCTTTCCTCATCAGGGAGATGCTCCAGTCCCCTCATCATCTTCATAGCCTCTGCTGGACCCTCTCCAGTAGTTCCCTGTCCCTCTTGAACTGGGGAGCCCAGCCCTGGACACAGCACTCCAGACGTGGCCTCACCAGGGCGGAGCAGAGGGGGAGGATCAGCTCCCTTGACCCACAGGCCACGCTCCTCCTAATGCACCCCAGGATGCCACTGGCCTTCCTGGCCACCAGGGCACACTGCTGGCCCATGGGCAACTCCACTGCCCACCAGGACTCCCAGGTCCTTCTCCTCAGAGCTGCCTTCCAGCAGGTCAGCCCCAGCCTCTGCTGGTGCATGGGGTTGCACAGTGCAGGACCCTACAGCTGGTGGAAACAAGAGTCCACCCAGGAACAGAAGCGGAGGCTGGTAGAAAAAGAGATGAAGTTGTGTTGAGGCAGAAGGGCTAAAAGGAAAATAGACCAACATGTGTCAGGCAGGACAAAGATTTGAACCTGAATCCCTGTTTCTCAATTCTGTTGATTAGGTTTTATAACTCTGTGTATATTCTTGTTTCTTACCACATATTTAATTCTTCAATAAAGCATAGTTAAAGCCAGAAACATCACGATTTGTGGTGAGGATACAAACAGCTTCCTCCAGTGATGGAGGGGGTTTTATGCTGCTGAATGACCCATATCAGAAACAAATACTTGAAGTACTGGAATTACTTGTCTTTCTCCACATTGGTGTTTCCATGGGGTATTTTCAGTTTGTTGAGGGAGCAAAGCACCAGAAATATTCTGGATTGCCTTGTGTGTATGTTGCTCATGTAGTGAGTATAAAGGGAGGAAAAAAATTATTAGATTTATTCAGGGTACACTTTAAGAAGCAAATGTCATATGATGCATTAAGCTATTCTTTAAAACAGGAAAAAAAGTGGATGTGTGGAGTCTCCTGTTCCCCAAAGTTTCAAGAACTCATGGCTGAGAAAGTTAACACATTTATTTCTGATGTGAAATTCAGTCTCACCGTGCTGGAGGCCTTTGTACCTCCACAGCACACAGTCAGGATTAGAAATGTTCTGGTGGGTTGGCCCAGATGGGGAAGCACACGTGCCTGGCTGCCTGGAGCCCAGGTCCTGAGGGACTGCTTGGGGAGGGGAGAGGCAGTGGGTCAGAATGAAGAAACAGATGTTGTCTAGGCAGGAATTCCCATTCATTTTGTTTACTTACCTGGTTGGTGAGGAAACCCCGTGACAACATACGTTTTCAGCTGATAGCCCTTTCATAAATTAGCTGTGACAAATGCAATCCCTTGTTTCCCATGGAGAGAGCTGACGTTTGTTAGTGCTGTGTCACTTCAGTTGCACTTGTGGATCTTTTTTTCTCTTTCTCTGAAAGTAGATTTAAATGAGACAGAAGTAGTATCTGGTTAGCTAACACAGAATTAAATTAAACATAAATTAAACAGCCAGCTGAGATTTCCTTCCTTTGCCAGAGCCCTTAGAGCTCTCTTTGTGCTCTTTAAGGTTTTATCCAGACAGACTGTGTTTTTTTCAATCCTGGTGGTGTGTGACAGTTGGATCTGGCTAATATCTACACCCTTAATGAGTAATTAAAGCGGGAAGCATCATTAAGAATTTATTTTATGCCTTGAAGCCTTTTCCAGACCCTTTTGTTATGAGATAAGAGCGGCTACTGCTGGCAAGAGGGGCTTCGCTGCGCAGAGTTGTGGCAGCGCAGGGGCTGTGCAAGCTGCACCTGTGTGGCACCCTCACACACACTGGCACTGGCGGGGGCGGGGTGGGGGGGGTCGCTGGAACAATTAAGTTACAGCAGTCAAAGTAGGGGTGCAGTTACGTTAGGCATAGTTTCCTAAAAATTGACTTTATTCTTATTATTATACACCCTCATGTATTCTGCAGGCATGTTCTAGAACACAACTAGTGAAGGCAAATAGCAAAGTGGTGTTTCTCATGCTTAGAGAATGGAAACTTGCTTGTGGGTAGAGGGATAGAAGCATGCTTGTGGACAGAAAAGAAAGATCCATACAAACCCATGAACCAGCGGCTGCAAGCAGATACCCTGGGGAAAAGAAGAGGGCAAACTCATACTCAAAGGCTTTCATCACTTGCTGCTCAAGGACATCCTGAAGCAGAGCTGGTTTCTAATCATTCAGTGAACCTGATGGATTTTTCTTCTACGGGATTGTCAGGTCTGTCTCAAACCTGCATGAACATTTTTCTATTTGCAGTATGCCATGGAAAGAAGGTCCACCACTTAATTACATCTTAAGAACCACTTTGTTATGAACCTGTTACCAATTACTGCACCGTGGCTCTTGTCATTCCTGGCTTCTCTCTCCACTTAGATATACTTTTACCCAAGAATCAGTCTTCATTCTGGAGTGTAAGATCTGCACAAGAATCTATCTGGCAAACAGCAGCTTTGT
Source organism: Falco naumanni (assembly GCF_017639655.2). Classification (NCBI taxonomy): domain Eukaryota; kingdom Metazoa; phylum Chordata; class Aves; order Falconiformes; family Falconidae; genus Falco; species Falco naumanni. The sequence continues at coordinate 51,432,100 of NC_054054.1, forward strand.
TTACTGTTAACTTTTTTTGTAACTTTTGGACTCAGATTTCCAAAGCCATTTCAGACCATATATAAAGTAAACATTTTTGAAAAGTCAGAAAACCTTTCTTCTCCAAAACAGAAGGCTTTGATGTAAATGGGATCTTATTATTCTTTCTTTCTTTCTGAGTAAGAGAAAGTAGCCACTGGGCCAATTCCAGAGACGAAACTTTTGGAATAATGGTTAATATTGCAAGGCGTGTTCCTTAGCAGAGCTTATAAGATAAATTAGGCAATGATAGGTAGTGGGAAGGTAGACTAAGTTAGGAAATAAATACCATTTCTTTTCTATTCCAGATAAGTGCATCCATTTGAATCATTTGACATTTGTCATGCTCTGTCTCCTCTGTACAACTCCAAAGTATTTTGCACTCTGGCAATCCTCAGCTTCAAAATTATTGTCTCAGGTTACTATAGACCAGAGTCTCTTCTGGCCAACTCTTTAAAGCTGTCTATGCACAACTAACATCATGCTTCCTCTTCCTGTTTCAGTTACTACCCACTCTGGAAAAACTTTTAAAGCTCAAGTCTTTATGTCTTTAACACATATTTCTACCCCAGAATGCCCAAATACTCATTCTGCTGTTGAATATTAAGTCAGACAGTCAGCCTTTTCTGGTTGAAATGTGGGTTTTCTCAGATTTCTTCCTTGAGAATTTAGCCGTTATTTTTTCAGATTTTTTTTTCCCATGCTATACTATTACACCTGCTTCTTTTCATTCACTATTTTACCTATTTAAGTCCCCTTTCATTAAATTAATTTTACTACAACATGTGATTTTGGTTTATTTTAATGTATTTTAATGAAAATTTTATTAGACTGCCTAGCTAATGCAGAAGATAGCAACTGACATGAGTAACTTAATGTTTTGCTACTAGTCAAAATATAGAATTAATAGGGAAATTCAGAGTATTGACAAGGAAGTGTTGATACTGGAAAGCTGTGTCCCTGTTGAAGCAAAGCATTTAAGGCATGTGCTGAAATTGCATTGTAACTTGAATGCTGTATTGGCCAGGGGGTTAACAATTGACTTAATAGTAAGAACTCAGATGAAATGTGCTGAACTGGGGACCCTGTTAAATTGACTTTACTCACTAAAAAAGATAAAAGCACCAGTGCCTGCATTTATGCTATGTCAGTGATCTGAAAAGCTAATGAAAATAGTATTCTTGCTGTATGTATTTTTTGTTTTCTCTGCAGGGATGATTTTGCCAGTTGATTTGGTCTATATTATTAAACTGTGGAGAGAAACAGCCTGATGGTTGGTTTGGAGAGATGGTGATGAATTAGGATGTTGCAATATGACTTTCACTGCAGAATACAAGGTAGGTTCAATGCAAATGAACACTTACTGTTTTATCTCAAAAGACATTAAATGAATTTTATGTAATTTTGATGCTAGTTTTTTGTATAGTTTCATTTAGATAGAGAAAACCCGGTATGCTAATTTTTAGGAGTGTTAATTTTCAAATACACCACATCGATCTTGAAACACTCAATAAAATCAATATAACCATTTCTGATGACAAACACAGATCTGACATTTTTTTGCACATGGTCACTGACATATAATCTATTCTGTTGCCTTACAAAAAAACCCAAACCACTAAGCCAGCAAACTAAGTAAAAATATATGTCATCATGATAGTTTTAAAACTATTTAAAATAGGTCAGTATAATTATTTTCAGCTGATATACCAAGTCTAATTATATTTCCTATCCACACGAGGAGGCTAGGTTTCTCATTCTTCATTGGTTCTGGTCCATCACAGGTTGTACACTGTTGCTGAGTCATCCAATTTGTGTCAACTATTTACCTGCCTCTCATGAACTGTGTAATGCTTGCTTCAATCACGTTCAAGTTCTCCACCCTCTTAAAACTAGCTCCCCTTTCACCATGCCTTTAAAATACAGCAGCTCTATTTTTTACTGAGGTACAGAGAGATTAAATCCAAGGTCATGTATAGTCTGTAGCAAACCAGAGTATCAAAGTCTAGTCTAAATCCAAGGGCAGTGCACTAAGCACTAAGCACTGGATCTTCTTTCATCAGGAAGGAAGAGTTGACCAATTAAAGGCCGACATGTAATTTTAATGGGAAATTGATTTATTTGTATTAAATAGCCTGGAGAAAAGGAGACTCAGAGGAGACATCATCACTCTCTACAACTACCTGAAAGGAGGTTGTAGGCAGGTGGGGCTCGGTCTCTTCTCACAGTTAACAACTGACAGGAGAAGCGGAAACGGCCCCAAGTTGTGCCAGGGGAGGTTTACGTTGGATATTAGGAAAAAATTCTTCACTGAAAGGGTTATCAAGCATTGCCCAGGGAAGTGGTTGAATCACCATCCTTGGAGGTATTTAAAGGATGTGTAGATGTGGTGCTTAGGGACATGGTTTAGTGATGGATTTTTGTAGTGCTTGATTATTGGTTCAACTTAATGACCTTAAAGATCTCTTTCAACCTAAATGATTCTATGATTCTAAATAGATTTAATGCTTGTGAAAAGTGCCAGGCTGATTACCTGGAAATTGCAGGAATCCTATATTCATCAATACATACAGTAAGTTATGTTGATATAGTTACTGTAAACCTGTGTAGGCTTGAAAGAGATACTTTTCTACAAAAATAAAAGTTCATAGTCCATACCTTGATCCTTTGTTTGCCTGAATGCTTAAATTACTGTTAATGGGGACACATGCTATTGGATTCATTAGGAGGGTCTGCGTACTTCTTTCCTACCTGCTGCTCCATCTTCCCCTATCACAAACAGAGAATTTCTTCACCTTCACAGTAAGTTCAACGTTTCCTCTGTCTGCCCCATGATGCCCCTTCCCCATTTCACTCCCTCCAGAGACCCTACAATACTGTTAACCATTTCTCATAGCTCCTGACAACTAGAGGACAGTACTTGCTGCAGCTCACCTGAGGCTAACTGTATACTCATTTTATCCAGCACGTATGTGCTGACTGATTCAGGATCACTTGCCCCTTTATTTCTTATGAAAACTGAAATGACTTTCTAACTATTGAAAATGCATTCAATTATCAATATATAAATTTAGTGCATTTTCTTCTTTATACTACTTTGGCATAGACGCAATATTAAAGGTACACAGCGTATTCTGCCACTATTGTTTGTAGTTTGAAATTATGTACGCTTTGCAATTCTTCCACATCTTTCTATGCATAATTAATTTTAAATATATGTCTTTACTGCCCCTTCCAGTTCTTTAAACATAGTCCTGACAAGTGTAACATCATCACTCCTAGTCATCCTTTCATTTGGATTTGTGAATGTATTATCTGAAATTACTCATGAACTTTCAAAGGGATGTTGTTTCCACCCTCTTATCAAGGGCTTGATCCTGCCTTATTAAAGACAATAGTAATTCCATTTTCTTTATTAAGAACGATTTCCATAACACAATAACTTCTGTAGCTTGTGGTTTAAGAAAGATATCTGTATATACACACATTTAGGAGCAGCTCTTTAGGTTGTTTAAATTGTGTTTCATCATACAAAGACAGTAGTTGAAGAACTATTATAGTTCATGGTTGCCACATGTTTGCATCTGGCTTTTTTGGTCAGTGTTTATACTGTGCTACTCAGGAGAATTTTTTGCAAGCCGAAATTGTAGTTTCATGGCTGAAGCCCTTGCTCAGCATTGCACTAAGAGCTGATTCGTCTAGCAGTCCCCTCAAAATCCGTTGCTTCCTGAGGATTAAGTTGCACCTTGCCATGCAGAGCTTAAATTGAATCCAAATGGCCCAAATTCAACTGAATGAACCGAAGGTGTAGGCACTGACTTAAAAGAGAATTTGGGTATATCTACACAGCCCCAAGCAGAGGGGACCTGGCAGGAGCATGTGCCGCTTCATTTATGCAAGAAACACTGGGTGAGGTCAGAGGCATTCCTTCAGCTTTCTATTACACAGGCAGAGGAAGACCATGCTAGCAGGTTCCTATGAAAGCCTGGAGATAAACCTTTTGCTGGAAAATAGCATGAGACTTCCCTGCATGCCAAAGGTGCTTAATTATTGAAAGATGCTTAAGCAAGCCAGTTACCTAAATATGTATGCAGGGAGAGGAAGAAGAGTAATGACTGTAAGGATTTGGCCTGATATAGTTAGCCTGGGCTTTAAATTTTTACATATATAGTACTGTCTCTGGCTGCCTTTCTGCAGTCATTGGTGGGTGTGAAACTGAAGAGGCATTTGGAACCAGGTATTAGAAGAGTTTAATAGGACAATATCTAGTCAGCCATCTGAATACTGCAGCTGTGCTAGGGTCAGGGAGGCTTTTATGTTGCTTGTCTCCAAGTCTGACAGAACATCAACTTGCCATTTCAGTCCATCTAACCAAATCACGATAAAGTAGATACTATGAGACGTAGATCACCCTTTAATATCCACCTAAGACTTCATGACCACCAAAGGCAAGCATCTATCCTATATTAAATCATTTAAATGTGTGCCTTTCACACCAACTTTTTACCTGGTTTTGTTTTCTGCCACGGTTATACCCAGATGAGGAATTGCAAGTCTGTCATGAGTTCAGCAAGTACCAAGGTAACCAAGTCTTTGTTGAAAGACATTATTTATTCTATCAATGTTTAATGTGGAGCAACCACTGAACTGCATAATTTGATAGAGATGGGTGTGCTGCTCCCTGAATTCCTCTCATGCTGTCATGCTTGCTTCACTTTTTAGAAGCGATGGAAGACAATAAAAAACAAATGGTGTTTATTCTGGAAAATTCCGGAATTCTGGCATGTTGTGGAAAAAAGCATGAAACAAGCTAATAGTACTTGATATTGCATATGTATTTTCCTGGCAGTTTTTCTGAAACTCTCCTGGGGGCTTAGCAGTGTCTCTTAGCCAGTTGGTGCTCAGGGGCTTTGCTGGCACACCGAGGTTGATTCCCAGCACACAACATCTGACGTGCCTTTTCAGACATACATTAGCTTCTCCTGGGACTGGTGGTTCTTCCCCCAGTGAGCCCCTAGCAGACATCAATTTAGTTGTCATAAGCAAGGGAGTGAGACTAAGTCAGTTTGCCCTTGGTAGCACTATGCCTGCTTAGCCTTCTCCATGCTCCTTCCTGGCTCTGAATGCCAAGGCAGCCTCTGAGTCTGTTAGGCCAGCTCTTTAACAGCCTCATTTGCAGTTACTACTGTAAGTACACCAAGATTAGGTTTATTTCTCTGAGTTACTTAAGGTTCACCCTGAATGGTATTCAAAAATTCCGTAAAATCCTCATCCATGCTGCTTTGCCTGTATGTCCTTCTTCCCAGATGTCTTTATCATCTGTCACTATTCGATTGTCTGTGATAAATGCTCCTTTGACCCTTTATTTCTCATGTCGATGCCCTGCATCTGTCCTTAGAAATTCAGTAGCATGCCTTCTCCTGTTGCAGGTTTCTTTCTCTGTCTTCCTACCTATAGATGCTCAGGTGATAAAAGTATGATAAAGAATACGGAAATGCCATAAACCATGCAGCCATATGACAAATCAGTTTATCTCCTCCCTTCGGCCCTGATCTCTGCTCCAGGGGGCTCCTCCAGCACTCCACGCCACTGAGCTAGGAGCTGTCATTTAAAAATACAAGCAACATCACTTTTTTTCTGTCTTGTGAAATTCTCACCCATCGAAATTACTCCTTTGCAGAGGTTCTGTGAAGGGGGTAAGATTCTCTCAAGGGCTGTTAAATACAAGAATTTTTATGTCGAGGATAATTGTTAAAGTCCAGGATATTATTGTAATCTCTCCCATAGGAAAAGGAGAACTTTTTGCAGTGTGATTTAACACTTTCAGTTCGCTAAAAGACTGAGATCATAGACTTGAGGCCATAATAATTTTTAGCATGAAAGAGCTGATTTAATTTATAAACAATTTATGAACTTCAGTGAGATCTTTACAGCAGGAGTCCAGATGCCAACACCTAGAGCAGGGAAGCCTTGGAATATGTTGCCAAAAATATATTTTACACATTTCTAAAAAATGACAAGTAGAGAATAAAGACTTTACATGGTAAGTATTTAAGAAGACCTGTATTACTTACAAGTGGTCTGACACTCCTGTGTAACCTAAGTCTTCTAGAGTAAAATAAAACTAGGTATTTCTCCCCTGCATCTCGTTTCATGTACTCCATATTACATATACATATTACATTGTACGCAAAGTACTGCAATCTCTGCTGCTACAATCGAGTAAAACTCCTTTCCAGACAAAGAATTAGTTTACATTTACTAGCTTGTTCCGGTATTGTATCAGAAAACATTGGCTAGTGAGGTGTATTGCTAAAAAGGCTGTAGGAAATTAACATTTTTCAATTAGTATTTTTCTCTTTCCAGACTGTCTTAGAAAACTCATGCTCTCTGTGTGCATTCCAAATCAGTGTTCACACTGCTGGTGTTTCTGGCTTAGTTTCTGAGAAGACAAGTGTCCAGTGCAGTTGTAGGGGAGAAGTCCTGTGATTTGAAGCTCAGTCTTGCTCTGAAAAGCAACAGCCTGTTGCCAGCTCTTGTAAGGCAGCAGTTGTACTCTTCATGTGGAAGTTAGTGCTGATGATTATCCTCAGAGCATCTCTGTGCGAATCCATGCTATTGTCTTTGTTGCAAAAGCATCATTAATTTAAATATAGGCATGTTCTACCAAGGAGACACTTTTATGGCAAAGAACCTGTCAAGGGTCAGTAGCACATTAAGAAGAAATACATAAAGTAGTTTAGTGCAACTTTTTTTTTTTTTTTTTTTACTGAAGCATCTGTTTGTGATTCCTCACTAAGGTGTCAGGTATCTGGGTGAACAGTTCCAGTGCCTCATTAAAGGCAAGCTCCAAGTGACAGCAGATGGAGCTGGAGCTAGGATTAATTGTAAGCAAAGTGAGAGCTGAGAGTGTGTGGTTGCAGTTTTGAGAATCAAACCTCCTGCCCTAGTTAACACTGAGAAATTTTGATTTGATACAGATTGATAAGGAGATTACCACAGCAGGGAGACAAAGAGCAACCTCAGATGACCTGATTAAGACCTGACTTTATTCACTGTAACATGGAAAAACTGTCAGTAAGGGCACAATAAAAGTACTCAGCTATGGCAAAGTTTGCTTTGAGGATTTAAGAAAATTATTATATAAAGACTTATGTGGGTTAGAAATACAGGGAGTTCAAAGTTTTGAGGATTTTCTGAAGCTTGGTTAAGAAAATTATGATTTCTCTTACTGAAGAAAGTAAGAGGCAGACATTACGTCTTGGTGAAGAGTGGAAAAAATATTGGCTAGGTAGAGACTGTCTCTGGTAAAGAGATTTTAATCAGGTCCTTCCATGGTAACCCAAATGTCTTTAAAAGTCAGGTTCCTGCCATGCATGAAGGAAAGGGTGAGCAGATCAGATTTTCTCACCAAGAATGGTCTGTAAGACGTAACATCTGAGTTTGACTTTGGGTTTGGCTAGGAGAATATCACACAGCACAGGCTACCCAGAGGCTTCCCCCTGACCTGAGCAGTTCTGCGTTATACACACATATATAGAGATATATATCCCAGAATGCAAACAGAAATAATAACTGACTGCTGTTACATGCCCCTGCAAGCACAGGCTGACATCAGTAAGTGATGACAGTTGTTTCAACGTTTTTATTGGTTCAGTTTTTGAAATGTTTTATAGTGCTTTTGAAAAGCCATGGCACCAGCCCTTCTGCAGGGAGCTGTGGCAAGTTCCTTTATCTTAAAAGAATATATGTGATGTTGTAACTTTCATGTATGAATAGGTGTTGAGGTCTAAAGGTGATTTAGTTTTTTTTTACCCAGATCAGAGTGACTAATGTTCAGGCGTGAACATGCTTTGTGATGTTCCCTTCTTGCTGTTGTTCTGCCTCCAGAGAGATCTTCCAGTGTATTACTCCTGGACATGCTTCCCACATTGTGTCCCTGCATAGTACATGTCCAGGGGAGGGCACAGGCTGTACTGTACATTGCCAAAAAATGAAATCAATTAGCCTGCTGGTTTACAAATGAAACACAGATTTACTCATTTGAAACAGAAGCTTGCTTGCTTTTGGATTTTTTATTTTTTGTTTTTACCTTTGAAATCAAAATGGGAAAGGTGTTAATTTCACACAGTGGCAGGCAGCATTATTCTTGGCAACTAATCTGGAAAAAATTAAAAGGAGATAATCTTAATCCAGACAAATAAGAGAGGGATGTATTCCTTATTTATGGCTGTTAGTCAAAGTGAAATAATTTTACCCATCTAAATGAGAAAGCAGTGATTCTTGGGTGTTTATTGCCATACAGTAGATTCTGTGTATTTGGTGGTTTATTTTTAATTAATGCTTGTAAAGCTTTAATTGAAACTCTTCACACAAGATCTTTAAATTCTCTGATCATATTGAATATCTTATTCAACAGATGTATATTTAATATTTTTCTTTAATTAAATATAGTTTAAGACCCCATTTTTTTAAATGTAGATGTCATTTGACCTATGCCAGATAAAACTGAAAACTCTCTTGGCAAATACTGTACCAGACTGTAGTGAGGAAATGAATAGAAAGCTAGTGATGAAGAAAACTAGTTGTCCTGGGTAAAAGCAAAAATGCTGTGAGTGCTGATGAGCAATGCTTTTATATTTCATAGTTTTTTTAAGAAGTTATTGACTCACATTGTAACAGGGACAAACTGATCCAGCACATTCATATTCACTAGGATTATAGAGGGGGTCTTGTGGTGAAGAACTAATGTTCTGTGCACTGTACATCCCCAGCTGGATACTCAAAGGCATGCTTTTGATCATCTTTGCCTCAATCTTTTTTGCTGTTGTTTAGAAAATTAATCTGGGGAAGATGCAGAGTGAGCAATGAGAGAAAAATGCAAGAAGTGAAGTAACACTTCTCTTGGGCTGCATGGGTTGATCTGTCAGCTTTCTTGAGCTTCATGTTCAGCAAGAGATGAAAATCATTATTTAAACTTCAGCTAAGAAATATATACTTACATTAATTGTAACAATGTAGGTTTTGCTTTTAACTATAGTAATGGAATACTTTTCAGATGGAAACTTAACTTTCTTTTGGTGTCTCCCTAAGTTTTATATTATGTACCACCATTTATGCAGTGCACTATATACTAGTGATTCTCTTCTTCCTAGAGCAGACCTTGCTGATTTTCAGAAGTAGTAACATGAGGAATAACGTCTGCAGTGCCAAATTTACAAAGATACAGACAGAGATGTCTAGCTGGTGCAAATCCCTAACTCAGATTGGATGTGTTGGCCTGAGTGTTTAGTTTACACTTTTGAGATGAATCTCCTGTTCATCCCCTCTTTGCTGCACTATAGATAACATAGTGGAGTAGGCAAAATGGAATTCAAGTGAATCTGAACTGGAAAATGCTCTCCAGCTTGTGACGGCTTTCAATCCATCATTAGATCATCACTAGATTAAACCTATTCCAAAAACAAGTCCCCAGAAGTTGTACAGTATGGATATTGGGTACTTAACACCAGCTTTCTGTTCTGTCTACTCCTATTGCACTTCATTACTTGCTAAGTTAGGCAAAGCCAAAAATATTAATGGGTATTTAACATTTTAACTGCATTGTAGATGTTTTTCTAAATCACCAAGGTACCTTCAAACCCCTCAGTAGATCAGGTTTTATGACAACAAACTTGTTTTCAGTGCTTTGTACCAAAATATTGTCTGATTAAAATATATTTCCTTTCTCCTAAATATGTTGCACAAAAGAGGAAATGCCTTTAAACGCAGTTATTTGCTAAAAAATAAAACAAATAATTTTGTAACCCAGTACTTTTCAGACAGTTGCAAATGTATGGTCTTTGCTCTCATAATCATACGATCTTGAAAAAGCTGTGAGAACTTGGGACCAAAAGGTTATTTGCTGTTAATGTTTTATTAAATACTTGCTTACATGCTTTTTGTAGCAATAAAATAGCTCCTGTTAAAGTCAATAGTAAAATATTGTTCAGAAAGGCAGGATCACAGCTTGAGTGAACACACAGTTTCCTTCTTACTTGTGGTACTCTTCATAAAACATTAGATTTCTATCCTTTACGCATAACTAGAGTCTCCTGAGAGAGAGCTTTGTTTCAACATCGGGAGTATGCGACACTATCTCTGGCTGCAAAAGCACTTTAATCTGGATGTGACAAACAGAAGAGATTAATGGCTTCAATTTGGACACATGCAGGCAAGTACAACATTGATTCTTTAACAAAGGCAGAACAGACATGATTGCCTGGGATTTAAGAAAGAAAATACAGACTTCATTCATGAGCTTAAAATACATTCTTATATAGCTTAAAATATTTTTGATATTACCGTAAAGATGGGAATAGTCTGTACAGTCCAGTGCCATATCAACAAAACCGCTTAAGTGTATGTTTAAGCATATAATGAAATTTCATGAACTTCAACAGCAAAAGACATTTAACTAAAGGTATAGATAAACTGAGGGGTTAAGCAGGTGTTTAAACATTGGAGTAGTTCTTACATCCTTGTTTTTACGAGGATACAATTAAGGCACAGAGAGGCCAAGTGACTTCCCCAACATTTTCCAAGAAGTCTGGGGAGGAGAAAGAAGCTGTACCCAATTTTCTTGGGCTTTAGACACTAGGTTAGGCTCAAGAGTGACCTACAAAGCCACCCTTAAAATGCAGACAGTGTCAGCATTGCCATTTGTCAATGCAAAAACTGGTGGAGTGGGAAAAAACCCAGTCTTTGCACCTCTAGGAGCTTTTACTAGTCAGGTTTTTAGACAGATATTTTAGAAAAGGTATTTTGGGCTAGTTTTATCAACAAAAGTGAAACTGAACACAAAAAACAATTTATAAAAGTTTTAGGCAACAACGATATATTTATGAATTTTTTCCCTTGTCTTTGCAGGGGTTTTTTAGACACTATTTGACACTTCTCTGCAAAAGATGAGAGACATGGGCTAGGATTCGAAGGAGGGTTGCAGAAATTATGTAGATATATTTTAATTGCTAGCCAGTGTGCTATCATCTCTAATGAAACCTTTTCTTAAGTCAATTAAAATAAAAGGCTTAGAACACAGGAGGGTGCAGAAAGGTGTTAAGAACTGATGTATGGTCATATTAGCTGGAGAGATGTAATGTTTATTTTCAAAGGCACAAGGGAATGGTGATGGGTCAAAAAAACCCTTTTCTCATCATTCTGTTAGACTAGGAGAATAGGAGGATTTTTCCTTGGTGGTTGATATGAGCGTTGCAAAGTGCGGTCTAAGACTTTCTGAAGATTCACTTGTGACATGTGAGACCACAACCAAGAAAAGCCAAGCAGCATTCGGACCTCTGTGATGGTGTGGCATACTTGGCACTTTTAAAAAACAGGCCATTTAAATAAAGCTGGGGGGCTAAGGAAGGCAGGCTTTAAAAATCTTAGCCAAAAGCTTTACAATATCAAAGGGGTAAATAACTCTAAATGTTACAAGTGTGAAGTTAGATGTATAGTGTGATGGGTTTTGGGTTGGTGTCATATGCAGGTTGGTTGGAATTAAGTAGAACTCTGTCAGTACTGGGAAAGCAGGTAGATGGACCCAATTTAATCAGTTTCTTCCCTCCCAAGTTTTATCTGGATGTCTTTGAAATTAGTGTTTTTGTTGGAAAATGGCTATGGAGTAACAAAATCAAATTTTCCACTGGACTTGTGAGGGCCTATCCTTCCTATACTATCTACAGATTGCAAAAGAAGCAAAAGAAGCAATGAGGGAAAAAAAAAGGCCAAATACAGAAGATACGAAAGCTCTTTCTTAGCTAAATCACCCACAGTAAGAAATCAAAGCTAAAACCCCAACCAACAACTAAGACCCCCAAAATACAACTGTCCATCCAGTGACAGAGCTGTTCAGTCCAAGAATCCGCTGTCTGCTTTACGAGACTCCAAGGGCAAAAAAAAGCTTCTGCATTTTGTGTTAAGGCTGCAGTGATAGAAGGTTCTTACAGTGGATTTAGTTCATCCTCATCAGTTCCTCCACTGATACTGGTGGGGATTTTTTATAGTGTATGGCTTTGAGGCACTGCATTTTGAAGCTCAGTTTCCCTCCTTCACAAAAACAGATAAATAATCCCGCTGCCTTTGGGAGAAGGAATTGGCTCAGAGATTTATGTTAGTATGGATATATATAAAAAATAAAAATAAAAATAAGAAAGGAACCTGCCTGAGAAAGAACAATAACATTTATTTATTGTCTGGTGGAGACAGAATTTTGTGATGGTGTGGAAGGTCACCATACGACTTGTATGATACTTAAATCTCACCTGAAGGCCCACTGTTTTGTCTCTTTTGCTTGGATGATTACTCAGAATGAGAATTTCTTGCCTGTCCTGGACCTGAGGCAGTTAAAAGCCAAACAGAGCTACCCATGCCTTTCTGACCTATGGTCATGTGCACACACTTGGGCAGTTTGTGTAGTAGTAATGAAGGAAACACAGGCTAAAACTGTGCTTGCTGCCTGGCAGTCTTACAGCAGCTGAACCTGGCTTTTAATGACAGTCCAGCAAAAGAAAAAAAAATACTTCAGTTCCCTGGTATCTCCCTCCACATACATCTCCTTCATGTCATCGTTCTGGTTGTGTGAGCAACTTGTATCCAGACCTGATGGTCCAGATCATTCAGGAGAGATATCTTCTTTTGTCTGCTGAAGAGCTGTCAAGCAAACTTTTACATTTATGTTGATCTGTTATGAGCTTGACTCTTCAGCAAGCAAGTCTCTAGTTCGATGAAAGTTAGTGACTTCTTAAAAAGAACCTGTTGAGTACAGGAAAATAGAAAGCAAACTGAAGGAGAATGTTACCAAGAATGTTATCATTATGCTTAATATTCCATAAGCTGGCTACCTAGTTCTGAATTTACTTATTTTAAATTTTGTGAAAATGTACATAATCTGCAAATCTGGTTATGAATTCTAGCTTCTACAAGCTATGATTAACCTTACTATAAAATGTACATTAGTCTTCGGACTTTATGAAGTAGTTTAATTGTATGCTAAACTGAAAACAGAAAATAAACAGCAAGTTTAAATAGTGTTGTCTTAATATATTGTATTACATACTCTAGGTTAGCATTTAAATGTAACTGTATTTGGAAAAAGAGATTAAATAAGTGTGACATCATGAGTAGAGTATATATGAATTCCATAGATATTAATCTTTAATCTTTAAAGTTTCTTATTCAAGGCTATAAATACATTAATTCAGCTATCAGCTCTTCTCTGCTATCTTGATTATGCAGGTCACAGAGGTTGCTATAGTAACCTGGTATTACCAATGTAAAGGCCATGAAGGATCTGGGTATCTAGATAAACAAAATAATCAAGGGGTGCTTGCAAGCAGCACCCTGGTTAATGTAATGCCTATGTCCCTTGAATGAACACTTAGTCCTGCGCGGATTAAGCCCTTGGCTTGTGAAGTATGAGACAGGCTGGCACTCGAAGCCTGTTTCATATGGCACACGTTAGTAATTCCAGAGGTGCTGTTCACTGGGAGAGCCCCTGAATTATGGCACCGACAACGTTCATTTGTTGCAGTCTTCAATCACGCTGTCAGCAGGCAGTCTGGTATGGATCCCATGGGTGAACTCGCTCTCGGGGATTCAGATACTGTTTGGACATTTTGAAAACCAAGAAAAGGTGGTTTCTGTGAAGCTGAGGTAAGTCCGTATTGTTGATTACAGCTGTTTAAGAGCACAGCCCAGTGCCAGCCATGACTGAGCACTTTGTTTTATGGGAGAGAAGGCTGCATTACCCAGCAGTTAGGCAACAGGTGTCATTAAATGCTATTGCCGATCTGTCTCTGTAGGGGGGAATATCCCAACTTGTGTCTTTTTCCTATAGTGAGGAAGCTTATTGTTGGAGTTGCTTTCTTTTACCAGGCCTCTGAGTTCTTGGAAACTGGTAAGAAGCTTGAGGCTTTTTCCCAAAGTTTTAGCTAAATGTGCCACTGGGTTCAAAAGCAACGCAGGAATGCAGGTAGTAGAGGCACAGTAGTGATGAATGCTCCGTCTCCATTGGAAACCAAGCCTAAACATACTCCTGTAGCCACAGCTCAACTGTGCTACCAATGGAAGTTGCTGGCTAAGCCTGTGAAATAACGCTCAAGCCTAAAGCAGTGAAATAAAAGAAAGCGGTAAAGTTGCAGTGTCTCGTGAGCCTTCGTTCAGCCTTCAGTCCTACAAAGGAAACCTCTCATTGCTTTAGAAGGGTCCCAGTTCTTTTCCTTTTTGTCTGGCCCTGAAAAGCCAGAGCAGTTTTGTGACTTGCTTTGTTGAGACTGTCAGCCTGCTCTCTTCGAGAGGCTGCCGCTGTCCTGGCGGCTTCTGCTGGGGGGGAAACGGGAAAGAAAGGTTCTGCATCAGCAATTCCATTCGTGTTGCCTTCCTTCCCTCCTTCCCAGCACAAAGGTGGTTTTGTTTGTGCTCAAGAACCAACTAAAGAGTTTGGCTGTGAAATGAGCCCTCCTCTGGAGGAAAGGGAACGGGTGGAAGATGTAGCATACAAGTGCCAGGCACAAACTTCTACCCACTCCCTCCTCCAGGTCAGGGGCTAGAGGTGGCTTTTGTGTTAGCTGGCAGTTGTGGCATTTCACACAGCTGCAGAGCAGTTAATGGGGCAGCAGTTGCTGTTTCGAATCCTTGGCAGAAGTAATTTAGTAAACTGGAATGTTCTATTCTAATTTTGTGCTGTAATTAGATAGAAGAGAACTTGAAAGAAAAGGTGCTTCCCATTCGTTGGTGTAACACAGGGAACAGCTGAGTATTTATCATTTGCTCACATTGTTGTTTATTACAATTCGGAATGTTTGGTGCTGTCAAAAAGGTGGGTGGGAGAAGAGCACTTAACCCTTGCAGCTAACACCCACCTGGGCGTCTCAAGATGGGCATTACTTGGGCAGACTGAATAACATTAGACTCATTGAAATAAAAATTCTCCCAATAATTCCCACTGGTGTGTAGCCTCTGCTGATAAAATAGGTTGTGCCCCTGAAAAGCTCTCACTCACATTGCTTGTTTCTTGTGTAACCAAGGATTTGCAGGATCAGAGAAGTATCTGCATTATTCTTCTTCCTGTCAGAGATGAGGTAGGTAGAATGAATATAGGGGAGTCTCCTGTGTGCAGTAGTCTTATGAAAATATAGCCACAGGCAAAGCACTGCTGAGCGCATTTCAAGGTTTAGACTACAGCAATAAGAGGATAGGCATGGCCTATGTACCCAGGGCAGTCTGGCTCCAACATCAGATGGGTAACTGAATGCCCAACTCTGTGCTTAAATCCCTCGGGCAACAATGGAGGAAGTTCAGAGGAATGTGTGCGCTTCCTTTTGCCTCTGCAACAGACAGTGGTTTACATATTTTGAGGAAAGAAGGTGTAATGCCTCTGTAAGAAATGCTGAGGAAGTGAGCGCACCTGGAAGTTGTCCAGTGTTGTTCTTGATGAGCTTGGTGCCCTTTCTCAGGCTCAAGGCTATGGTATTCCCAAGATAATCAGCCACCTAATCCTCAGCAGCTTTGTATGCTCAAGCTAAGGTATACATTACAGAATGTCTGGCTAATTAGCCATGACAATCCCTTTCCAGCTTTTTTGGCTAAAAATGACTTAGAGAGCTGACCTTTGTCTCTGGTGCCTGGTGCTGCTAGTTAGATGCTGGCTTGGGGGTGAAATGGAGAGAAAGCACGGTCGGTCTCTGCCCCATAGCCGCCTGTGCAGCAAGCCGTGGAAGAGGCTGCTGCCTGTGGAGCCGCTCTCCATCGGACGAGCACTCCAGTTGAACTGGTTCATCCCAGTGCTGTTGATGAATCTTCCGAAAACATCACATGAAAATCTATTTATAATGGAGTGAGGAAGGGTGGAAGGAAATAAGGGTGAATGAACTATTTTATTTAAAAATTAGTGCATGCTTTCAGTGAAGGTCTGTTTTTTCCCTGTGAGCTTGCCAACATCCCTTAATTCATATCACTTAGAATAAAATGACTTCTGGGTGTAAGGAAGATTTGAATTGTCTTTTCTGTATCGCTAAATAATGATTACCTGGGGAGATACAAAATGTAAATTGGAAATGAATGAGGTATAGCTGGTAATACATTAGATGCATTATCTCCAATCTGAAGCCTTCAGTCAAAAGGGAAGGTCGTCTGTTATGATTAAAGAACACTGCAGCAGCTATTTATATTTGAATTTTTCCTCTTTTTTTAGTTGAATTTTATTCTCATAAACAGTGCAGCACTTTTCTAAGGAGACACGTGTCATGACTTTTTCTTAGACTTCCTAAATGATATTATTTTGTGATATAACTTATGTGATAGAGGAATCCGGGGATCTGTACTTTGCTGATTGATTGATTTTTCACTAGTTTTCTGGAAGTGTGTATTTTTTCCCTTTACCTTCTTTTCTGAACAATCTCACTTTGTACAACTGCTGTGTGGACAATTCAAACCATGAAAGCATTAAGCTTCACTTCCAATAACCTATGTTCCTGAGTTGGAATTGAACTTTTTCTTTTCTTCCACATAAATCATTACAATTTACCTTACATTATGCTGAGTGAGTCAGACAGCAGTGCAGGAGAGGTACTAAATAGTCCCATGAAGTATCCCTCGTGCTTTGTTGAATGACAGAGGGCACGTTTCTTAAACTCCAGACCTCATTTTTCACATTTAGAAAATAGAGTTGGAATTATTGATGGTAATAATGTCTAATGCAGCGAATCCTAGTTAGTTGGGGCAAGATTGTACTGGACAAATGTGCTGCAGCAAAAGGAGTATGGCATGCCTCAAATTCCTCTTCAGATATTCCCAATGAGAACAAAGAAACTGGAAGCAGATGGAGACTTCTCTCTTCTCTCCGGTCTGCTGAAGTGAAGCAGGACTGCTTGTAGTCGATCTCCTTATAAACCTCTGGGTTTGTCTTCCTGTGCAGCAAGGGGGAATCTTTGAAGCTTTGTGTCTCCCGGGGCTAGGACACCTCTGCACTGCTGAAGTCTGGGGTTAGTGGATGAACCATCCACCAATGAAGTTCATAAGCAACAGTGGAATTGCTATTTAATTGATCTTGGCTTTTCTGGTTGTTAATTATACTCCTCCTATGTTTTTTCATGTTTAAGTTGTGTCATTGCACCTAACAAAATGTTTGTTGTTACCTGCTGTGCTTTTGAATAATTCATGGCTTTCGTATGCAATTTGGGACCATCAAAAGTACTCCCTGGAGAAAACCAAAGGTTTCTTTGCTGGTTTTATCTATTTGAAGGTGAATGGAAGGCAGGTTCTGCCTCCTATGGTCTTTTTTCAGAAAGTTAATTTTGAATCACCCAAGAAAATTAAAGAAAGCATAATGAAGGTATGATATTCATAAAATGTTTGACATATTTTTATGAAATAGCTTGCAAGATAAAAGCAACCTGAGTAAATCAGCCCAGGACCTCCATAAACAACAGTCTTGGCTGTACTTTGAGTTAATAATTTCCACAGATGTAGCCAATGACAACATTGTGTTTATCCTATGGCAGTGTTACTGCAGCTCTCCATTTCATTTCCTTTTTTTAATGGATGAGTTAACCAAATCTAAAAATAAAAATCTATTTTTTTCAATTACAACAGGGGTTTTCTTCCATGAGTTTTGTGAGTTGCCCTGGAAACAGGAAAACACTGAAGGTCAGAAAAATAGTGTCATGCCAGCCATTGTTCCCAGTTTTCTGTCCCACGTTAAATGATATGGCTGAGGAGTCCAGCTGTCAGTTGATACTGGTAGGTGACTTCTGAACAAAGATAGGTGTGTTATGTTTGTTTTGATTAGAAGAAAGTCATCAGGAGTACTCCACAGTGAAAAGTCACTGTGTCAGAAAAGCATTTTTAAAAAATGCTGGCCTGGCACGTGCTCTGGAGTTGCTTCACTCTGTGCTTCATCACAGTCTCAGGATTGCATTGACTCCATCTTTGCACAGTCTGTATCAGCCAAGATCTTTCAGAGTGCAAGGCTGAAATCTTCTTTCCGTCTGTCTTCACAGATAGTTATGGAATATTTTCTCATTTTTCCAAGTGATGAAAATGCTGGTCCTCTGAACATGAAGCAGACCAGTTTAATGTTAAAATAAAGGTCATTCCTAAAGGTTAACTGCCTTATAAATAGCCAGATTGTTCCCTCCACTCACTACAAGTTTGCAATCTGCTTAATATATGCACAGTCAGGGAAAAGCTGTAACTATAATGCTAAAAGCAGACGCTTGGAACTATTGCTCTTGCTTTTCCTCAGCTTATGCAACTGCAGTAGTTTATTGCCAACATAACTGTTGTGTCCTAGTACTTTGGGCTTCATCTTTAAGTCTCCTGAATACGCTGTTCCCATTCCAACACTCTTGAACAGATCTGTGTGAGGAGGGTTTGCAAGACCAAGTTGTTAACCAAAAGCCACAAATACATCACCGCCTGCCTCAGCCATCAGTCTAGAACTGAGCTAGCTCATGAACTTATGCCAGCTGAAGTCCTGGCTGAAAAAACACTAGTAACCAAACATTTTGGTCATAAGAAGCTTACCCCTGAACTCTAACCCAGACAGATCATTCCACCTGCTTCTCCCTTTGCAGATGACTGAAGTTCCCTCCTCCAGAGGTTTTCCAGGGAGTCTTCCTGATTTTTCAACTGCAGCTTTCTGTCCATTGATAGGTGTTCTTTTCTCATCTGCCTGTTCAAAGCAGAGCCTAAACATGCAGAGGTTATCTGTATCCATAGCCTTCCCTCTGCAGACAGACCCAGAAGAGCTCTGGCAGTAAAAACATTCTTGCTCCACAGGTGTGTAAGTCCACCGAAGGTGATTAGGTGATCCAGGAAACTGCTGCCCTCGTAAATTCCTGGGACTGTGTGCTCAAGGTATAGTGTCATCTCTGATAGCTGGCTGCCACTGGTGATCTCCAAGAACAACTTATAAAACCATAGTCTAATGCATTAACAAGGTGTAGAGAGAAAGATGTATTTTAGGTAAATTTAGTCAGGAAGTCTTTGAAATTAATTGCTTGAAGTGAGTGGGGAAAGCTGATGGAGTGTGATAGACATACAGAATTTTTTCTTTACTTTCAGAATAGATACTGTTGATTAAGTGGCCTTAGTATAGCACTGCATATATTAACTGAGCATAAAATTGTTCAGTGGATGAGCCTGTTTTGTGGATGAACTTAACAGGCCACAATCTGGGTGTTATTACAGATGCAAATTTAGGAAGTTTGAAGCTATACTTCTGCAGATAAAACCATTGGTTTTGGTGAACTTGGTATTAAATTATAGTCCTGGCCAAGTGTCAATATTTTAATTTGTGGTTAAAATTGAATTAAAAAAAAAAAAAAAAGTGAAACCATACCTACAGAATGGACTGTTTATTCTGAAAATCCTCAAACTCATGAGTAATGCCTGGGAAATCCTCCTTCACATACGCTACTCAGCATAGGTACCCCAAGAGATGTGGAAGAGTTGTCTGTCATTCAGCCTGCTAGCTGACATGCAAAGTCCTGTTTGGTCTTTCTGGTTTGTGCTTGTTGGTCATGCTGACTTGTCTGCTAGAACAGCCTCTGATTTTTCTTTGGTGCTGTTCTGGACACTGTCTACCATTCTGCAGGCATGGGCTGCGTGTCTTGTTCCTAGTATATCACCTTGCATTTAACCGTGTTAGATCTTTTATAGAACATCAGTGATTTCATTTCCATGCTGGCCAGAGGCTAGAGTTACAATTTAGAGCTACCTTCTTGATCTGGAACTGGGATGTGCATAGATGTCTACATGTATTTGATACCTGAATAAAACACATAGTGGTGCCTACTGTAGTAGGTCAAATCTGTTGTTCTCAAGTACGAGTGCTTGTCATGGACCTATGCATACTTCATTTCAGCATGAGAACTGGGTACCTGCTGTTGACTTGTGTCACCTCCCCTTCACAATACCTTTACCTAGTTTTGATAGAGAGAAGACTTCTACAACATCCAAGTCTGGATGGAGTCTCCTGCATGCTGTGTCCTGTGGACATTTGTGAAGTCCCTGACCATTTCCATGACCATTTCAGAGGGGTGACTGGTGGTGGATGTGTGACAAAATGGAAAAGGTCAAAGGAAAAGGCAGAGCAAGAAGCAGCATATGAAAGAATGAAGTCACAAGTTAACAACTGAACTTAAACCACTATATTAAAATACAGCTAACATGAATTAACTCAAAATCTTTTCTTCTCAGAAGCAAAACTGCACTTGAATGGATGGGCACTGGTGAATTAAAAAAAAAAAAAAAAAAAAAAAAAAGGCCTCATGAAAATGATCCACTGTGTCTGATTGTAAGCACCAGGTTGAGAACATGTAACAATTAAAGGTCTTTGGGAAACTGAAGGCAGTGGGTCTCCTTTAATAGGAAAAAAAGATGAATATGAGCCTTTGGTGAACAGCACACAAGGTTATGTAGCAGTCACAGCATATTCTGTTTTACTTATTTGGAACAGAGCACCAGATGCATCACTGTTACATAAGCCTGCTGACCTGCATATAGAGCTTTGTGGCAACAGGAGTTTCAGAAAAATAAATCCTGTTCAGCTTAGCCAATAGGAAGATACAAAATTAGTGTCTTTTTAAATTTTGTTGATTTCTCCTTGCTCTCTGTGGAGCTGTCTGGATATACAGGTATGTTTGAAGGGGAAAACCCCACAAAACATGTTATTCCCTAAAGGGCTTGGTTTTGAAAATAAAATTGGGAGGGCATGAATACCTGGGATGAAGAGGAAGAGTGAGGAGGCAATGACTGTGATGAAAGCTCAGTCTGCTGAGTAATGGTGCAATCTGTATGTTTAGGGAATGGGACCACAAGATGTGTTGTACACCAGCCATAACAGCCTGTTATTTAAGTGGTGCAGCATGAAAAAAAGATCATGCCATTTTGCAGAGGATTTTGATATATTTGTTTAGTTTTATTTTATTCCAATTTCAAATGGAGTATTTTTTCAATTTTAAATGAATAGGATAGAAGATTTTTAGTTGGAAGGGTCCTGCAACGATCATCTAGTCCAAAGTTAAAGACACGCAGAACTGGAGACATCAGAAGCTCTGGGGTCCCCAGCTTGAGGAATTCTGTCTGGATCCTCTGGCTGCCTGGGATGCCAAGAAGTTGCACATTTCCAGAGCTTCCAGGCTCTTGCTTCTTTTCTTTCTGCCTGGTGGGCTAACAGAGAGCTGGCAGCCTCGGAGTTTATGAGCAGGGATACACTGCTCTGAGTTTCTTGGCATCGTGCCTAATGAGATCTGTAGAGGAGCCAGCAGCTTAGGAGCTCTGCAATCTCTGAGACAATCCTGGAGCAATAAATTCTTTCAGACTCCCACTCTCTGTCAATCTGTCAGGAGTACTGTTGAAGAACAGGGAAGGGGACCTGGCAGGAAATCAGGTGTGATTCCTGCAGCCTGATCAAAATCAAATGTTCCATTCAAAATGTTTCTGACCACTTTTAGTCATCCCACACAGAAACACTAACATATCAGCACCTGACCTTGGAGGTCCTGCATCCCCTTACTTTAGATGTAATGGGCGCAAAGCTTGAGGAAGAAGAGAGGATGAAGAGATGTTTAGACCATCTTAGTATCCTTGCAGTGGGGATGCAGGTCAGCTGCAGCTCTTCCCAGAGCACTAGACTGCCTATAGTCAGGTGGCCTACAAATCCCAGCTGTCCTGACGGTATTGGAGGACATGGTGATTCTAGGCAGGCTCTTGACTGGTAGAGTGCTAATATGATGGTACTGGAAAGGCAAGTGAAATACTTGTTGGCACCCTGTGCTTTTTCCCATGCTCACTTTATAATTGATCTTGAGGTCTGTGTCTGAGTAGAGATATTGGTCCAAACGGGAGAATTGTCCGGGCACACATGTCCCAAGCATATACTTAAAATTCGATACAGATATTTCCAATATAAGCAATAGCAGCCTAAATGTTACTGTAATTTATTCTTACAATCTACAGCTACACTGATGTTTCAGCAGCCAAGGGTCTTTGCAGGGCAAGCATCTCTTCCTTTTACTGGCCACAGAGCAGGAGGATGATAATACAACTGGCCTTGTGGCTCACTGTCATGGCTGTGGCCCCTGCAGGGTGAATTAGGACTAATGATGCAATGCAAAATTGCCCAAATGACAGAGAGAATCTGGGCCACTGCATTCATCTTGTCTGATTTCCACATTTTTCAGTGCTCAGGGGGACAGGATTATAACAAAGTTTGACTCCCTGCTATGTAGGTCATATGCTGTATGCTGAATCCTCTACCACGGGGGTAGAACTGGACCAGGGAAACTTGTTTTGCCTCTGTAAATACTGATGGGGATAGCAAATGTATTACCTTTATTAGTGATTTTCAAGTAGTTAAATTTGGGATGAAACCATTTAGATTTTTACTGCTAGTGGTGCATAAAATATGTTGCAGTGACAATGAGTTGCAGTTATTAAACTCTGTGGTCTTTGCTGCCTCTGAGCAAAATTCGCTGTTGGTCTGGAGGCTTTCAGGGTGACGAGTCTGGCTCTGCCCTGGGATGTTCAACAGCACCATCGCCTTAGTACTCCTGCGACCAGGGCTGTGCATGCACTGTCTCTGGCAGACAGGGCTGTGCAGGCTGACACACAAATCTGCTGTACGCTGATCTGGGAACAGGGTGAGGAAGTAACCACAGAGAGCCTATGATTTGCTCACAGACTTCCAATGACACTGCTTTGATAACTACTTAAAATAAAAAATTTTAAAAATCCAAACTACTCTAGCCATTATTCTGGCTTGCAACAGGCTTTTGGAAAGATTAAGCAAGGAAAACAAAGCAAAACTGGAAAGCTCAAATATTTGTGTGCTCCTGTCTTCTTAAGCTTTTGCTATGGCGTACAGAACAACTAGAAATCCTCTTCCTCAGATGCTACTTAATCTATTCTGGATGTGCATGTATCACTTTCCCCTGCATGGTTGGAGGGGTAGTGGGATATAAAAATGCTTTGCTGAAATGTGAATTCACTTGCCCGTTTTTTTTAGGGTGACAGCAGCAAGGCAAACCTGCTGATCGGTTACTTGTATGACTGTGCATTTTAGAGGGAGATATTTCATTGTTACTGCTGCAGCTCCCTTGCAGCAATTAAAAAACAAATGTGTCTAAGGAGGAGGCAACAACTCTGAAAGCATCTTTGGTGAATAAACATTATACTCTAAATATACATGTTGCTGCTGATTTTCCCAGTCTCCTGTGAGTCATAAAATCTTATTTTATATCGAGTGGGCCATTCTTAGTGACCTTGACTTAAAAAAAAAAAAAAAAGCCTGTGACTCCCCCTAAGTCAAATAATTTAAATGAATGGTTTTCTATAGGACATTTGTCATGCTTTTCAGATCATTAAAATTCCTGAAGGACAATGAGCATGTCTGCATTTGCAGGCATCACTGCTGTCCCCAGGACAAAGCCCCTGGCCCAAAGGTTGGTGTGGCTTAGATGAGTGCAACCCTTGGTCTTCTGAGCAGCCTTTATCCATGCAAATGTGAACAAGACTGCCTGGGAAGATCATCTGGTAAAGAGATATCGTGCTCCAAAGACTGAAGGGCTCACATGGACTCTGCTTCCAAGGACCTTATGTGGTCCTGCTCACAATTTGTGCTTTTCAATCCCAGCAGGTCTTTCAGATGATTGTACTTACCTCCTTGGCTTCCTCAGCATCTTGCACAGCCCAGGGTGCTGCTCTGGGGTACAGGCTTTCCCCTCGTAGTTCGTTGATTCACTTTGTAACGTCTTGCTGTGAGGAGGTTGAATCCATCTCAGGATATGAAGCATGGTTTTACAACATCCATGGCTGTTATCTACTGCAAATATACCTGTTCCAGTGGCGTTCTACTACTGGTCTGTGAAACTGATATTGCACATTACCAGCTGAACCTTATTAAGATTTCAATGTTCAGGATGCCTCTCTGAGAAACTGTAAGGGAAAGGAGTGGCCCAGCAGCCCAAAAGGTTTGGAAATAACCAGGCTGACCGTGCCTCTATTGCATATTTTTGCAGGGTGGCTGTGGGACTGTTGTGGGTCAACCTGGCTGTTGCATATTCAGCACTGGAAGAAACACCATATGTCCCAGTTGTAACTGGATGTATTAAGGGGCTAAGGCACACAATGAAGTATAATAGATGTAAACTATTTGTTGTGGTTGTTGCTACTGTCTTTTATTGTTGGCAATTTTCTGACAGTGCTCATTTCTTTAACTAATCTCTGCAACATGCACATGATAGGGATTGTCTCCATTTTTTACTTGTCAAGATAATCCTTCTGGATTTTGCTTTTTCATTGTGCTGAATTGCATTATTGTTTTGACATGCTTCTCAAGAACAATACGCCCGCTATATAGAAGGTGCTACTCTGGCATTGTATTTGGACATGTCATGCTGTTATTGTCTCTACAGTGTAAGGTTAACTAATTTGTATTAACCTTTAAATCCATTATAACTGTCTTAATGAGAGAGATGTAAATAACACTAAGTTCATGTCCTCGATTTACCTTAGCACAAAAAAAGAGCCTGTATGTCATAAGTGCTGTTAGATCTTCAAGGCTAGTAAAAGCTCTGGAGTAAGTAGATCAGGAAGCGCCTGTACAAGAAAATTGAATCAGTAAAGTAAATGAGGTCCTGTGCAAGATGCTTTGAATACAAGGGTGTTTAAATTGTTTCTTATTTTAAATTGGAATAGGGCCACTCTTTAATTAGGACTAGCACTGGGTGAACTCTGTCATAAAAAAAAGAAAAGATTCCAGCTGGTTTTTCCTTTTTTTGTGTATCTCAACAATCTGTGATCAGACTTTGAGGTTTCCTAGTTAAATTGTTGGACTGCTTCATATCAGTGTGTTTCACCCCAAGTTTGGCAAGCTGGCTTGCTTTGGCTGCGTTTTCAGATTTTGGGTCAGCAATTGATCTCATAAGTGTGCATGTTACTGCTGCCTGCCTGCGAAGTTGTGGAATATTTGATGAACAGGAGGTTAGACATTGGGATTCTTCTGTAAGTGTTTGCATCTCAAAGCTGCAAAGGATTGCAAGGATAGCAAGGATATTTTTCTAGAAGACAAATTCCAGAATGTTGCTCAGCACAGCAGTGAATTTAACTATTCATGCATATCTGTAAGATTCACATTTGGAACTCCTGTTCATGGTGGTTACCCAGCCCTAATTAAGACTCTTAAATTGTTCTTCTCCAAACAGTATGAAAATGAGTGTGTGTGTGACATTTTTTTGAAGAGTTCCATAACATGAAATAGCAGCACTGCTTGTATGTTTTATATTGACCATGTTTAACTCTTAATGAAACGAATGTATTTTGCATAGAATGTAATTAAGACAAACCTCATTCATCACTGCATGAATTCACTTTATCAGAGTAATACCGTTCGTTTCATGAGAAAGGAACTGGCATAAAACCAGAGCAACGATGTTGAATCAGATTTATAGATGTAACACTACTTAGTATTTAATAGCTTTATTAAGCACAAAAATGTAGAATAACATGATTTCAATTTCTAACAGAAGAGAACATGTTTTATTCACGGTTTTCAACATCCATGGTTGGTTAGTTGGTTGGGGTTTTTTCCCTGGGATACAATTGGTGTAGCTTTTCCTTTCCTCTGAGGTATAGGCAAGAGCTATCGGCCTTTGGTTATAATTGGGATCAATATGTCTTCATTCAGAGTTTAATGAGATTCACACCTCGAGCTCCAATGTGAATCCATCAATTAGAAACGAATTTTATAAGCAGCAGTTTCTGAATGAAAAGACTACACTGAATACTATTTGATTTTCTTTTTTCCAAACACAGAAGTCAAATGTTTTTGCAAAGACCAGTATGCTCTTGGTTATATAGCATTTCTTTACCAAACAGCTGAGGAATCCTATGTGTATTGTGGCAAAATGCAGCTTTGAAACATTTACTTTCATGTAATCACTTTCTTTTTTGCCAGCTTTTCTATTTGCACGTAATCAAAATTTTTCTAAATAAAGAAGTTTATATTTTAATACAAGCTACTGTAGAACACGCATGAAATAATTTACAGTAGATAATTTTCTATTAAAGTCTGTGTGTGCCACAGACACATTGATATTCTTTAATTGATAAAAAGATAAAATGACTAGATGCTCGTGATTTTATTAGTTAGACCAAGTAAAATATCTGTAACTTCATTACCAAATATTAAAGAACAGCACAAGCCTTCATGCCTAGCATTTTCTCTTATTTGTGCTACTGTAGCTCCAGAATAGTGGTAGAAGCTAGTGTCGCTCTAGTGATACTAAAGAAAGGATAACATGTGACCCTTGATAAGGGCAGAGACACAGCAGAGTGATTCTTTCATATTTTACAGCGGAAGCTCTTTTCAGGTGTTGCATAGTATCTTCTTCAAATATTTGTTCACAATAGCAAAAATATGTATTTTCTTGCTGGGTATTAAGAAATTTTATTAATTCCTTTAATTTTGCACTTTCTTCAGTTTAAATACCTGTAATGATACAAAACAACGGAAATACAGTGTATCTACCCTGTATGTGAGGGCTGAGGTATAGAGCACCCACTGCATACTGGTGATTTTGGATCTTTGATGCTGCATGTTACATACTGAAGAGATATTCCCAGTATGCACTGACTGCTATTCAGAAGTCAGACTGAAGCAATCGGAGCTGAATGGCTGTCCATCACCTAAACCCACCTCAGATATTTGGAAAGTTAGTAGACATTATTTTTCATATGTTTTTACAGTGATATCACCATGTTTCATGTCTTCTTTCAGATCATCAAAATAAAACAGCATCCTCCTTTTTCCATCTTTATCTTCTCAATGAAGGAACTTTTTAACTTAAAGTCTTGTGTGGGCATTTGTTAAGGTGGGACTTGATGATCTTAAAGGTCTTTTCCAACCTAAATGATTCTATTATTAATTAAAATAGAACAGGGACTCTCTGAAGGTGCCATAGAGATTTTAGGAATGTGTATATGGTCCGGAGCTGTTTGGGATTTTTTTCTTTTCAGCCCTGCTGCTGGTTGTCCTTAAAGTCTCTATACTGGCTCATTTCTCTCCGACTTGGATGCATGCTCTTGAAGCTTTTTGCAAAGCTTTTACTGCTGCGCCTGCTTAAGGGGAGGGAGATGGCTTCCATCCCGTGCTTTGCAAGGGGCAGAGACCACGGACTCTGGCAGTGGACGCAGAGCTCTGCTCTCTGGGGAATAGATCGGAGTGGAGGAGTTAAACAGGACAGCCCTCTTCAGGAGGAGGTGTGGGTGCTCGGCACTAGTTCCGTTCCACCAGTATGAGCGAAGGTGGGTGAGCTTGTGCAGACCAGTCAGTACCATTTTGATCATCATATTCTTTGTATCGTCTGTCTCTGAACAAGCTGAGCTGGCCAGGGGAGAGCAATGGCCTTGGCTGGCAGCATGGGCACTCTCCAAGCTTCCTTAGAAATGTTAGTTTAGGCGCCTGGGGGAATAGACCACTTGCTCCATGAGGAGAGGCCACGGGATCTAGGCTGAAGAACAGCCAGCTCTGGGGGGACATCACAACAGCCTCCCTGAGCCTTGTGAGGAACTGAGAAGATGGAGCTGAACTCTTCATGGTGGTACATGGTGAGAGGTAAAACACAGTGGGGGGGAGTTAAAACAAAAGAGGTTTGGACTGGATATAAGAAAAGCATTTCCCTCATGAGGACAGCCCATCAAGGGGACAGGCTGCCCAGGAAGGCTGTGCATTCTCCATCCTGGGAGGTTTTCAAAATTTCACTAAGCCCTGAGCAAACTGCTCTGACATCAGAACTCTCTCTGCTTTGAGTAGGTTGATCTAAATGACCTTCTGAAGTTCATTCTTATGATCTTACAGTTTTCTGATACTTAGCAGATGATGAACAAGGATAGGTGAGGAGGACTGGAAGCAGCTAGAACAAATAGATGCTGGCAGCTCACAGAGGTGGTAAAAGATTGGAGAATATCAACTGAGTGTGTGAAAGTGGGTTGCTGGTCTTTGTTATGTTGGAAACTTTTTGGCCCTGGCTTAGAGAGTAGTGCACAGTCTTAGCACATTTATGTTCCAAGGTTCCCTTTAAGGCTACAATGTCATGAAGAAATCAGTTTTGTTTAATGACCTGCGTTAGCAATTCTTTGTATTGGTGGCTGAAATTTATTTTGCTTCTGATGCAAAGGAACATGAGCTCAGCCTCCACACCATTGCTCAAGCATGTGCTTTAGCCCTAACAAAGAACGGGAGGCCAGCAAATTTCTAAGCATCAGAAACACCCATGCAAAAACTCTTAGGTCCACTATTGATAAAGACTCAGCTGATTTTTAATCACTATGATGCATGGTTGGGAACCACACCTTTATGCTTAAGCACTGGAAATGCTTGGTCGATCTTTTTCTTTGGTAAAGTGACATCATGAAGACCCTTTTTATTTTCCTCAAGCATTTCACAAAAAAGGCTTCCTCCTTGACCAGAGTAATTACAAAATGATTCAGTAGTCGTTTATGTTGTGATACTGCTTAGTTAGATAAGTGGTATGAAGGAAAAGAATAGGAGAAGGGGGAAGGATAAATATGCCAAAGAAATAAGACTGCAAGGAGCACCAAGTTCCCAAAAGACTTGGAGCGGAGAACAAAAGAAGGGATAAATAATGTCACATGGGAAGGAGCAAGGACAGAGGAAGAGGATGAAAGGAACGTGAAGGAGAAAGTGAAGACTGACAAAAACAAGAACAGAAATATAATTGACAGTTAACATTTAAAGAAAAAATAATAAAAATGGGAGGAAATATTGTGCAAATAATGACTTTTACATTTGTAAATGCTCCCCAGTCCAGCAGTATATGTTCGGCAAATACTTTTTATCCTGGACTTTGGAAAATTGGAGAACTTGGTTTAAATTTCCATTAGTGGATAACAAAAGATGTGGTCACTAAAGTACAAAAAAAAAATTATCATTGAATGAATGAACTTTGAATCAAATTTCCACTATTCTAGCTACACCAGTTTTCACGCCTTATACTTTGGGGGCATTTTCCCCTTTGAACAGGTTGGTAAACAGACAACTGGTAGCAATAGGTAGCTCCTGTGCAAGCAACTGAAGGACTTCAATTGCAACCTCTCTGTCTTCTAAAGTAAGGCTAAGTTTTAGGAGGACCTAGGGTTATACCCTTCTGATCCCCCCCCAGCTCCTATGCACAGCGATGGAATCACAGAGAAGAGACTTTGTGTATGAGTAGAAGGGGAGAGATAGGAATGTATTTCAGCCCATCCCAGAATACAAGACCAGTTCTGCTGCTACAAAGTCATATTTGTCTCTGTAATATTAATTACAAAAAGGAAAGTGCCTGATGTCCCAAAAAATCTTTGGAAGCTGTGGCTAGCAAAGGCTGTGTGTTCTGTTGGATCTTGTTTTGATTGCACTTAGACTACAGAGACATTAATCAAATTAGATGATCCATGGATACTCTAGTAGCACTCCTTTTCCTTGCCTGGAGACAAGAATGAACCCCAATGGACTTGATTTGTTTGCAGTACAGCCTGGGGGTCCATTAGATCATGGAATAAGAAACAAATCCAAAAATTGTTTTGTTTAGATCTACCTACATCAGAGGCAGAGATAATGTATAACGTCTTAAGAAGCTGCAGAAAGATTCTGGTGTTTTTTTGAGTCCGAAACAAGTTTGAACGTTTGCCACCTTCTGATCCAAAATGGAGATCTGAACTAGGGCTCTAAATGCCTCTCATCGCTAGGACTCCTAAAAGTGCCGCTGCCCAGCTGGCACTCTCCTGGCTCAGTTACTGACTTTTGCATACCTCACTGGTTTTGTGTCCTACAACATCCCATCTAGCTGCTTCTCAAAAAATAATGGCCTCCCCTTTATTACTCTGCCTCACTCTGCAGGACTTTTTTTCAGTTCCCTTCATGCCTGGAAAAATCTTTCCATCCCAAAGTACAAGCCATAACAGCTGTCTTCTTTTCCAGTTTTCAATTTCTCTCTTTTATGGGGCATGTTGGTGAAGGGGACATGTTTTAGTAATGACAGTTAGTTACTATCACCGGTTGGTTATCATAAAATAATTAGATTTACCAATTTTTAAAATTCTGTATGCAATTATCATTTCCTATACTCCTGATGTACTAAGGCATATGTTTCTCCAGTAGACGTGAAGTTTTAGTCAGTATTAAGCATACAAGTAGTGCATCACTGGTGATATTTAACAGTAATAATTACAGTCTTAGTGGAAATTGCAAAGCCAGATATATTTTGCAGGCTTTGGAACTTAATATCTGAGAAAGAATTCAAATGATGAATATTGCTTTGAGAAGAGGCATAGAAATATGACTTACTTGGAAGGCTGGATTTGCCATGGCTGTCATCCCTGGGATGAACCTTATCCATGAGACGGCTTCTGTAGATCCCTGACAAGGGGATTATGAAATGGTGTTGGGAAGATGGCAGAGAGTGTTTATTCCCATATGGTAAATGGATGACAGGAACTTGTTTACAAGGTGGAGCAGCAAAAGGGAAAAGTATGAGATGTGCTTTTGATCTTAAAAGCAGTAAATCATGAGGGAATGTCTCAATGTGTTTGGGACAGTTCAGTTTCTACAGTGTGTTCTCTTACTACTTCTATTATATTGTTTGTATGAAAACACCTAGGCACACTGCTTCCCAAATGCTTTATTTGGACTTTGAATGAATTACAAGTAATCCCTTAAATTGTGAAAATCCATATACTTATGTCATGGTGGATTTTTTTTTTGGTTGGTTGTTTTTTTTTTCCTTTTCCTCTTACCCAGGGAAGAACATATCAGTCACAGAGAAGAAGCAGTACTGCTCTGAAGGAACGATGAAAGGTGCTTTGACCTGGTGGTGACTGCAGCTGCTTCATTATGGGAAGAACTGAGAAGTTGCCTTGAGCTACCATCTGCCACATTTTAGCCACCTCCTGTAGTGGAAGCTGGCCATGTGGGCCAACCCCATGTGTAGTTTGAGTTTTCATTCTGTTTTATTTTCTTGGGAGCTCAGCATTTGCATTCTAAAGAAATTCTCAAGTATGGATCTCGGTCTTCATGGGTCTGCTTGTGTGGGCATGTAATATATCCAGCCTCATACAGCTTTGAGCATTCCTGAAAAAGAGCCTTTGATCTGAGCTAGGATATTTAGTATTTCTGAGGATGTGGTACCTGAAGGTATGAACTGTTTAGAAAATGAGACAGAACTGCATTTTTGCAAGGGTAAGTAGGAATTGGGAATGTACTTTGCGTGCACTCAGAACATCAAAGCACTGTGTCTTAATACTCTAGATTGATTATTTCAACTACATGAATAGGTCACACTGAATTTAACTTTCAGATAAAGCATTTGCATGCATACATGCTTTTCCTGATATAGGTGGGTTTGTGCACCCTGCTTGGTAATAGTACACTTGATGCAAACACGTTTTAACACGTTTTGCAACCCCACTGCACAATACAGATTTAGGCACCCATAACCCCTACTGTTCATGTCTGAGTACCCTTTTGTGAAGGCAGGGAGATGCAAATGCAGGCACAAGACTTGTGGATAAGGGATAATATGGATACATCCATTCCTTCTTTAACTAAAGGCACACAGCACTGTTGAAGTTGGTGGCAATACTTGTGTTGACCGGAATGGAGCAGCTGTGGGTACTGCTCTCTCAAACTGCCTCTTGCGGTGTAATGCACTTTCAGTTTTGATAAGTGTTTTATGACCTGGGTTTCCACTTTTTTTTTCTTTTTTTCTTTTTTTTTCGGATGTTGAGCTAACGGTTACAATGTGCTGTCTTTACAATGCTTGGTGGCCCAGTAATTCCAGATATCCTTTGAAAGGAGGCTGAAGGATAATAAACTGTGGAATCCCAAAACAGATTAATGTAATGTGCATTTCTAGATTATGATTAGTAACAAGATGACATGTTGGCATGGTAACACTTGAAGCTTAACTACAAGTTCTTAAAATAAAGCAATGACATATGTGTAGGTTTCTATCCATTTGCATACCACCCACCTGAAAACATACATAATTTCCACAACACTCAGGCAATTACACCCCACTTCTTACTTTTGAATTAAGTGTTGAAATAAGACATCATGCCTCTTTCCTAGTATTTATCCATAGTCTCCCACCATAAATTATAAATGTTGATAATGAACCTGTCCATTTTGTAACATCTTAGGCTTTCTGCCTTTTGGTTTCATTTTAAAATGATTAGCACAAGGAATGTAGTACATGCTTCATTCACTGTGGTTTGGACCACGTTGCTATCCTTTAAATTCTGCCACCTCTTAATGTGAAAATTGTCTCAGTGATATTGGAAAAGTCTGTTTCTTAATTAAATTGATAAAGCAGTGGGTGCATTTCATGTGGCTGAAGATCGGGAATTAAAATCCCAACCTTACCTCAATTCATTGTAGGAAAGTGGTAAAATGTTTAATGTGAAAGTACTAGCTGAGGCAGAGAGGCTAGCTATTATTTTCTAGTTGCCTTATGGTGAAGAGAAAAGTGTTGTCTAGTTGTTACAGAGTCTGTTCTGCTTTCTTTCACTAAGCAGAAGTTAACTTTAATGTTTTCTATATATGGTAAATGTGCCAGGGGATGCTCTACGTGTGTAGTTACTTTGTGTTAAACTTTATCAGAATGCAAAATTGGGCACCTTGTTCTGATTGCTTTATATGCACAATACTGCTTTGACCAAATTCCTTACAGTCAAAATTAAGATGCTGCTAAGTTCTGCGTAGGTAAATACAATATTCTTCTTCTGTCACTCTAAATAGACAAAATGGGCAGTGTTACCTTAAAAAATATTAATTCTTTGACAGCTTGCTTATTTATGTATACTCTACTCTATAGAGCATCACAGGACATGGAAAATATAGCTTAAAGGATTTCCCCAGCTCCTTATGCAACCTTTAAATCCTGAATTCTGTTCTTCACACCACTATGGATGGCAGATGCTGGAAGTACAATGATTGACTCCAGCATGATAATCATGTTACATTCAGAATAATACAATTGCCAAGAAATATTTCACATGCACAGCAGAGTTCCCAGGATAAGCTTCCTGCTAAGGCATGGCTGATGTTTGTCCTTGTGGCCTTTTAAAAAGTGGAAACCCTGATCTGTGTTTCATAAATCTACCTGTATTTCTTACTTGCAGATGAAGGAATTTAGTATTTGAATTTACTGTGATTGTGGGGTGGAGGGAGGGAGGGACACATGCTTGCTTGGTTTTGCCACTAATCCTTTGGAAATCCTTTAGTGCCTTAAGGAGGCAGAGGGGGAACAGACCTTAGGACTACAGAAACTTGTTCAAACCTCTTTCCTGCTTTAGCAGAATTCCTTTAAAATACGTTGTGCCTTTGGCTCCAAATATATTTGCATTAGAAATCTGTAGCCATGGGATTATGGACAGGAATTTTTGCCCCTGCACAAATGTTAGGAAAGAGAGTATACTGTTTCTTATATAGGATGTGAATTAAAAATAGAGCTAACTTAAGTTCTGCCACTGGGATCCATGCATACTAAGAAAGTTGCGAGTTGCAGGTAAAGCCAGAAAAGAAAAAAAGAAATAAAAGGAGCAAGTTTAAACATACTGGATGAAATGCTTGTACCACTGGCATGACTGGCAAATTTCCACTGGCTTCCCTGGGACCAAGATTTCATGCTTGCTTCTGTTTGGCTTAAGAAATGCTCACATACAATAGATACTTAGGCATCATTCTCTCTTTAATGTTGTCGATGCACAAAGGAGGGGAAAAGAGAGGTTAGTAGTTGTGGAGACCTGCCTTGATTTGGAGTTGTTGGGATCTGTGGTATACATCTCTATTCAGTATTGTTCCTCTGTGTAACACAGACTCTTGCTACGGGAATATGAATATGCAAATGTAAATTACAATGTGAGAAGTTACTGCGCAGTGTGCACGAACCAATGCCAAACTATGTTTCTCTACTCTCTGAATTGTGGTCTTTTTTAAAAGAAAGGAAAATATAGTTAACAGGTGAAAACCATTCCTGTGCAAAAACAGCCTGTATGAGGCAATTTATGTACTCACTGATGGTCCTAAGCAGATCTTAGGAAAAGTTGAATAAACTTTTAGCCCACGAGCTAATTTTATCTTTTAAGTATTATAAATAATTTGTTGGTACAGAGCTACAAAAAAAACAAAAAAAGAAAGAAAAAAAAAGAAAGAAAAAAAAAAAGGCAAAAAAAATGAAGGCCTGAAAATCAGAGGTGTGGTGGTCTTCTATTTTGCTCCTGTGATGACAAGGAAGTTTTAAAGAGTATGTAAACAGTTGAAAGAAAATCATTACATGGCTCACAGTATGTAAGAGAAGACCCAGCATGGAACAGATTTTTCTAGCTTGTTTATAAATTAAGCTTCTGTCTTTTGTTTGGGACTTGCAAAAAGAAACCATGTAAACTAAATTAGGAGTAAAGACGTACTGCAGACATTTGACTGAAACAAAGATATTTCCCCACCTCCTGAGGTATTAATGAGTAGTCTAGGAAGAATAATGTATGGAAATCTTGTCTTTGGAGCTCCAGTACTGTGCAGCTGTGTAACTCTTGCACGGCCAACGGTGAGATGGTAACCAACAGTCATGACAAGTAGTTGTTAGGGCCACAAACTGGGGTCTGTTTGAAGAGGTGCCAAAGAATGCGCAAAAAGGCTGGCGTTTATAATGTGAATATGCACTAAGAATATGTACCAGATAGATGGGGGAGGGAGGGGTGTTTGTAAATAACTGCAAAAAGTTTAAACTCTGACCCATGACCACCTTGTAGCCGGGTGTCAAATTGCTCTCAGCTAAATGAGAAGCTTCAGTAGCGTAAGAGAGGCCACTCTTGTTTTAATCAGTTCCATTAAAACCTTCTGGATAACTTTTCAGCAAAGATCTCCACTCTAAGACATTTGTCAAGGATATCAACTGTACATATGTATTAATTTTCAGTGTAACTAGGGACGATACAGAATTGTAATGAAGTCACAATGTCTACTTGATGATTATCACAGATTTGTAACTCTCACTTAAATTATGTAAGATATGTTGACATTTTATCTTGTTAACAAGATGTATTTTTCTATGTTAGTTAAATGTATAATTTGTATAATTTTGTATATTAAATGTATGCATATTTTAAATTAAAATCTTTATAATTTTAATTATTTTAACTCTAAAATGGTGGCAGAGCTTCTGAAATATAGTTGTAAATACAACTTTATCTGTGGACAGCAACCCAGGAAGTCTCCATTTTGAAGAAGGGGCCACCTGGTCTCCTAACAGGATAAGGAGGCTGTTACGCCTGAGCTCTTGCTCCTCTCAGTGGAGCAGCTGCCATCCAGCTTTTGCTGATTTAGCAGAATTACTATGAATTGGGAGAGTACCACTCTCAGGCAGGGTGGATCACTGCTCGGGAAGTGGGAAACCTGAGTCTTCCCCAGATTGTGGGGTTCTGGATCCACGGTTCCTACATGCCAGGAGACAGTCCAAATCACCAGTCCATGGGATAGGGTTCTGTGGGGTAAGGAGGACACCACAGCCAGAGATACAATAGTCATGTAGAGCAGAGAGAGGGAGACTGACTCAGTAACTTAGCAGCTCAAATCACTCCTCTGGGAGAAAGAAAACTTGGGTCTCTTTCCCGCTCGCTCCCTTTGGGCTGTCCATGCTTTTTTTATCTGATGATTCTGTTGTAATATGCACAATAGCAAAAATAGGTGCAACATGTACATTGCATGTTCTCTGAGCCCCTGCACTGGGGTACTCCTGTTCTAGCTCATGACGTTCACACTGTTGCAAGAAGAGTTCCAGCTACAACTGGAGCCAAGCTGGTAAGTGGTACCTTCCTTGTTGGAGTTTTGTTGAAAGTTTTGGTTGTGTGAAGGAAGCCTGTTTCTAGGTTTTCTGCTCTCTCTTGTCTCAACTATCTGGAATAAAGGCCTGAGAGGAAAAGGGTGCACTTTCAGTCAAGTTCTGTCCTCTTTTCATCAAGCTATGTCAAGATAGGATGAGATGCAGTGTCTTATACTTCTTCAAAGTTGCATATATGTTTTTAAGTAAACTCACAGGGTGACAAGGTATCAGGCTGTAACTGGGTCTACTTCTGTAGCACCTAAAACTGCAATTTTATGTCTTAGTGAACAGAAGAACAGTATGCATCTGGTGGCTTAGAACACAGTTCCTAATAAACTAAAGGGCTACAATAGGAAAAAAAAAACAATTAAAAGCAAAGACAGACATATGATTTTATGCTTATTTCTAACTCGAAAGTTTAATGCTGTTTTCTAAAGCACTGATTTGACACGTTCTCTGAGTCTTGTGGTCTCCTTATGTATCAGCATTAAGATGAATCTCCTAGATTAATACTGAAATGAATAGCATTATTCTTTGTTATTAAAAAAACCAAACCAAAACAAACAAAAAAACCACAACAAACACCTGAGCAGTTCTAGAAACCTGAACAATGTTATCTAGCTAAATCCCAAGTGTAAACAGAATCCATCTTTCTTAGCTTTATGGATGTTAAATAAAAGATGCTCTTCATTTAGCAGATGCATGTACTATGTACAACATACTAGACCTACTATGAGACCATCAGTTTTTTTCTGGAGGTTCACATTAATCTCTTGATTGGAATGAAATATCTCATAAAATGAATATTTTTTGCAATATTTACGAAGACAGGCAAGTCACACATCACACTCCATGTACCACCTGCATATTTCACTAACTGTCAGGGTTTAGTGTCCTGTGAAGGACCAAATTGACTTTTTTTTTTTTTTTTCAACATGATCAATAAATCTTAGTGTTACCATCAGGAACAAAAGATCAGTATTTGCCCACATACAAGAGAAGAATTTAAGGAGGCAACAAAGCAATGTCCTAGAACCCGTACTTTTTTTTTTTTTTTTTCACACACCAGTGAAACCTCCATATGACATTAATATGTTAATGTGATAGCATGGTTTATTAAGTGAGCTGTGGAATCCTGGGCAATATGCGCTTTGAAATGTTAGTCATGATACTGTGACTACTAAAATCAGTGTGTTGGCAACCAATGATCAGTGAAATTTTGACCAATTTCCTAACTCCCCTCCTATGAACAACACATAGGGTGTTGAATGCACACACAGCATTCATGACAGCGGGTACTGCTACATTATAACAGATGCAGAAAAGACAGATGTTTTCCCTTGATGTGTTTTGGCAATGCACAGGTAGGCTACATCACTGCTTTTTCACATGGTTTTGGTCCATGGGTAGTTGTTAACAAGGAAGACGGTTATCTGGACTTGCTTCTGATGAGGTCCCAGGGACCTGTCTTTAACCTCCCGTTTTTCCTGACTAATTTCTAACTCGTGATTTTTCTTGTGCTGGGACCACCAGGCGTGCCTGTGGGCCAGGGCAACAGTGCTGTGTTGCTGGGCTTGTGTTCAAATGGCATAACCATGAGCAGGCAACAGACCTCGTGACTGATCCACTGCTTCAAGTTTGCTTAGCTGTTTAATCAATCTCAGACCGGCTTGTTCCAACATGTTATTTCGGAGCAATAGAAAATGTCCCTTATGCAACTGCTGGTGTATTCACAGCATTCAGAATTGTCTGGGACTGGCCGCATGTGCGGGAGAGGAGCGTCCAGCCGAGGTGTTTGGGATGCAGATGGTCTCCTCGGGTGTTGCAAGACGGGTAGTGGGGTCAGGACGGACCTTCTGAAGCGGGCTGTGTCCAGAGTTGAGGGTAACACATTCTCCACCCCTCCCGCTTTGAAGAAATCCTCCTCGGGTTTGGGAAGTGGCACCCCTCACAGCGCCGCGGAGCCCCACGTCCCTGCCTTGCCCCTCCGCCAGAGCCGCAGCCCGGCCCGGGCGGGCGGCCCGGGGTGCTGAAGGGACAGCTCCGCGGGGCGCGCCGCGCTCCCGCCGCTCCGCGGGGGGCTCCGCGGGGGCGCGCCGGCCTCGCTGGCTTCCGCGGGGCTCGGCGGGGCGGCGGGCCGGGCGCTCCGGGCTCGGCGGGCCGCGCAACAAGAGCCGCGGAGCCGCCGTTCCCCGGCGCCCCGTCCCGGCGGCGGAGCCGGCAGCGCAGGCAGCGCTCGCCGCGATCACTTCCGTGTCAGGGCCGGCCGCCGCCGTGCCCGGCTGCCTGCGCCATCGGCCGCCGTCGCAGCGCCGCCGCGGCGGGCGGGGGGCGGTGGCCGGGGGCGGCGGGGCGGAGCGGGGCCGCCGCCAACCCTCCCCCGGGCACCAGCTGCTGCGGCAGGGAGAGGGCAGCGCCAGCCCCTCGGCCCCGGGGGCCTGGGGCTGGTTGCGCCTCCTGCCCCGATCCCGCTCACCCTTCCTCCTCCTCTCATCATCGGTTCCCCTGCGGGCGCCGGCCGACCCCGAGCGGCGGGGGGCAGCGCGGAGGGGGCCTGCCCCCGCACCGCACCGCGGGTTGCCGCGGCCGCGCCCCCCCGCCCGCCCGCTCTGCCCGGGCACCGCCGCAGCGTCCTCCTGCGGAGGGAGGCGTGGGGAGTGTGAGTGCGCAAAGTGGGAGAAACTCCCTCTGGCTCCCTGAGGGGGCTGGGGAGATTTGGGGCTTTTTTTCTTTTTTTTCTTCTCTTTTTTCCTTCCCACCCCACCCCCACCCCGACGCCACGTAGCAGCAGGTGCCGGCCGCCCGCCCGCCGGGAAGGACCCTGCTTGCTCCGGCTGTGTGTGCATGTAGAGGGCTCCCTCCTCCCCCTGCCGCCCGCCCCCCGGATCATTCTTTATACCGGGGGAGCGTGTGCACTGCGGTCCTTGCTCTGGGAATTGCTGCTGCTCTTCCTATTCGTCAAGGGCTTTCCAATCACCTGCCTCTGCCACCCTCTCCTCTCCGCTCTTTGTACTTTATTTTCACGTGCTCTTTACTAACACGGCTATTTTTAAATCCCGCTTGGATTTATTTCTTCCTCTCTTTCTCTCTTATTTTTCTTTTCTTTTTTTCCCCCTCTCTCTCTTTTTGGTTTTTTTGGGGGGGTTGTTTTTTTGGTTTTTTTTTTTTCCGGGGGGTGGGTGGGGGGAGGGAGGTTAACGTTTGCATCTCCCTCCGGGAAAGATCCCACCAGCCAACCCAGCTCCGCCACTGCTGCATCCATCCATTCATTTTTATGGTCACTAGCAGCCTATCCCGGTAGTAGAAGGTGCAGAGAAGTGGGAGGCAGAGAGAGGGAGAGAGAGAGAGGGAGGGAGAGATCCGGACAGCGAGAATGGCCGAGAGAAAGAGGAACTGGAATAAAGAAGATGACCTGCCTGTGTATCTAGCTAGGCCGGGTACGACTGCCCAGACACCGCGGCAGAAATACGGGGGGATGTTCGCCTCCGTGGAGGGGGCCTACGAGAACAAAACCATCGACTTCGACGCCTACAGCGTGGGGAAAAAGGGGTCCCGGACCCCGCGGAGCGGCAGCCGGCACGACATGCTGGACGGCGGGGACAACTACAGCGAGACCGCCAGCGACATTAGCGAGGTCTCCGGCTCCGTCATCAGCTCCCCGGGAGACCGGGAGGACAAGACCCCGGGCGTGGAGATCAGATACCCCGTGGGGAAAGAGCTGCTGCAGGGCCAGGACAATGGGCAGGTGAGCGGGGCCCCGGGCCGGGGGGCGGGAGCCGCCGCCCCCGCTCGTCGGGCGAGCCGAGCCGTGCCGAGCCGTGCCGTGCTGTGCCGTGCCGTGCCGTGCCGAGCCGTGCCGCAGAGCCCCGCTCGCCGGCGCAGGGGGAAGGTGGCCGCCTTCGCGGGGGAGTTTCGGCACGGAAGGTCGGGAGGTCGGGGAGGCACGGACCCCTTCTCCCCGGCACGGTGATGCTATCGGAAGAGCCCGGCTGGCCCCTAAACTTGCCTGACCTTAGCGGGGGCGGCAGGGGGGGCGATCCCAGAAATCGTCTTCCTTTGTAAGTGATGGCGATGAGTTTTCTCCGTCTCCCTTCCTGCCGCTAAAACGCTGCCCGTGCCGGGTGGGCTGGAGGGCAGCCGGCCCCCTCGGCGCCTCCCCGCCGCCCCCTGGAACAAAGCAGCCCCCGCTGCGCTCCTGGGCTCGCCGGGAGAACTCGGCGGAGCTTGTCCCAGGCCCACAGCCCGGCTATGCCCCGGCTGCCCCCCGCTCCCCCTGCGTCTTCATTGTCTGCCCGGCGAGGAGCGCGGAGGGCGGCGGGACCGGCCGAACCTGTGCCCGCGGGGTCCCCACCCCGGGGGCGGCAGCCTGGGCTCACGCCACCGACTTCAGGAAAAAGTGCGGCCGGTGGGGCTGCCTGGCCCCTGCCAGCTGTGGCTCTCCATCACACCCTGCTCTATGACACGCAGGCTGGGGGCAGACCCGGGCTCTCCTGGGAATCGGGGCTGTCATTGATTTCCCTTTAGAATAAAACGCGGCCTTGCAGTCATGTCCCTGCGGGGATGCACCCTTTCCCTTAGTGCCCTGCCTGGAGGCTGTATGGCCTGTCCATGCACTGCTCGTTCCACAGGCTACATATAGTTTCCAATCTTTTCTCCCCCTCTTCAGTTTGACATGACTGGGGCACTGGTCCTCTCTGGGCTGGGGGCTGGGTGCAGGTGGCCTCCCATGCAGCCCAGTGGGTGCCTGCTGCAGTGGGATGCTGGTGGGAGCAGGCAGGGCTTGGTGGGACGCTGTGCCTTCAATGGTGCTGCTTCACTGCAACGACCTCAGCGTTGCCTTCAGAGGCTGCCAGCTGCAGTGCAGTCTTCCCTTTCCCAGCTCACCTGAATCCCTGTGCCTTTTCCATCAGGATCTTGGAGTGGTGGGAAAGCACGGCACACTCCGAATGTCCCTCATCTTCTGGGACAACCCTGACGCTTCCTGCCCATCTTCCCTTCTTCCTAGTTCAGCCTGGGACTCGGGGCAGTGAGCACATAGCATGCCACCTCTCCGGATCTCACAGTGCTTCCACAGCTGTCCGGCTTTGGGTTGGACTGGGCAGCGAGGAGGAGGTTGTGGATAAATAGGCTAGATTTTGTCACTGGGTTAGGAAGGTGCACCGCAAGCTGCAGTTACATGCCTGACCCCTGCACAGCACCAACCAGAGCTTTTTCCATGCTCCGAATGGTGATTTTGGGGTGAGATGTGTCAGGGATGTGGCTTGGGTGGGAAATGCCTTGTATCGATGTGGGTGTGCTAAGAGCCCCTGGCTCCTTGTTGCAGGGATTAACTTGGGCAGGCGCAGCTTTGCAATGGCTTTTGCCTTGCCCTTCCTACAATTTTCGTGGGGCCTTTATCAAGCACTATGGGTGGAGGGAGGCACTCTGTGACTCAGAAAAGATGGAAGGGTTTCAACTAGCCACTTTTCCTCTCCAGCAGCTTCTGGCACAGCACCCACCTGGCCTGGTCTGGCCTGGCCAGGCTGTGCTGGGCTGTGCCATCACCCATGGCCTCCCTGGGCACAGGGCTGAGCAGGAAGTGGCATTGGGACAGTGACAGGGAGGGCAGAGCAAACAGTGATGTTAGGGTCAGAGCCATTGGTGGGACAGTGCAGGCAGTGCCATCAGGGACAGTGCCATCAGGGACAGAGCAGGGCAGTGCCATCAGGGACAATGCCACCTGGGGACAGAGCAGGCAGTGGCATGGGGACAGCAGGGCAGTGCCATCAGGGACAGTGCCACCTGGGGACAGAGCAGGCAGCGGCATGGGGACAGAGCAGGGCAGTGCCATCGGGGTCAGAGCCATGGGGACAGTGCCATCTGGGGACTGAGCAGGCAGTGGCATGGGGACAGAGCAGGGCAGTGCCATCAGGGGCAGTGCCACGGGGATGGAGCAGGCAGTGCCGCTGCCATGTGCCGCGCAGTAGGACCCACAGCCGAGGGTCACCCCCCCACGGGCCCAGCCCCGCGGGAGCCCACGCGTGGGACCCGCCGGTGCCCTCCGCCTGCGAGCGGGGCGCTGGCGGAGCCGGGGGGGCGGTGTCTCCCAGCGCCGGTGCGGGAGGGAGGGAGGCTCCGGCTGGATTGATGGGCTGGGAAGGGGGGCCGAGGCGGTAGGGGTGGGGGACAGGAGGGAAGGAAACGCTTCCTGGGTTGAGCTGAGCGAATCCTGCTCCGACCTGCAGCCGAGAGGGCGCTGCTGCCGCCGGGAGAGGCAGCGCTCGGCGACCCCCCCGGGAGCCGCGTCCCTGTTTTATTGCAGCCGGGAAAAAAGGTGCCGGGTTTGCCTGGCTCCCCTTCCTCTGGGCGAGGAAACTTTGCCTCCATTACACAGCTCTGCCGGTTCGCCCCCGCCTCGCCCCATCAGCCGACCGGGCTCTGAATTGTTATTGCCCTTATTACCACCGGTATTTTTCCGCCGGGCTCGGCTCGCTCCTCGGGGTGTGTTGCGTGCGCCTGGCGCTAGCGACAGCCGACATGTCTTACCAGGGCAAGAAGAGCATCCCCCACATAACGGTAAGCGGTTCTCGGCAGGCAGCGAGCCGCTGCCCTCGCTCCTTTGTTAGCGGGGCGGGGAAGGGCGAGGCGGGCGCGCAGCGGCCCCGCAGAACCCCGCGGATGGCGGCAAGGAGCCTGCCGGGCTGCGGGGCCGCGGCTCCCCGGGGCTGGGTGGGCGCGGGCGCCGGTGCCCTCCCCTCCTCCTGCTGGAGCTGCGGGCCGGCAGTGGTTTTATTTCGCGTTTTTATTTTATTTGGCATTTTTTATTCCATTTTTTATGTTACTGTATTTTTTCCTCGCCCCGCAGCACAGCCGGGGCTCGGCGCAGTGTGCCCTCCCGCCAGCCCGGGGCCGGCGGCGGTGGGTCGGGGCCGGGAAGGGAGGGCGGGCCGGCGGGGGCTCGCCCCGGGGCCGGGGGCCGGGGTGGCGGTGCCGCCCTCCCGAGGCGCGGGGCCCTGGGAGGCTCGGCCGGCGGGCGAGGCAGAACAAAAGAGGGAGGGGACGAGCCGCAGCACAACGTGCCCCCGCCGCCGCCGCCCCCCGGCAGCGGGCAGGGGCAGCGCAGCCCACCGGCGGGGGCCGGGGCGGTGGGCCGGGGTGCGCTGGGGGTGCGGGGAGATGGGCGGGGGGTGGTGGGGTGGGGAAGCGGGCGGGGGGAAAGCGTGGAGAATCAAGGAGCGCCATGATGCCAGCACCGACACCTCTGCGCGCTATTAATACATCAGACATGGAGGGGATCAGAAGTCAAAGAGTTAATCGTAACCGCTCCTTCCCCGCCTGTGCCCGTCTAGATGCTTTTATCCCCGAGCAGGGCTACAATAGAGCGCGCTTTCCGCGCCAGAGGGAAAGGTCCTTCGATTCACAGCGCTGCTGCCCCTAATACAGCGGGGCGTCAGGGGCTGGGATAAAGGGCAGGCAGAGCCGCCGGGGAGGGGGCTTCCAGGGGAAATCTCCGGCGTTTGGGCCCGCAGAGGTTTTCCTCAGCACCGCTGTTGGTGGCCAGGCAGGTGCTTGTTCTCCCTTTGGGGGGCTGGAGCAGCGGGTGGCGGGGTCACTGCTGCTGTGGCAGCCGGGGCCGGGGCCGGTGCTGCCGGCGCGGCGCGGGCAGGTTTCCGAGCTGCATGGTGGGTGTGGCAGCCGCCGGGGGAAACCGGGTGGTGAACGGCGTTATTTGAGCCGGTGTTAAACTCGTGAGCACCTCGAGGTTTTCTTGCTATTAAAAAAAAATAATCCATTAGCCAAAATATTTAGTCAGGAGGAGAACAGCCTCCTTCTAAAAGCACAATTTTATGATGCTGAAGTGCTGCATTTATGGTTTTCTGCTATCAACAGGCAGCAGAGCCTGGTGGCTGAGGCTGAGCGTGGGTATTGCAGGGGCTCTGTGGGTGATGGCTCTTGCCTTGGTCCTCAGTGTGCCCTGTGCCTCGCCGTGGCTCAGGGTACCTCGGGATGGGGTGCCCTGGCCGCCCCTGGGGTGGGTGTAAGGTGCTTGGTGTGTGGCTCCACCTTGGTTTGCAGCTGGAGGGTGTAACAGGTTCCCACCCATGGCCAGTTGTTTGCTCTCCCATTTGGAGTAAAAGAAGAAACTGGAAGAATTACGAGTGTTTTGCCCTGGAATCAACAGTTCATTTTCATTTCTTCACTTCTCACAAATTTCCTTCTCTCCTGGTGATAGGATTGGTGGGAAAAAGAGAGCCCAAACCGCAGTGTGTTCTCTTTGAAATGGGACGTGTTGTAGCTTCAACAAATGAATATTCATTAATGCTAGTGTTGAGTTTTGTGACCAAATCAAAGGCATAAATTAACATTTGTGAAGTTGGCAGGCATCAGGTCTGGGCTGCCTTT
The DNA here is from genome assembly GCF_017639655.2 of Falco naumanni. Taxonomy (NCBI): domain Eukaryota; kingdom Metazoa; phylum Chordata; class Aves; order Falconiformes; family Falconidae; genus Falco; species Falco naumanni. The sequence goes on from NC_054054.1 coordinate 51,476,421, forward strand.
TTTTTTTTATTTTAAAGATTTATGCTTCTGGCCCTTCTCTTCCAGTAAAAGCAAATCGAGCACTCTGTGTTACACCTTGTACACACTGCCTGTCCCACAAGAGCCCACTGGATCTGTCCGGCTGTGTGCCTTCTGAAGCCCCATTCCAGTATGGCCAATTAGATGTTTCATCCTGCCATTAAGGAAATACGCTGGAGCTTCAAGCCTTCTGGGCTCTGAGGAAATGTGATGGCTCTGTAAAGTTATGCAACAACAGTGATGTTGAAATCATACAAAAGTGTCATTTGTTACTGTGCTTAACACACCCCCTCCCTCCACACAAACACACACTTTTTGGAGCTATACCAGCTTCTGGATTCATTGGAATAGTGAGAAACTCATTTTTGACAGTGTCTCATGTGCCGATACATTGCTGTGGATTTTCCTGTTCGCAGCCCGTGTTCCTTGCGCAGGGCCAGGGGCTGTCATGCGCACACAAGAACAGCACCCAATGCTGCCATGGGCACTACCTGCAGTCAGTACCTGGCCGAAACTTCCTCCTGGGGTCAAGGTCTGCAGCATCAGGAGCTTTGTGAGGGAAGAGGCAGAGGCGGGTTTCAGCTCTGAGCAGTGTGGGAGCAGATACCACTCTTGGGAAGACAACCCTGTGGTGTCCTTTTCAGGGTTACTCCCCTTGGTGCATGAGGGCATAACTGCCTCCTTGTGCTTTGTCTGACTGTGCCTTGCCTCCTTACTCCTTCAGACAATTAGTGCCTGACTGATACCCCTCCTTCACCCCTCTCCCCCAAAGCAGCTTTATTCCTGTCTTCCTATCTCACCTTTTTCCTGGAAGTATCTAGGACAGTAGAGACACAGTGTTGCAGGCAGGCCCCTTTGGCACCAAGCATCTCCCTGCTCTCATTTACCAAGTTTGCACCTTTTTTTCTTTCTTTTTTTCCATTTAATTTCACCTGCGTTTTTTTTTTTTTCACTTCAGCCCCTGAAAATTCATGCTTCTTACAGTTTATCCTGGTTTTGACTCTGCTGCCCTTTATGCATCCCATGCGGCATCCAGGCTTGCTGTTCTTAGCTGAGCACCAGTGCTGCTCCAGTGTAAGGTGCCATTCAATTGTGAGTTGGATTGGTGAAACTGGGCCCCTTTGGCTGCAACTACTGTGGGAAGAACCTCTGTATTTGAACCACCAGACCACTCTCTGGGTGATGTAAAATAGAGATGCACTGAACCAGTAAGTGTAAGCACTGCAGTACCGTCCCCTCCACTGTGTTGAAGTGTTTGTGGGGGGTGTCTCACTTTCCTGGTTCAGGAGTATTAGCTGGGGAGGGAGCAGGGTGTGCATTAGGTCAGGGTGGCCAGGAGTGCATCTGCAAGAGCACGTTTCTTGGCCTGTGTAGTACAGTTAGCCACCACATCCATTGCTGAAGTTTTTCTGCATGGGGTGGCAATCTTTTGTGCTTTGGTTGTGCAGGCATGCTCTCGTGCAGACCAGATTTTACAGGATACATCTCCCCGCCCATGGCTTTTAACAGCCCTATTGTATTCCTCTCGTGCAGCATATTACAGGGAATTAAGGGAGATGATGACACTGAAATATCTGTTGCAAATTATTTTGGCTTCTGTCTTTTGGTAGTGCTTGGCACTTTTCAAGCAAGGCCTGAGCCTAGGTGAACTCAGAACTACAGTGTATGTAGAGCACAATTTAAAAAAGGCATGTCTCTTACAGGACTTGTTCCAGTAGCAATTCAGCCATTAAATCATAATCAGCATGAGCTCAGTGAAGAGGAGGTGTGAAGACAACTCTGCTGAGCAAAGGGAGAATAGCTAGTCACCGAAGCAAATGCAGGGAGGTACATGGGAGAGGCAAATGGTGCCTGAATCTCTTAAAAAAGGGAATAGTATTCCTGGGAATGGTCCAAGGGTTGGCATATGAATGGGGGAAGGAGCTGCTGGTCCTGAGCTGGCAGACTGCAAGGCATGGGGAGACGGAGAGCTCAGAAATGTAGTGTTACAGAGGGAGGATCTCACGATTGTGCATAGCAAGCAAAGAGAAGAGCTGCTGCAAGGTGAGAAAAGAAGCAGATGCAGAAAAATGGAGAGAGGCTGGGGAAATTCAGAGGAGTGGGCACAGAGAGTAATTTTAGTGGTAGCCTTTTGAATTGATTGATGTGAAGAGAACTGAGAAGTAAGTAGACTTCAGCTGAAGACATCAGAATACTTTGAGAGAGAAAATGCATTTGTCTGGACTTCTGTGTGGGACAGCGGTCTCAAGCTCACTATTGAGGGTTGAGACCCAAACTTTCTGTTTGGCCTGAGCAAAGTGCTGGGGTAACATGAAGTGCTCTGGTGTAGACAACAGCAGTGTGAGAGCTGCCAGCTAACTCGCTTTGGACACCGGGGAGACATGCCCTACAGATGCAAGGTGTGGTGAGTACATGGAATGGGGAACCACAATCCTCACCTAGATTTGGATCTGTTCTGTATCTCCCCTGGCCATGCTAACCCCCCCACCCCCCCCCCCCCCCCCCCCTTTGTTTAACAGTGTGGAGCTACACACAGATTGGCATGTGACTTGCCAAAAGTGTTTGAAAAGCCTGCTGAGTGCTGGGCATGGGAACAGTGTCTCACATTATTATTCTGCTGTTGGCACAAGATTCGGACTGATCTGGACAGCACTTTTTGTCCTGCTTTAAAACACCAGGGTCTGCGACTTCTGGATCTCTTCTTACTCTTGAGTATTTGCTTAATATTCAAAGTTACATTTCCCCATCTGTAGCTGTAATAGACTTGACCCCTCTCAGTTTGCTTGTCTGTCCATGAACATTTGTGAATTCACGTTGCATAGTGGGCTGGACTTGAACTTGGCAGCTCTGGAGGTGCTTTAGTTGCTTCAGTGTAAGTTGTTGGGCTTCCAACCACCGTTTCTATGGTTCTGTGGTAAGTCTTTTCCTTTCCTTTTTCTACAGGAAAAAAAGTGGCTGCATCATTCAAGCCACTTCCATCTGGTGTCTTAAATTACATTCGGAGTAGGTCCTTCTGGGGACATTTCTATGGGAACCGAAACCTTTGGCAGAGGGACAGAAAGAAGGGTTTGGGGCAGTGATTCCTTTCACTGCCACAGCAAGTTTGTCAGTCAGTGTCCTCAACAGGACGTTGGGGTTTTCAGTACCATAGCTGGTGCCACCACAGGGAGCTGAGCTGCGTTTTGCTCAAAGACGGGCAGGTTTGGAAAGAGGACAGTGGCTGGCTGGGAAGGCAGCTGATGTAGTGACGTGATTGAATCCCCTTCTTACAAGTGCTGAGAGTGACCGCTGCCAATGAACCACTCTCCTGACAGGAGGTCAAGGTCTGTTTTCTGCTTTGTTGCCATTTCTTTCATAAACATATTTCTATATGTGATAAAAGGGAGAAGCTTCATTTTCCTTTGCAGGAGTCAGGAGAGCCCACTCGCTTGTGAAGCACTCGGGCACTGAGAGAGTTAGTTGGGATAAATTTCCTTCCTGAGAGAGATGGAAGAGAGATGAGCATCAGTTTATAATCTTGCTACGTATAAAGATGGTGGCCATGTCCCCTGGGACAGAGATACCTTGGGATTATTTTTGTTTGTCACTTGATGCACTTGTCTCAAGACAAAATTTTTGATCTGTAGTGCATGTCCTGATGAGGTTTAAGGCCTCAACTCTTGCTTATGTTCCTACTGAATAATAAATGTCCCCACTGGCTTCGTGAAGTCTACACTCAGTGTGAAGTCTCCTGAGTGTGATAGTGAGGACCCCAGTCAAGCTGGTCACCCTTGCCCACCGTGCCGTGGCTGGCTAAAGGAGTAGGCAGTGCTCAGAGCTGAGACCGTGGAAGGGTTGTTCATGAACCAGTGCTGGTACCATGTGAGATGAGGCAGCAAGCATCACAGCTTGCTATGACTTGCAGGAAAAGCAGGTATGTGAGGCAACACGAGAGCAAAATGTGTCTAAGTGCAAACAATATGCATCTGTACCCATTGCATTTAGTCGATCATGAATTACTATTGCTAACATTGTATTAAAGGGCATTTTCTACTACTGTTTCCCTTGCATCCACCTCCTCTGTCAGAGGAAGGATTCCTTATGGTGTCAGCCAGATTTTGACCATGACTGGTTCTGAAGCTGATGCGTCCCAGTAACCTGATGCAGGTTTCTGACTAGATCTTAGATAAAACACATTCAGTTCAGTGGCACACAGCAGCCAGCCATGCTGTAAATTGCTGTTATTTTCTCCCAGGTTTTACCTTTCCTATGAATGGCTTGCTGAGATTTTGTGATCAGCTCTAGCAGATGTAACCCATGTGTAACCCAAGAGATTGCTACAATACAGTAGGTTCAGCCTTCCAGCCCATACTCAGGTGAAACCCCTGATGATGCCAATGAGTATTGTCATCAGTAAGATGTTTGTTGTACTTCCCTTCTAAAAGCAAAGCAAAGATGACATTTACAGTGAAGCAGTCCCCATGGAGTTAGGAGCTGTAGGAGTAGGCCTTTTAAACTGTGTGATTAAGGAACGAAATTACTAGCTGAATAGAAAGTCAGGTCTCCAAAGAGGAAACAAAAGAACATCAGATCTTTTAAATGAGTAAAGATGAATGAATACATTGGCTACAGACCAAGATACAGCATTACTACAATCAACATAATCCTTCCTAAATGAATTGCCATATACTGCAGTGCATTTGTTAAGAAAAGAACCTTGAAAGCAGGATTCTGCATTGGTGGCCTGTTGGAAATGATGTATCAAGTATGGAGTGTTTTACAGGCAGTACCCTGAGTTGATTCAGGGATCACCCTAGCTAAAAATTACTTCCTGTGGAGGGTAACCTAGACATGAAATTCAAAAGGAAGGATAGTGCTGATTAAAAGCAGATATTCTATAAGCAGGCAGTGCTTCATGAAATCCCATTTGCAGCTCTTTGATCCTTACAAAAGGATTTTAAGCAAGTATTCCTCTTGGGAAAGATGTCTTTCTTCTTTTGCCATTAAGTTTAAAATTGCTAAAAGCAAGATAATTTAACTATTGTATCACAACTGGGTCTGAATCTGACCAGCTCTCATAACAGACAACCAAATATATCCACACACAAAAAAAATCCATTATCTTATATATTATGGACAATAACTCTGCAAGAAGGGATGCACAGAAGCACAGAGGAGCTGTGAGCATCTCCCTCCATTGTTTGCCAGTGGGACTTTTGCCTTTGAGAAACTGCTGTCTTGTAAATAGTCCTGTTGTGGAGATTTGGGTAGTCGAGGAGAACACAAACAGCCTGTGTCTTTTAAACCTTCCCTCTAAACTGGGGATGCAGTGTCTTTTCTAACTCTCAGTGGCCTTTTTAAAGCCTTGGCAGCAAAAGGTTCTGCCTCTCAGATGCTAAAAACGTAAAGGTGAATGTCTTGGCTGTGGGTGTGATAATATAGCCTAATGTCTTCTTATGTCTATTGTGTTTAATCTGATGTCTTTTAAACCACAGACATTCATAGACAGAGAACTGGAAGTACAGGTGGATTTGGAATTGAAACTGTTTTCAAATGGCTATTTAGCGTAAAATCCTTAGTCATCTTCAGGGCCATTGACTAATCTGGATTTTAGAGAATACAGCCATTGTTCTGGAGATGTAAAGACAATGGTATAGTCTAATAAATCCTTAGAATTACGCCAAGGATGAAATCAGTGCTAAGTGTTTCCTGGTCCTTTAGCCCTGGCAAGTCTGGGGCTAAGAGTGTTGCAAAGTTTTTCAGTTGGCAATGGCTGCAATGCAGCAATCGTCAAAGTCCAAATCCAAGAATGAAGGAGCACTGAGACCCATATGCTGGGTATGTTATATGAAGTTAGATGTAGATAAATTGTAAAGCAAACTGTAAATAGTTTTAATAAGATATGATTTACTTGATTCAGAGATGAAGATGTAATAGGTAGACATTCCATTTGTGGAAGCAAGAATGTAATAGCATATATTGAGATTGCAGTCTGGACAGATGCTATTTGATGAAAACATTGCTCTTGAAATCTGTTTGAATCCTTTTGTATGGCTAGAATACATAATGGCAGATTCGTTCTTTCTATTCCCCCCCTCCCCAAACTCCATCTTGTATGATAGAGGTGTGGTTTTCTCTGCAAAGTGCCTGCTGCAGGTGCAGTACTACCGCAGGTATCGATACTATAGAGAAGTGTGTGGTTTACTATAACGTGTGCTGCATTATATTTTGACAGGTTGCACAAATTTGAAATAATATTTATTAAATCTTATGTCAGGAGGTGGCAGTTTTATTTCTTCTGTTACTATGGTTTTTAGTAGTTCCAGAAGCAAGTTGAGAGCTGCACATGTAAAAAAGGTATTGAATTTTGTGGTGTGTAATATTTTTAGATACCTCGAGCTCTGGATGGAGTAGGCGAATGAAAAAAGGCTAATTTTAAATTTCTTTGCAACTGTTCCTGCTCTAACATTTGAATCTAACACAAGGATCATATTTTCAAATGACCCAGAGCAGAGTGGTTTACTGACCGAGGGAACTGGGCTTCACTTGTGGTCGTGCAGAGCCCACTGCAGAGCTGGGGACCGTGGCGGTCTTCAGGCTTGTGGTCCGGCAGGTTGATGCAGATGCTGTTTGCTGGCCTTTTACCACTGGGAGCGTATGAAAATATGGACATGCTTCACAAAACCTAAGCCAAGCTGATTTAAAAAAAACAGCAAAACAGACAATTTGTACAAATTGTGCCAGCCTCCAGCTTACAGATGTTTCATGTTGCTCATACTGTAATGCAAACAATAGTTGTGAGGGAGTGAAAGCCACCGCCTCGTGTCTGAGCAGCCAGCCCCTCCTCCTGCAGCAAACCGTGCTGAGTTTGTGGCATCTCCTTCTGCTGCCATGAAAATTGCTGTCATGTCACAGATTAAGCTATGTGGCTTTGCTGCCAGCTGAAGCAGGAGAAGCTAGATCGTGATGAGCAAAAAAATCACCAGGAAAGCAGTATGTAGGGTTTGAAGGTGAAGAGCTGTGGATAATAGGAGTGGCTGTGTCATAGTCAGCAGTGAGCTGAGCCGGGAGGTGCTAGAGTGCTTGTAAAATGGAGCTGCAGGGAGACAGCAGATAAGCATCGTGCTGTGCTGATGCTGTGTCATAGCCAGGCACAAAACCCGGAAACAAACAGCGACGCATTGATGTGGTCGCATCACTGCAGCAGTGATGGGTGGAGGAGAAACACCTTGGCTCCCACACCCTGCAGTGAAAGCTGAGAAAGGACAGGGGTTTACTGTGGTGCTTTCTGAACCTCCTGTCTCCATGAGAACAGGTTTTTTGGGGCTTTTTTTCCCTTTGAATCTTGGCACCTAATTAATTGTTCAGTTCATACGTTCAATGTAATATCCCCTCTCTGTTTTGCCATGTTCCCGCTGCCTGTCCTTGGCAGGCTGGAGGGAGGAGGGGTCCCAGCAGCTTCCCTTGGCTTGCACTGGGAGGAGCTGGGCTGGCAGCTTCTTGTGCCAGGCAATGTGCTGAAAACGTGGTATGGAGCCCTTAGAGCTCGGCAGGCAGGGCACCAGTGACTGACACATCTGTTAGCTGAGTGGAAAGGTGGCAGCCACCCTATAAAGGCTTCCACTGTTGTCACCCCCTAAGCTGAGTAATGAGCGCGTTGTTCTTTGCACTGTGAGAGCACCCGAAGGTCACCGCGGTGGCTGCAGGTACGTCTGAGAGCTAGGCAAAGAAAGTGTCCCGCTTGGAGGGTGTTACAGCTGCGAGGGGCAAATATGGGCCAGCGCTGTGTGATTAATTAATGAGCTTCAGGTCACTCCTCCCACCCCCAGCCCTGCCTTCCCCAGGGTGCCACAGAGCATGCCTGTGGCGTGACCGGGAACATTGTCCAGGTAGAAGAGTACTTTGTTCCCTATTTTTTCTGGATGTTTGGCACTTGGTAAGAAAACTGCAAGCAGCCTGCCTGACATCAGGCTGGTAAATAATAAATGGCCCCTGACCATGCACAGCCAGGCTGTGTGCCCAAGGAGGCTAACCTACTTCATGGACCCTGCATGTGCCCAGATTTCTGTCCAAGATGTCACTGCGGCAAGTACCAGTGACCCAAAGCAGGGCAGGAGCCCCCAGACATCAGTGGCCATGGCAGCGGTGCAGGATGGCCGTGTCCCTTTGCCTTCAGACCAGGGCCGTGCCTGTCTCTAAAGCCCACGCTGAAGCTACGGCAGGGAGTGAATACTCATGCTGAGCAGGGACTTGCGTGGAAGTTTATGTCATGAAGAATACAGCAAATCGCTTGTTAATGTTAACCCACACCTCCCTTCTAGTCAGTTATGTTTGTGTTAATTTTTCCAGCATATTCATGGAAATGCATCAGTGCGGTTAGGTGCATGCAGGCATTTGGTACCCCTGCTTTGGCTAAGGACACACCACCCCTGGTCCAGAGCAGGGTGTATGAGGTAGCACCTGTTTGCTTGGGCACAGTGTGCTGCTGGGGTGTCCACACAGTGCTGAAACCCCACCTGGGTTCCTTCTGCCCATCAGTGCCAGCTGTGTAAGGGTGCCCTGCTTCACTTGTGCTCCTGGCTTGCAGTGATCGGAACGTGTCCTGCAGACCCACGGACAGCTCGAGCTGTGTGGAACAAGTTCCAACAAACCCCTTTTTCTTCTAAATTTGCTGATTTGCTGGAATGTGTCGGAGACGTTCCCACATCTATCAGGTCCTGATGAAGGCTGGGCAAGGCTCCACGGCACCCTCCCCGGTAGTTTGACAGGCTACCTGGGGAGCACCAAGACTTGTGGGGTTTTGGCAGCCTCATCTCCCTTGGCTTCCCATTCCTGGCTGGGGACAACCTTAGTCACCGGCCAGCTCAGCTGTGGGACCTGCTGCTTTTTGCAACAGTTTTGAAGCATTTGTATTCTTTTCTGAGCGAGAAGATGTCAGGAATGAAAATCTCCATAAAGTGCAGTTTTGTTTCTTCACCAGAATTTCTTAGACCCTGCAAAATTCTGAAGAAGGCAAGACTTTGTAACTAAACATTCAGTAATCTTTTATAAACTGTGAGGCTTAATTTAGTGGATGACTCACTTCATTGAGTGCTTTCTTGAAAATGCATTTGTATCCTTCTTAGTTTCAGATTATTCTAATACCTAGTTTTGCTGCTTTTATTTATATATATTTCTATATAAAAACATATAAAATCCTTATGTCTACAGTTATTTTTCTGGGGTTGTACTACTGCTTTATTTTAGTCTGTCATATTTTCCTGGCCTGTTACATTTGTTTCTATTTATTATGCATCTTCTGTTTTAAAAGAAAAAATGTCGAACATCTTGATGAGCATGCAGATTTTTTTGACTCATTAGCAGTGACAGATGCAGTGATCTGGTAACATTCCCTGCCTGTATCAATAAGCTCTTGCCTCTTGTAATTGGACAGTGTGAGTGTTCAGGAAGGCAATTGAATGAGCTTAAAAAGAGCTCACAAGATGGTGGTCTCCGCAGGTCAGCAGGCAGTGTAGTAAAGCATCATGGTGAGGAGATGCAACTGCCAGCACATGGCAAAATAGGTTGTTACCCTTCAGGCTGCTGATTCACAAGTCCTGCAATTACAAATGACAGTAGAGAGGCTTGGGAGGAAACAGGGAGCCTGCTCTGGCAAATTCCGGACGTGAGGACTTGCATTCATCTCCATCCTTTAACGAGAGGGTACCAACATCTGAGGCAGGTCCTGGAGACATATTTCATTGTAGTTCTGTGCCTTGGTCCCCCCGCCAAGGTCACCTCCCTGCTGCAGCATGTGAAGAAAAGCGGTAGACCTCCTGCATACATACTCTTTGGTCATGCATTGTGTTTAAAATATATTCCCCCCCCCCCCCCCCCCCTTCTTTCTCCACTTAAAATGTCTGTCCCTTTTTGCTTTTCTAGAATGATATAGACTGCTATAGAGGCTTTGAACCTGCAAAATTGTTCAAGTACAAGCTAAAAGTAAATATGCAACATGTAACTGAGAGGTTACATTGAGGAAAGGTTGTTTTAACACCCTTAGCTCTGCCTTAGCACTTTTTAACCAATACTTTTTTAGAAGGCCTGTATTGTTGTCCTGGTTTTAGAGATGAAGTAACATATCAACTTGTTTAATTGTTTTCTAAACTGGGAACTTGGGACATGCATGGTTTATACACGAGTCATCCCGTAATTAAAGCAGGAGTTGAGTCTGGAGTGAGGAGTGTACAACAAGGACAAAATGGAGATTCTGAGTTATTGTGTGGTAAGCCAAGGAAATAATTTACAATAAATGGCTTTTTTTATATATATGAATGGGAAACAAAGGCTCTGACTGCTTTAGAGCTTTCCAGCCTTCACAGGCACTTGGCAAAAGTCTTTCCAAAAGCAATACGTGCTTGTCGTGGTTTAACCCCAGACAGCAACTAAGCCTGATGCAGCCACTGCTCCCTCCCTCTCAGTGGGATGGAGGGAGAGAATTGGAAGAGTAGGAAAAAGCTTGTGGGTTTTATGACAGTTTAATAACTGAAATAATAATAACCATAGTAGTAATGAAAAGGAAAAGAACACAGAGACATAAACCCCAAGAAAGACAAGTGATGCACATTAAAACAACTGCTCACCACCAACCAACCGATGCCCAGCCAGTCCCCCAGCAGCAGCCCCCCCTGCCCCACCTCCCCCTGTTTTACTGCTGAGCATGGCATCCGATGGTATGGGATATCCCTTGGGTCAGGTGGGACCAGCTGTCCCCTGTGTGTCCCCCCAACTCTCTGTGCCCCCCAGCCCACTCGCTGGTGGGGTGGCGTGAGGAGCAGAAATGTCCCTGACTCTGTCAGCACTGCTCAGCAGTAACTGAAACACCTCTGTTCTATCAACGTTCTTTTCAGCACAAATCCAAACTAGCCCCATACTAGCTACTGTGAAGAAAATTAACTCTGTCTCAGCCAAAGCAGCATAGTACTGCAGTACAGACTTTCCCTGTCTCGGGGTAGCTGGTAGGATGCTGACGTTTCCAGTATGACTTCTTCAATGAGAGGGTTCAAGTAGTGGTCCTCAGGAATACGCAGTGGTAAAATTTGCTTTCTGTAAAATGCAACATTTGAAAACAGAGTATAACCATTTGAACAGAGAAAAATGAAATTATTGTTGTAAATGGTGCCCTGCAGACTTGATATTTGAACAGTTCTTCATAGTAAAAAAGATGTTTGTGTTCTGGCACTGTAGAAAATAACAGGAGGCAGTAGCTTTCTCTGCTGTCTGTATGATTTTTCAGGTAAACTGACCTTTGGAGGCTGCTCTCCTGCTTTGTTCATGGAGTGAGTAAGGTATGGCGTGGAGACTCTCAGTATAGAGTGGCTCCGGCTAATCAGCAGCCTTTGGCCTGTGGGAATCACAAATTAGAGAATTCCTTCTTCATGCCCACTAGAAACTAGATTTTCTGCTGTTGGTCTGTAACACAGTACAGGAGGTGCAAGCTGTGGACCATGTCCCATGGCCACCTTGGTAGAGCGGGCAGGTTGACCCAGCTGAACTGACATTGCTTGAAGGAGGTTCCCTGGGCAGGAATTTCCTCAGGGCTGAGCAGCTTCTCCTGACCTTGTCCCTTCACATTTCCAGCTCTGTTACTCTTCCAGGGGTGCTGAGAGTCGCAGGGGAGCTCAGCTTGGCCATTGCAATCTTGGGCAGTTTATTCTGGGTGTTTCTCTTCCCTTGTTGGCCTTTGTTCAGTAGGGTGGTGGTAAAAAGGGGATGGAGCGGGATTTCAAGTGTTGTCACATGCAGCAAGTTCTGCTTTGAGGAAAAAGGACTGTGATGACCATGAGGCCTCATGTTCAAAAGTCAGAAGTAAATGCTCAGTGGAACTGTGGTTTTCCTCTCCACTCTCTGTGTACCCTCCTGAATCTGTGGCATAAACCTTTATATATAGGGTAAGTGCTGTGATATTAATGGCTTTCTATATAATACAAGCCTGTTTGGTATCATCAATACATTACTATGTTTGTTTATTTCAACAAACCCACATTTCTTCCTTTTTTTCCCCCCAGAGTGACCGACTACTCATTAAAGGTGGAAGAATTATCAATGATGACCACTCCTTCTATGCAGACATATACCTTGAAGATGGACTTATAAAGTTGGTTTTTTGAAATATTGAACTTTTTTTGCATGCGTGTTAGTAGAGACTACTGTGATTTCTTGATGGTGCTGACCTGAAATCTTGCAGCCAGCATCTCAGTTACCTCTAGGTGGGGGGCTGTAGTAGAGGAGTGTTTAATTATAAAATTCTGCCATTTTAGCTTTGCTAAGATTAGATAAGTAGAAAATTTCTTTACTGTAAGTTCAAGCTATTTGCTTTTCAAACAGTTCAATCCTGGTTTCTCCCAAGATAGTCAAGGCAAGCAGGCTCTCTCAACATGAGAAGTAATCGTAGGGACAATGGATATTTTTTGAGTCCATTTATGACAGAAGGCTCATTTCAGCTTTTTTCCCCACACCTAATCAGGGCAAATACAGCCATGCCTGAAGGGTTGTATGGCACAGAAATTTACCCTGTGTTACACAGTGCAAACGGGGACCTACTCCTCAGTTGCCCTGTTGGTTAATGCTGAAACTAGCACATTGTGTTCCTACAGCACGGTTAATGCCTTGCTCGTATGTCCCTTTTCTTGCCTAGAAAAAGTACATGATCTTAAATCTTCACACAATTGGGAAGGAAATCCTACTGATTTATCAGCTTATAAAATAGAGGAACTGGTATTTCTTATGTGAAAAGCATGAAATATGTGTTACTGATAGCCTGGGAAACAGTAGCAGAGATGTCTGTGTAGTCTAATCTCTAGTTCTGCAAAGTTATGTACTGTGTACAAGCACTCCGATGTACACAAGGATCAAAGCCTTTTCTTGATTGCTAAACCTTTTCACTAGTGACCTAACAAGTTTGGTCTCCAGAGGCTACAATTTAATGCACAGAAATTTCATTATGGTTATCTGGTAAATAATTAATTACTTAGAATGTGCTACCATTCGGAGCTCCTTTTCTTAAGAATATATCATCAGATTAAAAGTCCAATTCTTTATATATCTGTGGCTACTTATATTACTGATTATTCAGGTTATTATAAAAAAAACCAAAACTGAACACTTTTACCCATGGACTGTGCAGTTTTCTTTTTTATGCTTTGCTCTGCCTGTCCAGTTGTAGTGTTATTTGCATTTGCAGAAGTGGCAAAAGGAGTGTGTTGTCCTAAGTGGAGAAGGCACAAAATTTTCAACGTGATCTTTTTTTTTAGTAGCAACAGTCAACCAAGTTGTGCTCTCTTTGATAGGTATTTTAGTTGAGTTTTTCCTGTTTGTTCAGGTGCGTATTTCCTAGTAACACTTACAAGCTTCAGAACCGATATAACAACTAAGTGCATTAGATGCTGAGAGTCTAAAACTGCTGTGAATTCTTGGCTTTGATTCCAGAAATATAATGACACTTGGTAGGCAGGTTAGTAATGCCAGGCTTTCAGCTGCCCTTGTTAAGTGCATAGACTCTCTCTGAAATGCCTGTGTGGATCCATTCCTCCAGAAGGTATCTCAGCTGAAGATAGCTAGGATTAGTAATAAATACACAGGCAAGATCTTAATTTTTAAAATGTCTTTATCTTTGCCCAAGGAGGCAAGTTTACTCTTCAACATCCCAAGTCATACCTGATTTCCTGGATTTAGATGACCTGGGATTTTTCCCTTTAAAATGCGCAAGAAGTCCTGCTCTGAAAAAGCAGCTAATTTGTGAGAGCAGCCTGATGTCAGATGGGCTTGGGTTCTAACTGTGTTTGGATGATAAATTCCACAGTGTAGGGAAGTGCTGTTGTTTTCAGGGATTGGTCTCTTGTAGTTTCTCCAGCTGGAACTGCCCATTTTATTTGAATATTTAACATCATTGTTAAATGTTGCTCAAGGTCCTTTGGAACAGGACCTTAAACCTCATACATGTTTCAGTTGATACCCTAACTCTCCAGCTGCAGATCCTGCTGATAATATAGAATTCTTTCCACAGAATGGAGCAGACACAAAACAATTCAGCCCAGAATAGGTAATAGTGTCCTGGTTTTGCTAGGATATAGAAGATCTGGGTTAATTTTCTTATTCTGCAGTGAAAACTGATTGGAAAATAGAGGGTTGGGTTTCTCTTGCAGACTAATGAGATGAATAGGGTCTTTTAATGTTATATCCCTGCAGAGAGGAATGTAGATATAACCTTGAATGTGTTTGAAGGTTAGCTATAGTTTGGAGGATGGTAGATGCATTTTCCTACCTATCAATGCTCAAACTGGCTCCCTGGGTACCAAGGGAACAGTGGTGCATGTGGATTTTTCCTAGCTGAAACTTAAGCCCTGCACACTCAGGTGACAGCTGAGAGGCAGTTCTCCAGTATCTAAATAGTAATTTAGACATTTAGTAATTTAAATTTCCCATGGCATGTAAATACTGTATTTTGCCTACATCTATCCTGTCTCTGTTACTCATATGAGGGAGTGAGCCCTGGTCTCTGTGCCAGGTGGCAGGTCATGGTCTGGTGCTTGCTGTCTTCTGCTCCGTCACGGCCAAGGGGAAGGGTTGGGTCCCTCTGGGCTGGAGGGGACTAGCAGGACAGGTGCAGGACGGGTGACTGGGGACAGGGTCTCCAGCGCTGGGCAGGCAACGAGCCAAGTTAGAGGGAGCTTCAGATGCCTAAAAGAGATCTGGGCTTAATGACAATGGAAAGAACTCCACAGAATTCTGGGGGAGGTCTTCAGCTTTCTCAGGTTAAGCTTACGAAGAGCTGGAGCCTGCTCTTTCCATTGTGCTTTAGTCTGCTCGCGTACGACAGAACTGACAAGCTTGTTCAACTGAAAGGTGGTAGACAGCATCACCTTTCTGTGAGCCTGAGCTTTCTAGTTGCTGATGCATCAGAAAACCAGCTCAGTCATTCATACAGCTAACTGCACTATTGTATTTTTTTCACCCACAAGTAACAGAGCCCCATTCTTATTAACATATGCTTCACATTACGAGTCAGTAATTCAGGAATCCTGTCACATTATCTTTTACTCTGTGTTCTAGTCAGTCAGAATAAAAATAACGGTGAATGCCAGTGAAAATCAGCCTTCTCCTAGCCTTAATCCTGGTGCCACGGCAAGAGATGAGACAGGCTCCTGACAGGTAATAGCGCAGCATCATCCACAAAGGCCATTTGGCCTGATGTC
This sequence comes from Falco naumanni, assembly GCF_017639655.2. Classification (NCBI taxonomy): domain Eukaryota; kingdom Metazoa; phylum Chordata; class Aves; order Falconiformes; family Falconidae; genus Falco; species Falco naumanni. Next base: position 51,491,651 of record NC_054054.1, read on the forward strand.
ACTTCAGCACGAATGACTTCGACTGGTGCCAAATAAGCTGTTTCTCAGCCGTACGCTGAAAAAAATGAGCAGTGAGTCATCAAAACACTAGAGCACATACTTAGCACTTTCACTTCGTTAGGTTGTGTGTCTTCTTGAATAGGGAACTGGTGGATACTGATTGTGGAAGAAAATAAAGATGAATTGCTTTTATATTTTTTGTAGGTTTTCTTTAATGTTGTTTTCAGAAGGTGTGGTAGTCCTTGGAGTGCACTTGCACCTTAGACATATTTAAAGGAGATTTGGTCACAGCAATTTTTTTTTTCCCAGTTCAGTTTTTTAGCCACACAAATGCTGTACCACGGTTGAGGATTGTTCTGATTAGAATCTTGGGAGTGGATTCAACTAACGAAAATTACTGTATGTGGGACTACCTAACTATACAAGTGTTTAATCTGCTCATGGGTTGGATTGCCTTATGGTATGCATTTGTGAGAGTTTAACAGCAGAGAAGCTTCTTGCAGCTTGTTTGCACAATTGGATGTGCTGGGCTGCTGCTGGCTTTTGCATACTTACCAGTTCCGTTTGTCATGGCATCGTTAGCGCTCCGCACAGCTGTGAACAGGCTATGACATGCTCCCAGCGCTATATGTGTTGATGACTATTAGACGCCAGACATGGAGTTGTACGGCTTCAAGGCGTGATATTGTCAGCTCTCATGAGTAAGCCCTTTTGGATTTGTTCAGCTGAGCGGCTGAAACTCCAGCTTGGGATGCTGGCGGGGCGTTTGCTAACCTGATGGCTGTGCTTCCCTCCAGCCAAAACCCAGAGCACCCGGGGAGCCAAGCTGCTGGAGGTGACATTTTTGCATAGCATATGAAACAAATTCTTGACCTCTTGGGGCTATTTATTAACTCTGGCGGTTTGGCCAAATTCCAATGTGAATAATTATCCCTGTTTTTTTCACTGGTTTTAATTAACAGTTAAATTCATTTTTGGTTCTAGCTTATTGCAATTGGCTGTTAATCAGTTGCTGTGTTTTGCTCCGTAGGTGGGAGTTACATTTTAATATCGGAGAAACAGATTCAGCAGCTCAGAAATGTGGGGTATTTTTTTAGCTGTGGGTAAATGTTATTTTATCCCAGACAAAAGGAAATTAAAGACAAGGACTGTGTGTCTGTAATACGAGATAAACTAAGTAAACTTCAGACTACCTTGTAGTTACCTCTGAGCCCAAATATATTACGGTGTAACAGTGCAGTGACATGGCTTCCACACAGACTCATACCTTTTTCTGTTTGGCACCACGTGAAGTAGACAATAAAAATGTTCTGTGGCTTTCAAAGTTAAAAGTTAATTTACTCGTAGTTGTGTCCATGATCACTAGAAGTATTTTGATTGTAAGTATCTGGAGTTTGCTTGATATCAGCATGGGGGACAGGTTAATATTTTTAATAGTGAAAAAAACCCTACCCTGTTTTGAGGTACTAAATGGAAAAAGCAACTGTTAATTAACATTTTTGTGCATAGTTGTGCAGGATGTTTCACTAAGTTTTCAATTTTAAGAGGAGGATGAAGAATAGGTGACGTGGTAGATTAAAGGTCTCTTAAATATGTATTACTGTATCTTAGGATATTTAGATTTCTTTTTAAGGATAAATTTGGATTGCTTGGTTACAAAGTAGTTGTAACTGCTTTCTGATGTGCCTTGTGGTTCTGCCATGTATTTACAATTCCACCTTGTCATATTCGATCTATGTTTTTCTGTTCTCATGTAAGAACTTAATATACAAAACTGGACACACACACCACAAGAGAACGTTAGCTGTACATAGTTGTGATTTTTTAGAGATAGGAATCATATAAAGAAATAACCAGGTTTTGATGCTGGTGTATTACGGCTTCTTTATTGGCCACTAAAGCAACACCGAGCAAGCCGAGCGCATGGCCCAGCTAGGCAGGCTGGCGGAGGCTTTGTGCTGGCAGTGCCAGGCAGAGCGGCCAGAGCGGGTGTTTGAGCTTCACCTTTCCTTTGGGGTCCCAGTTTTTTCTGTATGGCCCCTAGGCTCCTCTCCCATACATGCCTCAGATAGCTTCTGTCCCCCGTGCTTCTTTGTTTAAGTAAAGTAATACTGGCTTTTCTTGCTGCCTAGGCAAATAGGAGAGAATCTGATTGTTCCTGGAGGAGTCAAGACCATAGAGGCTAACGGGCGCATGGTTATTCCTGGGGGAATAGACGTCAACACTTACCTACAAAAGCCCTACCAAGGAATGACTGCTGTTGATGACTTCTATCAAGGCACAAAAGCAGCGCTAGCAGGGGGCACCACCATGATCAGTGAGTACTAGCAATACTAACTCTTCCCACCCTGGGCTGAAGCTCGTTGTAGCACGGGTGGGGATAGCTACAGGAGGCTCTGTACTGATATTCTGAGATCTCCTGCAATGAATCTTCACATTTCTGGGCACTGTGTCGGAGACCAATTCATCATTGTCACCCAGAGCTGGCCTAAGAATGAACCTACCATCAGAAAGAAACAGTGGTGTGGGGAATTGTCTCTTGCATTTTCCTTGGAAATACAGAAAAAGCACTGGGAGATAATATATCTACCCTTGGGATTTTTGAGAAACAGTGTAATTAGTGCTGTAAGTATATGGCACATGAAATCTGACAAAGAAACACTGTTCCTACTTAGCAGTGTTTCAGGGGCCTTGGAAATAACAAATGCTTGTTTGTGAGCTTGGATTTGGCACCAGGAATTGAGGAAGTCCTTACCAGAGATGTCCTGGAGGAACATCTTGGTGGAAGAGAGAAGTTTTTCTGGTTGTTAAAGACACTTCTTCTGTCTACTAGATTGGCAGGACAAGATTTATATCTTTCCTACTGGCAGTGACTGGGTCCTTGGTTAGACTTTGTGAGGCAGTTGTTCAGGTGACATAAATTGCTTTGGCTTCCTTGTGCAGTGGAGCTTCCCAGTAGGGTTTTACTTCCACTGTACTGGGATGTGGCTTTTTTTGCTAGGTGGGTGTTACCTATTACCTATGTTCAGCTGCAAGTGTTAGCTGAAAGGGTCTCTGGCAGTAAGCACAAAATGCACTGCTGTTCGTTACTTTGTTAATAATTTTTTCAGTGTCCGTTCTTCAGTTGAGGCTTCCTGTGCGGCCTTAGGTTTACAAATGCCGCTGGTAAGCCCGTCTTGCTTTGTTTCCGTACTTACTTTGACATAACCCTGCAAAGATATGTAAGTAGTCATGTCTTTATTTTATGTCGGTAAACATTGTGGCATCGATGACAGTGTGAGTGTGCTTATGTAGGTGGCTGTGGAGATGGATGGGTGCGATCTCTTGCAGTAGTTGCACTTGATCTTAAAGGTCTTCTCCAACCTACACAATCCTGATTCTATGATCATCAGATGCAGAAAGCCTTGAGACAGCGAAGATGCATAGTTGCAGTGCACTTGATCTGCCATATAGTGTGGCTGAGTGTGCTCTACATCATCTCTGTTCAGACCTTTGGCTGTATTCCCAGTTCTAGCTGCTGAGAAAACATTCAGCATCTCCATCGATGTATTGACAGGGCAGAGTGGGCCAATTCAGTGATTACAAGGCACTGGTTAATAATAGTAATGCTTACTGTGAAATACATAGAAATGGGCACATCAGACAAATAAATACAGGTAAGTCCAGAACTTGTGGTCTGTTACAAAACAGTAAAGGGAAAAACAAATGTTTCCTCAACTGTGGGATGTTTGGCTCTCCCACTGTGTGTCTATTGATGCTGCACCAAGCAGGTTGCCAGAATCAGCTTTAGTGTAGACTGTCCACAAAGTCTGTTGTACCTGAGACAGCAGGACCTGGCTAACATCCCAAAGTTACAGTCAGCACACAAGCTGCCTCCAAGGCTGCTGTTTTGGCTGAGGTGCTGGAAGGCTATTTACAGGCACTGAGGAAATCTGAACAGTGTGCGTGCTCTCTGGGTAACAGACACTGAATCTCTTTTTCAGTTGACCACGTGCTTCCAGAACCTGGATCGAGTTTACTGACCTCCTTCGAGAAGTGGCATGAGGCAGCGGACACCAAATCCTGTTGTGACTATTCTCTCCATGTGGACATCACCAGCTGGTACGATGGGATTCGAGAAGAGCTGGAAATACTGGTGCAAGACAAAGGTTAGTGGGTGAAAATTAGTAGTACGTTTTGTTTTTACTGAAATATCATGTGGAGATGAGGTTTTGAAGTATGTTAATGAGTGCATCATCCAGAACAGAAATGCACAGGCACTGGTTATGCTGCCCAAGGTTCTGCACTACATTGAACTTTTGTATTCACTTGCTGCTGGGTAAAATGGACCAGCATAACTTTGTGTATTAGTGCTAGTCAGCAGCAAGGATGGTGGAGGGAGTAGGTCTACCCCAATATAGGCACAGAAAATTACGATGTGTATGTTGTCAGGTACAAATGTATCACTTTATGCTTGTTTGTACATGTGGATATATGCTCAGACATTGCATAGTCAGGTTTAATTTTAAGGTAGAACTCCGAGATCAGTGTTTAGAGAATCAGCCCAGTCACCTTAGATACTGTTTCATGAACGGAGAGAATGAGACGTTTAAAGGTAGCAGTTCAGATTTTAACTAGACTGGAATTTGCCCACTTAGCTGCCTCAAATTAAGCCCAAATATGAAGGGCACGTGTCTGAGAAACTGTCATCACAGGCTAGGTCTCATTTCTCAGCAATGGCCTAGGATAATTTACTTGCTGAGACTAGATTTTTTCATAAATCATACCTGTATTTTTAAAATAGGTTCAGGTTATTAGAAAAAAAGAGAGCTAAAGTTAGGTGCCTAATACTGAAAAAAATGTCCTGATTTTCTCAAGTGCTTGGTCTCCAGTGGCTTTCCCTGAAGTTACTAGGAGGTGCTCTGTTTCTGGACTTAGAAAAAACAGGTTACTTATTTAGGAATCTATTTAAGGTACTTATGGGCTTGATTCAATTCAGTTAACAGGTCTACTATCATGTGAGATGCTACCTGGACTTCAGCTGCCACTCCAGAGTAGCACACACAAAACCTGTCTTAAATGCTTTTCCATACATGACAGCTCAGTCTCATATATGGAGGGCACCTTGGTGGCACCAGATGTGGAGGCAATTGAATCTAGCCTTTGGAAAATCCTAGTTTAGATCTAGTTCCTTAAAATTCTGCTTAACAGCATAGATTTTCTTTCTAGAAACATACTTTTTCAAATATTTTTCACTTGATATTTTACTTGAAAATTTATGGATGTTAATTAGGAAATATTTTCTGAAATGGTGTTAAGTTACCATAGGTAAATCAGAGCGATCCTTGGGAAGTCTACGTAATATATGTATGCAGCATCCTTTGTAAGGTGTAGCACTAGTGAAGACATAGATTTGAAAGATTCTCTTTATAGAGAAATATACTATCAAAGTAGAAAAACAAAGCAAAATCCTATTTTTGAGTGAGCAGTTGTTTGCTGAGATACTATGGAGGTGCAGTCACCTGGAGGAATTTATCCTGTATCGCAGCATGCTAGCAGTACATGTGCTGCATCACCAGATTTTAGGCAACAAAACACTTCAATCAGCAAGATTACACATAATTTAGAGAAACTGCAGCTGGTCTTACATGCTTCTGTATAGTATAGGTGACTTTTACAAGGTGATGACATCTGTCAACACTGATGGTGCCAAATCTGTGCTGTTTCCCTGCTATCAGTGTTAACATGGATATGCTGCTGTGCATTAGCTGGCTGTACTCTCAGACAAGTATACGGTGCCTTGTTTCAAAGGTTAGATACTGTTTTCCAGAGCTCCTGGATCACAGATGGCTCAGCACTCCCAAATTTGCCTGAGGGCTTGCGTTAAAAGCCTGGTGCAGACAGTCAGGTTAATAGTTTTCTCCAACTATTAAAATGTGAATTTTCGATATAAATCTGACATGCCTTTCAGTCTTCCGGGGAAGCAGGAATGTGTTCATTGGTTCCTGAACTGTGATGTGTGATGGGGCCCTGGGTGGCCTCTTTGGCGATGGCATTAGGGGGTCACCTTTGTTCTCATGGATGCTGAGTGTGTCTGAGGCAGTCAGTGTGAATGACTCTTGTGTTAGGAGACCAAAGGTAAGGGCAAGTATGAAAGCACAAGCACAATAGGAAATATTTCAGCATGGCAAGGGCTTTCAAATTAATGGATAATATTTGCTCATAATTGGAAACATTTGAGCCAGCTGGTGCAAATAGACTTGATGTCAATGGAGTGACACTGGTTTTCATCAACTGGGAATCTGGATTGAATTTGTTCTCGGCTGATTGTCTGGTGGATGCATTAGCCGAGTAACAGGGCTCAGCTAATCACGTTCCAGTGCTGTGTGTGCCTAGTACAATCTCGCCATGAATAACGGGAGCTCACAGAGCTGCCTTTGAGGTGCCTTGTCATGAGGTATAATTAAAAAATTCATCAGTTTTAAATCAATACAACATTAATTTAAGGAGCCACAGGCTTTGGAAGGGACTGGAGATTTTGTAGAACCAAATGGTTATTTTAAAGACTCAGGCTTGTAGCATTTTGGCAGCTAATTTGGGACTGGGCTTCTCTAGTATATGCAAAGGAAGAGCCTGAAACGTGTTGACGGAGGCCTCACTCTTTCCTTTAATTACTGCACTTTGTCACTGTTCAAAAAAAACCTGTAACTGTCTGAAATTTGGAGAGGAACTTGTTGAGTAGGTCTGGTATGAGAGCAAGCAGGACATTAGCAAGAAGGTGGTATGTAACAGATGTTGAGCATTAAGGTCAATAGGCCGTGGGCCAGGGCTTTGGAAAAGCCACGTATTGCCAATGAGTAGATCAAGACACCAGACCAAGGCATTAGGCAAAGAGTCTAATCTTGGATACCTGTGTACGTAAATGGTGTTATTTGTCTTAGTAGCTTGTAAAGGTACTCCGTTTGCAAGGCAGGATGGTTCAAACCATCTCTCCTGGTAGCTGTAAATGCAGCCTGTGAGATGCCCTTCCACTTTGCGCGTGTCTGCCGTGGTAGCCGAGGGTGTGGGTGTGCATCTCTGCTTCTGCACTGTGGGAGCTGTCGCTCAGGGGCTGGCTCAGGATTCCAGGGCAGGGTCCCTGCTGCGATCCCTTCTGCTCTCCTTGGCTTGGGAGAACATTAACGTGAATGGGAGCAAAACTCAAAAGTCATTTTACCAAGATCAGAAAAGGGCCTAATAAGATACAAAGGCAAGAAAAGCAAAGGGAAGAGAATATATATTGCTTGGGTCAGCGTATGTCTTCCAACCACAGTACCCAGCGAAAGCTGCCTTATCTCCTGCAGGACTGTGGTTAAATTAATTACCTTTGGTTAGATCCCAGTGAATAAGGTAAAGCAATAGATAATCCAGCTCTTTGCTTACAGAGAAATGTGTACGAGAGGATTCAGCCCCATACCATCACCGAGGCTGGTTGGCATCATGGCTTGGACCAGCCTTGACACACCTCGCATTGCTTCGTGTGTGCATGGTCACCCATGCAGAAAGGTGGCTCCCAGGTGCAGGTGACATCTGAGACGCTGGGTGGATTTGTGAAGAGAAACCAGAGCTTTCCTCCAAGGCAGGTTGGCAGATGCTGCCAGGATCACTCAGAGGGGAGATAGGGCTACAGGCATGAAGCTGTAGGCATCAGCCCCAGGGAAGACGTAGTCAAGCTTAAAGGTTTTAAAATGGGGACATACTGAGTAATGAGGAATAGACTGGGGGATGACAGTTAGCGAAGGCCCTGCATGTGTTCTGGGAACTTGAAAAAGGGGAAAGTAGGAAGAAAGGATGGGCTTACAGGCTGGTGAGGCTCCACGGTCCAGGCTGGATTTGCTCAGCATGGCAGTCAGCAAGGAGGGGCGAGCTCCCGCTTGGTATTTCTCCCTGAGCTGCCCGGACTTAGCAGGAAGACATAATGCCAGGGATCATTTCAAGGTTTTATCCTGCATGTATCCTGGGGTATTTAATTTTGTAACTGTGAATAAACAAATTCTGTGTGTGTGTGTGAACCACCATATCCTTTGCCTGAGGATATATTTGCTCATTCTAGAGTCATGAAGGAGCTGTATCTTCATCAGAGAGCCTTATTCATTTTGTGTAGACGACATGAATAACATGAACAGATCTCTTTCTTTTTCCTTTTGCCCCAGGAAGCAGTTTTCATGATAGCTATTTTGAAATGCATCATACATGGCTTAGCTTAGAATTTACTTTTCTTTTAAGCTAGAAACCTGAGATCAGTCACTGTACCAAACAGGGGATGTTGTCAGTAGTAGACTAAAGAGTAAGACAAATTTATTATCTCGTATGAATTCATACGTACAGAAAATGTGAACAGAAGATGTTTGGAATTCCCATTCTGTTAGAATACAAAGCTGTGTAAATAATCAGATCTTTGAAATAAATAGCAAAACTTGCAGGGGTTTGAATACGGCTGGTTCTTCACAACTGACACTCAACACTAGCATATCTTACTGATTTCCAAAATTTGGAGGTGTCATCTTTCGTGGTTTTGTATGACTGCCAACATATATCCGTCCATCTTTGGAAGGTGGAAGGAGAGGTATGGTGAGCTGCCCTTGTAAACTGGTTTCAGGCTTTACTTCCACTCCTTCCCAGTGTCTGCCATCAGCTAAACTGGGTGCTTTGGGCAATAGGGTCGAGAAAAAGCAAGTCCGTATGCAAATTCAGATACACAGTCCTTAAGTTTTCCCGAAGTGCTGAGAAGCTTTGACTAGGAGTTTACCTATTAAAAAGCACAGCTTCAGGTCAAGCTGAAATGTTTTCCTGATTAACTAAAGAAAGCTGAAAAGAAAATCAGTGATTCACAGAACCTTACACAAGTGTTTTTTTAAAGTTCACAAACTTTACATTCTTGCTTTAGCCACCACCATGTGCCTGTGATTTGGCTGCAGCAACCTTATTTGCAGTGGTGGCTGTCTTGCTCCAGGGTGGAACACAGGCAATGCACAGAATCCAGCGTCTTCCCCCAGAGAGGAGGGGATTCAGGCTTCTGGTCCTAGCAGCCGTAATGCATCTGCAGAGCCATGCTTTATTTCTGGCAATCACTGGTGAAAAGCCTAGTCCAGACATATTCTATGACATATTTTTCCTAAAGCTTTTGTTTGAATATAATGTAAGAATCCACTTACATGGCAACACCTTTGAATTTTGTCTTGGAACAGGTGTGAACTCTTTTCAAGTCTACATGGCCTACAAAGATCTCTACCAAATGTCCGACAGCCAGGTATTTGCTCTGAATGCTTTTCATTGCTGTCATCTGTCCTCTCTTCTGTGATCTCCCGACCCTTGTGGAGTTGCTAAGGTTGAATCCCAGAGATATGTCACGCTGACCTGAGTGGCGCTGAGGGACATGTGCAGTGAGGGGGTTCTCTCTGGAGTGTTAGTGCCAAGCAGTGTGGAATATCTGCATGTGTTCCTTCACCTGTACAACATTCACTTTCTGCAAATTTTCTGTTGTGTCACAGTGTTGCAACCGCTCAGCACTGCTCAGGATTGCACCCTCTTTTTGGTTTTGCTGTTACCTTTCAAGAGCTCTAGGTCAAGAGAGGGAAGAAAAGATGAAGCACTTGAGGCAGTGACAGTTTTGAGGTTTCAAGGGTGTCTGGGTTGCTGCAAACAGCTAAATGGAGTTGTTGTTTGGGGGAGGTGGCCTTCTCTGATTAGGGTTGGAGATAACAATGAGCGTGTTTGTCCCGGGCTCATTACAGATTCCAGGCTCTTCGCCTTTCCCATTCATAAGTATCAGGTCATTGTAAATGGACAGTGGCATCTGTTAGCAATAATAATATTTGCTTATTCAGTTGAGAAAATGTTTCTTTCTTATTCCCAGAGCTATAGCTCTTGGTCTCTTAAGTAACTGCTGTTACACCTCCAATACATGTGGTTTTAATTGGAATTTTAGACATAATAATATATAAATATTCTCTGAGAGGCAGTGCCTGTTAAATTCAACTCCCCATTGCAATTGCCAAGAGAAATACATCAAAATGTTTAATGCGTGGCTAGACTAATGCCTGTTACCTTGTTTAAATGCACATGTTGTAAGCTGCGTATTCCAGCCCATTCAATATTAGCTGAAGCGCCTTAGTGCAAAAGTGGGTGCTGGAGAAACCGCGTCTTCAGTATTTGATCTGTGTTTGAAAACTGAAAACTGGGCTCCTGTGCTACTGAAGTCTGGTTTAAACAGGGAACGCATCAGCTGAATACCTTTTGGAAAGGGAACTGAATTACAGTAGATCTGTGCTCAGAAATTCTCAGTAAAAGAAACTGGATCCACTTTTTCCCTTCTGTACAGATGGGTTTTGAATCTTAGAAAGCAATAAAAGAAAGGATGCTCTAGAGAAAATATTGCCACTTTTAACTGCAGAATTAAAGATGTCGGCAGAAGCTTGACACTATCTGCTCTAAGGAGATGGTGCAAAATGCATGCACTTCAGAAAAGACGTGTTCTAGCTGTACTAAAATTGTCTGTCGTCCATGGGAATAATTCCATTTTACATGTGCTAAAACTATGGAGAAGAGACTAGTCACTCATGAAACTTAGTCCTGGGTGGAAGGGCTTGCAGAGGTAGCCCTGCAGTACCAGGGGCTGGGGGAAGCACTGTGCCTGAGCGGGATGCAACCCTGCTCGGGACTTTTGACCCTGTCTTGGTGCAGAAGGACAGAAGCTCATCCTGGGGCTGGCTGGCGGATAAGTCAACACCGAGCAGTGAAGCTCAGGCTCTTTGTAGAAAGTGGAGAGTGGAAAAGGGAGATAATTTGCTATTCACCTGGATAATTACCAGCATAGAAGGTGCAACGCTGAGGTGAACAGAGAGGTCTGACTGTAAAGTAATGTGATTTCCTTATTCAGCAGTATTTCCTTCTTTGTACTACCTGCAGCTTTATGAAGCCTTTACCTTTCTAAAAAGTCTTGGGGCTGTTATCCTGGTCCATGCTGAAAATGGAGACTTGATAGCTCAGGTGAGTGAACTGTCATTTTTGCTTCACTTTGCGAGAAGATAGACAAAAGAGAGGAGAACTAAAACCCTCTAGTCAGAAAACGGGTAGGAAGAAAGGAACTACCTGGTAGGTGCTTTAACTGAGCCTGATGCACTCACTACGCACCGCTGGTGTAAAGCCTGGGATGAGGGGATGGAGGCCCTTTTGCCTGCTTTGGTAGAGCATTGATGAGGCAGAGCAGGGATCCCGACAGCTCCTTGCCTTGGCACCAGCTGAGGACTGGATGAGGGGGGCAGAAGGAAGCTAAAAGACCTTTTCTGAATCTGGCAGAAACAAGTGAAACATAACAACGTGAAGCCTTGCTCAGAGATTCTGGGGACAAAAAGCGGAGCTGGGAAGCTTTATGCTAATATTTCTTGCTGCAGCTATCAGCCTAAGCAGCATAGTGAGTTTGGAGCTGGGGGTAAAGCACTCAGACCTATTTATTTTTGAGAATATTCTTACAAATCTCTGAAGTCTGAGAATAAGAAGCCACTGTGATCTTCTAAATGCCCATTTCAAAAATGGGCATTAAAGTGCAAGTCCTGCTCCTGGAAGATGCCTCTTAGAACCAGGAAACTGGGCTCCAGTTCAGTATGTTCCATTACAATGTCCCGGCTCCCCAGTGCAGTCTTTGCAGGTCGAGTCCCCTGTGTGGGTACCGTCCTCACGCTGGAGTGTGCCGTAACTCTGATCTGTGCCACAGCACCTGGGAAGAGGTATCCCAAGGGCAGCAGATGATGGTAAACCTTCCACTGGTCTTTCAGAGGCCAGGATTCCCCTATAAAAGAGAAGGGGTGAGTTTGGGTGGGTGGTGTTATGACTACACATGTGTCAGATGGGTCTTTTAGGCTGTTGCAGAGATGTCTCTCTCCTCTGATCCCTCGTACGTGCATAGACCTCCTCTGAGGTCTCTGGGGCTCCGAGTGAGCCGACTGATTTTTCTGCTGAGCTCTTTATCTGCTGGCTTATCCACTAAGGACTAGGCTGCAGAGCTGACAGGGAAATTACGACAGCTAAGAACAAGTCGTCTCCGAGATCTGGACTAGGGAAGACGCCTTGTCTGGTGGTTAAGGGAGAACCTCAAGTGAACATGGAGTGGTTGGGCAGTGCGTAAGGGCTCTTGCCCACGTGGCTTTATTTTGTTGTTTTTCCCTCTGTGGTATTTTGTCCTTTATCTGTCTGGTAAGCATTTACCCCCTTTGAAAGCCTTCTTTCCCTTTTCCCTTCAAGTCTGGATGAAATAACCACTGGGCTCAGAAGTTAATGGTGAGGGGTCAACAGGCACGTACAGTGCAGTTGTGGCTTTCCCCCACTGAAACCAGATGAAAACCCTCATCTGGATTCAAGAGTGGGGAAAAAAAGGCTGATTTCCCATGGAGTTTAGCATGATTTAAAACTACCAAAATATGTAATTTGTAGTTTTAATGTGACATAAAATATCCAGTAGAATGAAAATGAATAATAAGAAACATAATAAGTCAATATTACTGTGCAAATGGCAAAATGAATCAAATCAAACGGCACCCATGATGTTTTAGTACAATCCTCATTAAAATCAAGGTGCAGTCGTGGAATTGCATTTCTGAAATAAGTCTGTTTCAGTTACATTTTTCTTTGATCAGTTTTAATATACAGCTATGGAGTATGAACATACAGGACAGAAAAATTACGAGGAAAAGAGGAAACAGTAAAGAAATGTGTGTCATGTTATACATCAATGTATTTCTTCACTGTTGCCTTGTCTCGTAAAATCAGACTTCCCTTATGCTTTTATTTAGAAGGATTATTTGGATAGTGAAAAGAAAGCTGCCTGCAGGGAGGTTTTTCAGGACTACCCCCTGTGCAAATACTAATTTGATTTTATCTAAAAAATATTCTAGCTTATTAGCACTTTCAGATCCTCTTACAGGAGGTAATTTTATCGTGTAATCTGATTTTATTGTGTGATCTGTGACTTGCTTCAAGACGCAAACCTATTCTACTTTGTGTAGCCATTCTTTGCCATTTTGCTGGGGTTTTTTTATATGGTTGTAACTTTATTTTTTGTTGTGTTTCAATTATCTGAAGTCTTCAACTGCCACTGTTCAGAGCTGTTGCATTAATGATTTAGATTTAGAGCAGCTGTTTTTAAGAATACATATGAAAGATTATGGTTTTCTAACCAAAATATTCTTAATTACACAGTCAGATTAATACATTCCTATTAATGCCTCTTCAGCCTTGATTGGTTGCAACGAAGGCAAAAGTATATATGAATATTAACTTGCTCAGGTTTTGCAGGAGTGTGTTGGTAATGTGTGAGCTTTTTGCCCTCGGGGACCTGGGATCAAACATTTATTAGATGACACAACACAGTACATTTGGTAACTTCATCCTGGTCTCCAGAGGACATTTGTCTGTTTCAAAGAATCATTACATTTCTTGAACTTGGCCCATTAGTGGGCAGAGCAGGCCAGGGTTGGAGGAGCATCAACAGTTCTGGTCCCAATTCTGCTCTGCTGGCAGATGTGGACCAAGCTCCTGTGGAGGATTGTCCACCAGAAGTGGTTGACCACTATTTTCTACAATAAGAAAAGTTTATTCCAATACCACTGCTTGACCTTAAATTAAAAGCTAGATGACACTTCTTTGTCTACTATTTTTTTAAAAAATTATGTCACTGCTGTGAAGCTGGAAGGCACAGATGTTTTCTGACAGTCCTCCGTTGGTCCTAAGATGGGCTTTTTGGTGTGGATACAGCACCCTCACAACTAGAGAGCACTGTTCTGCTTTCATGAAAACATAATTTTAGTGATTCAATCTGCAGGAAAAAAGTGTTACAGAAAAACCGGATGCCAAAGGCAAGACTTTATCTGTTGAAGTGTCAGCAATGCTAAAAGTTTGAGGAAGGTGATAGTGCTTCATGGATTGCAACCAGGTAGAATCTTGTGCAAGTAAGGGAAGAATCATAGGCTGGAAATAGCCATAATTACTATTTAGTGTATTGGTTGAAGCCTGTTCCCTGGATTGGTGTCTTGATGTCAAATAAGACTTTCTGGAGGGCAGAGGAGATTTCCAGCTGTGCAGCCCAATGGCTCGAGGCACAAATGCTCGGTTGCATTGCAGAGGTAAATATTCCCCTGAAATCCTCTGCGTGGAGCAGACGCTGGGGTGGCGTGGGACCAGTTTAGAGCCAGTGTTATCAGTCCTCTTCCCCCAGCAGCAGGCTTACACAGCTGCATTTACACAGACAAAAAAGGGGCAGTCCAGCGGTATGGGTGTTAATCCGCCAGAGGATGCCTGGTGCAAGGGTTTCATCCTACAGCGGCGTTCAGCATTTATCCTTACTTTGCAGGAACAAAAGCGTATCCTGGAGATGGGAATCACCGGACCTGAGGGACATGCCCTGAGCAGGCCTGAGGAGGTAGGAGCCTTCCCTCTTTTTGGCATTCATGGGAATATTTTGCCTAGCGTGTAGCATCAGAGCTTGGCTTCTGTAATGTGCAGGTGATAGATGGATGTGTTGCAGCAGTCTGCTTCTCCCAGTCTCTTCCAGTATTATTCAGACTTGGAAAGTCCAGCTCCCTTACAGCTTGTTTGTTTGCCTGAAATACCCTTTGCTGCTGCTGCAGGTGCATTCTCTCGGTCCAGGGATGAGTGTGTTCTTGTACACTGAGGAGCTGCAGCTCTGGCTGCCCAGGTCACTGGTGTGCATGTATTTTTTGAGTGTGGCCCTTGTGATTTGATTTGTGATGATATAAAAAAATGGGCATATCAGGGTAAAAATCAGCAGTGCAGCTTGCGGGTTAGGCTTTGGACTAACTGCATCATTAAAATGCTTTGGCTGCAAACCTCTTCTAAGATGCATGTGTACATATATACCATACATATGCATACGCCCACGTACCGATCTACGTTTATGCCAGCAGATATATTTGTAGTAGAAATGCAGGCTGTAGAAATGTAAATATGCGAGAATGGAAAGATGCTGCAAGGCAGCTTATTTTATGCAGCTCTCTTATAATGAAAACCAGGCTTTGGTATGGATCATCTCAGGCATCTGGAAGGGGTTTCTTTAATGAGAAGGAAAAGGTGGAGACATGCAGATGTCCCTTAATGTACGCAGTTCAGACTGTGAATGGGATGATGGAGGGCGGTAGTGGGAAGTGACTGCTTTCCTTGAAGGCTAAAGAGACAAGGGCCTGGGGATTTGAGGCTAAACTGGAAGAGATTGTTGTGGTTTGCAGATCTTTATATAACCTCTCCCCAAGGCAAAAGGAATCGGCTTAATTGGTTGCATTCTTCTATTGAACTGTTTATGTACTTCTTCATTTTGCTGTTCCCTTTTAATGAGAACAAGGGCCTAAGGAAAATCTGCATTTGCAGTTTCCAGAAAGGAATTTTGCCTCTTTCTGACCGTGCATCTGACCGTCTTAGCCCCAGCACTGAGGTACAGAGGTCCTGCTTCCTTTCCTGGTCTTCTGTGGATACGTTCGGGGCTTCCAGAGCAAATAGATAGATGGTGATAAAAGTTTTAGGACAACCTGAAAGTGACAGTCTGATGTAAGAAAAAAATATTTTACAAAACTGTGAAGAATTAAGCCTTGTGGTTTTGGAAGGGCTAAGTTGCTCGACTTTTCTAGCACAACTCTTGAACAAAAATTTCTGTACTGTCAAGTCAGTATTTTCAGTCACAACAGAGTTTTGGGTATTAGAATGCCAGTGCTGTGAGTCTGTCTAGGAAGGAGGTACAAAACCAGTAACTGGGGAAGGGAGTCTGCAGAGCTGCTGGGGGGCACTGCTCCCCTGTCTGAAGATGCCTGCCTGTGTGCCTACGTCCCAGGTGGCTCCTTGGAAGGAGATTGCCTTCATGCTGCCAGAGGGGACTTACTGGGCAATGCTTCAAAAGCTTTTATGGATTACAGGCAAAATTCAGTTCATAGTGCTGAAGTTGCTGTTTGGGAATACTTTGCATTCACTGTCATCCTTATGTAAAGATTGCATAGCATAAGCTGTCAGGGACAGCTGAGATGTTGTCTCCAAGCTGGAGCAATGTTTCCTTGCTTTGTTCTCCTTCCAACTGCAGGGTAGAGGGTTGAAGCAGAAGAGTGGGAGGGAGGTAAGGAGGAGCCCCATCAGCTGCTTGGATGTGACCTTTCCTGGGGTGCAGGGAGCCGGTTGTGCTGGGGCAGCTGCACCCCATTAAATGGAAGTACAGCCTGGCCATGGTTACTCCTAATGTGAAGTGTCTGAGGTTGGGTTAGCTCCCTGTTTCCCAGCACAGCATCTCTCTTTATGGAAAAAAACAGAATCAACCCCTGAAGAGTTGTTGCTAAACAGTGAGAAATATGGCTAAGTCCTCCAGTTATTTTTTAATTCAGTCTGCTGTTGCAGTTAACTTTTTCCTCCTTGTTTTCCTCAGCTTGAAGCAGAAGCAGTTTTCCGTGCCATCACCATTGCCAGTCGAATAAACTGCCCAGTGTACATCACCAAAGTGATGAGCAAGAGTGCGGCTGATATCATTGCACTGGCCAGAAAGAAAGGTAAAAGACTTCCTTTTCTGCCCCAGAGTCTTGGTTTTGTTTTTTTTTTTTTTTGTTAAATAGAAGCTCAGTGGAAAACCTGTTCATCTTGACCCAAATCACAAGATACAGGGAGAGGTTGCCAAAGAATGGTAACACCATCACAGACCCTAAATATTTACAGTTGGGAAAGATGGAGGGAAGTCCTACATTTTTCAGTTGGGAAACACTGTCCCCTTGAAGACTGTGTTGTAACTCTTCTTCATGCTGTCTTCCCTTTTGCTTTTCCCTTAGGCTATTGTATCTCTGTTCATGGGAGGGAGGTATTTTATTCCTCACAGGGCTAGCACATCTTCTGTGCCTTTTGGTGGTATTTCAGGGTATTACGCTCTGAGGGGTGGCTTGGGCAGCAGACCTGCTGTTAGGGATGCTTGGTGCTCACTCCTGGCCTTGCTGCTGGAGGCTGACCCCATTGGATGTGCACTGGGGACATCTGTGGGCCAGCCCTGCTTGCTGAGGCTGTGGGGGGATCCAGGTTACAAAGCACCCAAAGGGGAATTGTGAGCCTAGGGGCAGCTGCTTTCGAAGCTGCATTTGCAAGTCAAGACTGTTCTGCTGGTTGGTGTTACAAAGCACATGAGCCATATGGAAAAGCCAGTGAGCAAAATGCCGTCTTGATATTTGTATTTCTGGAGACTTGGGAGTACAATGCTGGGGATCGTATGCTGCTATCTGCTGGTGCTGTGCCCAGCCTGGGAGTGGTAAAAAGGCATCTGTCTGCGGGAGCCCATCCTCCACCTAAACGCCCTCTGAATCGGAGCAACAGGGAGAACGTGGCTGTGATTAAAACAGCACAAATTAAAACCAGGTCTGAACTGTCTCCTTCTGGGTTAGAAAGAGAGCTTTGTAAATATGCTGATCAAAAGATGTGTAGCTCAGAGAGCCTCCAGATTAATTTTTTATCGTACAGACAAAGCCGGGGCTGCTTAATTTCTGGGAGCTACGTGTAGCAGCGTGTGAATTATACATGGCTGCATGCAGCAAGCGCTATAATGTGCTGAAGAGAGAGTGGATTGTAATCATTCCTGTACATCCTTGTTTCCCCAAGGTCCCCTTGTGTTTGGAGAGCCTATCACTGCCAGCCTGGGGACAGATGGGACACACTACTGGAGTAAAAACTGGGCCAAGGCTGCAGCTTTTGTGACCTCACCCCCTCTGAGCCCTGATCCTACCACTCCAGACCACTTAAATTCACTCTTAGCATGGTAAGATCCTCATTGTTTTTTACAGGCTGATGGTCAGGCAGGTGCAAAAGACACGTGGGGTGAATCATCTAAGCATCAGTTTGGTTTCCTTTAGACTAGCCTCGTACACAAAACAGCAGGGGAAGGACAGGGAAGGCCAGCGACGGTTATATCCCTGTGTTTAGGCTGTCAGGTGAGCAGGCAGGGCTCTCCAGCTCCTCGTTAGCATGATAGAGAGGCAGCTGCTGGCTCTTCAGGAATTCGTTCTTTTTCTTTCTGCTTTTCAAGCAATGCCTAGTTGTGCAGCTAGGTAGGCTTTAGCCCAGGACTTCAAGCTGGCTTTCTCCCTAGTTCGCTGTTTTCTCTCCAGCCAAACTGTTAATACGTGATCGGATGGCATCCTCACTGTCCAGTATAAGCAGCGATCTGGTGGACAGACCCCATCTGTGGGAATAGGCTCCGTTTTAAGCCCTGATCATAGCTGGCAAGCACAGCTTCTGAAATCAGGGCTGTCCCCGAGCGCAGAGATACCTAGAACCGAGAAAACCTTCCTGGTGCAGTTTTTGTCAAGGCTGGTGTGGGGCTGTAAGCTGTGAGCGCTTTTGAGTCTTGGGCTGTCCTAAATTAACTTGTAGGTCTTTGTAGCAGAGTTTCGTGATTTTAGCTCCTCTGTATTAAAAACTTCGGACTTCGTAGTCTGCCTTCATCTGGCATGGATCAAAGCCATATAAGTTTATTACTTGTGTTTAGTTCTTGCAGCCTTGCTTTTACTTTTAGCTTGCCTTGTGTCTTTATAGGCTCCAGGGTCCTCCAGCTGGAAGACAGCAAAGATAAGTGGTACATACAGAGAAGGTACGTCAGGCAGGAGGAAGAGGCCGGAGTGGATTGCAAAGGAGACTGTCAGGGACTCGGGTGGAGACAGGCTGGTGAACTGGAGGCCATCACTTGACAGGACAGGGATATGGGCTGACTGTCTTCACGTTGGCAGCGAGAGTGTTACCACTAGAGAGATGAAAGGGATGTGGACAACAGAGGGAGAAGTGTCTTTCTCATATGGATAAGAAGACATCAGCAATGCCTTGCCAGCAACCCAGACTGTAAACCCATCCCTTGACAGTGTTTCCTGCCTGTAGCCAACTGTGGGTCTTCTTTAGCTTAAGCAAAAGACCATCTGCTTTGAAATGAAACAGAAATTCATAGCTGAAGTCCCACCAGGACAGATTGCTAGTGCTGGAGTGAGGAACTCCACTTACCATTCAAAACCTTATTTATAAATTAAGCCATGTGGTACCAGTTATCTCACGCGCTGCATCCCCTTCCTAGGGTCTCCAGCACTCTACCCAGAGAACCAGTATTTGAACCCTAAAAGTGACCCACTGGTCTTCAGAAAACATTTCCTCCTGAGGTTAGTTTTCCATGTGACTACCTGGCAGGCTGTATGGCAGGCAGTGCCAGCGTGGCTGGCAATGTAAGGACCCTGCATGTGTAACCCAGGCTTGGACAGAGCTGCCCTTTAGGTGGGTGGGCGCCTATGTGTGATGGCAAGCTGCCGTCAGTCAGTGCCACTGCTTCGCACACGTCTCTCCTTGCTTACGGGCGGGTCAGGCTGTGCAGTCCACCAAACCCAGGTTTTAGCTCAGCTGCCCCAATGATGCTGCGTGGACAGCACTGTTAATGAAGGCACAGTTGAACTCTGAGTTATGTGTCGTTCTGGCGAGAATATGCAGGAATTTGTTCTGTTGTGACAGTCTGATGGCAAAAATAATTTTGCATAATTGAGCTTTCTGTTCCTTAAAATCAGGACAAGGAAGAAAAATTATTTTCCTGGTCTGATCCATCACTATCAGCACTGTAAAGAGTGAAGCTCATTGTGTGAGGGTAAGGCTGTTAGCCAGCACATGTGAATGTGTACCAAAATGTCTGGCTCTTTACTCTATCAGACACGGCTATATGTTTTCTAGAAGAGAGTCCCAAAATAATAGTATGTGGGTCAAAACAGATTAGCTAAAATAGTAAGCGAATTTTTAGAACTGCAATCCAAAGAATGACTTTTTTAAACTAACATCAGAAAGACAAACTGAGGAGTCACAGAAGTTCTCGTTATCTGTCAAGCATGCAAAAAAGCCTTTTTTTTTTTTTTTCTAGTGGCTTAAAGTCCTAGATCTTAAATGACAGCAGCTTAGCCTGCTTTTGGCTTTAATACTTTAAATCTATACTGTGAATCTAAAAAAAGAACTGTATATTTTATCAGTCTGCCCTGCATTTGTGGGGAATTTTATGCAAGAGTGATGGTAAAAACAGTGTTTGACTTTTCTATTGCACTTTCCATTAGGAGACCAATATCTTACCTTCATTAAAAAAAAACCTTAAAACATTCTTCCTCTGCAAGTATGCAGCATACCGCTTGTGACGGTTTCCCAGAAAGTGTTGATTTTTCACTGAAAAGCTCATGTGTACAAATCCAGCATGTCTCATGGGGTTTGCAGACTGGGTTTGCCTTGTGAGGTCTGGTCCTTGTTTCACCTGTGGGCCATGCACCCTTGGTAGCCTTCATCTTCCATGGTGTACTGCTGCACTATTGCCACCACGATACACCATCCCTTCTGAACTAGGCATGTGACATCTTGGTGCTTCATGGAAGATGTCACCAGCCATGAAAGCCTTGTTGACAGTGAAGAATAAGATGATGAGGTATCGATGTGGCATTTAAAGATACACACGTCCACTGTTAATTCCCACCATTCCATCTTTTGGAGATGTTTTCTGTGATGATCCCTTCTCATCTCCCAGTTTTTCAGTTGTTCTGATGCTCTGTTTGACAGTAGAGTACATCTAGGCAGTAGGAGCGCCAGTGTAGTTAAGGAGGTGTTGGGCGGCTCTCAAGCAATGTGCTTCAGCTTCAGAAGTCTTCTGCTGGTTAGACAGGGGGGTGGTGCATGTCATTAAACAACATTGAATGTCAGAGGAGAGGGAGTTCAGAGGAAGCGACTCCTTTTTATCTTTCATGAAGATAAAAATATCTTTCAGGTGTAGGAATTAATAGCGTGGGGTAAGAAGCATAGTAAAACCTCAGGGGAACGGGCAGTGGTACAGGGCCTGGCTGTGACATTCATGTTTTCATGGTTGTGTTCATCAGAGGGCAGAAAAGAGAGAGAGGGTAAGGCATGAGAAACTTAGCTGACAGGAGAGCAACAAAAAGCGAGAAGTGGCGCTGCAATTTTTTGACTTCGTTGTTGTGTTAGAATAAATGAATGTTTAACTGATGATTTGGTTTCATCCTATGTAGTAACACCAGGCAGTCATTAATAATCAGGAATAGCTAAACCATAGCTGCCTTTTCCATATTAAATACACGGGTTTGGCTTTTGCTAAAAACTGGCTGGCTGGATGGATGGATGTGAGCATTCATGGAGAAGAGCCAGAAAAGAGGCCAAAGGTTCTCTGACTGCCAGCAATCATTAGGGCTGGCAGCCCATAAAATTGCATTAGAATTACTGATGTGTGACACTTTTTTCCTCTGTACTTGGCTGTTCGTTAGCTTGCTGGAATCTAAATTTGTGGACCAGAATCTTTCAGATGTTTCAGAGCTGGAACTTGCATAGTCAGTAAAGAAAAGGACGACAGGCTCTTGGGGTCATCTCCCTTCTGGAGTGATGGAAGAGAAATCATGGTGTGTTTTAATGTGCTCGTCTCCTGTAAGCTTAAACAAGACCTAAAAATAGCACCCGTTTCCTGTGGATATTGAAGAACCCATCTTCCTTTTTGTCTTTCTATTCTTGCAAGATTCTGCATATTGGTTATGTTCTTCCTTATTCCCAAGAGCAGCTGTGATCCATTTCTGCTCTGTGCAAAAAAAAATTCTCTAGACTGAAAAAAACCTGACTTCTTAAATAAAAGCATTATTATTGGGTAGATCTTTTTGTGTTTTACTCCATGCCTTTTTCTATGTTAAGACCTTTAAGTTGGATAAATCCAGAGCACGTGTTTGACTTCCATATGCCTGCCTTTGTTTAATTAGAAGATTACCTGATAAAAAACTTTCCTTCCTTTTCTATTTTCAAGGTTCTGTTTTGGAAGGTCAGACAAGAAATATTTGTGTAAGACTTGCAAGAAAAATCTATGTGCAAGGGAGAAATGCAGGGAAACAAGCTTGATGCTCATGGCTTTGCACTGTAAAATTTGACATTGTTTTTCAGCGTGGTTGTGAATTAGTTTATCTTCAGAGTGGCAGACATTTCATACAAGCTTCCGATCATTTCCTTAATCCTAGAATAATCCTTTGTCCTGATTAGTGGGCTTGTGCCTGATCTCGATAGATAAGCAGCCTGAAAGCCGAGGGGGCTGTAATCTGGGAGTTCAGGGTGCTCCTGAGGGAGAGTGGAGACGTCCAATGCTGTCATCACCCTTCAGTGATCTGTAGCCAACATGTAAAGGCTGCTGACATGATTTACAGCCAGGCTTCTCGTGTGTAGGCTTGAAAGGTCCGTTCGTAGCTAGTCTGAGACCACAATAACAGTGGTGATGCCTGGTGTAAACCTTCTGTATGTTAACTCCGCAGTGGGGACCTGCAGGTGACGGGAAGTGGACATTGCCCGTACAGCACTGCCCAGAAGGCCATTGGAAAGGACAACTTCACTATGATTCCTGAAGGTGTCAATGGAATTGAGGAAAGAATGACTGTTGTCTGGGACAAGGCTGTAGTAAGTAATTACTTTTATGGTCTGAAAAGAAATTGAGTGTTGGCTGAATAATGAAAGCCAGGAGACTCAGCCAGCACTTAAGTGACTTTCTAATATATTTCTGAGAATTCCCTGGGAGAGCACTACTACGAGGTGAATTGTTTATCTCAAAAACCTTCTCCAGTTTTATGAACTCAGGGCCGTGTTTCACTTTTGACGCTGCAACACCATCGTGTTTTATTAGACCTGAGGCTTCCAGATTCCACTGCTCAATTTTCCAGTTGTGTCAGGGTGGATGCTTCTTGGAGATGTAGGATCTGGAGCAGTTTAACGATTTTGATATGGACCCCATATAAACAGGATGAATGGATCGTTTGAATTTGAGAAGCGTCTCGTTGGTTTTGAGAAATTAGGAATGGATGAGCCTGAGGCTAGACGATAAAATGCTTAGAAGGAGAACAATACGTGTAATCCATAGTGGCATATTTTGCAGTGGGGTGCCGGTATAAGTTAGCAACTTTTTGATGGTTCCGTGGACCCTAATGTACAACGATGTTCTCACTCCATTGCCCATCTTCACATGCACACCCACACGCACGCACACACACACACACTCATTACCTCAGATTGCATTGTGCTCGAACGCATCTTGCAGACTGGGAAGTGGTAGTATTTACAACGGGCTTATGAGCACTTCTCCCAGACTGTGTTTAATAATCACTTTCTTCAGGGACCACTGTTGAGATTCCAAGCATAGAAGCAGCTTCAGACATCTGCCAGATAGGAGCAAAGCAGAGAAGCAAGCGCAGTGCAGCCAGCCAGTGCTGTTTCTTTTTTGTTACTGCCACAAAGGGAAGGAGCTGCAGCAAGGGCTGCAACATGGGATTTACGGGTGGTAACATTCAGTCCTGCACCACTTAGCTTATATTTTGCAAGTCTCGTGTTTTACCAGGCAGGAAATAAGTGCTTATTTAATATTTAAAAGTTTGGTACTGTTGTTCTTCCTTGGAACATTGCTCTTGCTTATTGCCAAGGAAGACCTCAAAATACTCTGCTGAGAGATCAAGATGCTGTTGTGTACAGCTGCTGTTAAGCCATCACTGAGTGTATAAAAAGTTCAATTAGTGGTGACATTTCTCCAGGCGAGGACTTTATAGTTGGGGTTGGTTTACTTAGATGTATAGGTTTGGTAATACTAAATTATGTAAAAATCATTATAAAAAAAAATGGACTTCATTTGCAAGAAGTGTTTCTAAAAGAGTCTGAATCTTGATCTTCTATTTAATCTTGTAATAGTCATATAAGTTTCTCTATTTTAAAATTGTTAAACCATTTAAATGGAAGTTACTAGAACTAGCAACAAGACACACTTTTGGCACCTCTGTAGAGAAAGGGACCTCAGATAACTGATTAACTTGAGGGTGTGATTTGCAGTAAGGTGTTACTGGCTTTTCTTTGGATGCCAGGAGTAGAACATTCATTTATTTGAAACTCCCAAGTAATGTGCCATGTATGAAGTCCTGCTTGATAAAATCTTCGCTTCATGCAACATCACCATGTGTTTGAACTACGTGCTTTCCAGTATCTCCCTGACCGTTTAGTACTCTGAATAGTGAACCCCCATTTTATAAGCCTGTTTTGCTCAAATCACGTTGTTTTTAGGCCACAGGCAAGATGGATGAGAGCCAGTTTGTAGCTGTCACCAGCACCAATGCTGCCAAAATCTTTAATCTGTATCCAAGAAAAGGCCGGATTGCTGTAGGATCGGATGCTGATGTGGTTATTTGGGACCCTGATAAGGTGAAGACTATAACAGCTAAAAGCCATAAATCGGTAAGGAGGAAAGGAAAAACGGTAGGAAAAAAGAAATTTCACTGTTGCTTTTCAGCTGTTCTAATTCACATGAGCACCAAATGCACAGGATATAGAGGAGCGGGGTAACTACCTCCTTCTATTCTGAAACTGGTAAATGTTTCAGAAGATGGAAGTATTGAAATATTGCATTGGAAACAGTGGGATCAGGAACGATTTCTTTTCTCTTTGCATACACCATTGCACTATTTTTTGCATGCTTGTGGCAGAGCTGTAAATAGATACGAATCAGCAGCTGTGCAGCTGAAGCTAATAAAGCTGTGATGATAAATTTAAAACTAGCTCACTTTTTTTTTGCTTACCTGAAAAGCACCTGATATGATAAATTGCATGATTAAATCAACAGTATTCTAAATTATGAGAGGTGATTAAATATTTTGATAATACAGATCTCCTCAGCTTCATGGCTGGGATTTTCTATTTAATTTTCTATTTACTGCATACTTTTCTGCCCTTGGTGCGGAGTTCCAGTGACTCAATCACTTCAATTTTGGTTTTGTCTTAGGTGTTGTCTGTCTCAAAGCTGTTGTCCTATTGTTCAGTGCTTTGGTCTTTTATATTGTGGAATTCTTCTAAAAGTTTTACTGGAAATCCAGTAACTTGGTTTATATAAAAAAGGCAAAACCCTTTAGAAACCTTTAAAAAGTAAGTTTAGGCAATTCAGTTTCTTCTTCTCTGTCTTCAGATCTCTCTGTATTTTGAAGAAAGTAATCTTCACCTGCCCTTTGACAATTATTCCCTTTTAGATTCAGGTTTTCCTGGTCCTTTCTGGACTCCTTTAGACAGAAATATAAATACATGTGCTGGCCTCTTTGGAGTTCCCTTACGCAGTCACAGCAGATGCTTGGTGGGACCATGTCCTCTGCTGTTTGGCAGCTGAGTCACAATTTTCCTCCCTTAAGGCTATTGTACTTCTAGAGGCTCTGGTTAAATACGGAAGGTCCTCTTGAACAAATGAGAGAAAGCCCAGATGGAAAGTGAGAAATGGAAAGGAAAAGTCTGATCCAAGAAAGTCTGATCAGAGAGATTCTTTAAAATAATTTCATATCGAGATGCATTGCTTTTCCTTCAGGCAAAGCAATCTTTTACACCTTCTAATGGCAGTTGTCTAGAACTATCCCTACCAATGCAGATTATGTTACTAACCGAAAGAGATCTTGTACCGAACCTGCAGTGAGTATGCTTGTTGATCTTCAGGCTGTCGAATACAACATCTTTGAAGGAATGGAGTGCCATGGTGCCCCACTCGTGGTCATAAGCCAAGGGAAGATTGTGTTTGAAGATGGAAATCTGCATGTAAATAAGGGAATGGGTCGCTTCATCCCTCGCAAACCTTTCCCTGAATATCTTTACCAGCGCATCAAAATCAGGAATAAGGTAATGTCAGATATTATTTATTCTTCTTTCTAGCCATACCCTCTTGGAACCACAGTAGCACCTGGTTTTGATTATTGTTGTGCTGAGTCCACATCAGATGGACTGTATGTGATGTGATCAAAAAACAGCCACAAAACTTGTTCCTCCGCAAGCGTGAACTGGTGTAACTTAATTAACACCATGAGCTTCAGCGGCTAGAGCATATAATTGCCAGCTGGGCATAATTGCCTTACATCCAGCTGTGCAGGCTTTTGAAGGGAGGTGGACTAGGAATAGAATTTACTTTTTGTTAAAATTCAGGGAAAAGATAAAGCTTCTTTGGGGAGAGGGTTAGCCGGCAGAAAACCAGAATTTTAAATTGTTACTGAGCTTTGCGTACTGAAGTGCCACGCTGCAGAGAAGAAAAGCGTGTAAGCCAGAGACACTCATTATATTTGGCATCTCTGTTGGTGCATTTGCTGAGCTGACTATTAGCAGCATTCACAGTGCAGAAAACTTTTATCTTGTGTTTAATAAAAAGCTGGGTAAATGACCAAGATTAAGACTGGGTCACTTCTGGTTTTGAAGGACATCAGTGCTCCCCTGCTGAAAACCAGAAAACCAGTTGGCTTGGCACTAGCTCGGGTTTATTTGGAATTAGCCTCTTGTCACTGAGCAAGGAACTTGCTGTGTGAGGACAGGTAACAAGATAAATTGAAACTCATATTTTCTTTGACCAAGCATATGTCACAACCTGTGAGGATGGCAGCTGAAATTAAGTCGATGAGCAGGTTGATAGTTTTTTTCATTCAACATTTGTTACAGAAATTCTGTCAAGCTGTGGGATACTAAGGGTCTGTGCTTTTAACCAGAAAAGGCACTGTAAAAATCAAATGTGCTTGCCCAAGTTTGGCAAAATACCAATCAGTGTTTCACTTTTTTTACATTATCTACTTAGATGGCACGGGCCCTCTCTTCACGCTGGCGCCTCAGGTGTTTAGCGCATGGGAGTGCTTATATAGATACTGACAATGTGATTTAAATATTGAAAAAAACTTTAAAAGCACATACCAGAGAGTGGTGTCTTATGCCAGGAGCTTGCACAAAAGTAACTGGGCTGAATAACCTGCGTCTTGCAAACGTGCCTGGATTTGGGGATCTTACGAATTTTGACATTTAGGAAAGCTGTGCAAAAGGATGAAGAAAGTATTTTTGCTCTTGCGGCTCCCTCTGCTGCCTGCCGAGAGGAAGGGTGAGCAGATTCGTGTCTGCGTTTCTTTTCCCACTATCAAATTTTATCGGTTGGAAATATTTAGAGAACCCCAATGACAGTCATATCAGCCACCATATGAATATGTCAGTGCATGACAGAGGAATATAAAAAGGCTGTGTCAAACAAGGGGCTGCCAAGCTGTAACTGGCAAGGATAGCAGTATAAATTTATCCCTGATGCAGGGACAGCAGTATAAATTCCTGCCTTTGTGGGTCCCTGAACGATGGATTCATTTCTGTGATGGGCAGCAGCTCTGTTACGGGCATTAGTTTTGGCTCAGCCTGCAAGACGTGGCTCTTCAGAGCCTGATGTCCCCATCACGTGAAGCAAGAAAAACACATTGATTTCTGTAAAGGCTGGATCAGACCCTGTGGATAGTGTCCTTCTATACGGTATTTTAATTCCACTGTTGGGGAAATGGCTCTGGAACAATAATCTTGTAAGGCAGAGATTTCTGATCTTTGTGATGAGCCTTGGATTCTGAAATTCAGTAAATTCAGGTTCTTCCTGAAAATTGGAACTGTCGTTTAAAAATACTGTTTCCTAGATTCCTGTGATTTTAAGGCCAATGAAACTGTTTTGATTGTCTTTTCTCATATTCATTGTAGGAACTGTACAGGGATAAAATCTAGAGACCTCAGACTGAAGTCAGAGCTCAAATGACAGATATCCCATTGACAAATAATGAAAGAAGGGTACCATGCCACAGTCTAGCATATGATTGCTTTTCTAGTTGATGGCAAGAGGTGGAAACTTTTGGAGTTTTAATTTAAAAAATTGCCACCACTTTTCAATGATCTCTGGTAAAGATAATGAGACTTCTGAAGGGGAGGAGCAGAGAAAATACAGGTAGGAGTGAAACTGCTGCAGTCAGTATAGTGAGTGTTGGTCTTGTAACAACCCGAGTGGGATTCAGCAGCTGAACCCACCCTGCTGAACAGCCTCTGGGTGGAGGGAGAAGAGGTGGTGGTGGCTGATCTTACTTAAAATAAACATCTTTGGTCAGACTTGTTCTTTTGAATCCCATTTCTCCCCATTGACTGTGAGGGAAGCCTAATCGGGATCTCTCTCTTACAAATGCAGGGAGGTAGTTTTATAATTTCCTTTATATGTAAAGCAGATTGTAGCTTTGATGAGAGTGTAGATGTGTTTTTAATTCAGCTAATGCAGAATATAGCTCTGTGCTCAGTGGTCTCGGCATTTAGGCAGGAGTATCGTTAGGGAGCATTATCAGAGCATTCAGTGTCTACATTTTTATTCTCCTCTTGATCTAGGTGGGAGGACTGCAAGGAGTCGCCAGAGGAATGTATGATGGCCCTGTGTATGAAATCCCAGCTACGCCAAAATACGCAACTCCTGCACCCTCAACTAAATCCTCCCCTGCCAAAAACCAGCCCCCACCAATCAGAAACCTCCATCAATCCAATTTTAGCTTATCAGGTAAGTCAGCCTGACTCAACAGAAATGTTATAAAGCCATGACTATGGATTATTTGTGATAAATTTCAATTATAAATACTTCTTTAATCGCCTATGAAAGGATTACATATACTCACATACATGCATATACTTACATATATATATATATATATGTATGTGTACATATATGTTTTTATACATTCTTTCCCTAGTAATATTTTACGCATTGCCCAATATCCAGAATGTTTGCAGTCTAAAATTCTTCTCTGCCTGCAATCTTTTAATGTCACTTCCCTGGCCCATTACAGTTAGTGGAGGTCTCTGGCTGATGTGGCTGAGGCCCCTTGGTGGTATGTGCAGCTGACGGGACTTGGGTCTGGTACAACCCATGTGGCTCACACATCTCAGATTTATTTCTTGCTGCATCACCAGAGACTGCTAGACATGGAAACCTCAACTGTCCTGTGGCAGGCAAAGCATGTGCAGAAGCTGTTCATATGCAAATCAGAGTATTTCTTGTCCTCTTTGCTCTTGGTGCCCAAAAGATTTTCCATGGTACATGAGAAATAGACTGGAAAATCATCCTTGGGGGTTGTTGGAAATAATTCTTGTCATCTGAAGTCATTTAAAAGTGTGTCAAATCCTTACCCTTCAAAAGCCTACGGCCCAATTGGTAAATAAGTGGCTCCTTATGATGTTAGGAAAGTCACTGGATTTTCTCCCCTTTGGGAGCCAGTGGTGGAGCTTTCCTCCCTGACAGATTCTGTCTTTAGAAACTAAATGAAACTTCTGGAAGAAAGCCCAAGGAGAACAAATAGTTTAAAAACCCTTCTAGTGAGTCGCAGTATATTTTTGCCCGTACACCTGGGGCCATGGTGAGCATATACAGACAGGTAAAGCTATATAAAGCAAAAAAAAGTGCTTAGAAATTTGACCTCTAATAATAATAAGCGCTCATAGGCATCTGAAGCTGTGGTTTCACAGTCTACTGCTGGATCTGGGTACTACCAAGGCATTTAGTGGTACAAATTTTATGCAAATTAGGCAAACACATTGCTGCGTTCGTATGAAATGAAGCAGAGCCAGAGACTGCGGTAGCATTTAAAATGATCCTGTGCTTTTACGGTAGTTTGCCTTTAGGAAGCTTGAGCGTGATCAGACAATATTTGGCCTGGCAGCAAGCTTGCTGTCACATTGTTTAACCTTTCAACATTTTAAAATGCAGTTTGAAGTGGGTGTGAGTTTACATCAGCTCAGTGCTCCTTTCCTCATGGATTTATGATTGCTAACATCAGATTTACTGTACTGTTGACCCACGGACACAGTAGGAACAGGTATTCTAAATCAGTGGGGCAGGTCTGAAAAATCCACTTTGCACATACATGCATGTTTTGGGATTTTTTTGTAGTTATAACGGTAATAATTTCTGTCAGGGTCTGATCTCAGTAAGGGAATCTAGTCTGTAGGCTGTCGTCCCTGCCTGGGCTTTTCTTCAAGTCACTGGAAAACAATTCCCTATGCAGGGTGAGCATCAATCAGATCCCAAACATTTAATCCTACACTTTTTATTGAAGACAGCTGCAGGTAGGCACAGAAATGTGTGTTGGAGATCTGCTTGGCACTTGAGTCAAGAGAAACCAGCTGATCACTGTTTGAGGGGAGCATAGCTATAACTAGGCAGGTAAAATCTCACTGCTCGTGGTTTATTCCTTCTGGTAGCTTTGTTAACTAATTTTCTGTTGTTGCAGGAGCTCAGATAGATGACAACAATCCCCGCCGTACTGGCCACCGCATCGTGGCACCTCCGGGTGGCCGCTCTAATATTACCAGTCTTGGCTGAAAAATGGTGATGGACAGAAACACAAAGATGAAGGCTCATGGGAATACTGTCCGTTCCCTTCAGTATCTGTGTATCGAACCCACAGTTTTATTTGGTACTAATGGAAATAAAAACAGAAATGTCTTTTTTTTTTTCTTTTTTTTTCTTTTTTGTTTTTTTTTTTTTTGTATAGGAAGAGGTGATAATAGTGTGGTGTGTTTGCTTGGAACTACTTGCCTCACAATTGTGCTTTCATGCCATAGTCACCTTAAAGCATGGTGCTTCCATTGCCCCTTTAGTGACTACAGGTTTTAGCTTCGTCTCGTAACTGAATGATGGTTCCTTTGCATCCTTTCGCTGTATTAGAGTAGTTAATGCATGTTACTGAGTTATTTATGCGAGTTGCATTCTGTGAGTGAGTCCCTTTAGAACACGTTGCCAACAATTGACTAGACACAATGCCAAGATTAATTTCCCTATTTGAGAAACACCACCAAAAACACTTATGAAGGAAGAAAATGGCCATCTTGAAAGTATGCAGTAGAGTAGTATAGGCAGCTTCTGTTTCATCTTTAATTTATTATAAACCCAAGAAGCACTTCTCTCAGACACAGAAAATTATCAGGACACGTAATGACAAATGGTCTCTGTAGCACCTGTCTGTTCCCACTCGGTACGTTCCAAGTCTGTGTCCTTCTTGTTTCCATTTTAGACAGAGACATAATTTATACATACCAGTGCCATTGCCACCCCTGCAGGGATTTCTCCACCTGGGCAGTAGTGCTCTCCTTCTGCATGAGATTTTTGGTACTTACAAATAATCCAAGTTGCCGTCGGATTTTTAAAGTTTTTTGTACAAAGTTTTTCCTTTGTAATCACATGCATTTTTACTTACTCTACCGTATCAAGATCTACTAGTCATGGTTCAATTTCTGAATTCAAAGCTTGTGAAATAAAGGAAATGAATTGATGGGTAAGCGTCTTCCTCTGCTTTCCAATGCTGTTGCTCAATGATTGAAAATTTAGAATGGAGAAACTCAAGAGACATTGTCTTCAGGTTGACATGT
Organism: Falco naumanni; assembly: GCF_017639655.2. NCBI lineage: Eukaryota > Metazoa > Chordata > Aves > Falconiformes > Falconidae > Falco > Falco naumanni. The sequence continues at coordinate 51,522,908 of NC_054054.1, forward strand.
GAAAGAAAGAACCTCCTTAGATCACAGGGGGTGTTAAATGTATAGATATCTGCATATGCTTACTATAGCATGACATAATCTGCCTTTATTAGATAGAGCTGATGGTAACAACGTGATGTGCTACTGATGTGACAGTGGTTGACATTGCAGCTGCCTCAGTTTTGGCTAAATGAGACCTAAATTAGCTTTCTCTCAAGACCTTGAGGTCTGCACCTGATTGGCTTTAAATGGTAATTGATTGCCATCATCTTCATCTGTGGTAAACAGAGAGCCAGTCTGCAGTGCCCCAGTTTGGCCTAAGCTGTATTTGACTTCAATACTGGTTTTCTCTGCTGACTGAATTGGGACAGTGTGCAGGGATGGCATGAAGACAACATTGCTGCAGGTAAGGTGAGGAAAGCAGGCTTGAATTCTGTCTGTGAGAGTGAAGGAAATGCTTTCTCCTTGTCTTTCTGACTCACAAGCTATGTTAAAAAACACTTTTCCATTGTTTTTTCCTTGTCTGATTGCGTCGCAGATGTGGGAGGCGTGGGGTGCTGTGAAGTAGGTCAGCAAAATACCTCCCTGTGCCTTGTGCCACTTCGCCCTTGTCTGCCCTACAAAGCTGCACCAGGATAGGCCTTATAGCAGCATGGTGGTGCCACGGAATGGTTTTCTCTAGCTGTGATGCTTCACCCCTTAGCTCCTATCCATCCCTTCTGTGCAGGAATAAATTCTGTTGGCACAGGGCATGTGGTGCATGCCAGGTGCACGAGGCATCCAAAAATATAGTTTTGGAAAGCAGCCTACATGAAGCCTGTCATCTCATTCTGGAGTCAGTATGCTGTCAGCTCCAGCTTGCCCGGGAAAGGAACCGGTACCCTGGAAAACCCCATGTTGGTCAGCTTGGTCTGAAAACCAGGTCTGAAGAGCCAGCTTTTCTTTTTGCTTTGATTTGAACCAGTAAAGAATCACTGCAATTCAGCCTGCAGTGAACTGAACTGACAGCTCCCAAATTAAAGAGGCAAATAAAGCTTTTCATGAACAATACCTTTTGCTAAGGATTCAAATCAGTGCTTCCTACTGCTTGGAGAGTGCCCTCATCCCTAGGCTTGTTTGCTTATTTGGTGGTTCAGGTATTTTATATGACATGAAGTAAAATAATTTGCTCACTCAGTGGGTCAGGATTTTTGTATGATGTAAAATAACACTAGCAGAGAAGCCTGAGGACAACCTGCCCTGGAATAACCCACAGCCTAGGAGGTAGGACAATCCTGAAATGCCAAGTATCCATCTCTGCTGTCCTGTTCCAACCCATTATGAGCGCTGAGAGAGCCAGCACCAGTTCTGGCAATAGAAATAAAGCCGGTTTGTGAAACTGAGGCAAACTTGCCATAGTGTGAAAATGTTGGAACTGCTGGTTACAATTTCCTTAGCGATTTTTCTTGTGTTTTTGCAAGTAGCAGTGGTTGCTCACCAAGGAAAACAACTCCATCTGTGAGGCTTGTCAAACCTGAGGTGACAGAAATGACTGTTGTGTAACTAGCATTGACGGATTCCACTTTTCCTACAAGCTCAACAGGATCCTAAAGCAAAGAACCTTTTGTCTACGAGCGTGTAAAGATCTGCTGCTGTTAACATGCATTTATACTTTCATGGTGATGTGTCCGTGAATAAATACACGTGTGGGTGTTTGTGAGGCACTTTGTGGTTCAGTGCTTCTGTGAACAAGACTGTGCATGTCAGGTCAATGTAACTGCTGTTCCTCCAAGGAGAACTATGCCAGTGTGCTCGTGATGTTCATAAGCCCCCGCAGCCTGACTGCTGCTGCTGCGAGGGCTGCAGGAAGCCCAAGGATCCTGTGCTGTGCCTGGGTCTCCCCGCTCAGGACATGCAATACTACCTGGATGTCATTCAAGCAGCATTTTTCTGGAGCACAGGTGCCTTACTGCATGGTCACCAGGTGAGGTGAAGGATGCCTCACCTGGATCATTGTGATACGCTACCAGAGAGATTGCTCATGGGGGCTTTAAACAAAGCAAGGTATGTGGTGTTTCTCTTCCCACCTGGAGGTCTATTTCACAGCCATGCCCCTGTCCCTACGTCACTAATCGGTCCTTAAAAAAATAAAAGAATAAAATGTGCATTAGCTGGTGATTCTGAGTACATCTGCAGAATTGGAAACTGTATTTGAGCTTGTTCCCTTGTAGGAGCACCAAGCTGTGAGATGGTGTAAACTTGTGGGTCAGGAGCTGCTGTTAGCTGCAAGAAGCAAGCAGTGAAAAGCTTTCATGCTTTTTGAATCATCAAGCTTCAAAAAATTTGCAGCAGGGCTATGTCCTTTTAATACCTGATAATGATGTAAAACTGGCTCTTCCCTATTGGCAACTGCAGACCTCTTAAAATTTGTCCCTATGACCAGTGTAAGAACTAGCTTTGTCAATCAAGTGATGTGGATGAGAAGGCTGCATCCAGGGATTGTTTCCCAAGTGATAGTTTGGACCAGTTCATCTGCTACCAGAGCACTGTAGTTACGTGTTTGAATTTTAGTGTTTGTAGCAAAGCATGTTAATTATGATGCTAAGACTGTAGCAAAGCTGACAGCTATGCCAGCCGTTACATGTTTCTCTTAGCAATATGCTGATCTTTGACCTTAAAAACTAAAAACACAGACTGGACCAGGCCGGATGACCACCTGCTCTGGGTTCCAGTAACCAATAACATAAGCTTAAGTGAGGCCAGAAGAAAAAAGCAAACATACAATGCTAATGTTTCCCTCAGTTTCACTGCCTTGTAATTTCTGGGGAAGCATCATCATCGTTGTACTCCGTAGCAGTCAAATTTTTTGCCATGAATTTGCCAACACCCTTTTAAACCCAAGTAAAATCTTGGCATTTATGGCTTCCTAGACCAAGGAGTTGCACAGCTTGATGCACAATGAGAAAGTGTCAAGCTCGTCTACTTGGCACCGGCTAATTCTTGCCATTTAGACCTAGCCCGTATTAAATCTCAGTGATTTAAACAAACTGATGTGAGGTTAGTTTTTTTATCGTGATTGTTGTGAAATTCACATAAGCTTTCTGCATGTATTTCAGTGGTGAGTGAGGGGTATTCAACTGAAAATAAATTGTGTATAGGAGAGGGAATAATATCTTACAACACAGCAAAAATGCAGAGTTTGGGATACTGCTGGGTATCATGTAACCAACCAAGTATTTGCAGTGATAGGGATCGTCAGGTCTCAGCCCCCCTCCCCAACTGCCTATTCTGTAATTTTCTACCACTGTGAACTGTACGTGCAAGGCTACTTTTAAATACATAGTCATAAGATACTACTTTAAAAAGCTTAGCAGCTTCTTCCTCACAACTGGAAGCAAGCTGACTGCTAATGCTTCAGTGACTGCAATGCTGTTTCTGAAAGTCTTCAGCTAGCAGGGCCAGCCTCTTGCCCCCTCCCCGATGCTCTGCAGTGCAGCAGTGGCCGCAGCTGTGATGGTGCCCAGACCAGGAGCCCTTCCAGCGCAGAGGCAGCTCCCAGACAGCACAGGGCAGGCTGGGCAGCTGCACATGAATCCCTCCATAGTCTCTGCTGAACGCATGGAAGAAACACAACGGAACTGTTGTAGATGATGATCTCTGGGTGTGAGTATAGCTCCCAAAGACTGTTGTAGATGCCATGATGGAGAAAGTGAAGGTGCTAATCTGGTGCTTGCCCCAGTATTCGGTTCCTGTGTGCATGGGCTGATCAAAAGATCTTCATGTGTGCCTTAGGAGTGCTTGTTTACATCAGGAAACTGCCCATGTTGCAGTTTTAATAGGCACCAGCCTGAATGTCCCGAGTACAATTTCATTAAGTTGCATACCTCTTCATGTGGTCCAGGCCACCTCTCAGCAGACTTTGGCAGTATAAGGCTTTCCACATTCTGCTACAGCAGAGAGACTATTGTAGGCTATTTTGATTCTTGCATGATACACAATGCACTGAACAACTCTTAACACTATGCTTACAGTTTGTTTGATATATGCCCTTGTCAAAAAGCTGTGAATGAGGTTGAGCACAATCATAAACTGCTGTAGTAACTTGTTGCCCTTGAAGTTTAAAAAAGGAGAAAAAAGGCATGCATTTTCTCCCTAAATTTCTGCAGCAAGTGTTTTAGATATGTACCTGTAAAGGATGATCAAAGCTCCCTGTCAGTCCCTCCGGAATAAACTAAAGAGAGGGTGCTTTAGAGATTTACACTATAAAGCGAGTCTTTGGAGCTGTGACTGGTGCCTAGGTATCCCATTTTCCCTCATCTGACATCTCTGTGCTGGAGACTGCTCACAGCTGGCAAAACTGTTCAGCAGTTTATCTCCCAGGGATTCTCTAGGCACAATCCCTGTCTTGCGAGCAACTTCTACCATCACTTAAAACACAGGTAAGATACAGAGGTGTGGGAAAGAAGCACCAAACATTTCAGTAATAAATCAGTAGGAAGGAATATTAGAATCATGGAAAGATTTAGATTGGAAGGGGTCCAGCCCCTCCCAAAATAAAAGGGGCTAACTTCAAAGTTGGGTTAATCAGGATGTTGTCCAGTTCTAAGTCTCCAAGGACGGATGTTCTGCATTCTCTCTGAATTACCTGTTCCAGCGATTCACCTGTTTCATGGCAAACATTTTTTTCTTCCTGATGGGCAACTGGTGTGTCTGTGCTGGAACTTGTGACTATTGCAATAAGCTGTGCTCATCTGGCTGGTGATAAAGTATTTCACAGCATCAGGAAAAAAATCTTGGTCTCTGTACTGTTCTGTGTTGGCTCAGAAATAAGCAGTCACATGCATTTAAATGGAACTGAGGGGCCAGAGGTAAAAAATCCCCACTCTTCAATGACTATGCCAGGAGCAGGATACAGATACTGCCACCATGGTTAAAGTTGAAAAATATACCAATGTAACAACATAACATAATGCCAGAGGAGGGTTACATTGGATATTAGAAAAAATTTCTTCACTGAAAGGGTTATCAAGCATTGGAATAGGCTGCTCAGGGAAGTGGTTGAATCGCCATCCTTGGAGGTATTTAAAAGATGTGTAGATGTGGTGCTTAGGGACATGGTTTAGTGGTGGAGTTGGCAATGCTGGGTTAATGATTCGACTTGATGATCTTAAAGGTCTTATCCAATCTAATCTATAACCTAACATAAAAGTTGAACAGTGCTTAACTGAAAGCCAACTGTTGTGAGCTTAGCTTGGCGTTTGCTACACTTGTTTCTTGGTCTAATGAAACTGTCTTGTTCAGCATCTGCCCCACTGGCAGGGAGTGATGGCAAGTGCCATGCTAAGCACAAAATCTGCACGTGTCTTTAAACAGGAGAGTGGACCCCTGGAGTTACCCAAGGAGACTGAGAAGTCAGTAACAGGGGCGAGAGTAGTGGGTGTTTTACCAGGAAGCTAATGTGCCTGTGAGAGAAGAAAGGAAACGGCCGTTTGTATAAATTCCGCAGGGAAGTGCCCGCACCCTCCTCCTAGCTGCTCCCGGCCCACCACCCCCACGAGCAGGGGGGTGAAAAGCCGCCAGCTGCCCAGGAGAGGGCGCTGCTGCCCTGCCTTTGGGGCCGTCGGAGCCGCGCCGCACCAACGGCCGGAGAAAGCCCCGCAGCCCCGCGCAGCCACGGGAGCCGCAGGGCAGCCCGGGGACCTGCTCCGCTCCGGAGGTTAGAGACCCGGCTCGGGTAATTCATTAGAGACCCCACTCAGGTGATTATAGAGATCCTGCTTGGGTGGATACGCTGTATCCTAACTGCTGCGCTGTGTGGTTTAAAACACCACCAACTCCCGTATTAAAAGCTTCCTTCTTGCCATCTACACAGAGCGCGCTGCAGGATTAAGATGTTCAAACTGAGGTAAACAGGCTGCATCCGTTTTAAAAAAAACCTAATAAGCAGCAACTAAAATGCCCAGATCAGGAAGGCAGAGAGACCATAGATCCCAAGTACTGAAATACCCGAATCAAATGCTTGAAGTTGTACAATTTATAATAAAAAATTTTTTTACAATGATTGAGGTGAAAATTAACCATTAACAATTGCGTGTAACACGCCTGGTAAAGTCATTTGTGTGTCAGCACTTTTATCTGAGGTTAACTGCAAAATTGACGTACTATTTTTCCAGCAAGCACCAAAGGACAACCTTTTCATTAGCAAATGTATGTTAATTTTTAAAAGGCAGAAAATTTTAATTTCATGAAAGCTGTAAGATTGCTTAAATGGGGCAATTTATTACACTATACAGGTGCTCTGTACAGCCAGTAAGAACTAGCTGCTTTGCATAACAAGAATTCCCACAGGAAAACATAATGAGCATAACAAACTATGCTGGAAACAAAAAAGTGTCCTTAAGGAAGAGGACTAGAGTATAAAAAATGAAACAGTAAACTGGTTTTGTCTCATTCTTCCAAAAAATAATAATTTGACATCTGAGACAAATGCAAAGAAACAGATTTATAATTATCTTTGTACAAATTTTTAAAAAGCATACAACAGCCTTGGAAGCACTAAAACGTAACAAAAGAGAGACCAAAGGTCATCTTTTGATGTACCAATACCATCTGAAGTTGGTTTACATACTGTTTACATTCCTGTCTATTTTTGTTAGTCCAAAGCAGCAATCACAAAATATTAGGATTACTGCATCTACAGCTCAAAAGCAAATGGTACATCACTGTTGTAATGAAGCCTTACTGAGACACACCGGGTACCTGCGCAACCAGCCTAGTGTGGATCTGTTCTACAAGCACACTTTCCTCAGGTACAATCCTAATCTAAAACTAACTCCCCTCCACATTCCACAAATAATCTGGAAGGGTTTATATTAAAGACTTCCCTGTTCCCCCTTATCAAAACCAAGTGGGAATGTTTTATTGACTGCTAAAGGAAGTCGGGATTGATTCTTGGTCTGTAGCTAAAGATGATTTCTGTTGTTATTGATGTTCCCCGTTGTTCCGCAGTAAAGCAGCTCAGTAAGTATTTATACCTGCTGAGATTCCTCAGAAGTGGGCTTTGGTACCATGTTCAGACAGCTCATATAAATGCTTTTACTACCTGTTGGCTCTTTTTTTCAGCAACTTTGAGTTTTTCCTTAGTTCAGTCTCCCCTTTATGTGGACTCTGTAACCTGTCTCTGAAAGAAATAAAGAACAAAAAAACCCAAAAAACAAAAAATTGTAGACAGAGGGTTTAAAATGCTACACTTCTCTCTTAAACTAAATTAATTTTTGTAAGAGGAGAAAGGCGCTTGCTATAACTCCTGCACTCGCTGGTTTCAGCTGCCTCTGTTGAGGCTGCCAAAACAAAGTTGCATAAAGATAAACGTTCCTTTGTTGGGTCCCTGTTCCCTATATACGTATCCCTTGTTGGCTGTGGGAAAGGAGTGTGTGAAAAGGGTTGATGCCATCAGGGAAAGGAGCCATCTCCTCAAGTCAGTCCCAGGCTGAGGTCACTCAGGGGATAAATACTTTTCCCCAAAGGCCTGTGGCTCCTGAGAACCAACTGTTTGCTTTGCCTGTCAACAGGATTTTCTCTGCTCAATATATCAAGCCCCAGCGACCAGCTGGCTGGTTTGATCTGCCCGTAGTAATCAGCTGGCATCTTTCAGGTTTGTAGCCATTTCTTCTCCTCTAGTTAGCACCCCAGCATAAGCCAACTGAAACATCTATCAAGAAAATCATTGTTAGAGCTGCTACCCTCATCAGCCAAAGACTGGCGCTTGCCTTTGTTCCTGAAATAAAGGTGGAAGTTGAAAGCCTAAATACCACAGACCATATTTTGGTTGCTACATGTCAGCCTAGTTCCATTGGATTCACTTGTCTCTGCTGATTTATACAGTCTGTGACTCAGGTTTTAAAAAAAATAATTAAAGGAAATTTGGAAACAGTATTTCTCATTTCTCTACCTAAAAATCAAGTTATTTATTAAATACACAGCAGCACAGACAAGCAAACTCTAAGGAAGAAGCTCAGCTAGTGTAGGCAGCACAGTTTGGGTTCGATGGACACACCTGCTTATGAAGTAGATTTTGTACTCCTTTTTATAGCTTTTCACATACAAGTCTTTTAGCCTCTACTGTACCTGCATAAGCCAGAAGTCAGTCCAGGGAGCTCTTGAATATTCTCATGAGAATCATCTTTGTCTGCTGATTCTGGTGACTGAAAGGTCTTCCTTTCCGAGTTTGTTTTTTCCCCTGAATTGTCAAATATATGTGGATTAAAAAAAAAAAAAAGAATCACAGTACAGATTGTTTGGTTTTGATCAACCTAAAGCAAAAACCTACACTCTACTTCATACATGTTATTATTTCAAGGACATCATCCCACTTTACATTAGCCTAGCATATTGGGGTTTTTACCATTGGTTAGTTCTCACAGAGCAGACCTTGAACTTTCACACTTGCTGGACACTAGTTTCCATGAAATGCAACAGTTGAAAGCCCTATCATATATTTTCTTCACAAGCAATTAAAAATGGCTTTTTACTACCAGCAAACAGAATAAAAGCCTATTCATAATCTTATGTGATTTGAATCAGAACAATCTGATGTTAAAAAGTCACTGGGTTTAGGGCCCTGAGCTAAGCTTCCATGTGTGTCCCTGGGGTCACAGTGCCTACCAGGGCAAACAGCTCTGCATGCTTGAGAAACAACTGACAGGGGAGACAGACTTCATAGATGTCCAGGTGAATCATCTGCTTTTCCCTTTTGGATGCCCAATCTCAGCTTTCAGCACCTTTCAGACGTAATGCCAAATGTTTCGTTCTGATAATGACAGAAGGATTGCATGGTTCACAGGATGAGAATTTGCACGCTCTGCTCCAAATGGGGATCAGGAAACACAGCTGCTATTCTGACAATTTGTCCCTAAGTATCTCTTGAATAATGATTAGTCTAATTTGTTAAAACTGCAGTAAATTCATATAAATATTTCAAGTTTCCTGATTCAGTAATATTTTAACTTTTGAGCATGTGTGTGGGAAGGTGATTCTTCCATTCTACCATGAGAATGAAAGCTGGGTGATTCAGCTTTGCTGTCCTCCCAAAGACTTAGCAGTTGAGGTGAACAGAGTTATTTCTAGAAAACATGACAAAGACAAGAAAAATAATTTTGGTTTGAGCAAGGCAAAGCCTACCTCAGTGGACACAATGAGATCTATTGGCCAAAGGACTGCTCTGGCGTGAGGAATGGTGACACCCAGCTACTCTGGTGAGCTGGGTGACCTTGGAAGGTTGCCTTATGTTTCTACATCCCGATTATGGAAATGGCATCGACAAAAAATCTCTCCTGAAACTCCACTGTATTATATTGCAAAATACACGCTGATATGTTGAATGATGCGGGTTTTTTTAAACAGTTCAGGACTGTACGAACCTGCTGGCTTGCTCCTTTTGGAAGGCTGCTTCTTCACAGCCACTGGAACTCGGGTCAGCACAGCCAACTCACTCACAAAGTCCTGCTCTGCTTCCTGCACGCAAGGATAAACCAGAAGTCAGTTAACACAACACAGCTTGATTCTGGGTTATGTTATTCTACATGTGGCATGACAAAAAAGATGTATGTCACTGCAGAAACACAGGAAACAATATGGCTAGCATCAGGGAAGCATTTCCTGGAAGACAGTGGTGAATCTTAGCACATCTTGAGTTTAATAGGAGTTAAGACAAATTAATGAAAATTTCGTTATTAATTTACACAGGACTGGGATTTGACTGCAAAGGAAATCAAAACAACAATAGGAAAATGGAGTTGATTACTAATGGTTATGACAACTAGGACATCAAAGAGATCCTTACAACCTGTCCGATGTTTTGCAACGGACTGCTTCAGATCCATGAGTCATTTTACCCTGATTTACCCTTAGCTGATTCTCCAACTCAGTTTCTAGGTGATGCAATCCCAGCAGCTTCTGTTTCAGAGACTTCAGACGAATTTGCTGCTGCAGTTCAAACTGAGCCAAAACCTTCTGCTGCTGCAGCACAATCCTGGTCAAAAGAAATTTAAAAGTACTGATGTTGTTCAGTTCAAAGGAGGAATACAATCCTGGCAAAGTATATTTACAAGGTTTTGTAGACAATGTTAACAATTCTGGCCTATCCAGCTTCTGCTGGGACAAAAAATTTTGCAGTAGATTTTTAGATGGATTTACTTATTACAATAACCTGCCTTGGCTCTCCATGGGATACAAACTCCTTTTGGAGGTAGGAATTGCAGCAGAACTTCGGGCTGTCCATGCCTGGACCTTGGGAGCTGTAGTTCAGCTCTAATGTTGAAGTCTGCTTTCAAAACCATTGTATGTTTCTAAAGTCAGCTGCACTGTCTGCTTGCCAAAGATACAAGCTGTTAGAAGATCAGGTGTGAGGACAAGGGATTAAGAAATAGGTATTTCATTCACAGGGCTCTTCAGTACTAGACTGAGACTGAGCCAGAAACATCGTAATTCAACACCTGGCAACTGGGAGCATTGACAACTATATTCTTCACTTGCTTTATTTTGTGGTTTAAAGATTAATATTAACACAGTAGAACCTGAATGGCTGCAGCTTTGCTGAATCTGTATTTCTTCTGTTCTCTTGCCTGGTCTACCTTGAAGAAATGCTATCATCAATCACCCATCACATTCCTCAGGGAAGGAGATAAGACAAACTGTTTCTGACATCTACACATAATTAAGTCACTTTTGTAATGGTCAATGCTTACAGAAGGTTAGCTTTCAAAATTCGCTTTTTGAACTCACACTCCTAACCCTGCACCAAGGGCAAAAGGAAATAAAACGACCTCTGTTGAGTTTAATAGGAGTTAAGACAAATTAATGAAAATTTTGTTATTAATTTACACAGGACTGGGATCTGACTGTAAAGGAAATCAAAACAACAATAGGAAAATGGAGTTGATTACTAATGGTTATGACACTAGCTTAGATACTGAACAGTTACATTTTTCAGTACCACATTTCTGCTTGCATGAAGGCCAATTTGATTGCATTTTCTTTTAAGACACTAGAATAGATTATGGGAGAAAAAACTGAGACAATGGGTAGAAGTGAATTTATATGGCAGAATAAATTATAAACTTGACAATGAATAACTAACAGATCTTTTATGAAGCCCTTTATTACATGGATCCACTTCTGTACTAGTTCAAACAAGGATGAAAAACAGAAAGCAGGCAATGATTTCTTTCAATTTGGAAGTGACAGAATGTCTAAAATAATTAACTTCTTTACAATATCAAAATTGCAGATGCTTTCTTGTTCTGGATAATAAACCAAGAGTAAAGAAATTAAATGATTACAAAAATGTATCATTTGCATGCCAAGTTGTACAGCTTTTTATGACAACTTACTCCTTTGAAATTGCAGGGCTTTGTGTCTGGACTCTAAGTTTCATAAAATCAGTAATGAATTAAATATGATCTTTATTTAATTAACATTTGAGGGATTCCACTCCAAATTTAGTGCAAGTAATCTTGATTGTCCAAGGCATTCACTGGAATTTTCTTGCCATTTTGAGTATTATTTATGCTTCAAACATTTTCTCTTCATTATGGTATATGTTTACTCAACAGCAAACTAACAAACACTTTTCATGTTCAAAGCAGAAAGCATGAAACATTATGAATTAGACAGAATCGGTTCCCATCCTATATTTATGTCAAGTTTCTTTTAAGATTTGGCATATGTTTTGGCATTGTTTTTCATTCTCTCTTTTCAAACTGTCTATGTATAGTTTTTCCAGCCTGTAATTAATGAGTATCAAAAAGTTTATTTAATAAGAAAGTAATGCTCTGAGATCAAAGGTTAGACGTAATTTGGCAACAGATATTTCTTCTCCATCAAAGACAAATCTAAAATGCAAACCCAAGACATTTATTCAGCTAGATATTTATAAAGATCTGCAAACACTCACGACATTTAAATACAGTCAGCAGTGCTGTTGCCTGCTCTTACCTTTGATGGACTGTGGATGATACGTTCAGCAGGCCTTTGGTCTGTTTTTCTTCCAATGCCAGTTCATTCTCTTGTTTCTTCTTAACTCTGTTCCTTTCCCCTCTTTCTGCTGAAATAATGTTTTTGTAAAATCTTCTGCTCAAAATTACAAACTCTGAGTTGTAGCAATCTTACAATTTATGTTTTGCATCAGCACACATTAATCCCGGTTCTAGGTAGTCTTTCCAAAGTTACTGCTCCTTAGGGATATCAAGTACTTCTTACACACTTGCTCTGCCACTATGATCTGTTGCACAGACAACAGTTTGTGCATCATTTAGCTGAGATGGTAATGTCACTGAAGTTCTGTTCTTACCTACTTCTCCCACTAGTCTAACTGATTAGCATGAAATTCAAAGCGGAATTTTTATGAAAAGACCTTGATATCTTAAGCAAGAACTGTAGTATCTCAACAAAAAATGCAATATAAAGAAAACCTCCGCTTGGAAGCCATGTAGTTCTGGGAATGCCTAACTTCACTGGATGTCCCCTCATTTGACAGCGAAGCATTCTGGGTACTCTTGTGTATGCTCATGCTCTGCAAGTAACTTGGTGCTTTGGGTGTATAACAGAATAGGGTACGTAACATTCATTTGGGGAGCATCAGACCACTTCTGAATGCTCAGAGAGGCTGACAGGCACCTCTCCTACCAAGGGCACCATCAGGGAGCAGTTACTGAATGTATTCTAGGCTGGGCTGGGCTGGGCTGTGACGTCTGGGCAAGAGGAGCTATTATCCACCTTTTTTTCCTGTGGCTGTGCCAGACACACCATAAATTTTACTAAGCCAAGGGATGCCCAAAGAAGCAAAATCCTCTAGCCTGACATTAAGCACAATCACTGGGACAGAGAAACCCAGAATTATGGTACCTACTCCCATTTAGGTATCACTGAATGAAGTGCATAAGAAATATCCTATGTGGCCATTCTAACCCCAGGGCTATCATGTAGTGGCTTTCTTGCCAACACTGTTTCTTCCATCTTGTGTTTTAGTGAGAGAGAAGTTATGAGAGTATGTGGTGTGGTGAGGAGGATCACACTCTCAGTGTGCTAATCATGCTTGGAGATCACCTAAGAGATCAGCCCCTTCTGAAATGGAAGAAACATAGATGTTCTGCCTCCTGCTGAGCTTGGATGAAAAGCAGTTGGCTGGCTGGCAAGGCTTAGTGTGTCCTGGCTGTGCCCCAGAGCAGAGCTCCAGGCTGTTAAGAATCACAGAGAGAAATTTAAATGCTTCTGGAGCCAATACAGCAGCTGAACTGAGAAAGGAGTGGGATTCTGCACCACAAATTTGGACTTAGTTTAAAGGATTTACATGTACTAAAGCATCAAAGTCCCTTATTAGATGGCAGTGCTCATGGCCAATGTAAAAAGCACCAACAAAGCTGAAGTAGTTATCTGTCAATACTGAAAATCTCAGCTGAGCTGAAGCATGCACATGTAGGTCTGCAGGATTTTTTCACTGTAGCAGTTTATTTAATCTGTGATTTTCAGCTGGGTTTCTCTTTGGCCACCAAATTTAAACACTCCTGCTTTTATTACCAACATAAATACTCTCATCCTCCCTCATGTGTGTAGGCTTACATTGCAGCAGGATTTTCTTTTTTTTTCAGTTGAAAGGAAAATGTGCTCTGCTTAGACATGTAATTGTCTTTTTTGGTAGTACATGGAACACAAATACACGGAAACAGTAATATATCCACACAAACGATCAGAAAAAATAATCTAAATGAGCAACCACCAGAAGGCTGTCTGTGGTTCTAGTGAGTGGTATTCTAGGTCTCACAAACTAATGGGGAGACCAGTTGAATGCAATATGAGAACACCGATGAAACAGAACATTCAAGTGTGAAATGACATGCATCTCAGCTCAGATCAGAGGAGTGCTCTGGAAGAGGCTTCAGTTTTAACACCTGCTTAAAGGAACTCAAATCAAAGGGATTTTAGGCATTGTGGTTGGCTGAATCAGGTCTAAAGAGGTCTTTAGAGGGACTTTGTGAGAACTTATGTAACTGCCTTGCTAGCTGCCAACGTCTAAAATACAGACTGTCAAAAATCCCTGCACAGATTTTGCCCTACCCTAGTACTTCAGCTTGCAATATTGAAGTCTTCAATGTTCACAACAGGGCAGTGCAGAACAGGCTGGTTCTGTCTTATAATCAGTGAGCATATCTAGCTTCTACTGGGGCTCACAAATCCTTCCTACCAACTCATCTCTGGATCTCAGCCTTGAGTGGATATATGCCTGTTCCTCTTCAAAAACTCTCTTCCGTGGTTAAAGAATCTCTTCTATTTAAAATTGCTAACTCTATTTTTAGGGGGGAAAAAAATCTATTCCGTGTGCCTCAAATACTTAACTATTGCCATTTTGTGAGCTTGCTAACTTCATTTAATGCCAACAGTCTTCATCCAGGGGATGCGAATGTGTTTACAAAAGAAATCAATAATCATAGCTTGCTTTTGTTCTCCTCTCCTGAAAGAACTAAGCGATTAAAAATAATTCCAGGAGAAACTGCCTGTATTTATGTGAAATCCAGCCGTTCATAAACCTCTTCAGCAGTTTCACAACCTGTGAGAGGGTCATGGTTGACAGGTTAAGAAATAATGCAGTAGCTCACAGAGTGTTCCAGGATGGGCAGGCTTGGCTTTTTGGTGTCTCCTCTAACACACTTCCTCAATTTCAGAGACAACAACATTTCACTGAGCCAAAAAAAAGCAAGGAATACAAAAATCTACCCCTCGAAGCTGACAGCAGTCACCTCAGAGGAAGCGTACTGCCAATGATGTTTTAAGTTTTCTAACACAGGAGCAGGGATGGCAAACCCAGATCTCCTCCCTTCTAAGGGAAAGATTCAGCTTGCAGGTGCCTGTCATATACCCTCTCTCTCCATCATGAATATCTGATTCATTGATTCGTTTTATTTGCATATATTAATATGAATTACTGAACAGTGTCCATGGTAGACATTGGCTGTACAACCTAAAACTTGCACAGTTCTTTGCTTTCTGAATTCTTCTGCCTTGTGCTGCTGTTTTCAGCACCAGAAAATCAACGGCTGGTGGTTATGACTATGGTGGTATCTCTGATCTTAGCCTGGTAAACCAGAGTTCATGGTTAAACTCCAACACTGGGTCATCACTCTGTGTGTGTCTGCCCCAAATTTAGAGAGTAACAGGGTCCTGCATCTACGACTGTAATTCAAGTAATTAACAGTAACAGTTCTAACACTTTTCCTTCAGAGATGGAAATGGACCTACACATTCATTTTGCTTCGCTGCTTAATTTAAAGAACAGATTTCTGTTATCTTAAAAAGCAATCTTCACAGTAATAAGAACATTAATTTATCTGTTAAAAAAAACCCAGAATTATCTTATAGTTGTCAATACCATACATACCTTGTAAGGATTTCAGTTGTTGAAGCTTTTTCCCTTCATAGCCTTCTGTGATTTTTCCTAACTGTTGATAGTAGTTTTGCACCAGTCTATTGATATTATCGCTGGTCCCATACACACTTTCTACAGCAGCTTCTACCAGTCTCTCCTGTATTACACAGTACAAGTCACAATTCATTTTCTAAGTCCAAAACTTAGTTTTGATCTGTCTAAAACTGTAGATCCAATCTAATTTTGTAAGTGCCCAGAAAACTGTGAATTTTGTGCTTTAAAAATGTGGCAGGCTGAGATGCTGGAAAACAGGTATTTCTGTTTATCCATGGAACATTTCAACATGAAGAATTACAGTAAAACCTTTCTGATGTGCCTCACCTCCATCTGGGAAGGGGCCATTCCCCTACCTGTTCAATCACTATAGTCCATTTTTCCTGTCAACCTGACTACCAGCGAAGTAAATCAATATATGTGCAGCTCTACTACAACTTTCCATTATACAGAAAATCCAAATACTTTGGAACAATTTATTAACCTAAGAAGCAAGTTTTATTTTTATTTAATTATTTATCTATGAACTAATATTAAACTGTTAATACAAAAATACTACTAATTAACCATAAAACCTTCATCAATAGATAGCCACCTCAATTTCTGCCTCATTTTTGTTATTCTGCCACCAAGAACACTCTCAATTTTTCTTATGTTCCAGGGTTTGGCTTAATAAAACCTCTTTTGGCTGCTGCAGCAAGTCACTAGAAAATACTATACTTCTACGTAACTGTTACTTTGTAAACACTTTGCAAGGTACCTTCAGTTTTAGCCCACATTGTAATTGTCTCTTGCTGACAATTCTAGGTGTAGGGTAATGCATAAATGAAATTGCTTTCCATTTCAGCAAAGTAATGCTCATTCTGTTTGGAAAACCGCTAGTGAACGTTTTCATACCTTGAAGTCCTGTCCATCATTTGAACTCTTTTTTCCAGCTTCCCTTCGCGCATGCTGCAGCAGTGTCTGCCCAATCACCTGCTCCATATGCTGCTGAAGAAACTGAAGAGCTTCTTGGATTTCTGTGACTAGCTGCTGGTGAAATTCTAAATGGATTTGTTGTGTTTCTTCCTCGAGCTTCTCCTCCTCTTCCAGAATGTGGGACTCCTGGTAATCAGACAAAAATATAGTACTGCCATTTAAAAAGGTTGAAAAACAACTTCACTTTAAAAGAAAGTCCTATACCCATTCAGAACGTTACTGCTTTAATACTTAGAATATTCTTTTTTATATATATAAAAATATTGGGAAAGGTCATGAACGTGTTTAATAGCACTTGGAAACCATTTGCACTCTTGGCATATACAGCATGCTGTGGTAATAAGTTCTACAGCTTATCCACACATTTTTTAATTTTTAACCTGCCATCTAATAGCTTTGCTTGGAGGTCTCTTCTTTTATTAGAAACAAGTGAAAAATTGTTCCCTACTCACATATTTTATGCCAGCTTTAAAACCTATGATAATCCAGAAGATACCTCTGTTTTAGGCTGAAGAGTTCTAGTCTCTTGAGGTCTTTGGACCATCCTTGCCATCATTTTCTATGCTTCTTTTTAAACACACTCTCCCTCTATGCTCTCTTTAGCACACAACAGTATACACTCACCAGCACAACCTGTTCTGTCTGCGTCATGTGTATTAGTCTTCCATAGATTGCCATCTATTGAGTTGCTGATGTCCTTCTTACATTAATATTCTCATTTAAGGCTAAATAACATTAAATTACTCTGGGGGATTTGACAGTACCTATTTGATGCCCTCTTGGAAATAAGAAATGCAAGTAGAAAAAGAACCTGGTCTGTGCATATTCATCTGTCGAAAATAACGATCTCTCTATTAACAATGGGTTATTCTGACATGTCTTCATTTATAGCTTATACATATGTTTTTGATTATTTTTTTAGACAGCCAGAACTTCATTAAATCATTTCTCTTTTTAAGAGACCTAATGTCATGTTATCACGTCCAAGCTAGGATTCTTTAGTGTTTCACATTTTATATGAAATCAAGACAGACATGACACTGTCTACCAATCTATAATTAGCCCAAGCTAAAAGTTAAGTTTAGTTCAAACAACACGGCATGCTAAAACTCTGGCTGAGTATCTGTACATTAACCTTTTCCTTAACTCCTTATAATAGGTTCTAGTTTCGGAGGTTGTTAGTAACATTGTTTTGTCTCTGACTTTTCACAATTCCTCAGTTAGGCCCTACTCCTTGGGCAGCAAGGATCTTACACGTGTACTGTTAGGTACTTCCTTGTGAGATGGGTTTGAGCTGGTGTTGGAAAGAGGCTGTAATGGAGAGAGGCCAAAGAAACAGTAATACCTGGAGACATTTCATTTTTGTTAGGGAATGCAGTGATTGCATCAATTAACATCCCTGTGGGAGCTAAGTGAGAGGGAGTAGTGGGAAGCACATAAGAGGAATGCAGTCGTATGCATTTGTATTATTTTATATTATATTTCTTCTGAAAGTTAATGAGATTTTGAGATTTTCATACCTAAGAGGAACTACTTTAACAGAAGTATCAAACATGAAAATGGCAGCTGACAGAATTTCCTTATTCCTCTTCCAAGTGGAGAATTAGGGGGTTTATTATGCAAATCAGAATTAGAGGGATGCAAAATATCTCTCAGCTAATTACACAGTGACAGCATGGAGCACAGAGCTGCAAAGTCTCGGATAGGTTCAACCCATATGTGCAGCAGCAGTGGGTTGGGCAGAGACTATAACTGACAGCCTCCAGGAGTGTCCTCTGAGGCTGAAATCTGAAATTCCGTGGTGTTCTAGGTAAATGTCCAATGCAGACAGGTAAATAACCAACACTTGATGGATTAACCCTAAAAATTACAGTCACAAACAGATCTGAAAGCAACTGTGGGAACATCAAGTCTAAAAATCCATTAAACCTTCTCCCATCTCCTTGACCTTCAGAAGCCAGATTATTTAGAAGGTGGTCAGGGAAATGGATACTGAGCATTTCATGGACAGAGGAGGAAGAAAGAAGAATGAAAAATGATGGCAGTATAGAAGGACTTGCTAGGTCTGGTGGAGGGAAGAATTTCTTTGGATGCTCAAGTAAGAATTATTCAAGTGCGTATTACAATCCCTAGCAGAATTAGTAGGTGTTTATTTTACTCCAAAAGCAGTAACTTGTGTAGAAGTCCTCTATGTATGTTGGCATGCCTTCTTTCATTGGTATTTTCACATAAAATAAACAGCTAAATAAGACACGATAACACGTATCACAGCTATCCAGTAGACAAAGGAGGTATTAGGGAATTTAAAATGTCTGCCCAAACTAAGACAGGAACTCTCGGGCACCTCCTATGCCAGCAGTGGGTACATTTTTGACAGAGAGTATTTTCCTTTCTATTTGGAACTTGAACATTTTTATTTTTTGTCATTTTCTACGGCTACTTCTAATGCCAGACATCACAGCATATGAGACCTCTGGAGAAAAACTACCTGGACACTGTACTTACCACTGCCTTTTGTAACTGCCACTGGTCCTCATCTTGGCAGGGGTAGGATCCCTTCTGCAGGGCATGTTGTTCTCTCAGTTCCTGAAGCAAGCTCTTCTTTCTGGACAGTCTCATGCAGGCCAGGGCTGCCATTCCAACTCTTCGGAGGGTTAACCTTCTGAGTACCGAACACAGCAGAAGCCGATGTTTTTGCAATATATAGTTAACAGACCTGTAAAAGGGACCATTAAAAATCAATCAGATAATCTGCTTGCTGATTTGGCACACTTGTGTTCATCAGTTGATGATGACAAGTTACTATTCATTCTGTATAATGTCTTCTCATACAAAGCATGCCTTGGAAAGCTGTTCAGGTGTGAAGAATGGGTACTGCTGCGATAAACTTATAGTTCTGTTGCACTGAAGTTAAAAATAGGAAGAAAACAGAAAATCTATAATTACATAAGAAAAGAGTTTTTTTTTTAATAGGAGACTTGAAATAAGATGAAAATAGAATGTAATCAGCACCACAGGAAAGTTACTTCAAGAAAATGCAGGACAGCATATCCTTGGATTAACAAGGAGGCACACTCTGAAGAGGCTAGTGTTAGCTGCCAGGGCAGACATGGCTGAAGCAAGTTTGTGGTGAATTTTAATCAGGAGAGCAAATTTAGAGGTTGATTCTGGACCAGGTGAGTGAAATCTGTATGCACATTTTTGATGACATTGTGCCTGTGTATATACAAGGCATTGTAAGCTCTCTAGATACCTAATGTTGGGAAATATTGCAGTCACAGAATGTGAAAATGTAAGTTTGAAGTGAAAAGTAGATCCAACATACAGGAGTGCAATGGCAGTAATGCTAATATTCCATATAGACCAGTTTTCAAATGCTCTGATCTTTGGTCATGTGAAGACCATGGTAAATGAAGCCATTTGTTATTGTAAACAAAACAAGCCAGGTAACACAGAATTGTGGGTTTTTGAGAACCAACTCTATCAAAGAAATGTTAAGCTGTGAGACAAAACTAAAAGTTTCCTTGGTGAAAACCAACACAATGCAAGAGAGGAATCGTTATCATGCAAAGTGATGGTCAGTGGTACTGTAACAGCAGAAAGCAAGGGCAGAGCTCAGTGGTGCTGGATTGAACATTTCATCTTGAAGAATATCCAACTCCAATGTGACATAAAGAGTGCAAAGAGAGGCTGGTTCAAGATTAGAAATCACTCACAAACATAGGAGTATATACACAGAAAGAACACTACTTGACAAATCACGGAAGACTCTTTCTACTTACCAGAATTCATTATATCCTTGGGTTTTTTTAGATACTCAGACAAAAACTAGAGTAATTGCCTCTTTGTCTGAAGATGCTCATAATCCCTCAACACTGCTTTCCACAATGTAATGTAGACAAGTTTTTATCTGTGCATGCAGCAGTGCGTTTTTACCCCACTGCTTACTGACAAAACTATACTTACTCATCACTGAGGCACCCTAGTCTGCTTACGACACCTTGAATTATCTTCTCTTGTTTCTCAGACAGGTGCTTTTGCATCACAGCAGACAGAGCATATTCCTTTATCCATAGCTAAAAGCAGGGGGAAAAAATTACAATCATAAGATACACTGCTTTCAGTCATTCTAGTCACCCCATTAGTAAACAGTGGTTTATTAGATGTTATTTTGCTTAAAAAAAAATCAACCCCCTCCTCCCAGAAACAAACTCATGCTGACTTAAAATTATTCTACTTAGGACTATTTTTTTTCTCAATGATCAAAGTCTTAAACAAAGCTCACTGAAAAGAAAGAGTGGCTTTGCACTGGTTTGGATCAACCCTGAGCTGTCTCCTACAGATTTTCCAGTTTCAGCAACAGAGGAACAAGATACAAAGAGCACAAATAAATTTTGTGCCATAAAAAGCACAAAATATTGCATTGACTCTTATAAGCAAGTTGCTTTTTGTTTGGGTTTTTTTTCACTAGTAGAAAATGTAATTGTTATTTTCACTGAAAAGAATAAAGATACCATCTTCCATCACACTTTTGTGTATAGTACAGTGTTGATGGTTAGAAATGGAGGCTGCATGATCAAGTTTATGCAAGTTCACAGCTCCTTCAGGGTGATATTTAGATTAAATAATTTAATCTTCGAATGTTTTGATGAATTTGCCATTAGACTGTAAACTTTTTGGAGATACAGACTTCAAGATTTTGTTTAGCATATTGCCAGAACTTAGTAATAGTTTTGGAATAGTAAGTCATAAGATGAAATGGTTGTAAGGTCCAAACTCCATTACTGTAAGATTAAAAGTATATTTTAGGCTACACTGGCAGCTGGATAAATGCAGGTTGCCTGCAGACACATGCAGAGCCCTGAATTAAATACAATACTCAGGCTCTCTGACAGCTTCACTTCATGTTCTGGCCTCATTCAGAACATAAGGGACTAAATTTTCTATTATTGCAGACAGCAAGGTTTCACTAGATCAGTATGCCTAGCAAAGAATTAGATATGCAATCGCACAATTGTTAGTGTCAGGAATTAGGAGTGGTAATGGGCCTTCCTACAGGATTTCATAGTTTTTTCCTTGGGAAGCAGTGACGTGCAGGAGAGAGGCTTTATCTGTGAGCACAGAATGAACTCCCCCTGGAAGTGCAGAACACCAGAAACCACATAATCTTTGGCTTTAAAATAAAAATGTATTTCTTTTCTGGATAGCGCTTTCTCTCTTGCATACACAGCCACACATCTAATTGACCCCCCTCCATGCAGAAAACCTTACCAAAACACATGCTCCTGAGCAGTACGCCTGAGAAAGACGGACGGGCAGTCAACAACAGGTGACAGATGGAAAGAGTACAGGTGAGCATGAGAAGCACAGCCTGAAAGTCTGTAGGGTGCTGGGGAGCCCACCAGGCTGCTCTTGGAAAGAGCCACAAGACATACCTGTGTAGCCAGACCTCAACTGATTTGATTCTTAGAATCACAGAGCACAGCCAAGCACGGTGCCTTCTCTGACTGCATGCTGCTAGTGTCAAATTAAGGTCTATCAGGCCTCCAGGTATCATCATGACAGATGGCAAAAACTTGCTTGCAGTAATAACTGCACCAGTATTTCCCTTTAGCAGCTCTGTGGATATGGCTTTCTAGTGTTTCACACCTCTCTGCATAATGCCTCGTAGACTCATCGCATTGTGTATTTTAATGTCTCTTTCAGCAGTCAAAAGAAGGGCTAAAAATAACATTTTACCTTCTAGAAGGATTTCCATTTTCAGTGAGAGACAGGCTGTGGCTCAGATGTGGCCTCCCATCAGATTTTGGAGACCTGGTTATTCACTGAGAAGTCGCTCTTGAAGGGCCTGTCTGTGCACTTGCTGTCAAACAGCATGAGGGTATAGACCACCAAGACAGAGAGGACAGGAGACATCTTCTGAATTACAATTGGAACGGTAAATGATATAATATTGCAGCCAAGAAAACAAAATTTAACACCTCTGCTGCTATCAGTATATCCTATGCAAAAAGGTACTCAGGATGATAACAAAGACAGAGATTGCAGTCTTTACTAACAGTTTACTTCTGTTTAGGGAGAAATAGCCTAGTTCTGTAATGATGAACAGTTTCTTCTAAAGGAAAAGAATGAGTCGCCTTTTCCATTTAGAGTGCATTTAAGGTAAACTGTATGCAGAATTTATATAAGGTCTCTTCACCTCCCTGAGACCAATGGAAAGATCAGAATACAGCAGTAAATCCCCCTGGCACACAATTATTAAACTGAACAGCACAAGTATATCAGCCATATAAGTAGGAAGAGAACAAAGAGGAAAGGAGGGGAACTATTACACATTTAAGAATAAGGAAGACTGAGATCTGGACAAAATACTAAACCAGTGTTTTCTCTCAAAAGTCTCTTCCTAATGGGAAGATGATCAAGAAGTGAAGGATCAGAAAGATCAGCTGGGAATACACAGAATATTTTATGTTTTATTGGAAGAAACGTTTCAGCAGCTCACTGGGATGGGATGTGAGGGCTAGGTATTTTCCATCTCCGAAATACTAGAACTCATGGATACAGGCACAAATGCACCAGCAAAGATCCTCTGGGAATCTTAATTTGAGGCTGCTGGCGTATGGCTGAAAAACCGCAAAACAATTATTTCATCAAGACAGATGGAAAGGTCAGGCTTTGTGCTGTACCAATCTTCCAATGCTGGGATAAGTTGCCAGGTGTCTCTCTAAGCTTTCCTGATCTTGGGAATGGCCTTACTTTGCTCGGACACAGACTCAGTGGCTGGAACAGAGCTCAGGCTCTGATTCCTGCATTTAACCAGTAAAACCAGTGACAAAAGCATGGTAAATGTGGAGTAAAGCTCCAACAAATGAATGTCTGGCTTCCTGAAGAGTCATTCCAATGGCTATGAAAAAAAAAGAGTATAAAGCAAAGAGAAAGAAGTAAAATGCACACAGTGTCAAAACTAGTAAACAGATGCCAGTTCAGCTTTCTGGGTGTCAAGCAATGATGAGGGAATGGATGGAAATCTCACCCCTTTTTACTCTGTAAGTTTCTTGTTTTGCTTCCTGGCAACAAGACCTGCAGCACTGTTAATGTTAGGTATTACTCTCCGGCAATAAAGATGAGGAATATGCCTTTCATATGTAATGAAGTCCATAAAGTATTTTGAGTTAGATCTCAGATACAGCAGCAAATTAGACCCAAGTAAAATCACTCTTTTTCCTGCAACTCTCAGTTTGACATTTTTAGTCCAGATTATTCAGGAAATCGAAAGAAAGCAATTTCCCCCTAACAGCCTGTAGATGGGGTGCAATGCACACAGAATGCCAAGCAAGTACCTAGCCTGGTGCAGACGTCTGCTCCCTGTAACCGCCACCCAGGCAGGAGAGAGCTCATCTACAGAAATCATGAGGTAGGGGCTATGTGGTAAAATGCTCCAAATTTATTTTCATTAGTTATTTATTCCCATTTGCCTCGCTCACATCCTCAAGTGTATAAGGCAAAGTTAAATATGAAACTGATTTTTTATTTTCAATTGTAAAAGAGATTCTGTTTCCTCAAAGGACATCATGTTCCAGATATGTATAAATGCTAGGAAAGATAATCTAAAAAAATAATATGCAGTTCAAGTAAATGAGAAATATTCCTTTTTGAGCCACCTTGAAAAGCTGACATAAATAGCCTGGTGAAAAACCCTTCTGGTGTTAGAATTCCCAAGTCTGTAAAGCAGGTGACTGCGTAACTCTTAGTATAGTACATTATCAAGAGGCAGATGGAAGACATATCTGCTGCTGGAAAATACCTGATAAACTGAAAGGCCTGTCAATATGAATGTTGATTTATGGATCTCCTGTCATATTCAGCACTATAACATCTATGGGATCTCCTAAATGACATGATTACCTGTCACAAGCGTCCAATCTCTCTTCTTAAGGTGGAAACCAATTTCTCCTTTTTGTAGGATGTGTCAGCTTACTGCTCAAATGTAAATGCTGCTGCGTTTATACTAAGAAAGGGCTGAGACATGCACTTTGCATTTGAAGGTAATATAATGGGTTGTGTGATGTTTTTCAGGCTTTATACAGGAAAATCTGCCAGCCTAGCTTTGGTGGACTAGCTGTCTCCCTGCATGGTCTCTTTGGAAATACTGCAGACTTTTTTTTCCAGTTTAGTTTAAACCACTTCCAGAAAGCCACATGTATTAAGTTAAAAGAGCTATTTAAACTCCTGCAAAGTATATCATCTTGAGGAATCACACATTTTCCTGCTAGAAGAAACCCTTGTCTCTTCTAGAAATTTATCCCACAGAATCACTTGTCCTTACAACAGGTCTGTCTTCCGCTCAGGAAATGTTTATATTGAATAAGGCTCAACTGCAGTGCTGGTGACCCAGAGATCAATGTGAGAGCTCTGTCATTGCTAACTGAATTCCTCTATAGCTCAGTAATTACTGTTAATAATGTCAGCAAACCCTTTATTCGGTTGGTTTTTTTTTTTTCCCCGCTAGGAAGTCATCTGCTTTGTATTATGAACGCTACGGTACACTGAAACTGATGGAAAATCAACATTCTAATTCAAATAACCTATGCCTGGGCATGACTGCAAGGTCTGAATTCACATACAATGAATCCATCATACAGTGCTGCCCAAAGAGCTACTATCCAGCAACTGAGCGCTGGAGATGACCTAGTCCTACTAATTCCTTGAGAAAAATTCCCAGGGTGTGGTTTCTCCAATCAATACTGTGCTCAATGACAGTAACAGGCAAATGCATGAACAGCATTTCTGGAACAGAACTTCAGACCTGAAATCTCCTCCTCTATGGAGAGTCTTGTAGCTGTTAAACTGCATCCTCTGTGGCCCTGAACAGTGGCTGAGGTTCAATGGGACGGTGGGAGGACCAGAGCAGAGGTGCCCTAACATGCACTCTGACTTCTGAGGCTAACGAGTTGCACACTAGAACCTCCTCCTTCTCTGACTGTGTTTTTTAATGACAGCAGATACCACCATGGTGCTCTGGGCTCCATACACTAGGAGACATGCTTGTAGGTCACCTACTAGATCAGGCTGCTCAGGTCATTCACATACAAAGCCAGGCAATTTGTGAAACCTTGATGAATGTGAGAATGAACAGCAACCCAGAAGTTTAAACTTGCCAAGTCAGGTATTGAATCCAATCCTTGATAAAAAGGTGCAAAATTAAAAAAAAAAAAAAAATGAGGTCAAGACGTTGTTTCATTAATCACTGAAGGTATAGCTATGCCAAATGCAAACACTAAATGCCAGCCAGCAGTACCAGAAAACACAAATGCCTGCCTTTAACTTAAAGCACGTGAGCGGATTCACAGGCATCAGTAGTCAGTCCCAAGCATATTTCAGTTTAGTTTGCTAGATATCCCTGTGACACAGAAACAGAAGAGGCAAGAATAATTGTTTTTCAAAATAGTTGAGATAACAGGTGAGTTACAATAAAGTAAATACAAAATTATCAGGGAGGTGCATGTTGGTATAACTCCAGACTAAGGAAAATAGAGAAGAAAAAAAGGAAATGGCTATGAATTGCCAAGAAATAATTCTATTTTTGTATTCCCAAGGGTGTTCTAAAACCACCAATCAGAAAACTGCTCTACCAGATTTAGTAGGAAGCCCACAGTTTCCTGAATCACAGGGCTTTATGAAAGAACCCTAAATACGAGTGGGTGGAAAATTTAAACACCCTACAGCAGCAGTCAGTAATAATTAGGGCCTCAACCAGTGCCTTATTAACCATGTACTGGATTGTCCAGGCGCTTTGGAGAATGAGGGTAGGAAAAAGTATGATTTTGCCAGTGTTAAAGAACTCTGCCAACCTTTTAAGAAGCTCCAATTACTCTATACATTGCAGCACACAATATAAGAACCGACACACCTTTGTATAGACAAGGTCTTTCTTTGCCTTAGCTGTATTAGTCTTCAAAGCGGTGCTAATAGAGACATATTCACTGCATGAATAAACTGAAGGTGTATTGGGTTCCAGCTTAATGCTGAAGATACCTGTCTCTGCATTTACTGTTGTTGCTTTCCTCCTCTAGTGTCAATGCCCTCCCTGTATGCTGAGCACAAACAGATCAGGAAAGCTGGATGTGTTTCTTCACCTTCTCAGAGTGAAGAGTTAGCTTTATATAAAGCGTGTATCATATGTTTCCAATTATTACAGTATTAATATATAAAAATTATTAAGGAACATTTGCCGTTGTAAGGCCTCCTTTCCTGTAAAGCACACTCACATACACCCTCTCCAAACAGACCAGATGAAGGTTCTTTTGAACGGTTTCTGTAGATGCTCAAGAGCTGAGGACATCAGGCAGCAGCCTTGCCAAAAATTGTTTATATACTGACAAAGCTGTCAAACGCTGTGGACAGATGTCTAGTGATTACTCTCTGACTCCCCTACGCAAGTCTACACGCACAGCATCTATATTCACTCCATACTGCATGTCAAACTGTCCATCCCAAGTCCAGACCTGTGTCTAGATCTGGGCTGTGTATTTATATACAAAATATTCCCTACAGAGAAGTATCTTGATAATTTTTTTCCATATCTCTGTTTTTAGACCCTAGGGCCCCAGAATGTAATACGGGTCTTACTTTTTTTTCTTGCAATAGCTGCTCCTGGAAAAGCTTCCAGCGTCTCTGGTGGTGGGTCTCCCATTTCTCCAGAGGGACCAAATTCTCCTGCCATTCCTCTTTCAGAAGCTCACATTCTCTTACAGAGAGGCCGGTCACAACAGGCAGGATCTGAAGAAACAGCTCCGTCACCAACTCTGCTAAAGCATGGGAAGCTTTAGAGTACAGTTCCTAATGGAGGGACAAAGAGGGACAGAGAGAGACAGGTGACAAAGTGAACCCTGTGCCAGTCCTTTGGAGCTGCTTCACTGCAGGTCTCCATGATGCCAGTGAGAGAACCATGTCCCACTGAAAACACTGGGCCAGTGACTGACCCCCAGAGCTAAAATCCAGTGCCACTAATGCTTGAGTTAAAAAGACCAGGTTTTGTAGATGGAACAGTTTAAATGTTTTGGTTCAAGGCACACAAGGTCATTTAAAATGCAACAGAGACATGAGCACATGAGACCTGGAATTCTACCTGCTGCCCACATGCAACTGCAGTACAAATAATATCTTGGTTTAGTGGCTATGGTGATGTGTTAATAAAAATACTTATTTTGCAAAGTACTGCGGAAATCCGATGTAGCACAACACCTCATAGGCACACCTTCAAAGGTGCTAATATGAAATGAATGAAGGCAAGAAAGACAGAAGGGTTAAAAGGGACAGTACAGCTTTTAGTTAGGCAAAACTGACATTAGTCATGTTAAATAGTTGGTGCTCTAAGATATGACACTCTTCAATGCCTGAAGGACAGAATTATTCAAATTCCTTCTGATGCAGAACAGGTTTAAGCCTAGGAAAACAAACATCTTCTGGTGGTTTTATTTCAACTAGTCCCATATGAGCGGTTTTCAATTGCTGAAGCTGTTTCACCCACAAGAAGAGTTTGGGTGATTTAGTCAGATGGCATCCAAGCTAAAAAGTCACAGAATCATAGAACTGTTCAGGTTGGAAAAGACCTTTAAAAGATCATCAAGTCCAACTGTTAGAAGTCCAACTGAATTAATTATTTTTTCTGTCCTTCCCCTTCTCTTACCCATGGACGATGGAAGTGTATTCACAAGTGTTTATGTTCTACTTATTTACTAATGCTTTCGAAGATACATTTCATAAAGGTAACTGCAAATAATTATCCAAAAAATAGTCAGATGTGCTTTGCCAGATCAATTTGTAGCAACATACTTGGTAAGTTGACTTTAAATATGTGTCTAGATCTTCTGCAATTACAGCCTTTGAACACTTCAAAGCCCAAGTATAGGCCAGAGATCAAAGTCTGGCCCTACTTATTCTATTTATTTCTTCTGTAGTTTCATTTTTGCTATCCTTCAACTTAAAGGACTGGGGCTGCATAAAGTTTCAGGCCACAATATATTACTTAAAATATAAAGCACTCCTCTCTGTGAAGATGCAATGTAAGTGAAAGAAACTAGAATCTAGCAATACTGACCTCTGAAATGTTACGTTTCTATTGTTCAGAACATATAATTTCACTGTCAGGTAACAGTGATGATACCAGCTGTATCGGCAAACTTGCTACAATTTGAGATAATCCCTGAGGAGGAGTGTGGGTAGGTAGCTTTCCCCAGTAGAAGAGAGAGAACAAAAACACATTGGAAAGGTCACACAGACAGTTCAGTACTTGAGCAGTATGAAGAGCAATTTTTGGTGTGAGTTCCACATGATTTTACCAGTTCAGAAAGCTTTATTGCCTGCCTGGTTTTGCTTTCATTGTAAATAAAGTGTTAGCCCTTAATATAAGCACTATAATATAAAATTAATAAAAACACTTAATATTTACTTCTTTAAATACAGCTAATATTTTTAAAACTCTTTTCAGCACTCGTGTTGCAAGAACAAGTCAATTCTTCTAGTTGTTGCCTTCTTTTAAATACAGGTTTAATTAAAACCTCCTAAGTGATTAAAATCTGTAATGTCTCAATAGAAACACAGAGATATTTATCTAGATGTCAAAAACATTTGTCTGCAGCTCATATACATGAAAAGTTCTAGCAGACTTGTCTTTTTGGGAGAGATACACTGGCATAATGTATTATTGTGTAAGAGCCCATTCCAACTGCTAGATGTGGTACTATAAAAAAGAAAATACAACCAAACCGGCCCTTCCCCCCTGCCCCCCCCACCCCCACCCCCCCAATGGAAAAGGATGTTAAATTGCAAAGTCAGGAGCTCAGAAACAAAGAATGAACAGAACTTAGGTTGCATGTGAAATCTAATTCTGTTCCCCTGTAACAAACTGGGGGCTCACACACCATTTCCACATGACCTTTCTCTGTTCCATGTTTAGGTTTATCAATACCCATTGAATGGATAGAATTCCTAAAAATTTTTATTTTGTACTTCTCATTGATTGTAAAATATCCAAATTGTGCACTGAACACTAAATTATTATTTTCCTCCTAGGATCTCTCTAGGATGCTAATCACCATATTAATTAGCTGTTTCACAAACAATACATAGCTTATCTTAACAGCTCTCTGCAGTAACCTCTTCTTATGGATAAAGCTGAGGCACACTATCAAAAGCGTTCACTACACCTTCAAGATGACCTGTCTTGATTTTTTCCACTCTCTTACCCGTTTATAAAGCATGCAGGATTTTCAGAGTCCAGCTCCCACTGGCTTTGTTTCATTTCAGAAGTGTTCTGAATTCTTGTAAATTGGGCTACAAGTTTCTGAAACTGGGTACTGGGTGTAAGTATAAGAATTAAGTCAAAGACAACAATCAGAGACCTAATTTCTGGTAATAATTCTCCCATTTCTAACGATTGCTCGCAACACATTCTGGACATGACAGTATCATTAGGGGAACATTTGCTACACAGGTGCATCCTATGTCCCCTACTCCTTAATTCTTACAGTTACCAGTTCCTGTTACAACAAAAGGTAGGATTCACACGGTCTGAATCATCTGTGTAGTCGGCCTGGCTTAGCTTGCCAACACTAATGAAAAATGGTGTGTTTGAATTCTCTCTTCTGCTGCTATTTATTTTAAAACTCAATCCTTCTGGGATTTAACATAGGCTCAGAGATCCTATGTTTCTAATCTCTGTGTCCCATACAACATTTAAAGAACACTCACTCCATCTCTGTAAACCACCTTCTCTGACCTTTACTAGCCTTTCAGGACAAGTTAACTCTCCTGCCTATACTGGGTGTTCAGGTATGTAAGAAACTCTCTTGGTTCTGAAATAGTTCAGAAGCAGTTTAGAGGTGCCTGTGGTATCTCTACTGCAACCTGAAAAGATCTCAGGCAGGGTGTTAAGTAACTACTCTTAAATAAACAGTTTCACCTATGGCAGCAAAATCACTTTGCAACGTATTTTGCTGCAGAACTGACAGCATTTCCCTGGCATATTGACAGCTCTGTATTATTATTTACTAGGAAACCTTTTGCCCAGAACATAAAGAAGCTATTTTGTTACGTGCCTTCATGCCATTTTGTTTGAAAACCAAGTGAACAGAGTTCTGCTTGCACTCCCTGCACCTTCAAATTACACTGTATACTTACCCTTGGCGCTACCACAGTGGGTATGTAGTTACTGAGGAAAAACCTGACTAGGTCCTGCTCCCACAAAATTACTTACCTGCATCACCTCATTAATGTGATGGGCCAGGTTATCATTAGATAAAAATGCTTAACTATTTGTTTGCAAAATAATGCATGACCCTCTGCTGAAAACTGGTGTATGAAAGGACAAGAAAGTGAGATCAGAAATCCAGAAGCAGTTTTTCAAATCACAGCCCCTTTAAAAATGAAAATGCTGGGTGAATACATGGAGGGGAAGCAGGACTAAGCAGAATGTTCTTTACATCACAGGAATGTTGCAAAATGGCACACAAAGCAACAGGGAGCCTGGTCAGGTGCTCTATGTCCCCAGGATGATGATTTTTAACAGCACTGCAAACTTTTTAAGTTCTGTTAAAAATTCTACTCTGACATAAATCCTGCACTTACTGGTCTCATCTGTGGTCCAGGATCACAAAATAAACCACTGTCAGTCATAACTATCAAAACACTAACTTCTGTGTTTAAGGAACTGCTGGCCACACTGCCTTCTTTAATCTGAATACACAATCGTATGGACATTAGACCACAGGCTGTCCTTCCAATCCAGACCCTAACACAACAGCGTGCTCTACCCAGAGGACATACCACAGGTACAATACGATGGCCACACTGTTTAATGCAGCACTTCAAAAAAAAGTAGTGGAACGGTGTTTTCAAATTTGGTAGGGTAAATGGTTAAGTCTACTTTTAGGAAAGACTGCAGATATGATTGAATACTACAGCTAACAAAATAGTTCAAAACTATTCATACTCCAAGGAATGTACTTGATCTGAAACAGTAATAAATTCTGTCTGTGAACAGGGATGGCACACTACATATTATAAAACTTATTTTGCACAAGAAAAAAAAGAAAAACACTAAGAAATCCTGCCACTTCCAGGATCTTCTTTTTGGACTAGAACCCCCACAAAATAGTTTTTACAAGCTTCCTGATATGCCATCTCTTGGTTTTTAGAACTTTTACTTAATGAAATTTATTCAAATTGATTCCATTAATAGAATAGCTGATTGCAGTGTTGAATGAACCTGTTTGTACTACCTGGCAGTCAATCTCAAAGCTTTTCAAAAATTCTCCAGAGATATTCATCAAGCATAAAGAAATAACATGGTGTATATGCAGAAATAAAATGGGCTCAGATTAAAATGCTAAGTGCATCTGAACTTCAAACAAAGCAATAAAAATATAATTTTGTCAAAAACCAAGGAAAGTACACAGTTTATCAGATTTCACTACAGAACCAATGAACAATGTTAATGCTTTCCCTCAAATACAAATAATTAAAAGGTTCCTACATCAGATGAGAATAAAGTGAATAGTCAAACTGTGAAGCAGAAGATGTATTTAGAGAGGCTGCCTGTACTGTATTTTACATGCTAGCTACTGACTAGTATATATTATCTCCAAGAGGCATCAGCACAGCTGTTTATTAACTTGTGATACAAAAGCATTTAATTAAAATAATTTAAATTTCTGGTCAAAGCTGTAGAATATTCTTGCATGTATCTCCAGAAGCTCAATGGCTAGGATGCTTATTTAAGAGGCAAGAGATTCATCTCCCAGTCCATGTTGTATCTTATTAAGGGCATAGATTCAATACTCAGATCATACATCCCATAAATACTTCAGACGTTCCTGGACACCACTGGCTACTAGAAAATACTTCACATGATAAAGTCACACTAAATGGAGGAAAGCTGATTGCGTGTACTTTTTCCCCTCTTCCACATGAAGAATTCTGGAAATGCTAATTGGAAAATGAAAGCAGCACCCTGCTTTTCAGCATCCTAAGACCAATAAAACACAATGACATTGAAGTCATCCTCAGCACAAGCTAATTAAAAAAAAAGTTTTTTATTTACATGCATTTAAAATGGAGGTTCATTGAAATTCTAGTCTTGCCCCCTCACTGGTCCTTGATTTATTCAGGAGGCAGTTTCAATCTTCTCTTTCTGTACAACCTTTTTAGAAATGTGCCTCTGTAGATAAGGTTATGCCCTTTACTAGATCTAACTATTAATAAATGGTGGATCCATAAAGAGGTAAAATACATTTTCTCATGCAATAAGGCAAGAAACAAACTTCAGAATGAAGGCTATCCAACCTCATGGATCTTGTATCAGCTTTGACTGAAATGACCAGATCAAATTTAATCAGTGCCCAAATGCAGAACTAAACTGAGCTCACACAGTAAGAGTTCACAAATTTCATCTATTAGATCATGCTGTCTTTCAGCCTTTTCTGGGGTAAGTCACAAGGCATAATTTCCAAAA
This sequence comes from Falco naumanni, assembly GCF_017639655.2. Lineage (NCBI taxonomy): Eukaryota > Metazoa > Chordata > Aves > Falconiformes > Falconidae > Falco > Falco naumanni. Next base: position 51,555,829 of record NC_054054.1, read on the forward strand.
GTGAGCATCTGAGGTGGAGGTCTCTTGGTATGGATTTCCATCTGAGACAAGACAAGCTGTGGGTGATTCCCCTTGAAAAGAAGCTACCTTTTGGTACCCCAAACTGCAGTCCACTCTATGAAAAGCATCCTTAACCGTATCTCATGTTAATGAAATTACATAAGGAAAGAAATAACAGAGTAAGTCTCTGAGAAACTGTACTTTTCATTTTAACAAAAAAAAAATCCCCTTTTATTAACAAAGGAAAAAAATCAAATACTTTGCTTCAACCTCACCTTCATGTTTACCCATCCATAAAATGTTTATTGCCTTGCCTGTTGATAATACTCATTACTTAATAGCTTTTAGTCTAAATTCCTGTGCATTTCTATGTTCTGTTAAGTCAAATGAAATAACATTCTGGTGAACTGCTATCAGTAAATGGGAATTATAAATGACAGTAAATTGTGTGTTTTCATGGTTTTGATGTTAAGGAAGAGGAAAACTAATTATTTTACCACAGACTATGTAATTCCTAACTGTAAATTGATTTCCTTTGTGCAACCTGCATGTCTATCTGTTTTCTTACTAATGAACTATTCAACCATCAACCTCTTAACTTCTCCTTTCCCTACTGAAATAAGTAGGTAGTTCCATTCCCCCACCCCACCCCCAAACAAACAAACAAAAAAAAGGAGAAATAAAAGATTAAAGGATGGTGAACACTTCATATGCTAAACTTGACCGACTTGCAAGGAGCTAGCCTTTTCTTTTGAAGAGAACATGAGAAAAGAGAATCAGAATAGGACATACAGAGGGTGCTTTTGCTACCATGTAAATGAAAATTACAGTAAAAACTTTGCAACTGAAAACCTACCCAAGCCAATACAAAACTTACTGCAGCACAGCATCCCTTGTGTAGAGGGTAATTCTGCAGACTGTGTTTATGAAAGCATTAGTCTGAGCCATTCACTTACCTCTGACACAATTCCTCCTCCAGTTATAATATACTGTGATAATCAAAACCGCTTGCCCCTAATTCTTCAACTTGCACTTCAAAAGTGAGTTATGAAGATAGTGTCTAGACATAGACTATTCACCTACAGCATACTATTTTAATCCACTAGTATGGCTGAAAAGTCCCACGTTATCCTCCAAATATAACTCATTCATTCACTTCAAGCATCAACAGATTCCATTGACCTTGGTTAAGTAATTTTGATTGATCTATTCATGTGTGCACAAAACAAACCTACTCAATTATTCTATGCAAACACAGTCAGCTTCCAGATCATTGCATTTTTACATATTTATTCACCAATTTGGATAATTCTTTGATGTATTGTAGCACTGCAGGCTACAGCAGTGCTAGAGGGTTATATAAACCTATCTTGATGAACCCACAAACTGTTTAAAAGGGGGAAAACTGACAAAATAGAAAAGCCACAGAAATTTGAGAAGGGCTTAGAAGAACCTTGTGAGAACAAAGTAAGGATCTTGTCCCACAGGTAAGTGACATCTTTTCTTCTGTCCCCAGGATATTTATTAGTTACCTATTTGACCACATGTTGACCTTTCCCCTATATTTTACTATCACCTCTTGCACTGAGGTTATCTTTCTACTTATTCATGAAACTAAGTCTGTCGGGCTTTTTCCCTGCTTGCTTATACAAGGACAAACCAAGGTAACTGTTGAAGTAAGTCGTCATTCTAGTGCACAACTGCTGGAGGAACGGAGGGCCTAAACTTAGTATCACATACAAGCCTTGCCAGGTTGTTTTCCCTTGAAAAAAAAAAAGGTAACAGACTAAGGACCACAAGCTTTGGGCAACAGCAGGGCACTTGGTCAAGTGAACTTATCAGAGTGCAACCCTTGGGAACTTTGTACTGGTTGTCTTCCCTGAGGATTTATTCTAGTTCATCATCGACAGTGCAAGTTTTGATAGAGTACTTAAATGGGGGTGAAAGGTTTAGAAAGTTGATACAGGATGCATGCACCTGCATGCTCTGACAGTTGCTTTGAAAGTTGCTGGAAACTGTTCTTAGCTGAAGAATGCTGAGAATGCCTGAGAATGGGACCTAACCAGCTAACTGGGTATTATCCATCTGTCTAACACTGGTGCTATCACACTCCACACATTACTGGATATTACTCCATATAGTCATTTGTCTGAATCAACATGGCTGTTCTTTACTAGGATATGGGTGTTTATCTGATGAATTGCATTACTGATGATGCCCCAAGGACCATGAAAGCAAATTAAGAAAACAGAGGGCCTGGATGTGTTAAAAAAGACCCCACCAGGGTCTGGGGTCTGCTGCCACTAATCTGACAAGTGTGGTGTGATTCATTCCAGTTCTGGGGGTTTCCAGCTGAAGTCAAGACGGCAATGGGTGCATAAGCAGGAACTTGTCTGGAACGCTAAATCCTGTGGGTACCGGACAATATTAGATCGTTCAGCCCAGAAGAAACAGACAATATTTGTAATCCTTGGCCAGTAGAGAGTATGAGCTACTTGGAAGAGGGAGCATACAGGATGCTACTGCTAAATCTAATCTTGGTTATGGAGAAATTGTGTTTCAGATAAGTTTGCCTCCTCTTGGATTTAGGTAATTAGCTCCTAGTAAGACATCTCAGTTTCACTTCCCTTAAATGCAACAGCTATTTAACTTCCGTGTGTGGGAAAGCATAACTACTTTGTGAAGTTCTGCAAGGCTTATTTTCACGTGCAATAAAATATAAAGTGGACTGAACTCTTAAATATTTAATTACTTCTAGTATTTTCCACTCAGACTATGTTTACAAATTATGAATGCATCTTTTTAAAATGTCTTGCAGTCTATCTTTGGATGTCTGGTGGTCCACAGGCTAAGGAATATTCATCTAAGTATCTGTGGAGCATGGCAGGGTGACTTCAGAGAGTTTCAGTCAGTTTCTTCAGTAATATTGCTACGATTCTTTTGTTACTGTAATGATAAAAAAGCAACAGAACAGAACTCTCTACTGGTGAATTTCTTTTCTTGCCTTCTAACTTAGTAACACATGCTTGCAGCTATGGAAATATGGAGATTAAGTGAACAATAGAATGTTTAACCAAATCTTTAATTTAACCTTTTCCTTGGTCACGGTAGAACAAAAATTGCAGAGTCCAAACCTTCCAAATGAGCACAAGGTAAATGACTATCAGTTAAGCTTCAGGGAGTACAGACCTTCTGGAACGACAACAGGGAGCACTGCTCTGTTTGTTGATGTGCCCAAACTAGCTGGTTCAAATGCAACTGGGACATAGGTTACAGTGCAGTGCTGACTACTGCCATGTGAGGGTTGCTGGTACTCAGCTGGTCAGTCTAATGTTTGCTTGCTTAGGTCTACCTGAGCTGCAGTCACATCACTGCACTGGGGAGTATCTCAAATCCCTGTCGCCCTCCCACCGTTATCTTGCCTTCCCACTGGTAGCAGTAGATCCTCCTAGCAGAGACCCAGAGAAACTAATTGAAGGGGCAAAGCTTCTGCTTGTCCAAGGTGCACTTCTACTGTGAAAGTGTGGTGGAACAGAGAGAGAAGCAAAGGTGTTGGGGTTGTGAGATGCAACTCCTTCCCCTTAATGGTAAATCTACTTTTGCTTTTATGCGCCAAGTAACAGACAACATGTGTAACTACTGCACTTCCCTCACTGCAGAAATCAGAACAGCTCCATCTACCTACAGCGGAGCTACACTCATTTGTATTTTCTATTCTTTCTAGCTTATGCTGCTTATGAGGTATATTCAGAAACAGTCTGTTCTCCTAAAACTCTGACAATCTGTAGTATGTGTATTTAGGGTTAAGGGGAGAAAGTGCAGCTGTTCATTATGTTAAATATCACAATAAAAATGTTTTATTAAAGAAAACAGAAGTGGAAATTAAGATTTGTGGACCCTCATTCAACAGATGCCAGCTGGATCACAGTACTTGCAGTTTTTCTTGTCTGGCTGGCAGTGTTTGTTTGGGATAGGAATAAGAGAACAGCTGTAATATGGAATGTAATGGCTTAGAGATGGGTGAATTGGTAGAGTTCAAGTTTGTACAGCTCTCCTGGCAACTTGGCAATTCCAGAAACACTTAATTCATCAAACCGATTTTTCTTTAATGGAAAAGAAACCTTAGCTAATAGTGCTTAAAGAAATAGGATTTTCAGTTTGATCTTAGTGTCACTAAAGCAGCGTAAACAATAAAGGAAAGCAATATAATTCCACAAATGAGGTGGAACTATGCAGGGTAAAAAAATTCTTTGGTCTCCAGAGACTTCAGGTGAATTGAGGAAGGGGGTGGAGCAGTTAGTAACTCTGGAGAATGGACTGTATAGTAATGCACAGTAATATCAGCAGACATGTTGATTTTTCTTAAATTAAATAGTTTTGCACATTTAATCCACCCTTATTCACTGGCATAGCCCTCCAAGCAAACTTTACCTTTCTCCAAAGTAGCAGTAATAGTTCTCAAATACTCTGTTGCTTGCACTATTGCATAAAACCATGGCAAAACTATTTGTTCTAAATACAGTGGCTTTATTTTTTTTATCAACTCAATCTGAAAACGTGCATGTAGACTAGAGCTAATTAAGATTGTGTGGGTATCTTATCCTAATGTGATAGGGACTACAAGTTTCCATAACACCCTGATCTGGTCATAATTAATCATGACAAGGATTCTGTTGAGCTGAAAGTGATTAGCTCCAGCCTAATTAAAGGTCATTGCTGGCTACAGCTTTGGGCTTCATCAGATAGATCATGTTATATATTTTTTCGGTGCAGACAGAAAATCATTAAAGATGATGCAAAAGCATGAAGTATCTACATATTTTCCAAATGAGTAATATAAAGAAGTCTAAAAATATTACTTACACAAAAGATCTGAACTTATTTCAGGGAATTAACTAGCGTCAAAACAATTTCTCTGAGAGGAAAAGAGATGAGAAAACTATTTTTTGAGATGTAGTGAAGTTAACTAAGAATAGTATCATCCTACTGTGGTGCACAGGAGATAATTATGCTACATAAAAGAAGTCTCTCTCCCAGTAGTAATGCCAGATGTTGTATGCTCTCAAAGTTATTGTAGCCTTGTCAGCCATGCAGGCAGCACATTTTGGCAGACCACATAGGCATTTTCTGACTAATGTGAGGTTAGGAAATGTAGTGGATTGGGAAGGTAGTGGAAAGGGCAACCTAATGTGGAAGATTGTCCTGTCTCTATCTCCTGGTTTGCCAGCCTAGCTTCCTGGAGCTGCCATGATCTCTCTTGCAATTCTCCAACCCTCCCAGGCTCTGACATTGTGTAACGAGGTTAGAGGATCATGAGAATTATTTTACTAAATAACACATATCACTAGAGGTGGTACCTTGTAGAGATCTGCAACAGCCTCAGTGCTCTTGAAGTCATCCTCCTCCTCCAGTTCCCACTGTGCTTGTCGATGCTTCTCTAGCAGCTCATGGTAAGCCTAAAAGAAACACATTAGGTATACTTAAATAGCTGAAAAAGTTTTGATAGCTTTTTGTGATCCTCCCCTTCCCTGATCTCCTTCCCATATATCATCACAGCAGTGTTTATCTGAAACTGTGACTCAGAGGGAAATGAAACTTGCCTTATCACCTCAATTTGAGCATATCTAGTCTTGAGTATGAAACTCCCTAGCCTCAGCAATTTGGGATTAAATAATATGTACTAGTACTGGAAATTGTGAAATTATCTGATTTGCAGCCTGCTTTCCTGTGTATGAGTATCACTTCATCACAGCCAGTACTATGAGGTGCAGAACAGCCATCAGATATCATCATCAGACACCTTAGTTACAGTAGTATCACACTGTATAGGGCTTTTACACTGGGGTTAGTCACCATGTCCCATGGTGCTCCCTAAAAGGCTGATCTATGACTTGGTCCAGATTTGGTCCTTGGTCAGAGACTTAAGAGGGTGCTATTATTTTTTTTTTCTTCAAGCTAGGACTGTAATATGTTGGCATCCTCATGTGATGTAATGGAAGACTGAATTTCACAGGCAAAGAACATCCCATTCTATAGACTAATGAGTGGTCTTATACATAAATATTCCATATTTTGATTTAAACTACCAAGTGCCCTCTCACATTCCTGTGGTAGACATGGCTTTCTAGGTATGTCAATAGGGTTCTTCTAAAGAGCATGAAAGTGCTCATAAACTCTTCATGTTCAGGTCATTCTTGTAGAGGTGGACTTGAAAATTCACACTGATGAAATCATAGTTTAACACGGAATTTGACAAGTTGATTGCTGTAACTTGTATGCCCACCGAGGGAGGGCTGGGCAAGACTGGGTTACCATAACTAGTACTTTTTGGCTGTGTGCTTCACTTGATCACCCCTGTACTCTCTGCCAGTGAAAAACAAAATGAAAATGCTCCTTTTTCCAGTGGAAACATAAATGTAGGAGGCAGAATGATATAGGGACTCTAACCTTTACTATCTAGGTCATTTTGTCATATAACAAAAAAAACTCAGTACTGCAGCAACAAAATCATTACCATCCAACTCATATTCAGAAGAAACTGATGCAAAGAAAATTCACTGCAAAATCCACCTTCTTAATCGGCAACCACTGAAAATTCAGCAGTAAGGTCAGATACTGTCGAGGCTGCTACCATGGTTGCATTTTGATGAGATGTAGGGGGGAAGCCAGAGAAAAGAGTGCACTTGATGGCTACAACTCTGGGCTCATGGTGAGGATTCAGGACCAACTCCTTCACTGCTGGTCTGGCTGTGAACCATGAAACAGGTTTAAAATAGCTTCTCAACGTTGAGGGGATTGTTCGCAAAAAAATAATTACCGGATAATTTAAGACAAACCATGGTAGCTGTAGATATATACAATTTCTTCTTATGCTTCAATCAGTCTCTGGACTCAAGACCCCATCCATTCTGGGACAAAAGGCTTTCTCCACTCTGGCACCAGCAAAGCTTAAATTTCTGATCTGTCTTACTATTTGCACACAGGCGTTTCATAATACTAAGATTCGGTTGTGTTCTGTCCTGCAGCATGAAGTGCAAGTTGTCTATTCCTGCTCAACTTGTCATAAGTAGATCATTAGTCTACAGTTTAACTAAGCATATTTGTTAGCTTTCTAAGGAGTACAGAATAGAGCACCTCTTGCACAAAGCTGTGTGACTAACTTTGTCAGGGAGAGGTCTTATTACAGAAGTTCTAAGCTTTGTTTAATGAATTTGGGAGGTGTCCAAGAATTCTGAATTATGTGTGTAAGGAAAATACATTCACAAGTCCTCAGTGGCTACAAAAACGTGTGATAGAATTATATAGTCTCAAGTTATGAAAAGACAGAGGTAAAATGTGCTCTGCTGTTTTAAAGTGCCTGAAACCTTTTGTTTTCAAGTTAGGTGTTGCCAGACAGATGTTGCATACAAGAACAGTAACTGCATTATCTAATTCATACAATATAATTAAAGAACTTGGCCCTGCAGTACAAAATTGCAGTGTTGAGATCAATAAATTTTGACAGTTTGCCACAGGAATTTGGGTCTTCTCATACAGTAATGTATCTAAGTTATTAAATTTCATCAAAAGTTTAACACTGCTGGATGTAACACTTTAACCTTAAACTATTTCTTTTCATGAAAATTGAGGACTGATTTTTTTTATTATTTCTTAGTAACTGGGGTCTGTAGTTCTCAGCAGTTATAGCAGTTTTCCAGCTCTCAGCATTTACAGCTAAGAAATCTGATGTTGTATATACATTCTGAACAACAATAAAGCTGTACAGAAAATATGGCCAAAAAAACATTACACTGGCCACTGTATACCATATTAAATTATCTATTGCTAGCCTTCTCTAAGGTATTCAGCCAGCAATCACAATGAGTTTTTCCTCTGCTTATGTGAAATTTGATAGTCTTTTGAGCCTCAGTAACCTCACCCATAGAAAAGCAATTAGATTAGTGCAGTCTGCTTTCTTCTGTAATGCAGGCCAGATACTTCCCTCCACAGATTTCCTATATTGAACATATAGTATCTAAGTTTTCCAAAAAACATGCAATCTAGCATTAACACCCTTTAGCATTTTGTTCCAATGTGACAACACCAACACTGAAGAAAAAGTCTCTAAGAAAGCTTAGGCAACAGGGGATTTCACCCCTTCCTACCTGTGCTACTGTACATGATTCCCAGGAGGTCTCAAAAATCCCAACTTTATGGAACTCAGAGAAATCTGCAATATATTTGGCCTTAAAAACTAATGGAACAGTGAAATTAAGCTTTTACATGCTCACCTTAAGAAAATCATGAACATCTTCATTACGAAAAGTTTTACTGAGGAGACTCCCCTGTTCAGCTTTGTGTCTGTTTTTGAGCTCTTCTCTCTTCTTTGCACGGCACTCCAGTTGTTTCAAGATCATGTCTTTACTTTGCTGCATACATTCTGGAACATAAACCACTGATGATTAGATACCACAACTCCACAGGGAGAAAGTAGCATCTGCTACCGTCACACAACATAAGCGCACAGAAATCTGTTAGAGAGTGAAACAGGCACGTAATTACCATGCAGGATTTCATATTTGACTCCTACTTCAGACTTTTTAGATGTGAACTTTTGGGTTGTTACATGGCACTTAAATCCATCAGGGTTTTGGATCATTACCATCCTGCACCCTCCCTTTCACTGGTGCTTCAGAATGGAACCGGTGCTTTTGATGTGCTGCCTCTGCTTCATGTCTCATTGCCTCTCCACCTAAGAACTTAATTCATTTCCCCCCACTCGCCCTGTCCCAGACCAGTACTTCACTCCTGACACAGACAGCTAAAGGGGAACACAAAGAAATAGTCATTTGTGGCTGCTGTTGTGCCACCACACCAAGCTGCCTTAACTATAAGAAATTACTTTTTGGAGAAATAAAGTAATACAGTACTGTAGCACTGAGCATGTTACTTATTCTCCATGCTAATTTACTGTGCTTATCCACAGGCTGATGGTGCAGTGACAAAACACTTGAAAGTGCATCGAAAGTACAGGAAAACCTGTAATAAAAATGTCATCTGAACAAATGTAGCAACTGTTATTTTTAAATGCTACTTGACTCTCCACTACTTCCTTGTTTGCTTCCTAGGAGCAGTCTTGCTGGCCCTGTGCTCTGCTTGTGAATTACAGGTACAGTTTAACTTAATGTATTTAGGAGCTCATAACCAAGGTCAACATAGACTCTCATGTGAAAATGCTGCACTCCAGATTTTGTTTTATTTTTTAACACATTTCATTTCTATCTAAACCCAGGAGGTTGATAATGCCCTTTTGCACAGGCTGTACTATAATATATAGCTATATATAGCTATAAACACCTACTTGGCATAAAATCAAGGCCTTGACTGAGGTATTTTTGCTCTGGAACAAGAGAAAATTGACAAAAAGTGGGAAAAAAACACCCACAGATGTATGCTTAAGGAATGTTAGTGGCTGAACCTATGCAAAGACTATGAACTAGGTACGCCAGTTTTAGAAGCAAACGTCCATGAAAATCTGTACCACAATATACAATTCATATCAGAAAATGGTATCAGTGAATGCCAAAAAGTGAATGAGCAGCACTGCAGCAAGAATATACTGCAACAAGACTACATTCATTCTGACTATTCCATTCACTGAGCTCTAACCCCAATGCCATTTTACTAGGACAATTTTCTTTAAATACGCCCACAAACAGCAGAAAAGGTTCTGGAAAATGTGTTAAATACTTCTCACTGCTTTCTTTTTGGCTAACCATGTACTCTTAATTTTCCATAAGCGCTCATGGGAAGCACTGAGCCCTTGATACAGCACCTATTAGTTGGGCTATGTTTCTCAACATCTTGGGCAGTAGGTAACATGCACAGTAACACAGGGAGAACCTTAAATCAGTGGGTCAGTAGCTTAGACTCTGTTACAATTGTGTACTTTACAGATAGGAAAGGCGAAGGGTGGAAGAGGAAGAGACTTAGTTTTTTGAAATATTTTAGTCTGACATAATACAAGAGAAGTTCACCTGAAGATCATAAGCTTTAAAGATATCTTTTGACAAGAGTGACAGCACAACTCTTTTGTGTTATCTTCTGGCTCCATATGCTAGCAGGAGATCATGAGATGGTATTCTGCACATACACAGCTCTTTCTGTTCCTAACACTAGCCAGTACCACAAACAATGTCAAGTACATTAACAGTAAATGGAGAAATCTCACAAACACTTGGAACAAATGTGACTCTTCAATTTTCAGATTAATGAAATAAGGTATAGATTATGTGAACTGTACAGTAACTTCATAGTAATGCCTGGAACAAGACCTAAAAGGCTTAAAGCCAAGGTTCCCATTCTGAGCATCCACCCTTCACAATAATAGTGTTCCTGGCCAGCTCATCAACACCTTTTCAAAACAGAGGGTATGGGGCCAAAGCCATAATTTCTTTACTATTTAATACAATAATGAGAACTCATATCCATATTTGTTAAGTCATGAGCTCTGGTCTAAGTACTCACCATTACTGAAATGCGCCAGCTGTTCCCAGAAGGCCTTGTGCAGATCTGTTAAAAGTTCTTCTTTTTGTCGGACAGAGAGATTATTCTTTACAGTTAAATGGTCTAGAATATTTGATACAATATTTAATCTACACTTGCACTCTTCTGGTATATAGGACTTCAGTGAATCAACCATTTTCACCATAAGCTCCCAGCTGAATAACCTTTCCTGAATGTCCTAAAACAAACATGAAAAAGTCCTGTTCAGAAACCAAGAACCGGTCTTCGGTTGTGGTTGTTCTCTCATTGTATTATTAATTTACAAACTACACAGAAAACTAAGGCTTCTCAAGACCATGTGAATAACAATCTTTATGTACTTAAATACTTCTGAAAATCTTGACCAGTGTAGGATAGCAGTAGATTTATTGCATGTTCAACTGCAAGACCTAATCTAAAACTACCAGTGTTTTCCATTATTTGTAGCTGACAAGATGACATTAAGGCAGGAAAAGACAACAACAAGCTTGCAGAACAAACTTAAATACTCAAGGGGGAAAGACAGACAGAAGGGCAACATGGAAGTTGCGGACCTCTTTTCAAGATGCTATATGGCACACCAGCATGGACCTTCATTTTGACACGTATCTTATTTTGATACTGCTGTGACTCCTTCGAGTGTGTTGTCAGCTGGAATTCAGTAGATATACTAAAAACTAGTACAATTGCCTATGGCCTAGCATCTTTCATTTCACTATTAGAGAAGAAGCCCAGGATTCCAGTATAGAGCAAGATTTCCTGGGTGAATATGCAACTACTTTAGATAATGCTGCAAGGTTGGAAAGAGTGTGACAACTACTGTAGTTAACAGACGCACACATACAATGACCTTTGCAATGAGATGTAAGCGTCATGGTAGTGACTTCAGGTAGAAATATGTTCTGTATCTATATCCAAACACCTCATTTGAAGCCTGACCATCTGAAGGAACTTATTGTACAGTAGCCCAGTACGGGTCAAGTGTGATCAGCCGCAAAGACTATTTTCACACCTCGCCAGCTCAGTTTACTTGCTGCTCCAATGCAAAACTAACAAGCTAATAATTACTGTATGTGCTTTAGTAAGCCAAATAAAGCTAGCTATCCATTTATTCTCCAAACTAATAATAAATTCAGTGGGCCAGATTCTGATTGTACTGTTAACTTATAAATTTCAAGTAATTATTTTAGTATGTCCTGTGCAAAGCAAATATAGGACCTGTTAGATTTAAGACAACATAAAGCACAGTGCTGATGCATTCACAAATGCATTTTTCCCTCTTGAGACTGTATCACTAAGAGATGTTAAGGGTCTTCAATTCCAGTTAAAGTCACTGTACACACAGTATCAGCCTAAAATTTAAATTAGGATTTCTCAAAGTGGAATAAACACTCTGAAAGAAAAAGAAATAACCTAATGCCCAAGGTAACAATTTTTCTTCATCATTAGATCCAGTCCTCTTGCTCCTGGCTTACTGTCTGCATTAATACCGCTTTTTCCTAACATGACTGCCTGAACGGTATTTTGAGAATTAGAAGTCAAGTGCAGAGAGTTCACCCTCCCGTGAGTCTTCATAAACAGCAATCGAAGCTGAGCTCTTTGAAACAAAGCTGAAAGAGACAACCAGAGTAAGCTGCCTACATCATTCCCGAGGCAGGACTGACAGACTCTGTGCACTTGCATCATTCTTTATGTTCAGATTGACTAAATCTCTCTCAACTTTGATTTCTTTTTGTACTTTACCATTGCCTGCAAATCTTGAGATTCACTTAATAAGCTTTCTACTGCAATCATCTTCTCAGTCAGATCCATCATTATCTTTGTTGCTTTGGCACTTGAGCATTTTGTTTGGTCCAAAAAAGCCTGCTGGGCTTTGTCAGTCTGCTTCCAGAAAGTTTCCATCTGTGGAATATGAATCAAAAACCAATTCATGTTCCCTCATTAATCATCTAATATTTCATTACAGCAAGAGGCGTACGAGTCTACCAAGATACAAGTCACCGAGACTACAGACAGCTTTTGGTATTAGTTACAGTGAAAATTTTTCATAGCTACAGTGCCTGTTTACTACATGATGATACACGTGCTGGTGGCACATAACCAGTAGATCAATCCTGACCTTTTTAAAATGTAGTCATTCTGTATAACCTGCTAAGAATTTGTTAGTTCTCTATGTATTGCATCTATAAAAGCCTATTACATTGTTAGCAGTAATGGGAAAACTAAAAAAGATACCAAACTGCAATCCTTTTTTCTGAGAAGTTTGTTTAGCTGTGGGAGCAGGCATTTTAGGAAAAGTGAAAATTGTCACTGTTTTTCACCATTAAAGCCTTTCAAAGACACATGCTACATAAGCACTTTGTAACTGTGCTGGCATGAAGTACTTTATGCAGTATCAGCACAGCCCATGAGCCTATTCCAACACATTATCATATGGGTAATCTCTAGTTTTAGGCTCCAATCACGCAAACACTTATGATTGTGCACAACTGTGAATATTCTGTGGTCTTCAATGGGATTACTAGTACACATAAAGATAAGAAAATTTACCCACTGTCAAGATTTATACTATGTCTGAGTTTTGGAAAAAAATGTGACTATGGCATCTGTAAGGCAAAAAACCCCTTTATATTACAGAGGGAAGAGTGGATTAGTTCAAGGTCCTGATCTATATGAATCTGTGCACAGGGAAATCATTTTCAATATGGATGAAAAGCATCTGCTGGCATAAGACTGACAGACCCACTGAAGGATGACTGCTTCTGTTGAATAACTGCCTCATGTTGCTCAGCGAGGCTGCCAGCAATTTTTTTATGTGACTAACGCCAGAGAACTCTAAACAATCAATTTTTCACAGAGCAAAGTTAAATCGCAAAAAAAACCTTGACACAGATGTACCATCATTACCAGGACTTCCACTATAAAGTGAAAGGCACAGAGAATCAAGAGAAAGCTGAGAAAATTCCCAGTGAAGCACTTAACCACAAGATATTAAAAAACTTCTCTATTAAATCCTCTATGGAAAAGGCCCAAGTCTGAGATGACGGGCTGTTCAGGGCTGAAGTGTCAATCAGTGCAGGCAGCTCACATTGCTATCAGTCTGACTAGTCAGTCTCTCATTTTCATCAGCAGTGAATTTGCTCATACCTCAAAAAACAGGACTGGGAAGGAGAATATCTTTCAGACTACTCAGTTTGCTGGAAAATAATATACAGAATACTCTTAACCTCCACTTTTCTAGCCTGCAAGCTATTCAGACACAGTGACACTACTGAAGAGAAAAAAAAATCTTAATTTGAGAATCAAATGCCTGCTATCAAACTGTATTTTTACATCAATGCTGCATAATTTTACATCAATTTACATCACGTAAATGTATTCTAATTCTAATGCAGAAAGGTGCTAAAGAAAAATGTTTTGCTTAAGTAAATGTGCAAAGCATACTAAAAGGTTGTACTGTAATTATTTTCTTGGTACTTATTTCAGTTGAAAAAGTTTTATAGCCTCTTATTACCTCTTACTCAGTTATGGAGGACTGAAGAAAACAGGTGCTAGGACAAAATTCCTAAAAGTCGGGCTATACACAGGCTTGAAATAAATCTTACCATCTGACAAGCCAGAGACATTTCTCAGTTCTAAATGCACTGTGATAAAACAGTGTTTGTATAAAAAACATTGGGTCCCAAAGGACGTTGGAAATACCTTGCTGGAGCAGTGTAAAAATATTTTCAGGAGTTGTACACATCTAGACTACTAACTGTGGACTAGTCAACACAACAGTTAAAAAAAATAAAAAAACATTCCACACCAAAAGAATAACATTACAATAAAATTTTAGAAAAAAATTGAAAGTTACATTATCTATTACGTGCTCAGAATATTCCCTTTCTTTCCTTTCTAAGTCTTCTACAGTCTGGTACTCTGAATTATGGGCTCCTGACACCTCAGTATTCTGGAGTCTAGAGTGAAGCTGCTTCTGTAATTCTTCAAAATCCTGGAGGAAAAAGCAAATGATTTGTTACACAGAAAAACAGGCATAACTTCTAAATTCAGGAGTGAACTGGTATGTTATTTTTGGCTCACAGTTAAGAAAGCTGAACAAGAGCGTTTAGGAAGTTCTAACTCTGAGTAATGTACCTTCTGCAGCAAGCAAAGAAAACTCAAGGTGTACGGTAGCTCTGAACCACAGTTAGTACAAATACATACATTTCCACTAGTATGTGAACACCATCTTTACTGAATTCAAGTTTTAGTAAACACTGCTTCCTAAACTTTCATACTAATAATCCTTTGAATCTATCCACAAATGTATTTTTATTTTAATGCACGTGCCCCATCCTCAGAGGCAGCTATGAGTGCACGTTGTGTTTAAAAGCAGAAGTATGTATCCAGATATGACAATCAGCGTTTCCTGCAGAGTGCTAGCACACACGGATGAACACCTGTAATGCTCATATGGGACAAATTACAGGCTACATGATTATATGGGGTTTTTTACAGTTTTTCAGTCCTTTGAAGCCATGATTATTTTTTCTGAAAGCTAATGATAGCAACAAGTATTAGTCTTCTGTCATTACTTAGGAGGTTGGTACTGAAATGGAGGATTCTTCAGTTGCTGAAACATGCCTTACACAACAAGCATTTACTTTTAATACCACCCAATTTTAAGTGTCAATGCATTAAGTTGATACTCTTATGCCTTAAAGAAATGTAACCACATTTTGACAAGCTTCACAAACAATTTCATCAAAATCCTATGCATTTTTCTTACAATGCAGAATTAAAAGAGGAAAATGCTGCTGCAATAAATCATATAATCTTCCATCTTGGCAATGCAGTATGACAGTAAATAGTTTCTAGTGCTAACGCTTTTGCTTATTACCAACATCTCTTTTACACTGTATTCATAACCAGCCTTGTCCCTTTACATGATATGGAAACTCTAAGATTGCCACATGTCCAAGACTTTTCTCTCCATAATACAGGACACAGGAATCCCATATTGACACTCAGACAACTGGACTACTCTAGCAATTACTTCATCTAACAAATATTTAATCTTCACCTTGAAGCAGCTCAGTTAGGTGCACAAAGACACTGATGCTGTCAAACCTCTTTAAGAGTTAGGCTATACCGGGAAACATGCATCTGTATTACCTCTGTGTTTATAAATTGAAGTAATTACCAGAAGTCCATCAGAAAAAGGGATTCACACACCAAAAATAATTTTTCCTTTAGTAAATACAATCAACTTTAATATTAAAACTGAAGATTTAAGGCAGAAGACTGGTTTTAAGGCAAAACACATTCTGATATAAATTATAAGGTACAACTACAGAGATTCCTGATATTCACAGATTGTGATACTGCACAAACAAAATAAATCTCAACCAACTAGAGCTGACAAGCTGATAGACTAATGCCTAAATGTGAAATTCCATCTGTATGTGAGAAGATTATATATTGGATTAGGCTGCTCAGAGAAACAGTGGAGTCTCCTTTAGGGCAAATACTCAAGACTTGGATTGGAAGGGCACTGGATAACCTTACTTAAGGCCCTGCTTCCTACAGAAGTTTGGATGAGATGATCTCCAGATGTGCCCCTCAACCCACACTTTTCTATGACTCTAACCTCGAAAATGCAAAGTGGAACCAGTAGTTCTCCTATTTTGTTTAGTTTTTTAAATCTTTTTTCCTTGTAATAATCTTAAAAATAGTACTATGACTCCACCTGAAATGCATTTTGACCGTCAATGTATGTCTTCCAGTTCAGAAGTGGCATATGGATTTTGACACAACTATATGGAAGAAAAAAGGACAACAGTGAGGAAAACAAGTATATTTTCCCTTGATGAAAGCCTTGAGTTTCCTCCTAGTACTTTATTTCCTGCTATTTTATTATCAGTAATGATACATGGGACCAGACAAAGACCTGATAATTAGAAATTATTAAATCTGAGTGAATAAGGTTCACAATGTTCTGTTTGCTTGAATGGATTAAACTACAAAATACTTTTATCCTCAACATATTACACACATCACTGTTCTGATCACCTCATACAATAACAATGAGGAAATGTAGAGAAGGTAAAAGAGAGAACCAACTAACAAGGGAGTTTCTTTGCATTTCTTCTGAAATAGGTTACAAATCACATTGCTGCTTAAAAGGAGCAAGTCTGTGGCAGCTTGTACCAACAGGTGGGATTAATTAATTAATTCTTCTGTGGTCTTAAATATTAACCCACAAAAACACTTACATTTTTCTGATTTAAGAGGATCTTCTTGAACAAATCATCAGTAATCTTCTTTTTATGATAAAAGTCTGTGAGGTATATTTTGAGAACCTGAATAAACATCTGCTTGAAAGGAAGGAGACAAAACCTAGGGTAAGTGCCTGCTCAACACTGTAAGGACATCTTTGTGATAACTTTTGTTGATTTTTATCAGTCAGTGAGACTATAGTGAATCATAAGCAAAATAACAGACACATCATCAGCAACTCTGTAGTACTTCCATTGTGAAAAATTCTTTGGCTTTAGTAAGATACTGGAAAATGGTACAACACAGTTCTAACATAGACAAGGACATAATATAATCTCACATATCATTGTAACCAGACCAACACATCTGAAACTGTCCTTTACCAGAGAAAATGCAGATCACTTAAGAATACAAAGCCCATTTTTCTAAAGTTTAATGAACTCCTAAACTGAAAGATACTAACATATTCATTACTATGATTTCAACTGAGGCTGGCCAAATAAGTATCAAATATTTTTGTTTGATATTTTTAATTTCAACTGTAGTTGGTCAAATAAGTACCAAACATATGACCCAATAGTAACCATCTCAAGTTCCAGCTACCTTCTCTTACAAAAAATACACCTATTATCCAGTTGTGCTTTTGGTGTGATTTTTTTTTAAGATTGTAATACTATTGCCTTCAAAAAGATGTTTTTGAACACTGGGATAATCTTTGCTTAACCTCTTCCCCTCTTGCCTCAGAGTGTCAGTGTAAAGACAATTCACTTCATTAGTAACTACTGCAGCATTTTCCACTGTGAAATTTAACAGCCACCTACCTATTACTCATGTACTTGAAAACAGATGATGCAGAAGTTGCCCATTTTAAGCATATAAAAATATAAATACAATTTTATTTACATATATAAACAGTTATCAAAGCCAACATTTCAGTCAATAAACATCTGAAAAATATGTTGTAATTAGAGCTCGGTAGAAGAGAAAACCATGAAGCAGTCATGTTTTGAATCTCACTTGCCAACATTTTGGATAGGAGTTTGGCAAGTTTCAAACTCACACCACCAAAACACCACTTACTATTGAAAAAAAAAAAAAAAATTTCAGGAAAACACTGAAGGAAGAGGACCTAGATCCTAAGGTAGACTGAAATCAGAGAAAGGAGAGTGGAAAAGGAAGAAACTACTCTCTAGACTGAAACTTTTTTGCCCTTTTTCCCTGCTAGCAAAAATATTAATCTACTCAAAGCTTCAGCTAAAGGTCAAAGTCATCTGCCTTCGTGATAATTTCTGGTGGGCCACAAAGTCTGTTAAATGAATGTTTTCTTAGTGTTTCTGTGATTACATCACCATTTTACCTTACCTTTATTTACAAATTGATGATTAACTTTGAGATGAAGTTCAACCTTCCCTAGTCAAGCTAAACTTCCTTCTGAAATCTGATCTCAGGTTTCCTTTCTCATCTTCTTAAACGGGAATAACCCATGAGAAATCTGTTCAGAAAATTCCACCCCTTGAAATGTAATTTATTAGATGCACTGTGAATATCAGAAATAACCAATCTATTTTAAAAGAGGTTGTGAAAGAAGGGGAGGAGAAAGCTGTATACTTTATGTCCAGATTTATATTAACTGAGCTAAAACTCAGTAACAGTAATGATGCTGTACTTGATCATAACAGGTCACCATAAACACTTCTCCTAATGGAGTATTCTGTGGCTTTAAATGTATACAGTTTATTTTTTTTTCCCCTGTCAGCTCTGGATGCTGTGACTTGATGTATCTAGCTATATATGGTTCCGCAGTCCTACAAAATCATGACTACTGTATTTATCACAATGGTACTGATTCAGCTGAACCGAATTTTCAGTTTTATTCAAAGAGTTCGGAGTCCTTAGAGTTGCAATGCACAAGCAGTGTCCTTAAGACATAAACTTACTTATTAAATAATTTTTCGCCCTCTTTTAATGAACCTCAAGTGCTGTACATTATTCTCTGGAGTAAAGTTTAAAACCAAATCTTTATACTGTCCGGTCTGACCCTCTGTATTTCACAGCCCAATATATTTAAGTATATTTTATTCCTTTATGAAGCTCACATATATGTGGAACAACAGAAAAAATTAAGACAATACTATAGAAATGCAACTCTGCTACACTGCTTCCCAGCTAGCCCGTTTATTTCCTAAACTAATATTCAACTAAGATGTTCAAAACAAACAGCTATAAATGAGACAAGAGTACCTACCACATGTTTTTCTTTTCTGAGTTCAGTATCAAGAAGCATGAGATCTTTTAAAATCAGACTGCAAAGGCAGAGCTTAACATCAAAACTAAAACAAAGATTTAAAAAGTGTTAATATCCATCTAAATCAAGGTTATAAGAAAGGGCAACACCATGTAACAGTTTCATTTAACCACTAAATTATCCTAAAAACATTGCCCCAAACCAGCAGTCAGGTCACTTTACTTCCACATTGCCTTGTCCTTCAGGTAAAATATTCCTACATAAAAGTAAGCAAACCAAAACAGTGCTTTTAACAAAGCTGGAGTTGGAGTTCCCTTTACAAAAAGGTAAATATAGCCACGAGTGGCTACAACAAAGGGATCACAAAGCTTTCAATTAAAACAGCTATAATGGTGGTGGACATTTTCAAAGTATTCTTCATTGCTAGTACCCTCCCCAGTCCCCATAGTGACACAAATATGACTTTACTCTTGCTAACGAGAATATGCATTCATCTAGGGCTACCTTGCTGCGGTGCAGCTGAAAGAAAATCAGAGCCGACAGTCCATTTTGATTAGCTCTACCTGCTCATCAGCGGCACGTCTAAGAACTGTTTTCCCACAGTAAGACATAAGCAGTTCCCATTAAAAGAGAGAGAACAGACCACTGCCACTTGCTGTTCTCAAGGCACCTGCTGTGTGACTTGACATTCTACAGTGCAGGGGACTCCATCCTCAGTTGAGCAGCATGTGTCAATTGAGCATACGAGCCAAAACAAAGGGATCTCCTTATCCTAACAGTGGTATACTTTTATGTGACAGCTTTTGCCAAAGTTCTGATTCCCACAATTTCATAAAGAACAAACTGACTTTCAATATGCAGCATGATGCATAACTTCAATCTCCCCCACCACTTTTTCAGGGTTATAAGCAGATAACCCCATCTTGATGTGAATGTATACATTCAGGCCCAGCTTTTGGTTTACACCAGACCTTTAGTGACTGTCTTGAAAACCACTGGGGCACGCTAGGAAATGACCAAACACAAGGACAGGTTTACTGCTTACCTCTCACATGTTAGCACTTCAGGGAAGCTGGTCACCTTGAGGAAGGCTCGAGCCTGAAATCTGTCATCGCTTGTTGTGGAATGTATCGTTGTAGAGGAGCTGCAGTCCTCTTTGTCTCCCTGGCTCAGGGATCCCAGGCTGCCTGAGGTAGATGTCTCCATGACCTGATTAGGCAGAACCGCCTGCTTTGGATTCTCATGCAAAGATGGATTGGATGAGCCATCTGCCAAAGGCTACAGTCAAACAGAATTCACAAGGTCAATTAATACAACACAGTAAGGAGATAAACATCGCATCGATTTGCAGTGTTTGCTTTCAGGCAAAAATTTAAATGATATACACAGCGAAGTGTTTCCACATAAATTAAGATTCATCATACAAGTTTCTGCATTGCCCAGAAAAACATTCTTCTGTTGTGGCTATCTGCTTGGTGCATGTTTTCTTACTGAAAGGTAGATCCTTGTGGGGTTCTTCTTATGGCAGACCCAAATTCCATTAACGTTAATGGAAAGAAAAAGCCTCTTGACTACCGTGAAAACTGACCTCACACCACGTAAAGCACTGCAGGTTTCAGGGGGAGCTGAAACCAGCTGACATCTCGCAGAATAAGCCCTGAGTCAATGGACTATAAACAAAGAAACATCCCAATTAAGCAGATTGGCAGGAAGTTTTCTTCCATTACTTGACTCTGCAATTTACGCTGACACAGAATGATTGTCATTAATGTTTACAAGTAGAATTTAAAACCTTACCCTAAATTTCTGATTGATGGGATAGATCACTTTTGCCTTTAATGCAAATGCTGTGATGTTACTGTTCAGAGGACACTCACTTTCCTGTATGAAAAACAACAGAAAATTATTTGGGAACAGCAGTAGATCTGACAGTTTTTCACTCTAAATATCACATGGCCTTTTTGGTTACACAACTTAGAAATTCCTATTGATAATATTTATTGACTGTTTCTGCTTTGGCACAAGAAGATTCTTGTATGACTCATCCAGAGTATGAAACCCAGAAAAGGAAACTCTGTCATTACCACTGCTCCAAAATGTTTTTATTCCTGCAAGGGAAAATAGGCGATAGCTGGTATTCACAAGTTATTTCCATTTCATTTCCCTCTCTCCACCATTAGCAACTAAAGATTTGACATGCGTAACTAAAATTATCTTGATAATACAAACTACTAAAGTATAAGCTCCACAGATACTGTAATGGCTATAAATTCTGTCTTTCAATTTAAATAAAGAAACAATAGATTAAACAAAACTAGTCATCGTTTTTTCCAGGAAGAACTTTTACAGTACCACTCTTACCTATAATCTAGAGAAAATACCAATGTTCTTCTGGATAACTTTTTATAGATAATGCATTCTTTTCATAAAATCTGCTATATCACATAATCTGACTTTCTGCTCCTCCTCTTTCCTAGCCACTACTTCATGCACTGGAACAATGGGATAATCAGCTTTTTTTGGTGAGGTTATGTATGGCTTAATAAAAGGTTGGCTGTAAGATACAGACAGAATGTTTAAATCCAAGCTTTAGCAGATTTCCTATTCTAACTTTTTTGGTTCTGTCATATGAAATTAAAGAATCTGATTTGTCAAAACACAATTTTCTTTATATAGATTTTTCTAGGAAATATCGAAGCACTAACAGAGTCTAAAAATACAAATGGGAAGAGAAGAGCAAACCACATAATTTATTAGACTTTTATCATTGCACTTTTTCATCTCCATTTCCAGGAGTCATTTTATGATATACTGACAAAGTTAAAAGCATGGGGTCAGCATGTAAACCACTTGCTCATACTGAGCCGTCCCACTGCTGCAGTACATATTCAGCGATAGAAGCTGACAGAACTATTGCTCTGCAATGGCTGGAGGCAGCGCAGTTCCAGTCCAAAGCCATAAAGCCATATTGCAGTGTGCTGAAACTAACACATCCTGCTTCTCAGCAGGCATCAGTAATACACAGTTATTATTAACACAGTAATTATGGTATTATTGCAATGTGGAAGGTCTCAGAATGAAAATACCTGTTTTTTCTGAAGCGCTCTAACCTAAGTAAAAGCATTTTCCATCTATGCTTCTTCATGAACTGTCAATTTGAAGCTAGCAATGGCAAAAGCTTCTGGGAATTGAAACAGATGGATAGAAAAAAATCTTCGGTAGTTGGACCGAAGGTGGGAGAAGTCCTATCAAATAACAAGGTTCCTTCTTAATGTGTTCTAAATGAGCTAACGCATTTGGGAAATGGATTAAGTTGTGAATGACTACTTTTGAAAGACTGTGATCCCATTTCAAAAGGACTGCTAACATGCATAAAGTTAGATAGATCATTGCGTAAGTTCTCTCACAGGATTTATACTCCAAAAGAGAATCTAAGCCATGCTCACTTGTTCTGCTGTACTTTAACTCAAGCAAAATGACCAACCATGGTTTGCCACCATTCCTGATTGCAAAACTGAAATGAAGATTAATTACCTGTCAAGATTTAAACCAACAGTAGAATGTTTACAGTAATGCCTATCTTCTCTTTGTCTTGAGAGCAGTTCTCATTACAAGCTAAGCACCAGACCGGCTGGCTTTAACTGACTGTTTCTGCATGTATTTAATTTATGTATAATAGACTTTCAGTCTGAACTGCACATTTTTTAAAATACACAGTTTAACTCACAACCTTTAGCTTCACCAAGAGTAGCCAAATCAGCTCTGAATGAAAGGCAGTGATCTAACACCTTCACGGCAGGACTGGTTCTCAAGGTATTTTGAGATTATCAACAAGAACAAAAAAAAGTTAATTGAATTTTTGATTGAGGGTGGGTTAAGTTTATACCTTCACCTACTTTTCTTTCCAAATTGTTTCTCTAATTGTCCTTGAATCCCAGCTCAGCACAGTGGTGTTTCAGTACTTGTGGTCATTTGAACTCTGCACCGTATTCTTCAGCTGGTACCTCCTCATGGGAGAATTTCTATGTGAGAAAGCTATTGAAAATGCTGCTGTTCGCAAACATACTCATTTTACCTCATTTAATCTTTCTCTCTCGACTGATGTACTCAGTCCAACTGAGAGCTGGAGCCTCTAATGAGGCTCTAGAAAAAAAGTATTTGTTCCATACTGGACCCGATGAGGGGGAACTTTGTTACTGTCAAAACTTCTCTAATAAATCTCCTTCTCCAGGAAAGAATCCACTATCAACTATCAGCACCAGTTCCAGTACTTAACAACTTTTTCTTAAGTCAATAGTGTTAACTTTTCCCATCAGCCTTTTGAAATTAAAGACAATGTAGATACAAAACCAAAGCAACCCCTTGCCCAAAAAGAACACAGGATCTTGATTAAAATATCCAAAAAGAGTCTCCCAAATGAAATGGAATTCACAGGGGGAATGAGTGCCTGAAATGGCTGCATTCATAAGCAGCCATAAACTCCCACTCTCCTTCTTAAGCTTTTTTCTGAATAATTTTTAAGGGCTCAATTCCAAACCCCCCAAAATTAAGACAGTTTTGACCAGGCCCTGAGGTGCTCATTGCCACACGCAGCAAACTGGACATCCACCACCAAAAGCAGTTTTACCTCCAGCACCATTTCCTCTTTTGATGTATAGGGTTCTGCTTTACTTTTTGCGAGCGTGTGCTCTCTGTCATCAGAGTTGAAGCTTTCCAAAAGTCTCTGGGAATCATCCTTCTGAAATTCCAAGAGAAAATAGATAAAATATAACACTGAGATCATGCAAAATCACTGGAAACATCTCTCACAGCAGCCTGGATACATTCATGTCTCCATCCTGAAAATTATTTCAGTATTAGTTGAAAATTTTGGAAAAATACAATCTGAAAATAAATTAGAATTTTACATATTCGGAAGGAATAAATAAAATTAATGAACTTTATGAATTTGATTTGTCAGTCCAGAAGTAGAAGTTTAATCTGAAAAGTTTAAAGAGGCTGTAAACATGTCAAATCAATCCATTTGCTCTCAAAACATCGTACTACAGACTACGGGTCAAGCTCATGCTCTCAGTTCAAACTTCTTGATTAAAGCAAGTTAACTAAACTTTTCTATAATTGCCTGCAATGAAGAGAACACCGAGTATTTTTGCTCCCCTCCTAGGAGAAAAACTTACTAAATTAAGGTTTACATGTGGTAGAGTTCCTGCCAGGTAGAAATAATCTCAGAAAATGTTCACCATCTTCCTTCCCCAAAAGCAGCCCACATCACTGACTTTTACTTCCCTAAAAAAAACATAGTACTGCTGGTACGGACACAAGACTGTGCAGGAGCCAAACCTCCCGCTACATACGCTCTTCCCTGTGCGCTAGATGGACCAAAAAATAATACTACTGTTGGTCAATGCGTCCAAACACAGCATCGCAAGGAATTGTTTTAGTGAAGGAAAAGATGGCAGCCACTCTACCATGACTACTTTTAAAACTATTTTTCAGGCTTCCAATCCACTGACTGCTTTTTCATGTAATCTAATTACTTGGTTGCAGCCACCATGCATGTAATTGTTTTATGGAAAGACTACCCTTGAATTATTTGGCCACTTGATATATAAGGTAGTCCATTCTTGCAGAATATAAAGAAGTGTCCAGCTTTTGAATACATTTCATTCCTTATGACTTGCTTCCATCACCTCTCTGGAACTTAGATGCTCAATAATACAGATTATATTCTTGGGTCAGCCTCTAAGACATGGTGAATTGCAGATGCTGGTTCCTAAAAATCTACTTATGACAAAAGAACAATTACAAGTCTCCCTCAGCAATCTTGTTACTTATTTGTCCCAAACCAGAATTTCACAAATTTTAGGTTGAGTGACTGAGACTTGTGGAAGTAGCCACATTCATTTCTCTCCTGCTCACATTTCTAAGATCATCTGCTTTTGTCCTTTGTTATTTTTGCAGCTGGAGTGCTACACAGCACTCCTTTTAGAGCATTAAAAAGCTGAATAAAACTAAGTCTAACTGTAATTACTGCAATACTTCATCAAGCTAATCTACCAGAATACCATCATGAGACAAGCTTTAACCCAAAGGGCCACAAGAGCCTTCAGGCAATGCTGTACTCTAATAGGAGAATACTGTCAACAGAAATGTGTTACAGCACACATAGTCTGAACTTACCATGGTAAAGGTTTATTGTTAAAACTGTCCCAGTGCATCCTATGCACAGAT
This sequence comes from Falco naumanni, assembly GCF_017639655.2. Lineage (NCBI taxonomy): Eukaryota > Metazoa > Chordata > Aves > Falconiformes > Falconidae > Falco > Falco naumanni. The sequence goes on from NC_054054.1 coordinate 51,581,090, forward strand.
AATCAGATCAATACAACACTTAACTGCATGCACCAAATACCACTGTTGTGGTTTAACCCCGGCCAGCAACTAAGTACCACACAAGCTGCCTGCTCACTCCCCCCAAACCCCCAGAGGGATGGGGAGGAGAATTGGGAAGGAATGTAAAACTCAGGGCTTGAAGTAGGAACAATTTAATAATTGAAATAAAATAAAACCCAATAATAATAATAATGAAAAGGAGGGAGAAGGGAAGAGGAATGAAATCCAAAGTGAAGGGAAAAAAGAAAAATGATGCACAATACAATTGTTCACCACCCGCTAACGGATGCCCAGCCAGTCCCCAGGCAGCAATCAGCCAGCCCTGGCCAACACCCCTGAGTTCATATACTGAGCATGCCATCCCATGGTATGGAATATCCCTTTGGCTAGTTTGGGTCAGCTGTCCTGGCTGTGTCCCCTCCCAATTTCTTGTGTCCATTCAGCCTTCTCTCTGCCAAAGCCTGAGAAACTGTAAGTTCTTGACTCAGTATAATCATTACTTAGCAACAACTAAAAAAAAGTGTATTACAAACACTGTTCTCACACCAAATCCAAAATGCTGCACTGCACCAGCCAACTCTCCCAGCTGAAACCAGGACACCCACAGATTCAGGTTGAGATCTATAGAATGGTAACTAACTGGGGCTGAGTGACAAACACTGGTGGCTTATTGCAATGCCTATGGCTGCTCTGGGCTCCAGGTACTTGCCCTGCTCCCACTGCAAGGATAACTCAGCTGGCTGGGAAGGAACATGGCATATTTAGGTAAACTGTCCCTGCTTTTACTTTGGATACAGAAGGTTGTAATACATGCAGTTCAGTACCGGGCTATACACACAATAGGCTTGCTCCATAGCATCAGTGGGTCTGACAGTATGAAGAAGGAACAGATACAAACAGCCTAAGGGTAGCCCTGTTGAATTTGGGAAATCAGAACCACAGCATACAACCTGCCCACCCTGCAACGTGCTCTGTATGCACCAGCTGGCAGTTTATTTTTCTTTCAAACTGAACAACTTTTACAGCAGCAGCATTGATTTTAATGGCATTTAAGCACCTAAATACAAATGAAGATCTGAGCCAGACAGAACTGACAGCTTCTATTCCCTATTGACATAAATGACATGAAGGATAAAATTACACATAGCTGTATTTGAGTTGGTAGTGGCAGTACAATAAAGATCCCGACTATTAAGGCAGGGAAAATGAGCAATTGAACCAGAGAGGCTTGTACTTGCACAGGATGCACTGATCCACCATTTGAAGTGCCACCATTACCAGGCTAAAGCACGGCTTCAAACAGAGTTTCAAACCTCCTACTTAAAAGCAGTTGGGAGCAAGAGGATTTTTCTCTTCTGTCATGTTTAATGACAATCAACGCTAGCAGATCCACAGATGCAGCAGAGTTCTTAAGAGCTGAAAAAAACGAGCGGTTAAAAGCCAAGCCAAACCAGACCCCCACTGCAGGCAAGCAGAATGCTCCGCAGGGCTCCAAATTTCCCAGCTGTGCCAGCGCTGACAATTGCTACATCCAGTCAATCCAGCATGACTTGAGAATAAATGCGATGGGAGAAAGAGGCAGAAGTCAATAACAATTCTCAGAAAAATACCTGCTCAGTAGCAGTTTTGCAGCAACGTGCTACCTCTGCAGTCCTCAAGTCCAAACAAACACTTCATGTAATAGAGACAAGAACCATCCACCACAGTCCTTAAAAGAGCCAGGCATGCGTGTTATTAACAAATTTGCACGCTTTAGAAAACCCTGTTACTTTTGCATCAAACAAACTGCCAGATGTGTTCTGCCCCCTTTCTTTCTCAGGTGTGTACCCCCAGTGCAAAGTTACTGCTGTGGGCCAGTGCCAACACTTTGCTTGTGCCGTTTGTAAAACATGCTTTGGAAATGTCATAAAATGCTCTGGAAATCGGATTGTTCTTACTGGTGTGGGATGGGAATTACCTCACGAAGTTTCTGCCAGCCGAGTTCATCTTGCCTTACCCCAAAAAAGGCTGCACAGCCCCGCACAAGAAGCCACGGCCACCAAAGGCAACACTCGCCTTAGACACAGGCCGGTCGGGCAATGTTCAAACACAGAGTACTTACACCGGCCTCTTTGCTGAGCCGGCTCGTTTGTTTCACTAAGTTTTTAAACGACGGGTGGAGTAAACCCCTTTCCAGCAGGGGTGTCAGGCCTTTCGGGGCCCCTCACCCACCACCGCGCCCTGCCCGCGGTCAGTCACGGCCGGCCGCGCCGCTCACCCCGCGGCCCCGGCCCCGCTCAGGCAGCGCCGTGCAGCGGGCAGAGCCCAGCCGGCCGCACCTCCCGGGCCCGCGGCCCCCACGAACCGGCCCTGGCTCCTCCAAGGCGTTCACCCCGCGGCAGGCCGGAGCCCTCACCGCGGCGGAATGCCGGCTGCCAGCCCCCCGCCCGCCCCGCGTACCTCTCTCCGCCGGCGCGGCCCCAGCGCGCAGCGGCAGAGCAGGGCGGCGGCGGCGGCGCCCAGCAGCAGCCCCAGCAGGACGGCGGGGGCCAGCAGGGCGGGCAGCGCCTGCAGCGAGCGAGCCCAGAACTGCAGGCCCACCGCCCGCAGGCAGTCCCCGGCCGCCGCCATCGGGCCCAGCCCGGCCCGGCGAGAGGAGAGGAGTGGGGAGGTCCCGCTGCTCAGGGCCCCTCCGCCGCCCGCCCTCGCCGCGGTGGGAGGAGAGCGATGGCGGATGGATGCGGCTGCTAAGGCCCGGCCTGGCTCGCGGGAAACGCCTGGAAAGTCTCCGCGGCGCCCTACGCGCCCGCGGAGGGGCCGCCCGCCGCCATGCGTGGGCTACTAGCCGGCCTGCTGCTGGCGCTGCTCCCCGGCGGGCCCCCCGCGCCCGCCCAGGCCCTCGGAGCGTCCGGCCGGTGCGCCCGGGCTGGGGGCCGCCCCCCGCCGAGCCCCGCGGAGGGGCCCGGGGCGCCCTGCGGCCAGACGGCGGCTGGGGTAAGGCGGCGAGGCCGCGGGGCGCTGCGCCGCCGGCACGGCAGCCCCTCGGCGGAGCGGGCCCGGGGCGGTGGGTGGCGGGCACCGGGGAGGGCCCTGGCCGAGGGCGCGGCGGCCCCAACGGCGGGGGTGGCTGCAGGAGCGGGGCCCCGGCACAGGGGCGGCCGCTCGCCCAGCGCTTGGGCTGGGGGCAGCGAAGAGCTGCCCGGGGTCGGCGTGGTGGGTACCGCAGCAAGGTGCCGCATGCCGACAGTGGCTCTGCTTCCCTGTTCTTCCAGAGCAGAGGCATTGGGTGGGTTTTTGTCTAGTCACGGCACCCTTGCCCATAGGTGTCAGCCCTCTATTCGGAGTGCAGCTAGCGGTTTAGGGTACGGCCTCTTGTTTTTCATTATTTCTCATCTAGGTGCACAGCTGTCAACCTGTCTCAAAATGTGTTGGCATCGGTTTCTGTTGCCCATGTGGAAAATACCTGTGACTGCATGGCGGGGAGAGGAAGGGAGTCACGAATGATAGTCAGTGGTGCCATTACAAAAAGTCTCATCAGCAGGAAATAGTATTGCAAGAAAATGAAAATCAAAACCCCACCTCATTTTTCCACCAGAAAAATAAATTAACGTAAAACTTGGGAAAATGTCTGGCGGCAATATTAGTGCATTAAATTAATCACTTTTGAAGCACGATGTGAGTGCTGGCCCCTAGAACTGGCGCTCCTTGCTGCTGCAGGGCCCCTGGTGATGCCCTTTGGCATTATGGACACACTCTGCAGTAGAGTGGAAGGATTGTGCTGAGTATCCAGACTATAATTCCCAGTGCAGACTACTGAGAACTGAATGTGAGAGAAGGCAGAAGAAAAAACAAGCAGCGTTGTGTCATTTATAGCTGTCACAGACATACAAACACCGTAGATTTTTGTGCATGAGCTGTTGTAAGACCACAGACAAGTGAATGCCTGGAGTCTGTGGAAATCAGGAGACATTTATACACTGATTTCCTAGGAAGTAGGAAATAAAGCTTGTTAGCTAGCAAGCCACTTTTTCTGTATGCCTTTGTGCACACTTAGACCACTGTCTACTTTTGTTACAGGCTGATTTACCAAGGAGCTGTTGACATTTGTGTTCTTACATATGCTGATATAATGCACGAGTAATATTTGAGATTTATATTTATAAACAAGATTTATTTCAACATTTAACATAATGGACCATCATATTGATGTTCTGTATTTTTGCCAGTGTTTTACGTGGTGGCATTACATTCAGTTAGTGTACTGGTACACATTTCCTTGGTGGGGATAGGGCTCTAGACTGCTCTAAAAATATCTGGCAAAGGTTAATTCCCTTTTAACATGTGACTTCTATTGCTGCATATTCGTATGCATGTATGGAAATACATACACCTATATATATATATATATGCATCAGATAATTTTTTTTTAGGTTTGCTACTGGAGTTTCCTGTTCTTATCCTTCTGAGCTCTTGAGGTGCTTCACTGCTATAAATTCATATGGATTGTTTAACCAATAAGAAGAAATTAATAATGACTTTAGAGAGCTTTGGCATAACTCAGTTTGCGTACAAAAATTCTGGAGTGCAGAGAGGGCTGTACAATTAAGTGTTTGGAAATACCCTGCAGGGAAGAGCTCAGTGTCTGTGGTCTTGCAGAGCTGTGTTCAGGGGCTGCTCAGTGTGCTGCATGTTCCTGTTTGTGTTCGTTTTCTCTGTCCTTTCTTTCTCCTCCACAAGAGCTGCCTCCAATCCTGTACGTATTTGTTTCCAGAGCAGTGTCCGCTTAAACCCCAGGGGTCCTGGTGCATCCAAATTTGTGAGGCGGCTTGCGTTTTCTGTTATTTTGAGGAAAGTGCCCTATCTGAAGTGACAACTGTTTTCACACAAGGTTAACTAAACTTACAGCTCTAGCAATAACCAACGTGATGGCTTCCCTGAGCAGGCAATAAGAAAATTGCCCCTAACTTGCTGTACTGTAACAGTGGTGTTGACATAAGTCAGTACTTAACATTACTCACATGCAGTGCTTGGGAGCAAACAGAAACAGCAAGTGCCGGTCACGTCACTCAGCAGACTTGGAAGTGCTGTTAATCAGCCAACATTCCTAACTCTGTATTACCTCCTGCAAGGAAGCATTTTTATTAAATGAAAACTTGATTGTATGACCATTAGATCTTGATCAAAACACTGGGCTTTAACAATCCTTTGAAACACTGGTTTCTTTTGCTAATGTTTTAGAGCTGTGATTTCTCTATCAGTCTCTGCGGTCTGGGCACAGGCAGGAGGCTGTCAGATTGCCTCATAAGCTGCAGTTTTTAGCCTGTGGTCCCTTTGAAATGCTCCATGTAATGCTCCGAAGGAAAAACTGAGCGTAATGACAGTAGACTTGATCATCCAGTATGGACACATTCCTGCTGACTCCTAGTGATTGGATTTTCCTGTGTCCTCAAATCTGACTTTGAAAATGGCAAAGAAAGATTATAAGAACAAACTAATAGCAAACCCTTCTGCTTCACTATTGCACAGATGCTCAGCCTGATAATACTAACTGTAAGTACAGTTTGAGCCCCAATTGTGCATAGCCATACTGGGAGACAGCTGAGCCTCATACTGCTTAGCAAGCTGTGGGGGACCTCTGGAGCTCTGTTGTTTCTCTTCTGGTAGTAAATTTTGGGAAATGAGGCTTTGTGGAATAGGGTTCTCTCTAATTGTGAAGCATAAATTCAGTGCAAGAGTTCAGTATTAGGCATTTATGAAAACTTTTTTGTAATTGCTCTTTTCTGTGTTAACTTTAGGTTATTAAAGATAATCTGTGGTTTCAAAATGAGATGGGATGTCTGGGAATGACAGGTATGTAACTGCTTTCTCTCTCTTTTCAGTGCCGTGGGAGCCCAGACTCCCAGGGTATGGGTGTGAAGGTGGGCAGGGGAATGGAGCTGTGCCCTCATGGCCCAGTATTGTCAGTGGGACTCTTGATCCAGAGCCACATGGCAGTTTTTGCTCAGAAGTTAAGAACAAGGGTGCTCTAGGCTCCCTAAACAGCTCATCTAGAATGGAGCCCCTGTGAGAAGACCTTAGTTCATACTCTGCTCTGAATAATTTTCAGAGGGAGCCCTTTTTCCTCGTTAAACATCGTGATGCAGGGGAGCACTTTCTGATGGCCAGTGTTCCCAGTGTTGTGGAAAACCCAGATTACTTAAAGGTGATCAAGACCTTGTTCCTTTTCAGAAGCTAACGTAACCACTACGCATTTACTAACACGGTTGCAATACCTACTCTTGAAGTATTTTCAAAGACCTCTACAATTACAATAACTAATATACTTTGTCCTGGACCAAGTTGTTAAAAGACTGGTAGATGTAGGGGATCTGGAAGTGTTTCTAGGATTTTTACAGTGGGTGTCAAGTATGCTGGTTGCTGATAGATACACTGAGCATCTCCAGTGGCAGTTGCCTAATCTGATCAAAATAGGGTACCCTGATACTCAGAGAACTCTCTTCTAGCTTGGAGGAGCTACATCTGAGGGGTGACTGCCACAGGCACTTTGTGTACATTTGGACAAATCACTTAGTTTCTCTGGGTCTCTGGTCTTTACTTTCTTTATATGTGTATAATAGTGTACTACTTTACTCGAGCTTAGTGGAGATGAATACCCTGAAAGGTTACAGCGCATTAGGAGGGGCAGTGCAGTGCTGGAAATAGACATGCTGCCCATGGCTGCACTTCCCCAAGAGATAATTTCATGACATGCATTTGCCAAGAAATTACATGCTCTGAAGCAGTCATCTAGTGAGATGACTCTTAATTTCTCTGCCCTGTGCCATGGCTAATTCACAAATGAGTTTATTAATTTAAATACGAAAGCAAATAATTAAAATTTGCTGAGCTTCCTGGCTTTTTACCTGTATTTATTCAGTATCAACTTTGCTGCTCACGTCTTGCTTTCTGATGGGTTGCAAATTATTAATGTACCATCTGTTGAGAGAGGTATTGCATGTGGTTTTGTAGTCCAGAAGAACCTTCTGGCATTGAAGAAAAAGTGGGGCGACTGGAGGATTTTGACACGCAGTGTCTTTTTGTTAGTGGTTGAAAATAGTGTGGCCAGCAGAACTAGGGAACCAGTTCCTTTGAACTTGGCACTGGTGAGAGCACACCTCCAATACTGTGTTCAGTTTTGGTCCCCTCACAACAAGAAAGGCATTGAGGTGCTGTAATGTGTCCAGAGAAGGGCGGTGAAGCTGGGGAAGGGTCTAGAGAACAATTCTGATGAGGAGCAGCTGAGGGAACTGGGGTTGTTTAGCCTGGAGAAAAGGAGGCTCGGGGGAGACCTCATCACTCTCTACAACTGCCTGAAAGAAGGTTGTAGTGAGGTGGATGTTGGTCTCTTTTTCCAAGTAACAAGCAATAGAATGAGAGGAAATGGCCTCAAGTTGCACCAGGGGAGGTTTAGTTTGGATATTAGGAAAAATTTATTCACCAAAAGGGTTATCAAGCATAAGAACAGGCTGCTTAGGGAAGTGGTGTCACCATCCCTGAGGGTGGGTGTGTAAAAGATGTATAGGTGCAGCACTTGGGGACATGGTTTAATGGTGGAGATGGCAGTGCTGGGTTTATGCTTGGACTCAATGATCTTAAAGGTCTTTTCCAACATAAATGATTCTGTGATTCTATGAAACTCTGGCATTTTATTGGTAGGTAAACATATGTGTTAAATGAGGGGGTGCTACAAGCAATTAATTGTATGCTTGATTTTTTAATTGAGAATTGTCCCATATCAATAAACATGATTTTAAAACATATTTAAAGCTAAGTTTTTAGTGGTTTGCATAATCAAGGTACTAGACTCTCGTTCTTATCGAAGAAGTTCTCAAGGAAAACAGTGAGACAGGAACTTCTGCATACAACCTTTATCATTGAAAATGGCAATGTGCTGAAGTGAAATGATTTGTAACAGCACAGTGGACTCAGGGTTTCTGTTGGAAGCTTTTTGGAATTGTTTCTGGGTAAGATGAGAAAAAACAATCCCAGAATAGCCCTGTGTTTGGGAAGCACAATGGATTTTTAAGAACTATGAGTCTGCTCTGACTTACTCAAAGCAGGACTGGAAAGTAGATTTGTCTTGTCCTGTTGATGCCCATAGTTTCTTTGACTTTGTAACGAGAAAAGCTAATGGCAACATTCAAAACAGAAATGCAGTAAATTACTACCCTTGCCTGTTCATTGTTGTGTGTAATTGAAAGGATTTCAAATTGGATCTTGTATCCTGGATGGTTTTCAGGACAGGGAATCATTCAGAACAACAACAACAACAAAAATATAGCAAGCAAATATATTTAACTCTTTTCTTCCCTACTGAAATAGAGCAAAATTATTCAGAGCTTTGCTGATAAATTCTGGAGGAAAGCAAGTCAGACTGCAGGTGTAGGACTTGAAATATGCAGCCCTTGAGAGCTAAGAATTTGAATTACAGTCCTAGTGAAATTGTAATTTTTAATTCTGAACTTGACATTTCACAAACTTATCAGACTCTTCTCTTTCATACTGTAATTTGGCACATTAGGATGTGCTATAAAGATACAGGGGCTTTAAGGACATAACAGAGTCTTTACTGCAAACCTATCATAAGATTTTCCTTGTTTTGTATCACCCTAATTAATTGCCATGGCCAAAAATAACCATCACCTTAACTTCTATCAAGAAAAAGTAAGGCACTCTGTTGCTGTACCTACCCTTCTAATGGCCGTCCTTCTGTGCTACTAACCTGTTTGGGACTCAGCTCATTTAGTCCAGTAGTAAAGGCTTGTGCTTTAGCACTGAAGGTCCCTGTTGTTAGACAAAACTAATTTCTTAGCAAAGGGCAGTATTCTAACCACAAACAGAGGACAGTTTCTTAGACACCCATCCTTTCACCCCCAGCCCATATCAATGCAGACCCGCTGTTACCACAGTCTCCATGTGATAAGTGCATTTTGTACCACATCAGATCCTCTCTGTATTTGCATACCCTGAGCAGGAAGCAAATGCAATGAGAGCTGGGAGTGGGCAGCTCTCCTTCCTAAGTGTGTTGTATGTGCCTTAAATGTGGCTGCTGGAGGTCCGAAAGAGCAAAAGATCATCACCCAAAGCAATAGTGCACAAAGCCGAGGAGTGGTTAATGACTACATCGGGAGAATAGCAAAGAAAATCGAACAGCATTAAATAGCAGGGACTGTTCTGATCAGTTGTGCATTTGTCACTTCATATTGTTGTGGCACTGTGTGTAGTGGGGCTAAGTGAATGCTATGGTAACGTGAGTGGTAAAATATTACACCAATCTTCGGGCTGTTTCAGCCATAGTAATATTTATTTTCATGATTTCATTTTGTAATTCAATACAAAGTTGACCTACCAGCACTAGTAGTTAAGCTAGGAATATGCAGTTGAAGACATGGTTCTGACATATCTTGTTTATATTTGGTTTATGGAGAATTAAATTGTGGGAGAACATTTTAGTAGCATGTTAATTCAAAGTAAGATAAAATATTTAACAACTTGATAATACATTGTAAAAATGTGGAGTGTTTAATTAAGGAAAACAAAAAAAAGAGAAAGAAAATTTCATCTTAAAATGGTGATATTGTCTCACATCTCAAAAGAAAGTGAAATTACTGCCTTTCTTTGATGAACCGTTTCACTTGGCATCTTTACAGATGTTTGCAGGAAAGCCCCAGATTAAGCCTCATGCTCTGTTGGTTTGCTTGCTGGGAAATGTTTTGGCCTGAGGCATTGTACTCCAGGAGTGCCTGGTGGCAGCCTGGCAAGCCCAGCTGAGAGGGGACGGTTTGGGCTGTATGTCAAGCTGAAAGTGTTCCCCTGCTTTGCAAAATTTCCCTTTCAAAAAGGAGTGGGAATAGTTTCCATTTAGAAACTTATCAAAGAGAAGACCCTGCAGCTTTGATAATGTTTTTTTCTGAAAATAGAAGAATGGCAAAGATTGAAGCTGTAAGAAGAAAAGAGAGTGGAAGGAACAAGAAGACCGCAGAGTCAGAATTGGGATGCATCTCTGAAAGAGCACTGATAATGGTGCACTTGCACTTCTGAGCAGCAGGGTATCCAAAAGAAAGCTCAATGCTTGTTAATGAAAGGCCTCAGGAGTCAAGTATTAGTATTTTCCAACCTCAGATGAATCTGTTTGTTAAAAAAACCACACCAATTTCAGAACGGAAATCTAGAATAGACATGAAAACAACAGAATGTGTTATGCCTGTACTGTCCTTTCTCAGATATTCAGCGTTCAGCTTTTCAAGCAATCATCAGCCATCTACAATCCATCTAGAACCTTATTTGAAAAGAGACAGCAGGTGAATTGATAAATACAATTATGTTGTCTTGATGTTAAGAGTATGCAGCAAATTATGTGGAAAAGCAGTTATGGTCTTGTAGGTCAGCTGGACTGAGTTGTATAATGTTCTAGTGACAGTTAAATATATGTGGATCAGGAAAAAGTTATTTTATTGAACTGACAGTCGATACTACAAAAAATCATGACATAGAAAAGTGCTGCTTTACTGGCAAGGGAAACCACAGTATTGTAAAACAGCCTATATTGTTGAAAATTAATAGGAAGGATGAGAAAAAGTCTGGAGGAAGGCAGTAGTACATGTTGCTGTATGGACATGCATCACAGTGATTGAATCTATTTATGCAAAACCTTCCACTGAGTGCTGGGAAGATACAAGTGAATTTGCAAAAGTACCCTTGTAATCATCATCAATGTTGAGGCTGCTTAACGTAATGTCAAGAACCTGCAAAATCCCCAACGTCCAATTACTGTTGATGGAGCAGCCATATAACATGCCTGGAGACTTCTGCTGGGAGCTGGGCACATTATCTCGGGACTGTAAGTCATGACAAAGCACAACTTGAAAACAGACTCATCTGTCTAATTACTAATCCAGAGATTTATTCAGAGTCAAAGAACGTTATCGGTTAATTAAATTTGTTACTGTGGACTTGATACTCTCCAGAGGGGAGTATCAGGATTCGCTGTCATGGAAAGTGCAGTTGCGTGTGCTGATGGAGGTGTCATGCTGCATGGGGCACAAGAACAAAAGGTATTTTATGAAGCCATTACCCCCTTCTTGTTGGCTGAGGTCCCTTATCCCAAATACTGAAGGAAATGATCAGCTAAGAAGCACTTTCAAGGCAGTAGTTGCTCAGCCCAGCCCATACATATTGCCATTTTGACTTCTGACTCATAGCAAGCCCTACAAAGAAGCTCCATGTCTTCATTCAGGGTTTCTGTTTACTGTGAGGGAGCGTGCATCACCTGTAGTCTGGCAAGAAAACAAAAAGGAGAATTGGTGCTCCACCTCCATAGGAATGGGATGGCAAATGCATTAATATATGAGACAGCGAATCTAAAATGAATCTTTTTCACTGTTTGGATATGTCTATACAAAACTGCAAAGAGGCTTGATTCAGTAGACAAAACATAGGTTTAGAGCCATCGGAGGTGAGATGTAGTATGATACTCGAATCTGCTGGGGAATGCCAAAGCTGGGTGGGCTGAGATTGCTGGCTAGCAGGTCTGTACTGCACTTGCAGTTCAGCACTGGTTCATCCTGAGTGATTTGGACTGTTGCTTAGTTTTGAAATAGAAGTATGCCAGGCATGACTGCTCTGAAAAAATTCCAACCCCAAAGATATGGTAATTATATATATTACTGTTCTCACCAAGTTTACCTTGTTATTTTTGTAGTCCCTAAATTACTCTGAGTCTGTTGCATTGGTCAACAGGGGTTTAAGTATTTAAGTAAAACTTAGTGAAGTGAATTAGAAGTGAATGTAAAATATAAACAACTGGCTTTTCCTAGCCCTTGCATCCACAATTTTGTCCAATATAAGCAACTCCCACATAAAAAGCATGCTATCCCAGTATGGGAAGACAGTGAAGCTCCCCAAGGTGCACATGTCCATCTGGGTTCTGTAAGCAGCAGGACTGCATCTCATTCATTACGTTAACAGAAATCTTTTTAGTGATTCATGTGCATCAGCGCTCCAAGGCCCTTTATAGGACCTCCTTTTAACGGTCCGATTTTGATTGGTCTGTGCATGGCTTTGCTATTTACAGCTAACAGTATTTCTCTATATTGTTCTTCCAACAAAGCAGTGTCTTTTCAAAAAAATGCAGCTTCTCATATTAATGAGATTTCACTATCTTCAGATTTTCATATTTCATTAACATACAGGTTTTTTTAAAATGAAAACTTGATAGAAAAAGGTCATTTGCCAGAAATCTTTGCTTTTCAATGAGAGTTTTTGTCCGTATGAATATATATAGTTAACGATGAAAATATGGGATTTAAAAATGAGTAATAAATGAGAACTATTATGCAAAGAATGAAAGTATCTTCTTTAAATGTAGCCAATTATAATTTTGAAATTTTCATGACATTTTTTCTCTTCATTCAGCAGCTTTACCTTTTGACAGTTTGTTATATTAAATTATTGATTTTTAGTAGAAGCTTCTTTTTTTAATGTCATAGATGCTTTTACTTTAATAGATGAAAATTAATTGATTTCAAAACTCTTCTTGTAATTTTTGTGATATCATGGACTAATCTTTCATGAAAATATAAGCCTATAAGCTAGCATTTGATTATTGAGGAGCATTTGATTTGATGGCACTCCAGTTCAGCTGGAATGTAACCGAGACCCTTATTCAACTGAGAATTTGTTCTGAATACGTCTTGACATGGTTAATGGTTAATTGGCAGACTGTATCTTTGAAGCAAAACACCCTTACCACTGAGGCTACTTACACCGTGGAGGGCTTCAATTATTTATGCTTTGCTGAAAATTTCTTTGTGTCGAAAATATTAACAGTTGATTTAAGGCTAAAATCTTTTAATTTGTGCATTTGACACTTTACATTTAAATGGCAAGTTTTCTGTGGGATGTATGTGAGTTCCCTAGGTAAAGAAATAGTTTTATTCTAACTCCTGCTGGGTTTTGTGTGGCACATCCCATCTCTCTTTCCTGCCTGGCCTCATGTCTCAGGTGCCGATGTTGATGTTCATTGCTTTGAGGGAGAGCATGCTGGCTGCTGTGTGCACACAGAGCACCAGATCCGCACCAAGCGGCTGCTGCACAGGAGCCAGCTTTAGCTCTAACGTAGTTTGTTGCCTTGGTTTTCAGCAATGCCCTTATCTCTGGTCATTCAAGCAAGTGAAGCCCCTCACCATCTCTTGACTTCTGCAGCCTCAGACGATCAGTGGAGCCATTCACTGTTTGCTTTGATACCCTCATGGACAAAGAAGATTTTGTTCAAACGAGAGTCTTCTGTTAACCACCAGCTGGTCAGTAAAAGATGGTTTGCAACTTGTAGTAATTTCTGAGTATTGTAGCAATTACATCAAAAGTGAACGTTGCTGGGAATTTGCTACCCAATTAGTACATTTCTAGTTCTGTCTCAGTGATTATGTTCACTTGAGATGGCTTCAGCAACACCAAGTAGTTGTGTGACTTCCAGAGAATTATTGTAACATACAGCTATCTGCTTTATAAATTCTGATAGACACTTAGTAATGCAATAGATCTATATAGTTTGATGAACTTTGTGCATTTTGCTAGAGAACTGTGATAGCCAAAAGGTGAATATATCAATGAACATACTAGTAATTGCTTGTGGGAATAGTAGTTCATACAAATTTGGACTAGAAAGAAAGATTAACTATTAGGATAACAAAGCTTTTAAATTAGGTGGTGATTAATACCTCTATTTTTTTTCTTATTTCATTATTTAGATAATTTAACTTCTGCTGCAGTTTCTGCATTATGATATTTTCATACACTATGTAGACTTTTCCCCTTCCTCCACAGCCTGAAGATACGGCCAATATGTCGGTGTCTTCTGGATTTGGAATAACGCTTCAGAAATGTGGTGTGGTAAGTTTTCTTACAATTGTGTTGTTAATTTGGTAGACGTTTGTACCCAAATGTCCTCTAAAAAGTGGGAATAGAACTGTGCCCATGCAGAGTGTTTCGGAGAACATCCATTTTGATGTTAAGATGGTCGCACCCTCCATAAGAGGCACAGTTTTGCAATGTGAATTCAAAACTGAAGGGGATCGGTGAAATCTTCTCTCAGACTCCTGGGGGATATTGGAATGTGGTCGAAGTAAATGCCTCATTGTGAGAATTCCTAAAACTATAAATGGGCAAAGCCCAGCGAACTCTAGAACAAGGGTGGGTAGAGATAGAGATAAGCTTCTTTAGAGGATGAGATAAGCCACCTGAGATACTCTCCTGGCTCAACCACGGATGCCTCACCTGTGTCAAGTATGGACTCCTTTCGAAGGGTGGGGCACTGAGCCCTGTGATGGCAGTGTGTCTTTGGGCATGCTACCACACAGCCTTAGAATTCTGAGTCAGTCTATCATAGTCTGCATATTTGGTGGGGCTCAGCTACAGCACGATATTAATGAAAAAAAGGTTTCATTTAACTTTGCAAAATACTTATGAGGAGCAAAGACCTCCATACTATAAGGAAATTCTAAACCTTCCATTTTATTTTTACTTTATGTGGCATAGGTTGATAGATTTGTCTAGACTGTTATTTTTGCTTTCCTTTTTTTTCCCATTTTTGCTTTTTGTTTTTTACACTGGATGAAGCAAGCGTGAGTTTTTGTAATTAAGAGACAATTCGTCTTATTGATCCCTTGGATAGACAAAGCTCATCCAACTTTAAGACAAATCTGAATTCAGCCACTGAAATGCTGCATGTGAGGGTAGAGGATTCAGTAACCAGTACAGAAGAGGTGACATTATAACCTGCACAGGATAATTTGCATAGAGAAGAATGAATATGCATAACATCTCACAGTACTAATTACCTCTAATGTTGTTATTGAAATGGTGGCATATCATTATTAATGAGGCTGAATAGTGAGCATTTCAGACATAAGAAGCAGTAACACAGACTATTCTGCATTTATGGCTGCAGATTCACAATTTTTATACCAGAGCCTCTTAGAAAAGAGTTTGAGACAGTTACATGTTGTTTTTTTCTATTTTTCATAGCATAGCCTCACACAGGCTCATTAAAAGTCATGAAATCCTGCTGTACAAGATCAGAGTTAATCTGTTGTAGATGCTAGGATTATCAGAAAATAATTTTGCGGTGCTATTAGTTACAAATTACTGGAAACTATGCAGTTGTATGTGATTGTCTTCCACTTTCAAATGCAGCTCACATTTTATTTTCCTCTGCTTGCCTTGTCATCTACTTCAATCCTAATTTGTCTGAACAGATGCTTTCCTGCTAAGAGACAGACTGGCCATATGGTGGTCTTCAGCTGTTTTAAATAGAAAAAAGTGAATTTTGCACCTTTTTCTTCTCCTACCACGAGTGGCTCTTCAGAGCATGGAGATGACATATGTTTACTTCTCAGAGTCAAGATTTTTCCTGCACCTTATCGCAGAAATACCCTTCTTGAAACTGGGGTGTTTACATTTTACTTACGCTTTCAGCACCCGGTCCATACCTTCTTTTCAGATTGAAAGTGTGCTCCTGTAAGAGCTTCATTCCTCAATATGATGTGAACTTTTCTGTAATAGTATTTCGTAATGACAATAATCTTTAACAGAGCTGAAGTAGATCTTTAAATTCATCTGTTTTGCTTTTAAGACATTTACCTCTCATTTCTCAATGTCTTAAGCTTTCTTACATTGCAATATATAATTCCATGAGCCTTTTTTTTTTCCTGCTTTCCTGTTTCTAGTTCTAACTTATCCCCAAAGATTCTCAGTTCCTTTCACTTCCTTGACAATTCCTTCCTCTTCTCTTTTCTCCTAGCATGTCCTTGCTTTTGCTCTGGTTCTTTCACTCCAGTCTCCCAGGTACCTGAAGTGACATCGCTAGCAGGGGGTGCTGACACACACAGTGTGCTTCAGCAGCAGAAAGAAAATGAAATATGCAGTTATGCATCATCAGGGGCTGCCATTGGTTTTGGTTCCTTTAGGTGGTTGGCTGCATCATCAGCTGCTTCAAAGAAAAAACATCTTCAAGCAAATTAGAGTAGCAACTTAAAGGAGGTATCTGGTGGCTGCTGATCCCAATTGCAGCGGTGAATGGAGGAGGCTCTTTCTAGGAGATGTCAAACCCAAGAGCTTCCTTACTGCTTGATTCTAATCTGCTGCTTTCTCTGGTGCTATCAGGAAAAAAATCCAGATTCTTTCAACCCCTTCACAATTTAGCTTAAAACTGCCTGCCACTCAAAAATAAGAAATGAAAAACATGTATTTAATATTAATCAGAAATGTAACAGGTGCAGCCTTTTGGCCGCCTGAGGAAGATTGTGGTAGGAGATAGGTGGTATGGTTGGGATACCTCTGAAGTGTTTCTTTGTTTAGTCACTGAATAAGAGTTTTATTAAATGAAACAAAATGAAAAGAAAGCGCAACACTGGTTGGAGAAAGAGAATGAACAGTGTGGGAGTGTGCATTAAACCTTCTGACCAGGGGATGGAGAGAACTAATGCTGCCATATTCTACCATCTGCTTGTGAATACACACATGCTACTTTCTCTGCCTATTTTATTGTAGGAATTTATCTAAATTACTATTTACATCCCCTGTCCTCAAATGTAAAGCAATATATCTCTGCCTCATTAGAAGCACAGGAAGAGACCCTGAAATCCCCACTTTTTGCCTTCATCCCACAGAAGAGCAAGGGAAAGGTACGGGGAAATGAAGGGAGGAAAAAGTTTTTCTATTTCCCCCGTTTCCCCAGATCTCACTTTTGCTTGTGCATACATATTTGTCTGCACAAGCCCATCCACACTTACTGTGAGCGTAATACGATGTTAACAACTCATGCCGTTTGAACCTTGAATCTTTCAGGGTGTGCTTTCTTGGTTTGGTGGCTTTGGATTTTCTTTGTGTGGCACTGAGGGTTTTTTTCCTGTTTCATCTTGTGTGTGATTTTTAGAGCAAGTTTCTAGCTTTTGTGACTGCACAGGAAAGGTTGAAAGGCATGTTGACTGCATCATGCCAGTTCAGAAACCAGCAGAGAGAAAATCTGCCCAAAATATATCACATTTTTAATATTTGGTGATTTTAAGTCTCATAAATGTTGGCGTATAATTCATGATAAACGAACATATAAAATTGGTAATGCTTTCCTCACAAATATGATTAAGCCTATTTTTGTACATGCTGACAATTATTTGCAGAATCTAGTTAGTACAGTAAGTATTATTTGGGCTTTTTCCTCCATAAGATTTGTTTAATACAGTTGAGGCTGAACTTGCTGTAATGAGTTAAAAAAATTTAGTGTAGTATACCCAGGAAAGTTAGTTATGTAAACAGATTTATTCACATGTACTTTGATTATTGTCACTTAAATAGAAAAATGCAAACTAAGCAATAATTTCAATAAACTGTTTCTTTTCCTCAATACAGAAGAGATCAAAAAACTATATTTTTCTATACTAAATTAGTATGAAATGCAGAGATCAATGGTGCACAATGAAATCCTAACTACATATGTTGAACCCTGTGGCTGCCATGAATTCTGGTGTCATTTCTGAAGTCTATTACAATTCATATTTTTATAACTCATTTCTGTGGGGGCTGCTGTATTATTTATGTCTGGTGTCCAGAAACATAGTACATTTCCTAAAAAGGAGGAAAAAAGAGAAATGTTCAGCCTGAATTATGCTTTGGTCAGTTAAATAAGTGTGAATTTGGTGTCGTTATTAGAAGTCTGATATTCTGTCATGGCTATACTACAGGCCAGCATATTACAGACCTGGTAAAATTTTTAGACAATTATGGTTTGATGTGAGTTTTAGGGGAAGGCAGCTGGAAGATGAGACATCAGTAAGCAACTCTGTGCTCCAGATAATTTCATTTAGGGGGCTAATTACTCAATAAGGGTTAATGCCCTAATGGAATAAATCAAATCACATGAGTGTGCTTTGCTAGAGATTGATGATTAGCTTATGAACTTCACCGCTAACTGGAAGCAGAACCCTGAGCTCTAAGTCCATTGGTGGCTCCATCAGCTCTCCCATGGAAAGGGCAAATCAAAGCAGCTGGCACTCTTTAGAGAATGTCATTGCTGTGAAAAAAGGGAAATTGAGACCAAAACTGCTTGGAGAGAATGGATTTGCAGTGAGTACAGCTTGCAAAAAGAAACATCCTCATGGTACAGAAGTTCAACGTTAAGAATTTTGTAGACTCTGGTTACAAAGTTATGATCCAGTTCTGTGTTTTATGCAGTATTATGGGGATATTCAGATTCTTGTTTTCACTTCTGGTTCTGCATGGGTGGGGTTTCTACCTTCTGGCTTTCTGTCCCTTTGTCTCCAAGCAATAGCTTGGGATACCAAAGATTAGAATCTTTTTGGGAGTCTGAGCTCAAACTGTGTAGTGCCATTTGCGGGTCACTTAGAATGCCCTCAGAATATAAGTTTACACATATAATGAACTTTTATTAGTAATCAAGTCTATGACTTTTGTTGTTAAGATGCACATACAGACATTTTGCACCATTAATACTAATATTTCTGTTTTCAGGTGGATGTTGAACATGACCCTCAAATTGCATACATTACACTTCTGATTAATAACACCAACATGCTGCTTTCAGCAAACATTACAGATCTTATCCTGCTGGACAATATAACTGGTCTACATGTTCAAAAAAACAGCGGTAATAAGACCACAGATGGCATACACGTTTACAGGAAAAGATTCTTGCAAGGTAACAAAATCTGCAGGGAAGTACCCCTGATTACACATGTGAAAAGCATCAGTTCAAATTATATTTATTTATTGATTGATTTTGATGGTGTAAATTCTCTGATTATCAGTTAATACAGGTGAAAAACTCTGGAAAAGGTTTTGTGCTGCAGTTTACAATTCTATTAATTCACATTTTGATTCCCACCTTTGAACTGCTTCTGATCTCCCTGGCACAGAAGTGAGCCCCTGTACTCTGTAAAAGTTGCTGCCATCAAAATGGAAGACAATCTTTCATGATAATATTTCTTCAAAAGCTGCTGCACAAGTCATTTTATTTGTATGTGGTGAGCCTTCCTCCTTCAGCCAAGCATGGCTGATTGCCTTCCTGAGGTATTGAAATGCATTGAAATTGCAAAGGGCCATGCAAACAGGCAAGATGATTCAGCAGAAATAAGGCAGCTCTTCTCAGTAGATGTTCTCCTCAAACTAAGAAAATTATAAAATCAAAGCAAGTAATACAGAGAGAAACCAGTTCCACGCTTGGAGTCAGTGTGTTCCTTTGGTAGCAGTTGGATCATTGCACATTCATAAAATTTTACCTTTCTTGATACTGCATGCCTTTTTTTGTAATCAGGAGCACATAGAGAATCAGCAGCTTGCTTTTGAGAGTCATAGTTCTTTGGAGCTTCAGAAGTGTTCAGTGATACCTGTTTATTGTTCAAGTATCTAGGGTTGTGATAGTGTTTTACTGGTGAAAGATTTTCAAATTGGAAAAGGAAATAGAAGACCTGGGGCTACTGTCTGATTGTAAATGGATAGCCAGACTCTATTTCTAACAATGTAGTGTGAGTAGTGGTGCTGATTACAGGGCAGGTGTTTTTTTAAAAGTGACAAAGAACTGCTGGCTCTCAAGAGGTTCCTAAGAAAGAATAATCCTTCAGAAAAAATAGAAAAAAAGACTTGCAGAGCTGATCTAATAAACCAAGTTGGAAATTTAATTTATTTATAACTGCTGCAACTGGAAATGAAGCTGGCTTTTCCAGCCCATATATGTTGCATGAATTGGCATGAAAAATACTGAAGTGGTAGAAAATCCAGCAGAACAGATTTCTTCATAGTTTGAGGTTTGGTCATTACTATGTCAGTCCTAGACTCAGCCTATACCTTGCCACTAGGGCTGGTCGGAAGGACTATGCCTACACTGGCCTGTGTACTGTCATGCTGTGTGTTACCCATAATAATTTTTCAGTGCTGCAGTGCACTGCGAATCAAAAGTCAGCTGAAATCTCAGCCATATTTCTCTTTGGTTTCAATGGGAGGAGAACCAGTCAGTTAGTGGTTACAATGAAGGCTGTCCATTTTATAAAAAAAAAGTTATTTTAAAATATCTCATATTGAGTTTTAGTATCAGGCAAAACATGATGTTTTCAGTAGCTTGAGGCATGATTTAATGCAGTTTCCAGATCCTGGGGCAAATTTGCTTGAGTTCTTTCAGGCAGCAGGTACAAAGGATGTTGCTGGGCTCATGTTGCCAGGAGCTGTCTGGATGTGGGACATCTGCTGTGTCAGAAAGGAGAAGCTCCAGTGCTGTCCCAAGCCTTCCCCAGGGAGCTTTGAGAAATTTCCCTGGGACAGAGCAAATCTATCCATATCCTTTATCTCTGTACTGTGCAGGTACGCTCTGGCTGCCTCTGCTGAATTCCCTTGAAGTCAGTGTTGTGAGTTTACTGCAGCTTGGTTCCTAGGAGAGTACTTTTGCTGGTGAGGAAGCACAGTCTAAAGGGGAATCTAAAAAGCTTCTCAGATGTTTTATTCATATTGAACTTGCTTTTCAAATTTTGCAAACATCTGTAAGTGCAGCTGAGCTCAGCTGGGTGCTCAGCTCTTTAGAGATTCTCACCCAGTTGTCTTGTGTAAAAAAAGATGTGTAGCTGTACTGGTTCTTTTCAGGTCAGTGTAGCTATGGTTCTGTTTAAGAAAATGCAGACACAATTACTTGGAGGCTACTATTGCACTGGCAGATGTACCTCACCTGCTTAATCTACACAGTTGGGGATGTGTGTGTTTGTTCTGTTTTAACAGGTGGAGAACACTTTGCAATCAACTACTCTGCATTTCTTGATGCAAAAGAAATGTGGGATGGCAGAGTCTTGACACTGCCTGTGAAGCTAACTTTCAGGAGTTCATCACAGGTATTCCCTTTACAATTTTATTTCACTCTTCAGTTTTTGTAAAGAAAAAAAAAGTCTCTGAGGTGGTTCTTGTCTGTCTAAGCAATGAGGTCTGCATGTAATGAAATGAAGTTCTTAGGCTGTATGGTTATCATGAATTTATACATAGGTGAGTTACTCTTCATAGGTTAGGAAATCCTAGACCTCATTAAATAGGTAGAGTATGTTTGTGCATTGTCCTGTAGCTTTTCACTCTACTTTTTGTATTTCTCTCCAGTTTATCTGTGTATCCTGGAAATAATCATGTTCCACGTACTTATGTGTGTGTTCCTGTAGTCTGTGAGAGGTTGAAAGTTTTGCCATATTTTTATCAGAAAGTAATCTTTTAACCAAAAAAGACGTTACAGCAAAATAAAACCTCCTTGCTCATAAGGAAGACACTTTTTTAGTATGAGAATTGTGAAGCTCTGAAGGAGGTTTTTCAGAAAAGCTGAGTAATCTCCATCCTTGCTGATTTTTGAGAATTCAGTTGCACCAGGCTCCAAGACAACTGACATAACGCTAGAGTTAGGCCAGCGCTGAGCAGGAGGCGGGACAGGTGGTTTCTTCCAAAGGAAAATTTTCTGATTCTTAAATATGGCTCGAGATTTTTTCTGTGGTTTTCTTAATTGCAGGTAATTAGGACCTGCAGATGTGTTTTCATTTCAACTGCTGTATCTGCTTTGTTTTAGAGGAAAAAATGCTCAATGTGTATGAGAGTGGTACTACAGCAATAGAGACCAAGCAAAAACCAGGGAATTGTAAGAGTAGAGGCATGTACGCTGACTGTGGCTCCTATCCTGTGCTTTAGTCAACCTAGATTTTATCGGCACAGGAAAATGTACTTCTGTGAGCACCGGAATATGCCTCTTTGTATTAGAAGGGAAACATACCTCACAGAGCAGTTGCTTCCATGTTCGTTAGTTACCACTAAGTGCACTGTATTTTCCTGTCAGATTTATTTCATCTTTAAGCTTAATAAGAAGTATATCGTATCTTCTAAGGAGAGGCTTTTCTAGACTCTGGGCTGTTTGCCAGTGGATTCTGCTAATTTTTTTAATACATGTAATATTTTTGTATCTCTCTCAGAATAAAACACATCTTGTATCATTGACAGCTTCATTTACCGTAACTGAAGAAGAAAAGATAAAGGTAATTTCTACGGTTTGGTATTATGTTGACTCTCCTGCTTAAACTTATGGACAATCTAAACTAAATCCTAGGAGCTAAAGATGTACTTATGTACTATATCTTGTCACTCAGTTATTTTATTATCATACACAAGTTCTGCCTTCTCTTATTTTAAGAGGAAGAAAACGGGAGTCAGGATAGGAGGTCTTTGTTGTCTTAAAGCAGCAATATTTAGTATGGAAAATATACAAACTTCCATTATTCCTAGCCATGTTTTGGGGTTGGTTTTTCTTGAAGAATTGTCCAGGTACAGAGAACTGTGGTGAGGAACATGTTCACCTGCTCCAGTGCCTAGCCACTATGAGAAAGCTTTTTGCCCTTCCAAAAGGGTGGAGTTATCCGCCACCTACTGAGAAAAGGTTTCTATATCATGCTGATATGCAAATCAGGAGATAGCTGTGGGAAGCCTGAGAAATAAAACTGCAGTAAGAGACACATGTAACTTACGTTTGCTTTTCATTTTTTAACTAGTCATCCTTCCAATATGACTTTCTGTTCTTGGCTTCTGAATTAACATGGTTTCTAAGAGGCCAAAGTAACCTTCAAAATTACGTTGACTGTAGCAAACAGTGTTATTATTGTCGATATTTTTTTATTAAGAGAACTCTCCACTGCATCCATCCGTTTCATTGCTAGGGTAATCTCTCTACCAAACTTTTCTCCCCCAACACCTCATTACCTTGATAAGCTTGGGGATCTTTTTTTAAGGAGCTGTGGCTTGGTTGGCAAGAAGACTGTGATTGATTGTGTTCAGAGAGAAGAAAATAGTTTGTTTTACCCCAAAACATTTTTGTCATGGTTGTACCATTTGAAATCTCAAGTTCACGTGGATGGGGCTTGCCTGAAGAGGTCCTGAGGATTAGACTGCTCATTCCTTCCGCAGGCCTGTCCCATAAGTTCTTCTCCATCTTTAAAATCAGTAATCTATTTGGAAATTGATTGGGGCCTCTTGTTCCAGTTTTCTCTTTTGCTGGGGATCTTGTGCTCTCTTAGCTTCTATTAGTGTAGTAGATTATAAATCCAGACTTGGCTTTCACATAACTGAAGATCAGGTGCCCATTCTGTTAAAATGTAAGCCAGATTTAAACACGTTCTAAAGCAAAACTGTACATGAGCTAGAGAACTCATTGTTCCTGGCTAAAGATCTAGTAAGATTTAAAAGGATTGGACGTTTATATAGTTAGGAGTTATGCTTGAAATTGCCATAAATGTATTTTTTTAAAACTCTTAATCTTAAAGGTGAAGCCATGCAGTAGCTGACTGGGTTAGAAAAACGGCTTCAGTGTGAATTGATCTGCAGCAGTTGGCGATGTCTAAGTTAAGACTAAGCTACATTGATCTCAGCCCACCATGAAAATTCCTGCAATCTATTACTATATTTAAAACTTTATACTTTATAGTGTGGGGGGTTTTCCAACTTGAACTTGATAGAATTCAACAAGTTCTTGGGGACTATTCCATAGTTAGGTAAAATTGGCTCAGCTGCATTTGAGCTTACTTAGTGAGCAGGGCTTGTAATTAAACTGCGTGGTAAAAGTGTGTAGAGAATACTGTTAATTTTTGAAAAATAAAGCTTAGAAATTATGGAACACATCATGTTTCACATACATAATATTTGCCTTTGGGCTGTGGCCAAACATAAAGTGTTTCAGTATGAAGTCAGTTTGTGCAAGGAAATTATGATCTGCTGAAAAAGGTGCGATGTATTGTATATCATTCATATCTTCAGCTGTCATAAATGCTCTCAATCTCAGATTTTATTTATTAAAGATCATTATTTAAACCTGTTCATGGGTGTGGTAAAACCAACATATGTGACCAAGTAGATACTAAACGTTGACTTTGGGGACAGAAAAGAGAAGAATTAATTACATAGTCATGGCAGTGCCATGCTAAGTTGTTCCCATCAGCTTTCACATGGTCTGCTTGCACACTTGGCTACTGTGCTGTTCTTTAAATCAGTTTTACAAAACCTGTGGATTTTCTCATCTGCACTGCTGGAAGAAAGTACTTGGTTGCCTGTGACAAGGTAATTTTGTAGCTTATGAAAAAATGAGAGTGTTGCTTATCTGAGTGTTTGTGCCAGATGTCTTCCCACAGTACTTCAGGGGTTGTGAGTACTGTGTGCCTCTGCCCTTGGCTGGGTGGTTTTGATGCTGAATGGGAAGCTGTGGTGAAAAGTACAAAAGGAGGTTCTCACATCTAAGCACTTTGCATAGGATGGATGTTAGTAATTATTCTGATCTGATTTTTACTCTGCTTGCTTCCCTCACCATCTTTAAATCAGTGGGAATGCAGCAGTTTGTGAAAGGAACTTGGGCCTGTGATGCTTCTTCCAGCTATTGAGATGGCTTAAGAAGTTAGCTTAAGATACGGGTTTTGAGGCTCACTGGTGTGTCAGTGGTTTGGAGGTTGGCCTGCAGTGCCGGCACTGGTCCTACTCTGTGGCTTGTGCTCTGGCATCTGCCCAGCACCATCCACTGTAATGCTTTCAGATGCCATTAGGCACCTGCTGTGTCCTGCTTGGATTTACAGCCCCCCCAATGACAGGGACTGTCCTTCCAGAACCCATTTTCTTAAAGTATAAAAGCACAAGATAATTCCCTGTCCATTCTTCTCCATTGGAGCTTAACCTCTGACAGAACTACCTACCTGATGCAGACTAACTGTCCTGCCATAAGTCTTATCTTTTACTTTACTTAGAAAAGCACAGGATCGTGCCCTACCCATGCTTTTTCTCCATCAAAACTTAACCAGCTTCATTTCAGCTTCACTGAACCCATAGCCTCACCAGATTCCTGCTTTCCCCAGAAGCCTAGAGAGATCCCTAAACTTCACAGAGTGCTTGGAAATCAGACAAATGTGAGTGGATTCAGCCAAAATGATGAAGTGGTTCCAAAGCAGCATTATTTTTTTTCCCTAAGTATTATCTACAGCATCTCCCATTCCTTGAAAGCAGTGGGACCTCAGGCAGAGCCTTGGCGTGGCAGAGCTCAAGGATGACCTTTCTGTGATTCCCTCTTGGCCACCTAGTGCAACTGGAGAAAACTTAAGAGGAATTGCGTTTGTTCTAGGTTAGACATGGATGTTTGTTGGCTCAGTGACTGTTCAAGGGGTATGAGTTAAATCCTTTTGATCTGTGAGGGGAGTAAACACTGGGTTAGGGAAGGGAGTTACTTAATATTTACATAATTGTCTTTCAAATAAATTTAAAGAGTAAGATGTTTTGATGCAAAGTGATGCAGCTTTAACTGAGCTCATGACAAGGAACTGGGGGGCAGTGCAGTGTCAGAAGAAGAGGGAGCTGCCTACCAACAGTGATGCAGATATGCTGGGTGTCCTTAGTGGTCAGCCATGGTACAGGGGAGCGTAATGGAAGCAATTGGTCAAAGTAGTAGGAAGCTACATCAAGAAAAAACATTCAGTGTGTTGGTAATTACACATGGAACCAGGGAATTAATGTGTTGCTCCTCTTTTTCTTTTCTTTGTTTCTGTTTAAAATGTAAAGATACTGAAAGGTATTAGAAGGAATTCGGCACATGGCTAGCTTATTTGGATAAATTCTCAGCCTCAAAACATTTTGGTGAACCTCAAAGTACTTCAAGGGTCTCATTTTTTTTTAGACACAGCCTTTCCTGAAACAGCTGTCTTTTCTATGTGGCTAGTTTGAGCTGAGAACTTGTCTTAAATGTTACATTAAAACTTGCATTTTAAGTGAAGCATGAGGAATTCCTTTCACTCAGTGGATATTTTTTTAATCTATTCAGAGGAAAAAACATGGGGTACTTTTTCTGTCGGGTATTTTAGAATGGTAAGTCACCCATTTCCAGTGGTGTATAGTTAAATAATGAAACACAATCCTCAGCATATACTATCGGTCACCTTAATGACACCCAAAGCCTGCCTTGCTGGGATTTGATCCCAGGACATGCTCTCAAAGACTTGGAACTTCAATGATACGAAGAAAAGCTGTGAGTAAACAAAATCTGTCAGAATTAGACACCTAGCATCTACTTAGGCACTTAGGGACATAGTTTAGTGGTAGAGTTGGCGGTGTTAGGTTTACGGTTGGACTCAACGATCTTTTCAATCTAGATGATCCTATGATTAAAAACCAAAAATCCAAACTAAGGATACCTCTGTCAGTCAGAGGAACCATTGATCCTAAATGTACAATACTTTGAAGGAAACCTTGGATCTTCTTGGAACTGTGCAAGTTCCAAATAGTAGCCTGTAATTAACATCTTGATGATCTCCTTGATACTGACATCATCGCCTCATTCAACTGAAATCATGTTGAAGTCACAAGCACTGAGCATCTCCAGCAGCTTTGAGGAGCTGAGCCTTTGAAACATCGAAGTCCAACATGAAGCAGTTCCTTTCAGTTAGAGGTGTGACAGATATTCAGTGTACAAAAACATATCAGAGAGAGAAAAGCTAGGCAGTAGAAGGTTAAAATTCTGCTGTTAAACTGGATGAAATAGTTTTCAAATTGTGGACCATGTTTAATTATCACTTCTTATGCAGAATTACCGTTGACTCCATGGAATGCTCTCGAATTTCTGCTCCAAGAGATGACCAAGCTCAACTTGCAAGCAGCCTGTTAATTATTTACACTTTCTAGTCCCAGCAGAGTGATTAGTTTGTGGTGAAACATTATACCAATAGCTGTGCTATGTTTTTCATCCAGAGATCTCAAAGAACTAAACAAACACTGGATTAACTTTTGCTACATGGAGCATGAAGTAAAAATTAATTTTTAATGCAATTCAATTTAAAGATTAAATTAAGAGCTAAAGTGAAAGTCTACAAAGTTGTTAGCTGGCTCACAGTTCAGTGTTCCTGCTCTTTTTTTCTGACTCTGGCTTACACAGAAACTGCAAGGGTGCATACAAATTGCGTGATTTTGTCAACTGTCAGTTACATATTTATTCTGAACTCATGTTGGTGCTTTTTCCCTATGGTGATTACTCAGTTTTATTGAATCGAGAAATGGTCATTAATTAAAAGAAGTCAACATTAGGCTGATTTTTCAGAGCCTCTGAGCAACATCAAATGCCATCAATTTCAACAAGACTTGGGAGAGTTTGGCAACACCCACGAGTCACTGCACCTAAAATTCAATCTGTGGGAGTTCTGTTGCTTGGAGTTACACAGTAATTTGGACTAGGTGAACATAATGAACCATGTTGACTTGAAGACCTGTGGAAAATATACACTTGTTTGAAAATATTAATAAATATATAGTGATTACAACTTAATGCTGAGAAACCCTGAAGTTGTATGAAGCCATTTAAAAAGAATTTATTATGTTGCTTACAGTTTCAATCTTGAGTCTGATCTTTATATATATTTAAAATGTAATTTTAATAATATGGTCTTTTAATTTCAGGTTTCATACAACCATGCCATCCATGCTGCAGGGTTCTTCATTGCTTTTTTTGTTTCACTTGTATTGACATGTGCTGGCTTTTTCATTGTTTACCGAACACAAATATTAAAATGGAATTTCCATAGTAAAAAAAAGGTAGGTCATAATGTCTGTAACAGTACTTTATTTAACATTGATCATATTTGGTGATACAACTTGCTAACTAACACAGATTGTCTAAAGAGCTTTTGAAGATAAATAAAAAGCCACCAGGTTATGGGTTAGATTTCCAGGTAATGCTATCTCTACAATCTCTAATCTTCAGTGCAATCAGATTTAGAGGGAAGTTTAAGAATGATAATCTGATTGAAAGAACTGTTGTACCTGGATGTTAACTTCAGACTGGAGGGAGATTACTTTTTGGCTGTTTGTTTCTTTTGATATTCCTCCCTTCCTCCTTTCCTCTTCGTCCCTCAAAATGAGAGGCAGGATGTCTGTGAGTTATAAGCAGTTGCCCAGAGAGTAGACCACTCGCCTTGAGCACAGGAGACTTGGGTCCAAATTGTATTTCTGATCATCAGGAATAGGGATTTGAATTTTGGTCTCTCAATTACTTGGATGTTCTCTAATCTCTTGAGTGATTAAGCAAAACAGTTGGGTTTGGGGGTGGAGCATTTTCAGTGCTTATCCAAGCTGTGCCAGTTTGGAGAAAGTATTTCGGTACATACTGGGATGAAGAAAGAAAGTACAGAGTCTGGTAAATACTCATCAAGTTGGCCCAATTTCCAGCTCTTGCTTTTGCTTCTATTAATTATTTATGTATTTAAGTGAAGTGGAGTAACTTCAATGGGAGGGAACTGGAGACCTCAATCAGAATATTGCAGTGATTGGAGCAGTCCTGTAGGAGAGTTGTGCTCAGAGGTTTGAACCCGTCCTCTGCTTGGACAGTGGTGGATCTCCCATCCCTCTGAACTGACTAGAGGAGCTCAGAAATCACTTCCAGCCTTAGTTTCTGTAGTTGAAAATTACACCATCAACAACTTTTATTTCTTTTGGGTCTGAAAAAATAATCTGTTTAGATGAAAAGTGTATGCCTTGTTTGTTTTACAGAAGAAGCTGTGGTAATGAGATAATAAAATAGGGCCAGTTTGGTCCTAGCATCAGATATTTATAGTGTCTTTTTTGTATAGTAATTTTATGAGCCCTCAGTCTCAAGGGAGTCTCACTGAACTGCAAACTGAGTCACTTCCATTGTTCATAGGATTCGTTTTTCATGTTGTTCACCTCATAATACTGTCATCTTGCCATATACAATTTGTATACTGTGGTAATTTTTTTTAAAAAATAGGCCTAAAAAGTTTATAGTGCAAGATAACCTCCTAGAAGGCTTTCACAAGCCTACTGAAGTCGATGTAGAGTCTTTTGTCTTATGTTCATTTACTTTGTATTCCAGATCAGATATATACAAGAAGTTCAACCTGAAACAAAAGTAGTATAATTGATTTCAGATACATATCTGATTTGCACAATCTCTTTATACCCTTTCCAGCAGTACAGTTTGAAGTTTGATAAGTACGAACCTTCTCACCCAGTTACCTGCAATAAAATTAGGTCAGACAGTCAGTGTAAATTTTTGTTATAATCTGGTTTACTTTTTTTTTTTTAGGAGATACAGCATGAACTCAGCCAAAATCACAAACTGGAGCATTCTCAGTTTAATTCAGGTGATCTCTTTAGTGAAGATACAATTATGAATGACCAAATCATTGATATTCTGACCTTTGAAGAAACTGGGAACATGCATCTGGCTTTAGAAGAGTAAGGATTCACTGCTATTGCATTACATTTATTACACTTATCATCAACTGAACCTTTGAATATGTTTTGAATATCTGCCCTTTAATATTTTTCGTAGTGTCTGTTTACACATATGACTGCACTACCTTAGGTTTTTGAACTGCACTAGTCACCTGTGAGAACTGAAAACTGTCATGTTTCATACGGCTTCACCTATAGAAGTCAGCTCCATCTAGGCCTTAGACATGCAAGTTTCCAATCCAAACGTACACGTAGTTTTGCTTCTCTGTGCTTCACTAAGTAAAGGGGAACCTTTCTGTGTACAAGAAAATGTTGAAAGGGTGTATTCTACTATTGCTGAACACGTTCTGCTTTCAAAAGGGTGGCTTTTGTCCTAGAAAAGAGAGCTCCTGCTGAGTGTCAGCATTGCTGTTTAGCAGCATGTTCGGAAAAACCTGAATCAGAGTCTAAGGCATGAGGGTTTGTACTGCTGCCAGAAAGATACCATGTAGCTGCAGTCAGAGGGACGACTGGGTAGAGCAGAGAAACTCTCCTGATGTTGTTGAAAGGCCAGTCAGGGCTGTTTGACAGAAACATGCCGCTATTAAAGGTCATCTGTTCTTCAGCTGAATATGATAAAAAGGTCTGATCTAAGGACAGAGTAGATTTTGTTTGTTCAGTCTTGCTGTTAGCTTCTAGCAAGTTAGGTTACAGGCAGTATTATGCAACTAAAATCTGTAGAAGCTAAAACGGAAAAGTTACACGACCATGGAAGTAATTTTGTTTCTTAAAGGGTAACTAACAACATTATAATTTCCTACATTTCCTCGATAATTGGGATCGTTATCTCTGTAAATTGCACATTGGTCCTTGCTTTCATAACTATATAGCAACTCAGGATTTGAGAAGACTTACCCTGAAAATCATTATGTAAATATTAAGAATAACAGGATCAAAAAAAATTTTAACTTGCTTTAGTATTTTACTTCAGGGATAGTGAATATATAGCTAGTTTGAAAATATAATAAAATGCTGGGGCTATTTTCAGATATGTTATGATTTAGAAAGGTAAATATTCTTGCAAACCTTTGGATAGGATTATTTTTATAACAGGATTGTTTCTAAACCCATGAAACAGGATTCATTTCTTACTTTGCGTAAGTATCCAGGGGCTAAAGCTTTTTAATATTCTTATGCAGTTAGCACAAATGTCTGTCTTGCTTCCACTTCTTTCCTCACAGTTTCTATTTTCTCTGCCTCAAAGTAGTTAGAGCATTGCAGTGAATAAAGTAGATGCCCACTGGCAAACCATCACTAACCTTCTTCACTTTCTGAATCATCTTTCCTTTCTTCCAGTATGAGGATAGTAGATGGACCACAAAGGTCTGGAGTTACAGTGGTTCCTGCTATGAAAGGTGATTGAAAGGGT
This sequence comes from Falco naumanni, assembly GCF_017639655.2. NCBI lineage: Eukaryota > Metazoa > Chordata > Aves > Falconiformes > Falconidae > Falco > Falco naumanni. Next base: position 51,611,820 of record NC_054054.1, read on the forward strand.
GATAGACATTACTGTGAAGGGCTCAAATCAGCCTCTACCTGTTAGCAGTGGGGGTTAGATTATCCCAGTTCTCATTTCCTGTAGTTTTAAACTGGACCATCTGATTTGTTTACCCTTAGGAGGTGACAAACAGATGTACTTAATCATATTTTTTCTGTTCTTTCCCTCTTTTGATTGGCACTTATTGAATATGTGTATTCAATTACCTGTTACTCTCCTTTTTTAATGGTAGTGCAGTTTATCTGACTGAGTGAGGATCTCTGCGATGTGAACTCCTTTACCAAGTTGCTCTCAGTTCCCTTTTTTACTAGGAGTGAAAAAGAGCGCTTCTAGGATATGATTATTCTCATCCCAAAGTAGACTTTCAAAAATCAGTTGTATGGCTGCTGTGCCTGCTGATGCCAAAGCCTGGACCCTGGGCTGATTAGCTCAACTCTAGGGATCTGGAGGTGGGTGAAATGAAACCCAGTCTTGCAGGCTGGTTGGTCAAAAAGGCTACAGCATTACTTTAAGGCCTATATTGGATACATGCAATATTGTTCCTGCTTTCTTCAGTAGCTATAATACATCCCTTCTTTTATCTCTCATTGTTAATGCTTTGATATTTATTTTATTGATATCTTCCTCATCTATAACATTGTTTCCATATTCATTCTGCAAGTTGGGGCAAAGCAGTCCTTTTATTTTTGATCTGCATTCTGTAAAGGTTTCGTTATAGCCTTGTACTTCATAAACTGTTGTACATTATCCAGAATTTTAACTGGTTCCAAAGATGAAGTTAAAATACTGTACCATTGTCTTAGGAGCTTCTGTGACAGTGATCTAGGCTAAAACCAGAATCAAGAAATTCTTCTGAATTCTACTGAATTACCTGCTTTGAGGATAGTGATTTGTAAAATATAAAGGGAAAAAGAAAGATGGTACATTTGTAATTCATTGATGGATAATTGCAGTCAATTTGAATGGATTCTCTGCTTGAATGAAATGTTGTAATTTTACTAATTGTGGTCACAATCAATTTTCCAATGATGTTGCATTTTGTTTTATTACATTTAGTGATGCCCAATAGGATAGTTGGGTTTTCTGTAAGGAAATGAGCAACGAAGTTTGTATTGTCTCATAGGAGTGGCAGGCAGTATGCTGAGGATAAGAACTGGGCTATTTTGAGCATAATTTTTTCATGTCATATGTATACCAATATGAATTTGATCATCATAATCCTGGATTTTATTATTTGAGGAAGCAAAAGTATAGGGGCTTTTCTTAGAGAGCTTTTGATACTTCAGAATATTTTCAGCCAGCCAACATCATCTTCCTTATATGCTAGCTTGATAATTCCTTCTGCATGTATGGGTGCAGCTATGTGTCACTTTCTCTACATGGCATAGGTGTAAGCTTAGCAACATAATGGATACATTCTTTTTAAATTGCACTCTGATGGTAAATGTGGTTGGAATCATTCTGCTGCTTTGTTCTTTTGTCCAGATGCAAATGAAAAAATTACTTAGAAATGTAAGCACCACAGAATCTTTTTGTTCTCTTTATGACATAAAGCTATGTTAATAGTTAATGTCTTTTACAAAGTGGCTGTGCCAAATTGTTTAGCAAATACATTAAGAGCATGTGTTCAATATTTATGAACAGGTACATCTTTGGAGTGTAGACAGTTTGCACTGTCAGGATTGGCTAGAGAACAAAACTTACTCAATATTTCATAAGGAAGCTTCTTAGTTACTCATTTTGTGAGTTTTGTCTTAATAAGTCATATCCTTAATGTACATTGTGCAGCAAAATAGCTTGGCTTTTATTCTCAGTAGGTTCCTCACTGTGTATGTTCCTGAATATTGGCCCATTGGCAATGAATACTAAAGAGAAGAAGCTATATGATTTGAATATTTGACATGCGCACTAGATCATACTCCAAAATGCTGTAGGTCTCTTTTTCTGTATGTCTAGAACAGAAAATGAAGAGAGCTGAGCAGTTTGGGTTTGTGTCCAGTGTGATGGACTCTGACCATGCTTATAGTCTCAGAAGACAGAGATACGTTAAAGGCAACTTGATTCTGTTAAATGGCTTTCCATTACTGCAGCTTTTCTTTTTCATCTTCATTTTGTACAGCTATGCTTTCTTGAGTTTGTCAAAGCTCTAACTGAACCTTGAACCTGCTTGCTGATACACAATACATACTAGCAATTATTTTGGGAAATAAGTAATATGTATGCATTGCAGCTGATTTTTGTGTTTGGTTTTTTTTCCTTATGGTGGAGGGCATTGAGGCCAATGTACAGGAGAACAGGATCAAACTGTCTATAGAGAGCCTTGACAGAAGAGTGAAAAACAGTTTACTACTCTATTAGAAGTTCACTTTTTCTCTCTAAATGTAAATTTCTTGCTGTACATCCCAATTTAATTTGCTGAGGAGTAAATGTGTGGAATTTTTTAACCCTGAATTCAAATGGAAGGTAAGAATAAAAGATCACATTGTCTTAACAGCTGGACTTCAGTATTCCTACATGGAAAATGGTGAGAAGTAGTTATATTGTTAGTACAAAAAGTAATTGAGGTGCTAAATTTCTGTATTTTGTAACTTTTAAAAAGTGTAATCAAAATTTTAGATTTTTTGAAGGGAGGGTATATTCATTGTTCCTTTTTTTTAGCAGTGTGCATAAAGCAGAAATACAACAATAAATAATATTCACATGGGTGTAACAACAAGATACAGTGAATACACATGGAATGAAACCCAGACCCTGCATTGGTGGTTCTGTGTTAAGAATGCTGTTGCTTATGGGTTTTTTTCCATCAGAGAAACATAAATGATTAATAGGTGATAGGAGTCTATAAGACAGGGGAACTGAAGAAAGCAAGTACTTTGAAATTAATGAGTACATAACTTTTTTCATCTAAAAAATGTCACTGATGTTGTTTAACTATGAAGAAATTGTATTCAGAATTATGAAGGTCATTTCTGCTGTCCACCCAGAACAATTCACCTCATGCAGAAAACAGTCTGCTTTTGAGAGTAGTGCTGTTAGTGATGCTTTGTTCCATATAATTTTGAAGGAAGATTGAGATTTCCTACCTTTTTCTGTGATTTGAGTACTCAGTCTTCTGAGAAGATCACAGTAAAGTTGGAAGCTCATCAGGCATTAATGCATAATGCGTATAGCCATAATATATATTTATGCTTTTGTTAGTATCCAGGCTGAAGTTAGTGCTTTTAAAATCAATGGTAAAATGCATAGTGAGTTCCCTGGAAGCAGGGCTCTGGAGTCTTTTTTACACTCTTTTTGTATAGCAGTTATTCAGTGAGATACCATTTTCTGTGTTCTATTGCAAGAGCTGTATTGTAGCTAGCTGTGGTTTTTAAGTTGATTTGCTGAAGATCACTGCTTTATCAGTTTTCATACCTTCTGCAGTCAAAGCAGAGGTTCTTGGTCTCTTACATGCAGGATTTTTCAAATGTTTTTTAAACAGTTTAAGATTTGAAATACCTTTACTCTATATATCACTGTAGAGAGTTAAAGGAATTTGATAGTAAAGCTGCTGCCAAGTCTAGTGCTTAGACTTTTGGCAGGTTTTTGTGATTTTTATTTTTTTTTTTTTTGTGAAGAGCTACTGGTCTCTCAGCTGAATTTGTCATCTTTTTCAATGTGGTTTTTTTTTTTGTTTGTTTGTTTGTTTTTGGCTGTATATCATAAGAATCCTATTTCTGGTTTTGTCAGCATTCTAACCTTTTCTGGAAAGCTAAACTTAACCTGTGACTCATCCATGTGAAAGCAGCCTTAGATAATCATCACATACCTTTCTTAGCAATTTTTTTTACTGATGAGATGTCCTGTATTCTCTGTAGGCTTATGTTTGAGCTGTGCTGAATTTACGCTTGACTGTATAAGTGTCACAGGACTGATGGATGAACTTTCCCAGTTCAGAGCTGGCTGCAGGCCAGTACATCCACTGGTGTAGCGCAGAGCATCTTCAGACCACTAGCACAGGCAGGCAGCACCCAGCCTGGCAGTAAGCAGAGAGCAGGGAAAGGCAGTGTGCCCCACGGTGGCACAGGAAGGCTGTAAAACTTGGGTTTGAGCAGTTGGTAGCTGTTGGTGGCTGTTCAGACTTCATGCCATTATCTCTGTTTCTGCTTGCACCCAGTTATGGTCTCCTGCAAAGGTTTGTGCCTCATTGTGTTGCAGCCTGTGTAAACCCCTGCCCTGAAATATTAGCTGTGTCTGTTGTGACTGGACCCAGTGGGAGAGCATGGGAAGCAGAAGAGGGAAGATGGGAGAGTGAGCCTGAAGGGAGGCGCTGCACACAGTCTGCATTGACATGGTACTTTAAAAAAAAAACAAAACACACCAAAACCCCAAAAGAACAAAAAAAATCACAAAAAGAAAAAAAGCCAAAACCCAAAACAAAGCACAGCCCAACATATTGATACTGTATTACTAACATGTCAGTAAATAGATGATTTAGGAAACAAACCACAGCTGCAGCTGAAGACCTTTGATGCCCATTACAATTGAATTAGCTTTCTTTTCTTACTGTTACCAAAGCCAGCACTACAGGTACTGTTTTCTGGCTGTGTGATTCTCCAAGTCCAACCGTTTCTCCATCTTCACTTCTCTGAAGTGTGATAAGACAACACAGACCATAACACTTCTTTTCTGTCCTCTTTTTTCCTTTCCTCACTGCAGCTGTCCCATTGGCACTGTGGCCGTGGATGCAGGACATCTGCTGCTCTGGCTCAGACTGTAGTAGTGTGTGGCACTGGCCTGGGGGCAGTTGTGTGTCTGTCTGTCCTTCCCTGGCAGCCTTCCTCTCTCCAGCTGGAGCTGGTGCATCTGTGCTGTGGTGCTCTGAGTTACTGCTGCAGCAGGGCATCCAGGACAGTAGAGAAAAACCATCCACATGTGGCCCTAAATTACATGCTTTTTTGGGAGTGTTGTGTATCATGAAGGGATGCGGGATGCTTTGCAGAAGCTGCCACCACAGGGCTCTAGTCTCCTCTGGATACTGTTGTTAATACATATGCTGCTAACTGGCTACCATTTGCAGATGAGAGATGAGTCTTCTGAAAATGAGGGAGGTTTCTGCTTTGGTGAGAAAATGTCACCAAAGGGGTTTCCTTGATATTTATCTCCCCTTTCGACTTCAGAAAGTTGTGTCACAGTAATTTCTTATCTTTGCAAACTGAATTTGTTTACAAATGTATCAGAAAGTCGTTAGTTCATTTTAGGACTGTTAAATTCAGCAGCTATTAATTATCCTGTTCAGAAATTCCCTCTGTGGGCCTCTAATTTGAATAATAAGACTTAAAGACGTAAAACTCACAAAAAATACAATTATTTTGTACTTAATGAGAGGTTTCCTTTTTTTGTGGTGTGGTGGTGGTAGTTTTTTTTTGTAAACTACAGTTGTTTCTTTCCTGACCCTAGCTGCTTTCCTGTATTCTTTTATTAGGTCTGTGGAAGACATCAGGTGCTCAGGTACTCTCTGCTTCTCTCTGTTTGGCGTCTGGGATTCTCCCCTCCCAGATCTTCTCTGACAGGTCTTTAAATCCTCTTCCTCCTCAAGTGAGTGAAAAATCTTTTAAACTTGCTGTTTGTAGTTTCATTTTCTACGTGTCTGTTCACCTTTCCTCCACACACACTTTTTTGTACCACCTGCCTTCTGTACTGTCCTCATCCTTTCTCTGCATGCTTTGTTCAACAGAAGCTTTGATAGTTTTCATCAATAGGTTGCCATCTGCTACCTCCCTTGGCTTTTGCATTTCTATTATGCTGAATACAAGACATTTTAAATATGAAATACTGTAACAAGCAGAGTGCAGAGCTTTTAAAGAAACTTATTAAATCTAACTCAGTTTAAGGAGGCATAGTGTGTCAGGTTAGGATTTTTTTTTTTCTCCTAGCTGTCACAAAACACTGAACATTTCAACTGGATGATTGTGAGCATTAGTATTCTGATGGACATGTATAATAAATGCTTTGAGACACAGGATTCCTGTTTTGTACTGACTGTTGGCTTCTAAGACTCCAGGACTATATTGATGCAGCTTGTTAAGGCTCCCCTCAACCTCTCATTTGGAGTAAGAGCTTGAAGCAAGGTGCATGTGATGAGCTTGTCTCACTGCCACTGGCTGCTGTGTGGAAGAGGCAGACCAGAAGCAGAGCATGTCATGTGGAAGGTAGATTTCAAATTTATAAGACACAACCTTTCTTCAGCTGCTACTGAAAAAAAAAAAAAAAAATGGTCTGGCTGCTTTCTTTCAGGGTGAGACCTGGGAGAGCTGTGTCTTGTAATTACTTTTTCTCCGTGCTATTACCCTTGAATTGGTAGAACAGTTCACCTGCTGCTTCCGTTTCATTGCCTTCTTCACAGATGTGTTGTCATGAAAATGGAGGGTGAGAGTTGCAGATTAATTACACCTGGGATCTTAACGGCTTCATCATTGGTGACACATGAGCATCAGGTGAACTACACCTGTTGCTCTTCCTGCATTTGGCATTATGATCTTGAGTGAATTGGGGACTGCAGTTCTCTGTGGGTGAGAAGGAGCATGGGAGTCTTACTTAAAATGAAATCAGTTCTAGTCTGTGATGATTTGCAGTAAATAGGAAGAAATGCTGTGGGAAGGATAATGGGAAATGCGATGGTGTTTGGTTTTGGCTTTCATTCTTGGGATCACTGCTGAAGAAGACTGGAAAAGTAGCAAGTAAGGAGGTGAGTGAGGAATGGCTTAATCTTTTTTGGACACATGCTGAAAAAAATCTTGCGTTTATGATAAGAAATAAATAATGTGTTACGAGCTGTGTATCACTGTGTTAGAGCTGTGAAGTGTTGCTTTACAGGAAGAGAGATGAGGAATTGTCTTTGATACATCAATAAGAAGGGGTTAGTAGGTGCTGTGACCACCATCTTCCAGTGCGTGCATGAAGAATGGAAAAATAATGACTAAGGAACTTGTTATTCTAGCAAACAAAGAGAGTTGGAAGTTGAAACTATTCAAATTCAAGCCGAGAATAAGGTGGCAGGTTTTGGGTCTTAAATTATCAAGTGGAACAATTAATTAAAGTGTTGTTTAGTTCTCTGTTAGGGGATGCTTGAAAACCAAGACGAGATGTTTCTCACAAAAGGCAGATATGCTTCAATTAAATCACAGCTACTGGGCTTGAAGCAGGAATTTAAACTGAAAAATAAATCTGGTGGCGTGAATTTTACAGGCTAATAACAAACTGAGGAATCTGCGAAGGGGAGCCTCCTACCACTGCTTGACAGTCATGAGGGAAATGTTATAGCATAAAGCTCCCATTTTCTGGATCCTTGTTTTTATTTAGGTGCATTTGCACGAAACTGAAACACATCTTTTAAGTTAGTTGTCATGAGTAAACAGCTTAGTACTAGCTGGGTATGAAAGCAAAAATCCTAGGAATTCTGTAAACAAAAAGACTTCAGAGAAAATACACATCTGTGCTGCCCATTTGAAGTGCTTGCTGCGTTGCTTCAGCATCCTCTTCCCTTGATCCTGCTGTCACCTATCCTCTGTGGTTGCCCCACTGTCCTGCACTTGAAAAGGACTCTCCCAAGCAGAGGGAGCAGATCAGTGCCCTGGGGGACTTGACCATGGATGTAACGGAACGCCACCCAAGAGGGCGATGTACCTGCAGGTGCTGCCTTGCAGTGTCCATCTGTACATAGCACAGAAAAGCTGGATTTTGTGTTGCCCTGGGGACATTATAGAAAATAATAGCTCTTACAGGATCTTCAAATTACTGTGAATAAAGTTTCAGGCACACAATGTTTCAATCACAGGGATCTGGCCCCATACAGCAGTGATTGATTCCTGCTCCTGTATGCAAGGAAGAGACAGGGGAAATAGAGGAAGTTTTGCAGCTGCAACCAGCTACCCTGCTGCAGATCACCAAGACAAGTATGGCCATGGCCAGTGCATTTATGGGATTTTGAGGGACTGCAAAAGAAAAATCTCGCTGCTTCTCTGTGATAGATTTATTATAGCTTAAGTTAATGGCTCCTAAGTACTTAAAGTATTTGACTCGTAAGAAAACAATGATCTATACCGTTCTTTGATATATACCATTTTGAATGTAGTATCAGTCTACTGTCTTGCAAATCTTGCCAAGACATTTGCTATGGATTTGAAATTTATTCTGAGATTTGACTGTGGAACAAATCAGACCAGTAATTTAGCCTCACTGAAAAAAGAATGGATTTAAGGTCTTGAAAGTGTATTTTGTAGGTCACAATGAAATTCCTGTATACTTTATTCACACACGGAAGCTTACTGGGCTTTGTGTTTGTGTAAATGGACATGCAGGGTCAAAACCCACCTAATTCTTCAATCCTCAATTGTGTGCAGAATAGGCAAAGCTATAGAATTTACAGTAGTTACATAGTATGTGAAATGAGAATAATTGTAATTCCAATTTAATTAACTCTAAAGATAAATGAGAATATATTCATATGAAATATGAATTTGTTGTATTTTGTAAAAAAAAAAAAAAAAAGAAAGAAAAGCATTTCCCTCTGGTTTTAATCTCTTTTCTAGAACTCTATTAATATTCACAAGAGAGAGGTATCAGCCATTTTAGTTTATTTCTATCTGCATATGATCAAAATACTCTCCCATCTTCCCTGCAGGGAAGGAATATACCTGTGTAGAACATGAAGCAGTGATGTATCAATGTAGATGGGTCAGTGAGTTTTGAACTATTTTAAAAAGTGAGTGAAATTTATAGTCTATTCAGATACAAACTTCATCTGCTTACCAACAGAGGTGGTTTTGATATTTTTATATATATATATAAATTTTATTTTTTTTGTGGGAGGTTGTTTACCTTTAAACTGAGGAATATTTTGAGTTTTAAAGAAAAGCTTTTCCTTTTTGTGTCTAAAATGGAAACACAAGAGTGGACATAATTCATTAAAGTTGCTGTTGTAGAAGCTGGCTCACCCTGCTTTTTAATGCATGGTGCCTATCATGATTAGTAAACTCATATGCTGTAATATTCCTGCACTTCTCTGACTGCCATTTGGTTACTCAGTAGTGAATGAATCTAGATATCCTTGTTTTCTGATAGAAATTTTCTGTAATCTGATATAAAACAGTTCTGATTACCTTTCTACAGCTTGGAGGTTGCCAGCCTGACGCGGGCAGATGCTGATCTGGAGGCATATCGAACACAGATATGTAAAGAAGTGATTTCGATGATGATGAAGAACATGGTCTTAAGTCACAGCCTCTTTCCTCATGTAGAGAAGAAGATGAGTTCAATTTTCAAAAAGCAGTTTCTTATAATGGAGAAAGAGATTCAAGAGGAGTATGAAAGAAAGATGGTGGCTTTAACAGCTGAATGTAATCTGGAAACTGGGAAGAAAGTGGAAGCTCAATGCCAAAAAGCAAGGGCTGCAAATGAAGAGGCTGAGGAATTAATGAAGAAAATGAATGAAAAGGTAAGTCTGGTATAAAATCAAGATATTTTGCATGATATATCATTTTTGTAGATGGTTTCTCTTTTAGACTAGGATGGATGAGTTGTCTTCTTAGAAGAGTAAAGAGAAAAGCTGTACAATTTAAATGCGTTCAAAAATTCAGATGTCATAATTAGGGTAGTTATTAAGAAACTGTGTTCTACTTCACCAGAAAACGAGCTTATCTCAAGATAATCTAGCTGAAAACAGAAGTTTTGCATTACCCTGATATTTTATTTTTTTACAGTCACTTAAACACTTGCAAAGTGGTGGGTTTTTTTAACTATATTTTGCTGCAGCAGTTCCTAAGAACTCCTATCAGACACTGTGTAAACTATTTTGCACATTCAGAGCAGAGCAAACTCTAAAAAGACTCCAATATTTATAGTCTTACTTGGAAGAAAATGAGACTATAGGTGCAATGAAAGGCCAATTTCCTCCAAATCCAGTGAAGGCAAGCAGAGTGATCTATATTTTAGGCAGAGCAGGGAGTGGACTTCTCTTGCAAATAGCCTCTGGATAGTAATGAGATAAATAATTTTACAAGTTCAGGGTCTCCCTTTAAGGAAAAGCTTAATGCTTATGTCACTTTCATTCAAAGATCTCAGTCCGAATGGGTAAGTGTCATTACTGAGGATTTCATAGGCAGTCACTAGCTGGAAATTGAGCCTGTGTCACGAGTCCAACATCCCATGCACAAAAGTGTTTCCTGTGTTCCATGTCTTTTTTTTTAAGTATATTGAATGGTTACAATAAAACTGATGCCCCGCCAGCGCCTTTTTTTTTTTTTTCTTCACTTGTCTGGAGAAGACTTTTTTGAATATTTCACCTATGTAAGCTTAAAATGCTAAAATAGCTGAGTTAATATTTCATGCTTGTCAAAGGTCTTAACTCTTATTAAGAGGATGGCTTGGTGGGAATAAATAGAGCAATTCATTCCTGATGAGTGGGGCTTTGCTTCTGGAGCACAAGTGGATATGTGGTTATGGGATGTGATAATGCTGAGTCTCCAGCTGTGTGTTTCAGTTCAAATAGAGAGGCAAAAAAGTTATGCTAGGTGTATAATCTCTTATACCAATATATTCCTTAGTTGCGTATGTTCTCTTCGTAGACAGTACTTAAGGTTTTGATCTTCTCTTTTGTGTTGTTTTTCAGTTGGAGGATTTTTTGCCTTTTTTAATTTAAAAAAAAATATTTGCTTATCATATACCTATAATTTTTAAGGACTTTTATGACACTTCATGATAGCAGTTTCGACAACAGGTTTTTTGCTGAGCGTGACTTATCAAAGGTACTAGAGTATTCTGAGGGTCTCAAGAAGTACTTTGGTTTATTAGGCTGTTGTGTGGGGAAAGTGTATGGCACAAGGCTAGTGAACCTTTGAATTTCTTTGATGTTTCAAGGTGAGTTTTGAATTGTGACTCTAGGGAGCTTTCAAATATCTGTAGTGTATGAACATCCTGAACTAGAGGTGCTAAAAAATCAAAGGAGTCAGCAAGGAAGGGATACTTGTGGGCATCTTGTTAATGATGAGATGAATTTTACTCCACAGAAATCTTTTTCCTTCTTTTGGTTATAGAGGCCTAGACTAGATGTCTGACACTTAGGTAAGCCTGGCTGAGATGAATCCTGCTGTCACAGAGAGAGAGGCCTGACTGAAAATCACTGTGTGAATTCACACTAAACATGCTCTCAGCAAAGCAGCTTTTTTTGGCACAAAATACCTTGGCATTGGTTCAATCTCATTTGTACTGGAAATCCTGAATGGTGGGAATCAAACGAAGAATTAAGGCCAATCCAGTAGTTGTTGTGATGCCTTTGTCATATACTAATGTCTTGCTGTTTGCTTTCCTGTCTGTGAAAGGACCTGTTTTTATACTGAGTGTGGAACATAGTTCCAGAGGACATACCAGAGCGCTAGGGTTGGCCTCCATTTGTGCACTGGCAGCAGGTACACTGACATCCAAGAACCAGGAATGAAAAACAGCTGGAGCAATGACCTCCTTCCCCTCCCAGCCAAAACACAGAATGTATATTCCCTGCCTTTTTCATTAATTTGCTGTCTGTGTGTGTCTCTTGGGAATGAGCTGCAGAGGACAGTTGTCCGCAGATAAATAGTATGAAGTTTAGAACAAGACCAACATAACTACTGTTGGGTAACTCTGCTGATATAAGAAACATTCATTGATCAGTAGGACATGTATGTTTTGATTTTATGACAAGTTTGCACCATCTGATATGGAAACTGTGAATATGTAATTCTTACTGGAGAACTATGAAAAAGTATTTATTGCAAAGAAGCTTTTAAATTCATTGTCATTTAATTCTACTGTGTTGTTAACTCTAAAATTATGCTCTGGGATTAATTTTTAGAAACCAGTAGGTAAAGTAGTCACCAATAATAAGAACTTTTAGAGATTTGTAGTAGAATAGGTTTTTTTGTAATTTATATTGTTTTTAAAATGTATGCTTATTGTAATTTCATTGTTCTGACTTATATGAGTCTATTCAATTTTAATAGGATTCCAGGATTGATGAAACCTAAGAAACTAATTTCATACGTATACTTTGTGTTGAATTTCATGGCATTTTGTGTAATTTATCTTAATGCTTCTAAATTCTAAAAAGACTTCATGATGCCTTGGAAGTATTATCTGGATTAGCAATTGACAGCTGTACAACCCCTGCCATTCCAAACAGGTGAAAACCATGGGAAGTGTACACTGCTTTAGTATTAGCCTTCGTTCAAACCTGAAATGACAGTGATCAGATTATGCTCAAAATATGTATGAACTGGTAGCAGTGATACTTTAAAATATGTTGAGTACTGAATATCACTTCAGATTTATTTGTTTCTCTCCTCTCTGCAGCCTGCTTTAGAATATAAAAGTCTTTTGGATAGACTTCAGAGACTGGAGCAGGACCACCTGAAGAGGTTGCTTCTGGTAAAGCAGGAGGAATATTTTGCAAAGGCTTATAGACAGCTGGCTGTTACCCAGAGAAAGGAGCTCCATAATATCTTTTTTACACAGATAACAAATGCTACTTTCAAGGCAGAACTGAAGATGGAAGCAGCTAAAACATTAGTGGAAGGTTATTCTAAAATACAGGTAATAAGAATGGACTTACCATCCTAACATAATGACAGAATACAAACCCACAGTAACTTTTGAGGAATGTTGCAGGATAAATATTATCACTTTTATAACTAATCTTAGGAGGAATTTTAAAAAGTATAATGCCATCATGCACATCTAGACAACTGTATATTGATGCATGCGCACAGCCTTTTTCTGCAACAGTGAGTTAGATGTATTTGCCACAACGTTATGTGCTTAGTGCTGACTTCTCTTTTTATGGGTAATATTTCCAAAGCACCCAGATGCTTAAAGCTTGTCTTTTACTGCTCAAGGAAGATAAGACCAGTAGCTTGCCTGTTTCATGGAGAAGAAAGAAGTTTGAAAACATGTCTACACCGTACTGTGGGAAATTGTGTAATATAAATCCTCAGTTCTACTGTGCAATTATACCAAAATATTCACATTTTGGGGCTCCACTTAGCTCCTGAAAGCTCTGTTGGTGCAGCTTTGCCCCTAAGCCCTCCCCCACAGGATGATCTGAGAGCAGATTTGTGCTCATGCAGCAAACATCTGGTGCCAGGTCTAGCCTTGCTGGTGTTAATGGGGCCCTCAGCATGGTATGGAAATCCCAGAGTGCCATTTTCAAAAGTAATTTCAGCCCAAATAAAGGGATTTAAGCAACTAAGAGAATGGTTAGGTACCTGAATCGATTTTATGAATGGTATTTTCTGAAACAAATCAGATGCTGTCTAATGAATGGTAGGTACCTTTTGTAGGCCTGTCTGTATAGGGATTTTCAAAACACTCTAGGCATCAAGTGCTCTTCTTTGCTTCAGAAGATCTACTGAGCCTCTTAATCCAAATATTTAGATGATTGAAATTGCGGTATGTCTGAAGTGCTATGGTTTTGTACTTTGAGGGGTTGAATATCTCTAGCTTATGCAGTACAGTATGTTCAGGACTTTGGTTTCAGGTACATTTTAAGCCTCTTGAAACAGAATAACTTGAGTTGTTTCTTCAAGGGTGGGTTGATTTTTATTCAGTTTGTGTTGAAAGTTAGTTTAAATTCCAGAATTTCTAGGAATCGTTTTTCTGGCTGCTTCATGAAGAACAGTATAATTATTGTGGTCCTGGAGGCTGAGGGCCTGGACGTTAAAAAGCAGTATCTGAAAGTAGGTGTGAAAACATGTAAGGCCCACTCCTAAAACTGGATGCAGATGTCACTACAGAAGAGCTACATGTGGGCCACTGTCAGAGTTAGATGCAGTACGCACTTGTGCCAAAAGGCAGCTGAGCAGCCAGCAGAAGATAGAGCAAGTGGAAGAAGTTTTTTGACAATGTTTTGGCTGCTCAGTCATGGGTCACCTAAGTATCAGACCTTGTCTTGGCTATCTGATGCTAGCAGAATGTCTGCTATAGACCATTGTGCGCCTACCTTCTACCAGACCCTTTTGTAGGTACCTGAACCCTTCCTGTCCCCCACTGTTGGAAGGAGGAACCTCTGAGCCAGCCTGTGTGCAGCAGGCCTGGCTTCCCCATGCTGTACTGGACACCTGGAAGACTTACCCTTGGCTTTGAAGTCAATTTAGATACCTTTGAAAATGTTAGCCTTTATTTACTTAATCATACAAGAGATTGTAAAGAAAAATGAAGGGAGGGGCTGGGGGGAAAAATGACATGATACTACTTAGTGCTGTTACTGAACATATGCTGTCTTCAGGTCCCAGTTCAAGAGTGCTTTGAGCAGGAACAGTTCTACTAACACTGGTACCATGATCAAATGACCTTTTAACTCAGGGCTCTCGGGAGGTGCACTAACTGTTCAGGAAAGTACACGAAATACTGAGGTATTCAGACCAAAATTTCAATGTAGTATTTGTTGTGTTTTGTTGAAAGAACAAGAATAAATTGATGCATTCATTAGAGTGAAGTTGATACAGGCTTGTTTTTCACTTGTAAGAGCTTTTTAACTTTGCCCTGTTAATGAACACATTTGGTCTGATACCCACAGGTATTAGCTGAAGTTAACACTACATCTAATTGAATATATTTGTTCATATTCTTTCCTGTAGGGAGACATTGAAGAGCTAATGGATTTTTTGCAAGCTAGCAAGAAATATCACCTGAATAGAAGATTTGCTTACAGAGAATATCTTATAAGTAAGATACAGTTAAGGGATTCTCGAGCCTCTGCTCTTATAAATGCAGCAACAGCCCAGATATCAAGTCTCATTAATAAGATGGAAAGGTAAATACCTAAATTGTTTTCTTGGCAGCCCCTTGGCTACATTATCTCACAGACAATAGAATACTCTTCAAAAGTCCTTTAGTCTGTGTTACCTAGCAGGAAAGCTAAATGAAACTGTTATATTTTAAGTTAATTCTGAGAAAATATTTTAACTGATTTTGTTAGTTAATATCCCAGCAGACACTAAGGGGAGGCTTTGTTGTCTGTATCTGCTATTTTTGTGTCCACTCTATACAGCACCTTTTTATAATTCTGAGTTCAGTGGGAGTCAGGCTCATGTAAGAGTCTCGATGTCTTTATACATCCATTGTTTGTGTTAGTCCTCAGTAATGTGAAAAGTGCTATCAAAGTCCATTGCAACATGTACCAGTTAAAACCTTTTGTCTGGGTTCTTTATGCATGAATATCTGGATTTAACAGAAAAGAACAATTGTGATTCATTAGTGATTGAATGTGTTTGAGGAGCTGGAAGTACAGTCTCAAGCTGGAAAGCATGAATATTTTCTAAAGAAAAGTTGACTATAAATAATGTAGCAAGGGAGGATCTTGACTAGCAGAGAACACACCTGTTGCAAGGCATATTAACAACTAAAGATCAGGTGAAGTAAGAAGTAGACCTGGAAATGGACTGTTGAAATACCCTCATTTAGTTTTTCTGGGTATTGTATGAGATCCAAGCTGATTCAAGTACTCTTATGTGAGGGTACATAGTCAAGGTGGAGAGAGAGAACGGTGACTTACCAGAGACATAGTTTCTTAAAATTATGTGGTAATGGGGAGCACTGAGAGACTCCTGTTGCTGCTAACCAGAGAACTGTGGCATATCTTAGTTTGGCATACAGACATTACTGAGGAGCATGCCGGTGCAGTGAAATACATTAGTGGGAAGGAAAACAACCTGGCACTGTTGCTGCTAATCCTGTGCATGCAGCTTGATTTATATATTTTAGACGTCTATATTTTTGTGGTCACTGACATGTGGAGCATGCATTAAAAGAACAAGTATAAATACCAGTCTTTACATTGTGGTTTTTCTTTCATAGTATTGACTTAAATTTATTTAATATTGGGAAGCAGGAAGCCTGTTAAAAGATTGCATCTGTTGAAACTCAACAAATTTGTTGATGCCATGATAAAGTCATTTACTTTTTTTTAAAAAAAAAACAAACAACACTTTTCCTTGCTCTTCTTTTTGATCTTCTTGCGTGCTGTCTGGTTGGAATGGTACCTGAAGTTTAAGCTCAAGATTTGTCGGTCAGAGAGAGGTTCTCCCAGTATGCTTGAGCAGCTTTGCCTGTTTTGTTAACCTCTTCAGCTGTACAGCTCAAAAATAAATGTCTTGGCATAGGAAATATAATTCAGATGTCTTTTACAGAAGAGTTCCCTTGCATCAGTTCACACCTCTCTTTGAAACTGGATTATGAGACATTTTTTGGGATGTTTACAGAGATTTTGTGGTTATCTGAAAAGCCTTTGTGAGAAACTCACCTGTATGATGACTGCATCCATGGCTTAAATCATTGCAGTGAACAACTGGGACTTCTCAAGCTGGAAAAACAGGTCCCAATCACTGTTTAATGCCTTTTATGCAGCCAACAGTTACAAAACAGATCAACTACAAAACAGAGGGAAATGTGTAGTATTACTAATCCACGACCTCATGGATCTCACCCCCTGCCCCCAGAGTACTTCCGAAAAACTTCCCAAACCAACAAGCATCATTACCAAGATGAAAAAATAATGTTTCAAGCACTCATCTATTAAACTGGTCAAGTATGCAATGGTCATAGTACTCTGCAGACAAAGGAAATGTGCCCATACTTGGAGATGGCATGTGTAGAGAAGCCAGCCCTTCTGACTTTCTAGGACTAGAACTAGTTACTTTCCTGTAACTTTCCACATGTGCTGCACCAGGAATTCCTTGGATGCAAAAGTTGTCCAAACTCTTTATGTTTTTATTAATTCTTTACATGTTGAGATTATAAAACTCCAGAATGTAGTGTCTCAGATTATTTTCTAGTTTGTTTTGAGGGGGTTTTCTACAAGCAAACTGAAATATCCTAGTATAAACCATGAGAAAGTTATAATCTATGCTAGGTAGGCTTGTATTTCAGTTTCTAACTGTAAATATTCCCCAAATCACTTTATAAATTGGAGCATTAAAATTTGAGCAGCAAGAGAAGTCTGGTGTGAATGGCTGGTACTTAAAATTTGTATCCATAACATCCACTTATTTTTCACTTTAACATTGAATCTACTTGTCTAAGTATAGATACAGGTCTGTCGTAATCTGTTGTGTCCAGCTTCAATAACGTGCCTTAAACTTACCAGTATAAATGGAATTATTTTAAAATGCAGAACTGTTTGTATGGAGAAGAGAAGCTAAGAAAAGGTGAGGTGTAGTTTAGATATATCACAGCAAACAGATTCAGGGATACATAAACTAGCAGATAAATGATGAGGGGGGAGGTCTCTTAAAAATGAACTTTAATAGGATGCTTAATATTTATCAGATAGCAAGACAGTTTCAAATTAACATGAAAAAGATTCTGTGTGGCCAGAAGTAAATGTTCAAAAAAGCAAAATAAATCCAAACCAATTCTAGGAAGGGTTGTGAACATTTTAAATTAAATAGAGCAGCCATTTTTCAAGCTGGGTTTTCTAAATATAGTATTTAAATAAAATGTCCCTTTTGTCAGGACTGACTGTGGTACTCGGTGTCTTTTGGAAATCAAGTCTGTGGACTGCAGTGCCAGAAGGCAGGAAAGCAAGTTTTAAGATATAATCCATAATGGCAGATTTCAGGAATGTTCTTTGTTTTCCCTTAAAGAAAAACGGGCAAAAGGGCAATAATTGAGGCAGTATTTATCATGGGTTGTTCCCGCTATCAACAGAGGCACGAGATTCTTGATGTTTTTGAACTACAGCAGCAGTAACATGTTGCATTGTTCTTTTGCCAGTATCTGCTTGTTCACAAGAAGTTTCCTTCCTTCTTTTGGTCTCTTAAAACAATCCAGTTCTTGTGACAACTCAAGCTCCTTCATAAATGTCTCCCAAAATTTTAGTTTTTATAAGACCTCAAGTATTTCTTGCGTACTGTGCTTTTAAAGTGTCCACTTGACTCTCTTAAAAGATTGAAGTGAAACTCTTGTTGGTCTCATTCTTCTGAGTAATCTTCATTTATATGGACCTTGTTATAAGCAAAGTAGTTTTCCAAACAGTGTCCTGCTGGCCTTTTCAGGAAGTTGGTGTTGGATAGCAAATGCCTCCAGCAGTAATATATCAATATAAAGTTTTCTAATAATCTCTTAAAACCTTTTCTGCTTGTAGCATGTTGCTATGTAGGGCATTTATTGCCCTGAATTATTTACATAAATTCTGATCTGGACACCAGCAAGATGCCAGTTCAGCAGGTGAAATCCTGAAGTGGCTGGAGTAGCATGGGCACAGTCTTGCAGGTTCCCTCTGTATAGGTTCTGTACAGTGTTGCATTTCGACCTCCATGTATCTCCAGGCCGATACAACTTCTCTGCTTCTTACCTGTCCGCCTTTTGCTTTAGTGATGCTCATACCTTCTCTAGTTTTCATAAAACAATCTTCCTTTCCTGGGGTCCAGCATCCTTTAGATAGTTCTCTTGTAGCATCAAATACAAACTACTACTTTATTTTTAGTGCCCTCGCTTCATATTTTCTCCTAAATTTGCTGGCTTTCATTCAGTACAGAGAAGTCAAGGTCTGCCTCTGATTGACCTATGATGCTGCTGCTGTTGGCCACACACTTGGTGTCTGTACCTTGGTGCTCACTGCACTTGGAAGGATCTCCCTGGAAACATCCTTGCTGTTACTGCAGTATTCTCCTTAATTAAAATTCTCCTTGTTCAAAGATGTTAAACATGTGCCTGCATATTTCTTCAGTGATTAGGTGTCTGGTATGCTTAAACAAAGCAGTTTATCACACAGTCTATACTGTTGCATCTTTCTTTTCTCCCCTTATTTTGTACTTCAGTTCAGAGTCCTTTGGGAACAGGACATCTTTTAATTCTAATACTGGTGGGGTTTTTTTTTATACTGTATTTATATGAAAGCAGAAATTAAGGTCTCCTGCTGGGATTGAGCCTTCTAGGAATTACCATAATACCAATTAATATCAATTGCCACAGAAACTCAAATAGACTTCTCTGGTGGTAGGCGTTTTGCCCATTAGTTTTTTTAATCTGGAATTCCAAATAAATAAATAGATAGGTTTTATGATACTGCATCACCTACAGTTTGAGCTCTGGGCATAGTGGATCCTTAAATAAACTAACAATCTGAAACTGGAATAATGTAGACTTCTTTTTTTCCTTTTTTTTTTTTTTTTTTGTTTTTGTTCTTCCCCATCCTAGGAATAGGTAGGTAGATGTCATCTTCCAGTCATGCTATGTTGCATGGCTTTTCTTAAACTTTTTTTTTGCTGGGTGGTTCCAGCACATCTATCTTTTTCTATTGCAGACAGTTTTCATTGCTCTGGACAGAGGTTTTAATTGGATGCAGCAAGCCTGGGTTTATTTCCTCAGTACAAGACGGGATGAAGGTGTTAAAAATAGTATCTTGGTTATTATCTTGCCTTGCGTCCTCACTGCAATAACTCTTCCTTTTATTTGCTGATCTTTTGCCTTGAGTTTGATCAAAAAGCAAGGAGAGACTTAGAGTTACCAAATACGGGCTGGAAACTTGGGGCTGTTAGGTTTTTTTGACATAACACTGAAATTTAACATTGATTGCTTTCAAGACAAAAATTACATGGTCAACAGATACAAGAATGATGCTTGGTGGGTTGCTCTCAAGGTACTGAGAAGTACTTTAATCTTCTTTGCAGAAGATTAAAGTGCAACAGATAGATATTGGAAAAGCTCTGCAGAAGGAGATGTGCTCTGGTTGACATAACTCTGTGATTATAGCAGATCTGAGTTTCTACCCAGCATGCTCATTATGCAGGGGATGAAGTGTGGTGGCTTGCTCAGATGCTTGTGCATGCTTGAGCAGTAGATGGAGAGGTGTGAACTGTGAAATCTGGCCACCATGGTTACAGTGTAGGGGCTGCTAATGCATCAGTCTTCTGTTCTATTTCTTTTAGCTTTTATTTTGAGGATTATCTTTGGAATGAAGCTGTTACAGTATCACCAAATCCTGATAAACCAGAATGAGACTGGCCTTTCTGGAGAAGAGCTTGCAACATTTAGCTGCTGCTCTGGTTTATGAGTTGTGCCAGGTATCATGCTGAAACAGGGACTTGGAAGCCCTGGATTTGTCTGAATCCAGGCTCTGTGTGTAATGTTCATGTTTTCTAAAAAATGGGGATTTGAAAAATAAACCAGATGGTGTTTGGATAACATCTAGATTTAGGTCAGGAATTGGTGCTTCCTACTCATCCCGTGTTGACCTTTGCAACCCCATGTTTTGGAAGTCCACTGTGCTTAATATTAGAATGTATAACTCACAAGTGCCCAGCAGCCTGGTCTGTATTAAGATGTTCTTTTTCTGTTCTGTTGTATGAGAGAGATTTGGGGAATTTCTGGTGTAAATATAATAGCAGGTAACTTTTTAAATTCAATTTAAGTTTGTGGAGAGGGAGAGTTTTTTGACTTTTGCAGGCATGGCTGGGATCTTGCTTACCCTTTGAAGTACTGTAGTAACTGGAGGTAGATCGTAGTCTTGAACTTTGATTTGAAATCACTGTGGGCTTACGACTGAGAAGTTGCTCTGTTACATTATTGTATTTCATATTAGTTTAAAATCTTTATAATTCTTTTGATGATAAAAATTTAATAGGAAAACTGAATATAAATCTTCTAAGAGGTATGATTGTTTTGTATCTTTAAAATAATTTTTAATTGTTTTTACTTGATTAGATTACATCCTTTCAAGAGAAAATTGTTTCTAATGAGGCAATTGAGTTATAAAAGACATCTAGAATTGCATTCCAGGGGCATTAAATGAAAAATGTAAATATTATGAATAATATATAAGGTTTAAAATATCTCATTTGAATATTGCTTACATTAATAACTGATACGTAGTCAGTTTTGTATTTGCCTTTCCTTCCTTCCTTCTTCCTGTTCCTTCGTACACCTTCACTCTACCTTCAAAAACTGCTTCAATTCTACACTCATCTCTCAGATTTTCTTTCTATTATCCAATTGTTTATTTGATCCCTCTCAGGTATCGCTCTTAAAGAAAAAGATTACTCTTTGTGTCTACTTTGTTGAGGCTTATTATGGTACTAATTGCCTCAAATACCCTTTTGCTCTTAAGAACTTGGGATAACAAACTTCAAACACTATTATTACAGAGCAGGTCATCTACCTGAAAGTCATTTGAGAATGCTGCTGGACCGAGCTGAGGCTGAAATTAATTCTGTTAAACAGAAATTCGATCATGATTTAAAACAAGAAAAGCAAAAGCTTCACCAGAAACTCATTACCAAACGAAGGCGGGAAATGCTGCAAAAGGTAATTATTTTCAGTATATTTATTTTCACAGGGCTTATCATGAATTAAAATAAAGGAATTAATTGGAAAATAAAGTGTAGTTCTTACAACAGGTCAACACTGCCAGGAGCACAGATGGAAAATAAGTGTATTTTGGGTTTAGCTATGTATTGCCATGTGCTGTATTAATTGTGTTGTAGTTAATAGCTGTTCTTCTAGAAGAACCTGCAAGAAAGTAACATAACTGGAGAAATTTGTGAAGACCCTTGGCTTAGTCCAACCTGTCCTAGGAAGTTATGACAAGACTCTGTAATGTGCAGAAAGGCAAACACCAATTGAGGTTCTGGAATCAGTGAGGGACATGGCACAGATCTGTGACAGTTGTTTTCTATGGGTTTCTGGGCTATGTGTGACTTGTATTACTTATACAGCACAGTTAAAATTCAGCTACAAAACAAAACTGTTTAAAAGATGCTGTACCTGTGGTTGCTTGTGTGAGGACTCATGTCGCCTCACCTCAGCCATCTAAAAATCAAGACTAACTTCAGGAGATCCAAATCATCTCATAATGGAAGATGATTTGCAAGTGATCTGAGGTAAATGGGAGTTGTTATCCAAATGTCCCTATCTTTCTCGGCCTAAAGGATTAAGAAGAAATTTATCTTGGATTAGGTGATATTTTTTTAGATGACAAAAGTTAGGTGAGATTGATTTTATTTTTTCCAGAATATGTGTTTCAGTGTTTTCTGCTCTTTAACAGGTATCAGTGCAATGACAGCTAGCAGGTATAATGATGGGGACTTCATTTCATAGAATCATTTACATGGAAAAGACCTTTAAGATCATCAAATCCAACCATTAACCTAGTACTGTCAAGTCCACCACTAAACATGCCCCAAGCCCCACATCTGCACATCTTTTTAAACACCTCCAGGGATGGTGTTTCCACCTCCTCTCTGGGCAGCCTGTTCCAATGCTTGACCACCTTTTTGGTGAAGAATTTTTTTCCTAATATCCAGTCTAAACCTCTGCTGGCACAATTTGAGGCTGCTTCCTCTTGTCCTATCACTTGTTATTTGGGAGAAGAGACTGACCTCCACCTGCCTGTTACTGCCTTTCAGGTAGTTGTAGACAGCAACGCGGTCCCGTCCCCAAGCCTTCTTTTCTCCAGGCTCAACAACCCCGGTTTCCTCAGTTGCTCCTCAGAAAACTTTTTCTCTGGACTCTCCTTCAGCTTTGTTGTCCTTCTCTGGACATGTTCCATCACTGCAATGTCTGTCTTGTTGTGCGGGGCCCAAAACTGAACACGGTATTTGAGGTACAGCCTCATCAGTGCTGAGTACAGGGGGATGATCACTGCCTTTGTCCTGCTGGCCATACTATTTGGCGTACCAGCCAAAATACTGTTGACCTTCTTGGCCATCTGGGCATGCTGCCAACTCATGTTCAGCCAGCTGTCAAATAGCACCCCCAGGGCCTTTTCCTCTAGGAAGATTTCCAGCTACTGTTCCCCAAGCCTGTAGCATTGTGGGGTTGTTGTGACCCAAGTTCAGGCCCTGTTGCTTCTCCTTGTTGAGCGTCATAGAATTGGCCTTTACCCATCAATTGAGCTGATCCAGATCCCTTTGCAGAGCCTTCCTGTCCTTGGGCAGATCAACACTGCCTGCCATCTTGGTGCTGTCTGAACGCTGTTGTGGTTGTTCTCAGCATAGGTAGCTTTGATTTAGTTTTCAAATTACATTGCTGCATGCTGCAGGATGGGGAAAATAAAATTAAAAAAATAAACAGCATCCCCCCACCCCCATCCCTACCCCCCACACCATTATTTGATCCAGATTGACCTCTGGAATGCTCCCAGATTGTTGTAATTCAGCCAGCTGGGTTTATGTCAGACCACAAGATCGTGCATTTATTTAGGTGTTAGCCCTTCTATGTAGGAACAATCCAAATTATCACAGACCTGCATTAGCCCTTCTATCTAACAATAATCTGAATTATCACAGGCTTTTTAGATGTACACAAAGTCATCATATTAAGGACTAGGTAAGTCTTTGGACACTGGAAAGCAATTTTGAGAACACTGAAAAACAAAAGTTTGAAATTTTGTGTTGCTTGAATTTGAGATGTTCCTTCTCTTAACTTTGTTCCTCCTTTTGACGAATGGATCAGCAGAAAGAGCACTGGAAGGAGCAGCTGTCACTTGGAGACCCCTTCAAAAGTACTAAAGAGGTCACTCACTACCTGAGCCACTGGAAAAATCTTCTGAGGGATCACACCATTGAATTTGAAGAACTTACTGAAAAACTTGACAATGAAGCCAGTGAAGAGCTGAAAGAGCTTCTGTTTAGTCTAACAGAGAAAGCTGTTGAAGAGCTTAAACGTGTTCAGTGTGGAGTATTTGTGCAAGAACTGGTCAGGCTCAATGTGCCAAAGATGTTCCTGTTAGAAGCTGTGGAGGAGCATAAAAAAGAGATGGTTGTTAAACATGAACAGCTTGAAAGGGAAGAGCATGACAAGAGTGTGGCTGCTGATGAGCTGCTTCAGCTCACCACACAGAAGCTAAGCCAAGAACTGGAAGCGAGCATTTTGGAACAAAAAAGAATAAGGAGCTGGGAACAATCAGTATTCATGCAAGTATCTCTCTGCACCCTTTTCTTGGTTGTTATTGCAAGTAGAGATGAACTAAGAATTTTCAGACCTGTCCAGGTCTAATTCTAAATGACCACAATCAGTACTCTGTCGGGCCCTTGGGAATTGATTAATTGTTTATTTGTTGGTTTGTTTTGTTGGGTTTGGGGTTTTTTTGTGATCACTCAGCACCTGCAGCACTGGTGGGTGAGCATTGCGGTAGAAATTCCAGGAAACATTGGTTGTGAAACCAAAAATATGGAGTGGTATTTTTATACTCTGTTTACTCCATGTCAGGTTTTACGTGCACATCTTTCATTGTTATCCTCAGTCTGTTCTCAGAAGTCTGGCACTTTGGAAGTGTCATTTAGCATGTCAGGCCTGATTGGCCCCATGTCCAATCTCAGTGTATTACTCCGAGCCACAAGTCAAGCCTTACTCATTGAGTTTGTTTTAGGCTCTGCCATAGTATTTCCAAATACTCCATAAATACACAGCACAGTAGCCTGCCTCTCCAGCTGATGGGCTCCATGCATCAGACATGGCTGACCTGGCCTGCTGAAGTGCCCATGGCACTGAGGCCTTTAGCCATAGGAGGCATCACAGCACAGGCAATGTTACAGAGTTGGCCCCAGGTGTGCCTTAATGGCTACTGCTGCCTGCTGTGACGTGACCCTAGGGAGGTGGGAAGGCAGGTGTTGGCCTTGCCACCATTGTGAGACCTTGTGCAGGGAGAGGCCGTGGCTGCAGCTGGGAGTCATCATGCATAGTGCCTCTCAGACTGGGCGGCAATGTCCCTGAGAAATAATCACTGTTCCCTAGCATTTCTTCAATGCTTTTAAGTCTTTTTATGCCTAGTTGTTGTATTACCTGAATATTTACAATACTACATTTCCTATACAATGTCTGTTTAAGGACAGATATTGTTAGAGACATGGGAACATGAAAAAAAATAGTCTGTTGTCAAAACTGTAGTTTTAGGGAAAGCAACTGGAACAGACAAACCTGAGGCTTTCTGCCCATGGAACAAATACACTAGGCATGAGAGATGGAACAGGGGGGAGCATTAGTCATGGTTAAACGTTTCTCCTTCATACCTTTATACAACAAAATAGATTTGCATGGGCTGTTTTGTTGAGACAGTATCTTTTAAGTTTGCCTGCTGCATGGTGTAAAACCGTATAACAGGAATATAGAAAGAAACCTTGCCCATCATGTTTGCTTTATTCAAGAAAAAAATATCCATGTGTGTCTTTTCATTCTAATTGCAAGGACTTTGTATTTTATTCATAATTTTAAATTCTTTTCTGTAAGCCATTGCAATGTATTTTCTAGCTTGTCTTATCTCTTATTTACATTGTTGAGAGCAGACCTGCAGGATCAGGGAAGTAGATTGTACAACCCAGCAGATCTTTCCTGTTTCTGACTTACAATTCTGTGATAATTGTGTTCCAGCCTGCAGTGTTGCCTGTTGTGTTTGTTTGATGCTGTCTTTATTTACTGCAACAGTAAACGTTTATATATTTTCCAGTATTTTACTGAAAAGAATACAAAAAAATGCATCATTTATACAGTTGTCCTCTCAGAAGCCCCTTAAAATCTGTCACTGTCTTTGTTCAGTCCACTGTCTGTTTTGATATTTTGATGACATATGCCATCTTCCATGTTTACATTCTCATCTGCTATCTAGTTTTCACAAGTAATTATTTTGAATGATAGCTTTTCATTTTTCTTGCTTATCAAAGAGACCATGAGTTAGTCCAAAATGTTTGTGAGGTCATTTATGCTTAAAGTCCTTTATAAACATAGACATGATAAAACTGGGTTTTGGTGTAGTGTATTTACTTACATATTTCTGTATATATGGATATATACATGCTGCATGATCCTTCTGCAGTGCCTTCCTGCCCTCAGTCACTCATCAGCCCTCCTGCCCAGATTGATGCCATCTGCAAACTGACTGAGGGTGCACTCGATCCCCTTGTCCGCATCATTGATAAAGACATATAACAGAACTGACTGCAGTACTGAGCCCTGGGGAACACCGGCTGGCTGTAACTCCATTCACCACCACTCTTTGGACTTGGCCGTCCAGCCAGTTTTTACCCAGCATAGAGTCCGCCCATCTGAGCCATGAGCAGCCAGTTTCTCCAGGAGAATGCTGTGGGGGACGGTGTCAAAGGCTTTAAGAAGGTCCAGGTAGACAACATTCACAGCCTTTCCCTCATCCGCTAAATGGGTCATCTTGTTGTAGAAGGAGATCAGGTTCATTAAAGCAGGACCTGCCTTTCATATACCCACGCTGGCTGGGCCTGATCCCCAGGTTATCCTACACGTGCTGCGTGATGGTGCTCAGGATGACTTGCTCCATAACGTCCCCTGGCACTGAGGTCAGGCTGACAGGCCTGTAGTTCCCTGGATCCTCCTTATGGCCCACCTTGTAGATGGGCGTCGTGTTTGCTAACCTCCAGTCTTCTGGGACCCCCTTGGGTTAGCCATGACTGTTGGTAAATGGTGGAGAGTGGCTTGGTGAGCACTTCAGCCGGCTCCCTCAGTCCGCTTGGGTGGATCCCATCTGGACCCATAGGTTTGTGCACATCTAAGTGGAGCAGCAGGTCACTAACCATTTTCTTCTGGACTTTGGGGACATCTTTCTGCTTCTCTTCACTGTCTTCCAGCTCAGGGGGCTCAGTACCCAGAGGGTAGCTGGTCTTACTATAAAAGACTGAGGCAAAGAAGGCATCAATTATCTCAACCTTTTCATCATCCAAGTAGATGAATGTAGTCTAAGGTTAGTCAGCTTCAGCTTGATCTGAGGATCAGTTCCCAGATTTCTGTGTTAAGAACTTTCCTTCTACAAAATGGGAACTTTAAGTGATTCAAATTACTGCTAAATAATATTCAGTGTTGTTCAACGTGCTTAAAGCTTTTTTAGAAAGAACTGCTGGAACGGTTGTGACTTGGTGATGGGAGGGTTTGACATATGAGTTTGTTATAAAGAGAGACTTCTTCATTTTGTGTTTTTCCTCCTCTCAGTTTTGTGTTTTTTCCCCTCTCAGTAGCTGTGACTGCTAAGTGCTGGGAAATGTCACAGGGAGGCTTTACGAGTTGCTTTAATCTCAGTTTCCACCCTAAGTTCAGGTATTGTTTTGTCTGAAGAGGCGGAAGGATTCTGTGTTAGGGAATGCGCTCAAAATTAGTTATTTATTTTTAAAATATTCAAAACCTGTTTCCCCTTGAAAATGGAGTTTTGTAGTCCAGAAGTTCTGTATGCAGAAATTTAAATATGCTCAAGGATATTTTGAACATGTTGAGCAGTTCTGTGTGGAATCATTAACTGATGTATGAATAAGACAAAAAAAGAATGATCATGGTCATGTGAAGTATTTGTGTCCTGTTTCTTACATTTTATACAATATTGCCTATATCAGTGAACAGCAAATGGCTTTTGGTTTTTTTAACAGGCAGCTTCTAAGTTTACCCCTGTCACTGTCAGAAGAGGAATTGCTTAGGATGAGGCAAGAGTTGCACTGCTGCTTCTCTCAGGTGGACAACAGCTTGGCTTGGCCCAAGATAAGAGCAAGAACATTGCTTCAGGCTTTCAAGGTGGAACAGAAGGATGCAGAGATGCTGAAAGTCGATCAGAATTTAGCAATGACCAATAAACAGGTGGGAACGATGTGAGATCAGTGTGGGGTTGTGCAAGGGGTTCATGGGTGTATATGCAGGTTGTTGGCTTTGGCTGCAGATAGGGGTCCGAGGCTTCTTCAGAGGTGCAACAGTGGTTCACACTTCTCCTGTCTGTGTGGGTCAGCAGACCTTAAAGATAATTGTTTGGGCAACAGTTGGGTAAATACATTTTTTTCCACATATACTCTGCATATTTCTGCTGCTTGTGTATCCTCCGGCTTTCCCAAGAAGGCAGAGTTATAAAGAAGCAGTTGGGTGGCCAAAAGGGGCTGCATCTCTGAGGAAGGAGAGTCCACCGAAACACCAACATTTGGTGCTGAGCATGGCTCTGAATATTAGGGACGAGTTGGGTCCTTTACAGCCTCTATTAAGATTTCTTTGGCAGCCCCTGCCCATTACTAAATTTGACACTAAATCAAGGAAAGATGTAGGGAGTTTCTGTAGGAGAATGTCCTCCCTTGTCTTCTCCATTTAGAAAAGTAAAGTTCCTGAATTAGCTGGTCTTTCTTAGCAAGAATTTGGGCTTGCTTTCTGTTTCTTCTTTCCAAAAGAGCTGGGCCTATACAGAGGGTTGGGTTTTGTCTTTGTTTGTGGGGGTTTTTTTTCTAAATCTAAATACATAGATGAGGAGGCATACTTACTTAGAGACACACTCCCAACAAGAGGTCTGTCTGTCTGTCAAATCTAGCACTTTTTAAAAGAACTCTGTGAAGGGTGAAGAATTCCTTCTGTAAAATGTAAAACCTGTGGAATCATAAATTATTTTCAGTTCTTAAATGGCGGGGGGAGGAACAGTGTTTTCTGTATGAATTGTATGTGATACCATCATGAAAAGGACTTTGCCTTGCTTTGTTTTGGTTTGGTTGTATGTTCTAAATGTGTAAACTAACTTGGGTTAATTGTGCTAGGAATTAACCTAGCTCAAAACCATACTAATTTCTAAAGTATTATGGAAGGGAAATGACTTTGCAGAGCCTTATAGTTGAACAGATGTTATCATTTCCCCAAGAGTACCTTATACTTAGTTGATATTCTTGTAAAGAAATATAAAGGTCAAGAATAATTTGATTACATGGAACGGTGCCCCTTAATACTATCATGGTTCATTTGTGATTCATATACTGTGTCTTGAAAACAATGTAGTTCTTAAATTAATATTCTTTGTTCATTTTTAACCATGCTTAGGAGACAATGTATCAGTTGAAATCTTCTCTTATTATGACTGCTAAAGCTTGCTTAAAATCAAATTTATGTGCTAACAGTTCTCATGGAAAGGAGGAATATATAAATCTACTTGAAATAAATTTAGAAGAAATTTCCAACTTTGTCTGAATGTCTGAAAGGAATCTTCAGAATGAATAGGCAGCACCTTTGTTTCAGAAATGTTTTCTCAGTGAAAGTCATCCTTGCCTAGTGTTTCATTAATCGGTGGATCTGCCAATAATAGCAGGTACTAATCTTAATGTTAGCATCCTCATGTGCCTCTTCTAAATGAAGCATTTTGTGCTCATCTTTTTACAGCAGCATTCTAAAATGAAAAAAACAGGATCCAGGAATAGAAATAAGATAGATAGTTTGAAGAAATCTTTACAAGACAAAATTTGCATTTATGAAGACTCAGTGAAAGATGAAATTTTGAATAAGGTAAGTGGAAACTTTCTGTACGGAGGTCAAACCCTAGGTCTTTAGTAATTAAGGAATGATAGTTTTCTATCTATATGAATAAGAATCAGATAAAAAAGGTATAAGGTGTAGTGTCACAATGCATCTCTACTCTTGCCTGCTTTTATCAGGACGTTGTATTTCAAGCTTAATAGTTTTGGCTTTGTTTTAATTTTTGCGCCTTAGTTACCAAACTGATTTTGTGTCTCACCTTTTTTTCTTCCGGTGGTTCTGGGTCTTGGCATAAGCATGATTGCAAGACTCCCTTATATCCTGTGGTTTTCTTAGTAAGGTTTTCAAAATACTGAAGACTCTTCACTGTATACTTTGGCTGAGCAAGATTTAGTTCTTGGATGTCTCCTAATGTTACTGAAAACCCAGAAATGGGTTCTTACATCCAGAGATAACTGGGTAGGGGCTGAGTTTATTTGTATGGAACTTACTGAAAGGGAGCCATGATTCTGGTGGATATCTTTTAAAAGACTCACAGCCCCAGTCTGAAGTTAATCCTTAAAGTGAGCGGGGCCAATGCCAGTACGGGGGTTTGGAGGCTTCTTTCTTCTCTGCTAGCAGGAGTTCCATCATACCGTTTTGTGTTCTTTAACTTTTCTCCCCTTCTCTTTCCCACTTGTAAAATATGGGTAATACTACTTTTGTGTATAAGAAGAACATTACAATGATAATTGTGTTAGAGATATGTGGTGCACTGCTATAAGAACTATGCAGAAGAAGCAGGTGTCATTGTTAGTTAAAATTGGTAGATAAAAAATAGTTTCACAAATGATTGCAATATCAGTGTTAGGAAAAATCTGGACAAAAATCTGGGTTTGTACCTCTTTCCTATGTTTTCTACACTTGTATCCTGAGGAATGGAAAATACTGTCTCAATGTGTTCATTCAGAAATAATTCCACTCTTATGTGAGAGCAACACATTGTGGTTGTAGATGATAAAAATAAATGTTTATCAGGTCTATCACCCAGTCATTGAAAGTGAGAGCAACTGATTGGGCAAGAATGCAGCAAGTGGGTATGTTGTGGCACTCTTTAATAATTTAGTAACTCATACAAGAATGCCTTAATCCTTTAATAGAGGCATTTAAGCTTTTGGCTTCAATACCTAATGCCCTGACCTCCAAAATTTAGGTTGGTTTTTTTTTGTCTTTTTGTACCATTACTTCAGAGTACAGTGGAGCATGGGCTAAGCCCATATGTTACAAGAAGTACTGAATACTTGTTTGGTATGAATATTGCCTTATGTTTTTGTTAGAGTCTTATTTTATAATTTGAAAGCTGGCTTCTCTAAGCCTCATTGTTTCAGTTTCTTATGCGCCATCTGGCATACCTGTTGTTGTCCTAGTTGTATGTTGGAACAGTAGTTATAAAAAGCCAAATGCTTTGGGCTTTTCCCAATAAGGAAATGAAAATATTGTTAAGGAAATTTGTTAGTTCACATGTTATCATTAGGATACAGGAGTACTGCGGTAAACCTTATGTTGATCACAGAAGTATAGTTTCTTTCTTCTGGCTGTTGCAGTCTGCTACCTCCTTCCTCTTTTAGAATCTTAACACTTCTAAATTCTGTATTAATGTGAACGCTTTTATCATCTCACTCAAAATTTACCATCTGACTTCTACACAGCCAATTCAAGGCAGGGAAAAAGGACTATGGAGCAATACAGCTCTGCTATATTTCTCACACCTTCTGTCATAGTTTAACCCCAGCCGGCAGCCAAGCACCACACAGCTGCTTGCTCACTCCACTCTCAGCCAGAGGGATGGGGAGGAGAATCGGAAACGAACGTGAAACTCAAGGGTTGACGTAAGAACAATTTAATAGGTAAAGCAAAAGCCGCTCATGCAAGTAAAGCAAAACAAGGAATTCATTCACTGCTTTTCATGGGCAGGCAGGTGTTCAGCCATCTCCAGGAAAGCAGGCCTCCAGCACGTGTAACAGTTACTTGGGAAGACAAATGCCATAATGCCGGATGTTCCTCACCTTCATTCTTCTTCCCCCAGTTTATATACTCAGCATGACATCATATGGTATGGAATATCCCTTTGGCCAGTTTGGGTCAGCTGTCCTGGCTTTGTCCACTCCCAATTTCTTAAGCCACTCCAGCCTTCTCACTCACAGGGCCTGAGAAACTGAAAAGTCCTTGATTTAGTATAAGCATTACCCAGCAACAACTAAAACCATCAGCGTGCCATCAACATTGTTCTCACACCAAATCCAAAACACAGCACTGCACCAGCTACTAAGAAGAAAATTAACTGTATCCCTGCTGAAACCAGGACACCTTCACGGCTGCAGACTTCACACAGTCCCATGGGTTCTGTCTGGCTAGAGGATGGCCATAAAGTGGTTTCCAGCTAATGTTTATGAAAGCAGCAGTGGGATGTATTTTGTAGTACTGTAAAAAAGGCATGACAGAGACAAACAACTCATAGACAGGAGGTAGTGAGCTGGGAGGCCACAGCAAGGAGTTTGAAGCCTAGTTTGGAGCACCTGAGAGTATCATTGACCTCGCTGTGAAAATCTTCAAAAGCAGACCGTACATGCTTCTTTAGCGTTTCATAGCTGGTTTGAGCTGCCTTGTCCCTGAAGAAGTAGCTGTTCATTTCTGAAATAGCAGTTACCAATCTCAGAGGAAACACAGTGGTAAAAGTAATGATATTTTTTATCCCTACTGGGCCTAAAAAAACCCATTGCATGAAAAATGCCTTTGGAGTTACAGGTAATCAGGTACATTTTCAGATTATTCCCTTGATTTGTAATACTTAGGACCAAGATAACACTAGTTAGCAATTAGCCTGAACTAAATATGGAATTTAGAAGTCAGTGCTTTCAAGTAATGGACTAATAGTGCATTTACAGCGTTGGCAATTCTTTGTGTACTTTGGATGTTTCAGGTGGAATTAGCAGCAAACATTCAGACCTACAGTGGTGGATTCATCATAACCAAAGTAGATTGACACTCTGTTGATGTTGTGTCAAACAGTACAGTGTCAAGCAGTGCTTTACAGTACTCTGTTTGGTATAATAAAAGGCTTCAAGAATTGCCAGTGGATATTAATTTGTAACTAGTTCATAATTTAGTTTGTAATCAATATTTGATCCAACTTCTACCGAAATCACCTTCTGTGTCACACTGAAGTCAGATCTACTTGCAAGCTTTGGTTTTCACAAATGTGAAATATTTGTTTGCAGAGTTGTGATTTTGGAGCTGATGAGGCAGAAAGGAACTTAGGCAGCTAGGGACAGATATTAGTACCAGTTGAGTCATGCAATATTTTGTTTGGTTAAGAGCAGTTTATTTATTGTATAGTGTTGAGTAGATGCTGAATGATAAAGCTGAAGATCATTGCACAGAACCATAGAACAGTTTGGGTTGGAAGGGACCTTTAAAGGTTATATAGTCCAACCTCCCTGCAGTGAGCAAGGACATCTTCAACTAGATTAGGTTGCTCAGAACCCCATCCAATCTGACCTTGAATGTTTCCAGTGGTGAGGTGTCTGCCACCTCTCTGGGAAACATGTTCTAGTGTTTCATCACGCTTATTGTAATTTTTTTTTCCTTGTATCTAGTCTAAATCTACCCTTTTAAAGTTAAAAGCCATTATCCCTTGTCCTATTGCAACAGGCCTTGCTAAAAAATTTGACCCTATGTTTCTTAAAAGCCCCCTTTAAGTATTGACAGGCTGTAATAAGGTCTCCCTGGAGCCTTCTCTTCTCCAGGCTGAACAACTCCAGCTCTCAGTCTTCACAGGAAAGGTGTGTTCCATCCCTTGTATTTGGGCATGCTTAATGTATGGCTTTGTATTTAGTAATATGCAAATAGTATCTTATTTTGCAGTCTTGACCATAAATTATATGATTCATGGAATATACGGAACATATCGTATAAATGCCCTGTTATTTGAAGGGGTTGACAAAAGTTTGTTTCTGTTATCATTGGCACCTCTTTTGCCTTTGAATTCAACTGCAATTAAAAAATACATTCTTCTGTCTCCTTATAAGTGAACTTGAGTTGTCAAACTGCATTTCCATCCTTATTCATTATTCGTGGGTTCAAAGTTACACTAAAGGTGATCAGTCATTTACTCATTCATCTATTCATTATTCATTCATCCATCCCCATATTTCATATATGTATAATTAATTCAAAATCCTTGTGTCTGAAACTGAGCCTTCTGTGAAGAAAGAAGCAAACCTTAAATTGTTGTGTACACACATTTGTCAAAATATTTCTGTATAATTTTTTTATCTGCGTTTTTAAAGGTTTACAGCACATCTTGTTCCTAAACCACAAAGGCAACCTTCAGGTATTGCTTACTAATTTTGTGTTGTACAAAAAAATAATACCTCAAGCATATATTTTCCCCTTTTGGAGTTATTGTTAACATGTGTGTATTCTGGCAGGCAGTATCTTAGGCATCTATGTAAAAGCTGGAAGAAAAGAAAAACAAGTTCCTCAGTGTGTGCATGTTGTCATAACTCATTCAAGCTAGTAGTGTTGTAACAATTTCTGTTAGTTAAGGAGTTGCCCTAATACACTGAATAGGGGGCATCACATAGACTGAAGTGTTAGTCCTTTTGAAAATGGACTAGTCAGGTAAGTCTGCTTGATTTCCCACCCCCCACCATTCCTTGAGTAGCTGCTATTGTAATGAAAATCGTAATCTAAATCATTCGGTCTATTGCAACAAAACGTTGATTGCTCTCATTCATATTCATTTTCCTCCTTTTAAGTAAACTTAAAACTCAACATTGCCAAAGTTTTGAAAGGTGACTTGTGGCTTTAGTTGTCCAACCTGGTTCATTTCTAACATATGTTGTCCTTTAAAGTGTTATCTGCTGTAGCAATGCATCTCCCCGAAGACCTTGCTAGGCAGCAGCTGTTGTTAGTGCAGTATTAAGTAGCTGTCTGAATCGGATAGAAATTCCTTGCCTTCCCTTAGAAGCTGTTTCTTCTGGTGTTTGTTAGCATGTCTGGTTTATTGTTCAGGATTCACTTCCATTCCATTCTCTCCTTTAAGAATCCTCTAAGAGTGCAAGAACTTTCACTGCTGAAAAGGGGGAGGACGGCAAGTCAATGGAAACTTCACAACTGAGACCTTAAAAAAATTGGACAGTTGGACAACACAGCTCTGAAAATTTCTAATTGCTTTTGAGAACATGGTCTTGTGTCACAGTGATAAGTAGTATAGCAATTAATTCAGCATGCCTTTCAGAACAAAAGCTTGAGTCTTATTTGAGAATGTCTTGTGCACAGGATTCTGAAGAAAGATATTTTTTTAATTATTATTTTTGTATAAAATATTTGCCTTGGCACTGAGGTGTGGAATTGTCTTGCATCTAGGCTTTAGTCTTATGTCACTGGCTCATACGAATATCTTGAAGTAACACTTTGGATTTTGAAAATAAATTTGCTTTGAAAAGATAAATGAACCAAAACATACCAACAAAGTCCCCCAAAAAACTGAGTTAGGGTGGGCTTGGCTGTCTTGTGCAATCTGTATCAAAGTTGTGACTTGCAGGATGTTCTGTGGAAGTTTCTATCTTTGATTTCCAGTCAGTGCTGCTAGCGTACAGAGTACACCTTTGAATTCTTGTGAACTACTGGACTGTGAGCTTAAATGAGAGATGCTAAAAAGCAAATGTAATGAAAAGGAGAGAGAAAGAGAGAAGAATAAAACCCAAAGAGGGAGGGAAAAAAAAAAACCACACAAAAAACCCCAAGTGATGTGCAATACGGTTGCTCACCACCTGATGATGAATTCCCAGCCAGTCCCGGAGCAGCGATCAGAAGGCCCCACTGAGCTTCTCCCAGTTTATGTACTGAGTATGGACTACCCTTTGGCTAGTTCAGGTCAGCTGCCCTGGCTCTGCTGCCTCTCAGACTCTTGTGCACCTGCTCACTGGCAGAGCATGGGAAACAGAAAGGTCCTTGACTGAGAGTAAGCACTACTTAGCAACACCTAAAATACCAGTGTGTACCAACATTATTCTCATACTAAATCTGAAACACAGCACTGTACCAGCTACTGAGAAGAAAATTAACTGTGTCCCTGCTGAAAAGAGGACATACTTCCAGAGAAAATTCATGGGCATGATGTTACATATTTATCATCTTAGGGATCTAAAAATTTGATGGAAGTCTCCTTAAATGCTTCTTTAAAGCTAATCATGAATAGAGTCAATAATATGTAATTCTGATTAGCATGAATAGAAAGTTAATAAAGCTTTAATGTCTTGGCTGCATACCATCTCTGTTTCTGCAAAGGTATTCTGAGGGGCAGAATCAGGTCTTGTGCCAACGGGTAAATCATGCAGTATCTAAAGACTACAGTTCATCTTTACACCGTTGTATTCCCACTTCCAGGGCAAATACTATTAGTCTTTACTATTCTTATTTTGTAGACTGGTAAAACTTCAGAAATAAAGACTGCATATATAAAGGTATAACACAGGATGCCTACCATGCTAAGGTACTAACCATGCAGGTATCTCGATTACATAGGGATGTTCATCTCTACCTACTCTTTAAGAGAGAGGCCAAACTTTTCCATAGAATGCAAATATGAGTACCTACTCTCAGGTGCCACGGTGATAGTGAACTTAACCAAAACTTACTTAAAAGTTTTTGAGGTGCTTCCTTTGGTGGCTGAGGTTCTTGCATTCTGTCACAGGCAGTAGTTACTTGAGCATTGCTGTTAAAATACATAACACTGGAAACTTCTGGAAATGCTGATTTCTGAAAACTTCTTTTTTTCTTTGGTAGGCTGTGAAATCTATCAGATTAGGTTTCTTAGAACCAAAAGATAATTTAGAGGTGGAGTGAGGAAAAACCCTGCACTGTGATAGCCTGCACTGTACAGACGGGCAGTTTCTGTGCTTAGCTTTATTCTAAATCCAGTGTGCAGGGCAGCAGTTGGTATCAACACCAGGTTAGTGGAGTTGGAGCTCTCATAGTTGCATGTGCTTTTTCTCTCTCCTTACAATCCAGCTTTTGGGCCTGTGTGGATAATACAGGGAGACAATAAAACCAAACTGATATTTACTGTCTTTGAGGATTCAGCTATCCAAATGTTAGATATGCGGTGTAGCCATCAGTGCCTGACCTGGACATCAGCACTTCCACATCAGTGAAGCACATTTTTTAGGATATGAAATGTACAGAGAAGTATCCTTTTTTTTTTTTTTTTTTTTTTTTCCTCTTTGGCTATAAAGGGAGCTTAGAGTGACAAGCTCAGATGGAAGCATCTAAAAAGCATAATTGCAGCTGGCTACTACCCACATTGTCTTGCAGAAAAATGGTTACAGTGGCAATATCACTGGCTGTGACAGTCAGTGGTATAGCATTGAGAGCTTATCAATCACATTGCATTTGATTGTGTGTCTGTATGTGCCATGCTTGCCTTTCAGCCTTTGGTTAAGTTTCAGTGTGTGTCGTATCAGATGTGTGGCAGCAACATAGTTACCGAGTTAAATGATTTTATTTTCATCCTGTTTGATGTCCACTCCATCCAGTTTTAATCTTGTTTGAAATCCATTACCAGTAGACTCCTGATTTACAGTTTAACTTTGTTTTATATAAGAGGATTTTTCATTATTTGTTTAAGGAATCATAGGTTGAATTTCATTGGTCAATATTAGCTGACACTTGTGAATTTGAAACTAAATACAGGCTTTCTATAAGTTTTGTATTTTTGTTAAACAGAAGGATGTATTTTATCTTCCCATTTAACAATTAAATAGGTAAGCAAAGGTTTATTTGTATTTTTAATTTTTATTTATTAGAAATTATATGGACTCTCTATTTTAGGTTAGTATTTAATATTGAAGTTATGATTACCCTAAAACAAAGCCTAAGCTCTTTGAAATATCTGACCTTACTGCTTTTTTTTTTTTTTTTTTTATCACTTAAACACAGGAAAAGTTTGGAATTTAATGTTAAAAGCACTTTTAAAAGAATGTATTGTATTATAAGATAACAGCATTGATATCTTTGCTGCTTTAATCCTGCTTGTTAGAGTACTAAAATCATGAGCGTGTCTGTAAGGTTTTCTCTTAATATTTTTATGTCTTGTGTTTTGGTATTTTTTAGATTAAGTACGAGTTGTTGCTTGAGAAAGAGTGTCAGCTGCGCAACCTGGAAGATAAACTTGGAGAGTATATTGCTTCTTTAACCTTTCAAAAGACTGTGAAAAAATCTAAAATGTCGGAGCTATGTACTGCTATCATAAGTGTACAAGCTTTGCTCTTTGAACAACTGAGCACATCAAAAACCCTGTCAAAACTGGAATGTATTCAGATTTTCGAAGCCCATAATACTGTAAGTAATGAAGTTGTGAAAAGGAAGAATTCTTCTTAGGAGACAGCAGCTATCAAAGTAGGTTATTTGGCTTTGATTTAGTGGTGCAAGTTTGCAGCTCCTGGTGGTCCAGCCTTTAATTTCTGTGATTATGTGCACTTTAATGCGCTCAGTAAAAGAAAAAAAAAAAAAAAAGGAAAAGATTAGAGCCAGGGAAGATTGTGTTGTAGCAGTTGTAGTAGTAGTAGCAGTAGTAGTTATTATTATTATCCAGAGATCTGGAGTCAGAAAGAGCAGCATTTTGGTGGCAAATCAATATTAAAGGTTTATAGATTGCTAGGAAGACAGCTGGGATGTGATTGTGAGTCTTGACTGGGATAGGGTGTTAATTGTCATGACTGTGATACAAAATTGTCCATGTTATAGTGCTATCCCTATCCATATGGTAGAATCCATAACCACATGATATGCTTCAAACATCAAGTTGTCAAAGATTATAATATATACAGTCTCCTACCTATCTCACTCCAAGCACAGTGATGCAGTTTAAATAGTAGAAATTTTGGAAAGGGCTCTTCCCTTCATCATATTTGTTACATACTTGATATGTGCCAGTTTTCTAATCCTTTTTTAATACTTCAGTGCTCTGTATTCATAAGGATTTTTTTTTTTTTTTACATCTGCTATTTGCAACCATCGAAGTGAGGCTTGGGAGAGCACTGGAGTAGAACAAACAAAATGGGTTTTTAAGAGCAAACCCTCTTTGCCAGAGGGCATCATTAGACATCTATTGCTGTGAAAACTCCTGGTTAAATTTTAATACTGTCATCTCTACAGAGTTTCTCTTAGAATGGCAGTTAAATGCTTATATCTTCCATTTTAGCTTAAATTTGTATTAAATCTGTAGGAAATGGTGAAAGTTGTATGTAGACAGATTATTAGAAATAATTTAATCTGGAATTACTGCCTTTTAGGCAGTAAATGTAAGAGGGTTCTTTGAAGAGATTGATTTTAGCTTCTGTGTCCTTGAACAGATGAAGAAAAAGGATTGAAGGAGAGGCAGAAGAGAGACCTAGAGTAGCTAACACTGGATATCACATATCCAATATGCAAGAATTGAGTTCAGCCCTATTTCTTGTGGAAAAAGTATTTTAGGCATTTTTTTAAAGTGCTGGTTAGGCTTGGTTTACAGGGACTGCTTCCTGGTGATCAAATGTCTCTCTCTTGCTGGGTTTTTGTCCAACTCCTTTGTCCCACTAGCTGGCAAATTTTAATACTTGTTACTGTAAAACAGATATATCAGAATACACAGGATTTGCTAATGCTGAGGACATCAGTGATAGATTTTCCATAAGTGAAATAGACACATCTGAGTATATGTGAATTTGCTTCATCCCCTTAGAGATAACAAATTAATACTCAGTTTTGGTGTTAGGAGAGTGGATCCAAGCTCCAATGTCAAATATTGCTGACCAGGGAGCAGGCACTTACTCCACACACTCAGGGAGAGACACCATATTCCAGTGAATCTGTAGTCTGAATACAGCTGATGAGGTGCAGGAATAGATAAAATTCAGTATTTTCTCCAAGGTACAGGTTGAGAAGTAGGGTACTGAGATATTAAGTAACTTGGAGCTTGAGGTCAGACAACAACATTGGAAAACTGGAATATGAAGTAGAAAGGCTTGTTTAGTTTGACTTTTTGACCCAGGAGAGATCTTTGGCATTGAAAGATAAAGTCCACTTAAGATTTTGGAGGTTAACCCTTTGATTTTTAGAGCATTGTATTTTAACCCTGATTCTATCACTCTAAATGTGAATTATTTTCTTTTAACTTCAAACCTCTTTGATATTAGCTGTTGATTCATCGTAACTAAAACTAGTCAGTCTGAATTTCTCAAGCTGTTTCAGTGGCTTTATGCAGCTTACATGTGAATTCTAATGGTGCCATTCTTTTGTTTGGATCTCAGCCATGCTGGTAGTGTGCTTTCTAGATGCCCTCTACAGTGGAAAGTTTGAGAGAGCATCGACCCTTAACACAATGAAAATTGACTCATATCTTTCAGCATTGTTCTGATATTCATAGTGTGCAAGTCATGTTTACTGAAGCCATGCAATGGATTGGAATTGTAATGACTGCACGTGGCTGGATAGAATTAGAAATAAACTAATATCAGAAAATCTGATACCATCTTTTTTCTTCACTCCATATTAAATTTGCTATTCCAAGTTAAATTATGACTTTTTATCATTGTGTGTTTTCAACCTCTAGGAGATTGAAGAACTTGACAGGAAACTGGAGTATGAGATGTTGCATAAGGAGTCAGCTCAGCAGCAGCATCTAATGAGTAGGCAGAGGTGGACTCCAGATGAATTGGGACCTTCATGTGAAGCTCTGGAAATGAATGCAGACAGACAAGTGACAGTTCTGCTAAGACAGGCCATGAATAAATGTGGACAATTTATAAATCTGCACCAGCAAAGGTAAGTTCTTTGGTCTCAGGTTTTACTAAGTTACTGTAGTTGTTATAGACCATAAGATACCACAGACGAACAAACAGCAGGCTAAATGTTCTGCGGTGTTGTGGAGGGGCTGTACATCTATGTATGAACAGTGCATTTTTGCGGTGTGGCCCAGAGCATAACTGAGGGTTCTTGGGAATATTGAAATAAGAAATGTGAAATAATAATAACTTAGTTACATATAGATCATGATGTGTTGCATGCCAAGCACCATTTCTTGATGGGGACAGTGGAAAATAACAATACTCCTTAGGAGCAAGGAGGAAGATAATTTTCATCCTGTTCCTTTGTCTCCCAAGAACATAGGTAGGGACTTCAGTGAAATGTGATCTGCTGTGATCAGAGGAAGTAGCTGAGACAATTTAAATTGAGTTTCTGTCTCCACTGACACGCTGTAGACTGAATCCCCTGTCATGCAATCATTTTTGATGGGATATGTTCTTCAGAGACAGGCTCAATTTCACTTTTCCCTGGCCAGTTTTTAAGTAAAGATATCAGTGACAAAAAAAAAACAACAACAAAAAAAAAAACCAAACCACCAAAAAAAAAACCCCAGCCCAAACAAACAACAGCAACAACAAAACCTCTTGGGAGGTATATAGAAATATCTGTCTTGTCATGAAGGTTGCCTAGCAAAAATGGGTGATAATTTGCAAAACTGAAATATTGTATTACATTCATTAGGGTTACAGGAGTTAGAAATCACATTTCCATGTGTAATACTGCACAGTATTAAAAGCCTACTGCTTCTCAAGGTTCATGTAAAATCCTGAGGAGGTGCTTTCCATTACCAAGAGGGTGTTCTGTGAAACAACTGACATATCAGAAATGGCTTTGAGTGAGTTATTGCACTCTTAAGTCTGGTTTAATTCTGAAAGGGCTCGAGTGTTACTTGATGTGGATAAATGACTCTCCTGCTGCAGCAGTAGAGTCACTAGAAGAGCAGCTACATTACTGACTTGTGGATATTGCTGTAGAGATCAGTGAAACCTTCAAAGTAACTAGTCTTTACTAATTTACCTGAAAGGTTAATGGAAGAAACAAGTTTTGTACTTTTCCCAAATGATTTGACCAGAAACAAAAAATATCAGTAACGGTAAGGAAGTTAACTGTTTACTGTTAAATTCCACCAACAGGAAGATCCACAACTTGCCATAAAGTGTGGTGATGAAATTTGAAGAAGAGGGATGGGGGCAGGTTGAATTACGTTACTTTGGAGCAGTTCTAGATTTGAACTGTGTGCAAGAGCATAGCCTTAAATTCTGCTGTGACATTTGTTCGATTTGTGGTTCAGGGAAGAAGGGAGGAGAAGCTGACTTATTTTAGAAGTTATGCTGCTCACCCAACTTTGCTGACAGAAAGATACGCTTCCTGAATGGATGACTTTCAGATATTTTTTCCTATAATACAGTCATTGCACCTGGGAAGATTTCAGTGTTAATTCTCTTTCACTTCAGATTGAGAGATGAGCAATGGAATTGCGTAGTGCTTGAAGATTTCCTGGAAAATACAGAAATGGATGCATTTTTGGCACTTTATAGTCAGGTAAGCATGAAACTGAACAAAGCTTCCAAGTTTAAATTACAGCTGTATCTGAAGGTCAGCTTTTCTTCTTTTTGGGGAATGTTACAGATGTATGTGGAGTGCCTATCTGCTAATAGTTGTTACCAGTTCTGGTGTTTGCAGCCTGCATTATCATTCACTTCAGTTAATTCTGACCTACTTTCAGCCTTTTGTATTTTATTGAGTTGTACTTCTTTTTGTTCATTTACAGATCTTTTCAGG
The DNA here is from genome assembly GCF_017639655.2 of Falco naumanni. Classification (NCBI taxonomy): domain Eukaryota; kingdom Metazoa; phylum Chordata; class Aves; order Falconiformes; family Falconidae; genus Falco; species Falco naumanni. The sequence continues at coordinate 51,653,712 of NC_054054.1, forward strand.
GGGTTTTCCAGTTGTGTTTCATTCTGGGGAGATCTAAACTGCCTGAGTTTATGGTTTACAGACAGATTTACAGTCTGATTTTAATATAATGAGGCAAGGGTTTTGTTCAGATTTTAATCGGTGATAGGAATGATTTGCATTGATTGCGTTACAAAGCTAAATGATAGAAGGACTACTAGTTAAATTTTTTACTGTCATTACTCATACTGTTTTGGAAAAGATCATCACCTCTTCAAGTGCCTGTCAGTCCAAGAGGCATTAAAAATGTATTGTTGCTGTCCCTGAGTTTTACCTGCAGGCCTTGGCTGAGATATGTAGCTAGTGTCAGAAAAAAGACATGGTGTTGCAGCTTTTTGCATCCAAGTATCTTGCCTCTCAGGGACAGTCATGTGTATCATCATTTGAGAGCTTTGGAGGCCAGCAAGCCAAGGAGGGACCACTTAGACTAAGGGTCACTTAGCTTGTTTCTGTTCAGTTTTCTGAACTCTTTATCCTCTTCTGAGTTACATGTCTATTTGAGGCCAGCTAATTTTGTGAAGAATTGGCATAAGACTCCTGTATATATCTGTTAGGAGATACACTTGGAAGATAGCACATTTTCAGTTCCTTACTCTGTTGTGGGTCAGGAATTTGCATCAAGATCTCCCAAAGCTCACAGGAGCATGATAATCACAATCACTTCAGTCTCTGCCTTTCATGGGGACACTCAGGCTCCATTCAGAGCAGAGTCCTTCCATGAACCTTGCTGGAAGAGACTTCTGAATATCTGGCAGCTAGGTGGCTAAGGTGCTGTCCTGGAATGGAAGATCTCACTTTGAACTAACAGATTAAATTAGACAGAGTGGGAATTCAATCCTTGCCTTAACACTTTCCAAGAGCATCCTGCCCTCTGGGCATAAAGATCAAAAACTTGTTCTGGTGTGTCTTGCAGAGTGTAACACTGGAAGATGCTTGCTGAGGAGGTCATGACGAGTATTACCAGCCTTCCAGTTTTAAATCCGAGCTATGTGTTCCTTTAGAGTTTGGAGGGTTTTTTATTAGTAGTGTTATTATTTTCTTCTTAGATTTCACCCTGGCTTCCTGTTGCAACTGTTGGGGTTTTTTTCTGAACTGGCTTGCTACCCTGTTGGCCTTGACAGTTTGGGGTATTGTAAGTGGATGTGGCTGTGAGGAGCTGCTGAATTCTGTTTCAGCTTTCAGTTCCTTCTCACTGTTTTCTGCTCCCATGACCTACTGCACATACAGCTACCAATATTTTATTGGGACTTCACAGAAATACCATTCTGCTGATACTGCTAAAAATTTCTGCTGCAGGCCTTTGTAGGGTGCTTATGATACAAATATTCACATGATGGTGAGTCTTAATCTGATTATTTCTTTAAACTTTATGCATATTCACTTATGCTTCTTTAAAATAACTTGCATAATGCTGACAAAGTAATTGGCCACTATTTTTAGTTATTTGTTCAGTTGTGTAACGGTGATGTGGGCAGTGACAGCTATAATGCTTTTCAGAGGCAATATTAAATTTGAGGTTTTATTTCCCATTTGTAGTTGCAGTTTGTCTAAATAGCTCAAGATTTCAGAACACTTTACTAGGAGACAAGATGGTCTTTTGGCCTGTTCAGTGTTCCCCCCGACTCATATTTTTTATTTTATTTTATTTTATTTTTTTTCAAAACAGGTAAGGAAGTAACAGAATTGCATGAATATTTTGCTGAAACATACAGTGCTTCAGATACATGCTGAGTATGATAAATGTAAGATAATTCTTAGATAAATTCAACATCAGTGGAAATAAATAGATACAAAAATGGGAAATGCTTTGAAAGATCCTTTGGGCTTTGCTGATTTTTCCCCGTACTACTGTGGTTTAAGTCATTGGTCTTGGTAGGCAATAGTCTTGTGAATTCTTTTTATATAGTTGTTTGTGTGGGTTTTTTTTAAATAGTTCATTACATATATTTATCTGACAAAATATGCTACATCCACAAATGCTGGTCATTCTAGAATCATGGAATTGTTTAGGTTGGAAAATACCTTTAAGATCATAAAATCCAGCTGTAAACCTAACATGGCCAAGTCCACCATTAAAGCATGTCCCTAAGCACCACAGCTACATGTCTTAGCTGCAGGGCTGGTGACTCAACCATTTCCTTAAGCAGCCTGGTCCAATGTTTAACCATGCAAAAGACATTTTTCCAATCTAAACCTCCCCTGGTGCAACCTGAAGCCATTTCCACTCATCCTGTCACCTGTCACTTGAAAGAACAGACTGACACCCACCTCGCTACAACCTCTTTTCAGGTAGTTGTAGATAACGATAAGGTCTCCCCTGAGCCTCCTTTTCTCCAGGCTAAACAACCCCAGTTCTCTCATAAAACTTGTTCTCTAGACCATTCACCAGCTTTGTTGCCCTTCTCTGGACACTCTCCAGGACCTCAATGTCTTTCTTGAAGTGAGGGGCCCACAACTAAACAGACTATTTGAGGTGCAGCGTCACTGGTGCTGAGTACAGGGTGATGATCACTTCCCATGTCCTACTGACCACGGTTTCTGATACAAGCCAGGATGCTCTTGGTCACCTGGGCACGCTGCTGGCTCATGCTCAGCCAGCAATCAGCCAGCACCCCCAGGCCCTTTCCCTCCAGGCACTTTTCCAGCCGCTCTGCCCCAAGCCTGTGGGGCTGGTGTGACCCAAGGGCAGAATCGGGCACTGAGCCTTGTTGAGCCACACACAGTTGGCCTCAGACCATTGGTCCTGCCTGTCCGGATCCCTCTGCAGAGCCTGCTGCCCTCAAGCAGATCAACACTGCTGCCCAATTTGGCATCACCTACAAACTTACTGAGGGTGCACTGCATCTTCTCGTCCATATCATTGATAAAGACATTAAATAGAACTGACCGCAGTACTGAGCCCTGGGGAACACCACTTGTGACCAGCCATCAGCTGGATGCAACTCCATTCACCACCACTCTTTGGACTTGGCCGTCCAGCCAGTTTTTACCCAGCATAGAGTCCGCCCATCTGAGCCATGAGCAGCCAGTTTCTCCAGGAGAATGCTGTGGGGGATGGTGTCAAAGGCTTTAAGAAGGTCCAGGTAGACAACATTCACAGCCTTTCCCTCATCCGCTAAGTGGGTCATCTTGTCGTAGAAGGAGATCAGGTTCATTAAAGCAGGACCTGCCTTTCATATACCCACGGTGGCTGGGCCTGATCCCCAGGTTGTCCTACACGTGCTGCGCGATGGCGCTCAGGATGACTTGCTCCATAACGTCCCCTGGCACTGAGGTCAGGCTGACAGGCCTGTAGTTCCCTGGATCCTCCTTATGGCCCACCTTGTAGATGGGCGTCGTGTTTGCTAACCTCCAGTCTTCTGGGACGCCCTTGGGTTAGCCATGACTGTTGGTAAATGGTGGAGAGTGGCTTGGTGAGCACTTCAGCCGGCTCCCTCAGTCCGCTTGGGTGGATCCCATCTGGACCCATAGGCTTTTGTGCACGTCTAAGTGGCATAGCACGTCACTAATTTGCTTTGAATTATGGCAATTAAATTGTCTTCCTGTAATGGCTTTTAAGTATCTCTGGCACAGATACATTGTGAAAGAGCTTCTGAATAACAAGATGTGTTCTGTAAGTTGAGGGGTTAAAATTATTGTTTTGCACATTACAGATGCATGCAAACAAAGTATGTCATTATTTTCACAGTACCCAGTCCTCTTACACCCCAGCAGGGGAAGAATGATCCTTGATAATAACAGATTTTGACATCTTTGAAGACAGATTTAAGAGCTTCACTTTTACCTCGCTGTACTTGAAAACTGAACGCACTGTTCAGTGTATACTTGGGGGACTGTGCTTTAAGTTTTGTTTATAAGATCCCCTCAAGAAATAATTAATTTGTTTAAATGCGCATTAGATATACTATTGGGTTTTTTGTGTTTATATATATTTACATGAAGTGTAACCCAGAGGTATTCTGGAACATACTTTCTTGAGATTCCATAAAACCTATACATATTTACCCTCCAGACAGACAAAACAAAACTTCTGTTCTCAGCAAGTATAATAGTATAATAACTCCAGCTATAATTCCAAACCTGCCTACTCTTATTTAAACTGTAAAGAAGTAAAGTAGTAGACAAGTAATTTATTAATATTTTAAGGCTTACAGTGTAACATGTTCCTACTTTTGTGTGTGCTTATTCTGTGAGCTGTTATGGGAATTGATTTTCGATTGGACTTAAAGGTCTTTTCCAGCCTAAGTGAATCTATGATTTTTAAATGTTTTTCCCCCCTTTTTCTTAAAACTTACAGAACATTTTATATTGCCAAGTATAAGGAAACTATAACTATTGTACTCTTGTATCTACTCTCACTCTTTTCTTTAAAGAGGATTTTCCCCTTTAGACTAGTTTTCAGAACTGTGGATGCAGCCCTCTGCAGAAAACCAGGTAACTTTTACTCTCCTACATTTCCTGGTTTGTCTTACATCCTTACTGAGGTGGATCTAGGTCAATAAGAGATTTGCTTGAATGATAGCGAGGTCAGGATCATGAGCCTCTGGCTGAGAAGTTACTTTTAAATAAGCTCATAGCTGTAGCCCCGGGTACACTAATTTCATTTTAGAGACAGCAGATGATGCAGGCAGACTTGTCATGTGGAAACAGCACAGTAAGCTTGAAACAACGTGGATTGAGTTAATTGGTCCTTGCATTAGTTGTTTAAATACACATTGCTCAGTCCAAATACTTAAAAGTAATTCTGCTGTTTGTAAGCTACAATTCATTTCGTTTTTATTTTGACCAAATTCAGAGAATACAAGTGAGGTTATTAGTGCAAATAGCTTTTGTATCCATTTAATGGATACAAAAAGTGATTTCCTAAGCTTAGTTGTACCTTACCGTATAATACACCTGAAGAATCAAACACATCCCACACTGGAGGGCTTTTGGTCTCACTGGTGTGACCATTTCTGTGTTTGCATGCACATTCGCTTCTCCTTTCTTCTGCAAGCTGGTCTGGGTGGCTGTGCGCAGCTGAAAGTGCTGCTAGCTGCTGGTGCGTGTTCACACATCAGCACTCCCTTCGCTGTACATATGCTATAGATGCACCTGGCTGGTGGGCAGCAGTGCTGCTTTTGGTACTGTTGACAGCATGGGTGGCACCTTGCAGGATTACTTAATCATGGATTCTGCTGTGTTAGAAAAGCATTAAACGTTGCTTCTCAGTCCAAATCATCATGCTTGATACAGAAAGGCAAGGGTCAGAGTGGAGAAAAGAACATTTTAAAGAGGAAACTATTACAGAGGAAAGCAGTACTGAAGTTTGATGTTTTGATCATCTGCATATAAATTACTGAGTTAATGTCCTGAGACCATTTAGCCAAGAAGGGCAGAATAGGTCACGGATGTGTCATTTTTATTCTCACTTAATGGTGTTTTTTAAAGTTTCTAGAATGTTTTTTAAAGACCAAGAGTGTAACACGGTCTGTATACACCTATAGAAATTAAACTTAGGTGTCTGTATTAAGATTTAAGCTTTTGTTTACTTTCTTCTCCAGAGAAGAAGCAAATAAATTCCTGCCCTAAGTAGCCTGAACAGACATCCTTTTACTGAACTTTGGTGCCCGTTTAGGGTGTAAATATTGGACTTTTTAGATACTGCATCAGTTTACTGATCTCTCATCAATCTTTGGATTTTGTCTTGTTCATTCTAGTATCTCAGTGGTTTCCATGGAAAACCTATAACAACACTGAAGAGCCCGGGAAACTGGGAAGTGGCTGGTTTTCCTGCCTTTTGGAGGGGAGTGCTCTGCTTGGAGAATGGTTATAGGAAAAGGAGGTTTCTTTTTTTTGTGTCACCATCTAAATTCGGGTTAGGACTGCTTTGGGAGCGATTGCTTTGTTTGGTTTTACATTGATTTGGCAGAAATACATCCTTTATAGAGCATCCTTTTGGTGAAATAGCTTCTTTCAAAGAAGCTTAATACAGGGATCTCCTAGGTACATTTGCTTCTCTGAAAATTTGTCATGCAAAAAAGAGGCAGAGTTCAAACATTTGCTGTGACATTTTGAATTCACTGTGGACAAAGAAATTTGCTGTCTTCTGCACGGTGGGACCTTGTGGGGGTTTTATTTGACATGGGCTTTCTAGTCACCTCCCACACCAATGCCTATAGGAGGGTCTACAGAGCAGAGGAGACTCAGCTTTTGTGAGTCATCCCAAATGTTTGGCACGTCTTACCTAACTTTAGCTACCTGAGATACATGTATGGCATGAAGAGAGTACAACAGCTTTTTTTTTATGTATATCCTTTGAGGTATTTAACTTGCTTTAATTTGCTCTACTCTTTTTCTTTCCATCTAGTTCTCAATATATTGTAGAATTTTCATATTTGATATACATGAGAGATCTGCAGAAACAGCCATGGGGACACGGTAGTTTTGACAGCAGAGCAGAAAAGAACAATGGGCTTTTGGTGTTTGGAGGGAGGCAGGAAATGAGGCTCGTTGATTGTCTAGGGAGCAACTAAAATTGAACACTATATGAATATACTTTACCATTGACCTTTGGGCCAAAAAAAGAGAGGACATTTGGGGAAAAAAAACCCCAACCCACAAAAAAACCCCAACACTCCAAAAAAAACCCCAGATGGTTCCTGCTCCTCTTAATGTTGCAAGGTGTCCTCTGAGCTTATTACAGAATCTGGTGTTAAGAGAGGCTGGACAATGAAGTGTTCAACCATGACAACATGTAAATGTTGAAATGAGGTTTCAGAGGCTGGTTTTTTTGTCCCTAATTTTACAGACCATATCGCTTCATTGCTATCTTGTAAAGATTTCTTTAGAATAGTACAGTCCATAAATTAAACCTTAAATGCAAGAATATGGCTGCATTGTGATTTTTGACACCGAACGGCATCAAGTACATGTCCTAAGCACATACGCTAAGGTCACCTGGTTGTCTAACATTTATATTGCGTATACCAGAACAAAATGGACAACTGTAGTATATATGGGCCAGTGTGGATAAAAACAGTGAACATGGGACTATGACCACTATAACATCACTAACATGATTTTCAATAGTATTTCTTGTTTCTATAACAGATAATTCTTTAATGATAGTAGTTAAAATTCACTAACACTTTTTTTATTTTAAATACTAAATTTATTCATCTCTAATAAATTTATCTACTCATTAATCTTCTAGGAGCTCCGACTGACAGGTTACTTAGCTAAACTGACAAGGGTACCAATGGGGATGTTGCACAGGGTCCTGAACTTGTTGCTGCCCTCCAGCCCACAAAGTGAGGTTCTTTCTGTACTCGATTCCATCAGTAAATATTCAGATGGTGTTGCTGAAAGTGACAATAGTGCAGATGAGTCTGGCAGCTGTAAAAAAAGGTAAGTGTGATAGCTGTTGATAGACTAAGAGGAGATTACTGCTTTACATGTATATGTATTTGCTGGACAAGTAGACTGATAATTAAAAAAATCATAGGTGCATAAGTTTTCTTTCAAAACATTTAGGTAGGGTAAAAATACATTCTGAAATGGCTACCTTATTTTGTGAAATCTTTAACTACAATAAATTGATTAATAAAGAGTTACTAAATGTTATAACTTCATTAATTAATGGTTATCCTATAGATTTATAAATCTTGTTCTGGTAATTTTCTTTTTGATGGCTTTAATTGGAGTTCATTAAAATATTTTTCTTCCCATTTTTTTAATTTATAATATTGATAGCACACCGGATTTCAGGTGTATATAAAGGATGTCCTCCTTTCTAATAATGGAAGTTTCAACCTTGCAGATGCCTGTCCTTTTGTAGTTCGTTACTAAAATCCCAAGTGACCACTGTTTTTCCCTTTACTCGCAGAGACTTGAGTAGTCTCCCAGAGGTAGTTCCAGCGGTGTAGTGTCCCAGAGCCTTCATCCTTCCAGTTTATTCCCATTAACACCAGCTGAATAGCTGTACAGCTAATACTGAGAGGTGCTCCTGGACCCTCTCTCCCAACTCCCTGCCACGACATGGGAAGAGGAGAAAAGCAGATGTTGTGGCCCTGGGCCCCTCTAGTTGTCAGGTGTGAGTTGTCAAGGAACAGATAAGCATCCTTGTGACCGTGCCCTGAGGTGTGATCTTAGCTGATTTAAATGGTTTGTGGCAGGGCAGCAATGATATGTGAACACTCTTACTGACTGTATTCATGGTATTAATGGCATGGGCTGGGTAGCTAAAATCAGAAAGGGGAGGAAAGTGTGTATATCTGGGGATTTGCTGCTGGGAATTTTTTACTTTCCTGCTCCTTCAGGAAGAACCAAGAATTGTGGAAAGCACTGGAGAACCAAGTAAGGCAAGATCTGATAAGCAGAAGTTTGGAAAAGTTCCCTTCTCTAAAGAAGAGAAAAGACAGGTAAGGAAAAGACAGGAAGAAATACATACGATTTTATTATTATATTTTTTTTGTACTTCATTTCATCTCCAAAGGTTCCTCTATATCCATTAGAAATCAGAAAATATGTTCATAAATACACATTTTCTCACAGTGTTCTGCTGTTTGGTACTTGTGTTTGCTACAACATACTTACACGTAATAGGGAATAGTAGTAAATGCCTTAAAAGATTTTGCTGTACATATCCACGAAATTCAGATATTTTTCATATGCATTGGCCATCCTCCCAATGGTTATTTACTATAAGGTTACCTTTCCTTAAGCAATTTTGTATCTCATAAATTATTGGGGATTGGGATGGAAATATGTCTATTCAAATACAGTTTTCTTTAGCTTCCGAAGTCACTTCTATGTCAGGATATGATATAGGAAGTTAGAATTTTTTTGTCAAAGTTCATTTTTCAATTCAATTTTTTTTCATTAATGTAGCTTGATAAAGAAGAAACAACTTGCTATCTTGGAAAAAGCATCATTCATTCATCTTGGATGTTCACCTAAACAACCTCCTGTGAAACAGTTTGATACATTTGTTCCCTTGAACACTGCAACTGCCAGAGCCATAGAACTGTTAGACACAGGGGAGAAGATATTTTTGTTTCGTGAGCCGAGTGATCTTTCTTTGCATAATTCTCCAAGGAAAAAGAAAAAGAACTTTCTTAATTCCAAGAAGGCTGCTCATGCAAATACAGACTTGTGAGGGCAACTTCCTTTCAAAGTATCAATTAGGGAAGAGGAAGTTATTTAAAATTCAGAAAAATAATGAGAAAGAATGAAGTGTGCAGTTTAAATAACATATGTTGTTTTAATCTCATTTGTCTGACATTGTAAATAGCTGTAATTTTAGAATGGTGCAGTTAGCAATCTGCATTGTGTGGTTTTTAATTTTTGTCAGCCTATGATGCAGTGGATGAAATATGGGTGTTTTATGATGCACATTCTGACAGGCAGGACCCAGTGTTCCTTCAGTACATTTTGCACTGATCTTACTATAGCTGTGGTTTTGTAACTTATATAGAAAGCTTATTTATTATATAAAGTAATTACTGATTTACTATTCTTGTATTTATATGTTCTTGTGATAAGCTGTGGTATAGCAGATAACATGAAGAGATGAAGTGGGTGACCCACAAATCCTCTGTTCTCTGATTTTCTGTTCTAGCTAATGTACTGTTTCATGTTGCGTTCTTAAAATGTTACTTCTGTGGTCTGTGTTCTACAGTGGTAGCTGGTAGTCCAGATCTTCAGCATATACATATGTACTTAGCCATACATCCTGGAGCAAAATCAGCTTTTTGCTATTTCCTCTAAACTTATTTCAGCTGAACTATGAATGTGGCTACAGTTCAAACCTGCATTAAATATTTGCAACCTGTTGTTGCAGTCTTTTCCTTGGTGAACCAATATCATCACACTTGCTCAGTGGAAAAGGAAAAAATTTAAATGGGCATGTAATACTTTCAAAAGCTTTTTTGATTGCAGTGCTGCAAACTGTCACAATTTTATGTGGATATTTTTTAAGTCTTATTCCTGGATTTCTCTAAATTGATTAGAATATCATTTTACATTTCAAAAAGAGTTAATTTTTAAACCTTTCTAGTTGACAGAAAGAAACCTGCAAGTATGAACCCTAAAAATAGGAACAGGATAAGGCTAATTAAAATAAACACATATATTTGTTAATATTTTGTGATATTCAAACCTGGTTTTAGGTTCTTTGAACTGTATTTGAATGCTATGCTCTGAAGGTATTGTGTTCATATATTTTGCAATTTTTCACGTATGGAGTTTCTGTGTCTTTGTATTAATAGAGTGCCAGTTTCATTTTGAAAATTAAAATGTTACAGTGTATATGTGTCTGCAGTTGGCATCTGTTCCAAGTGGAAAAAAACATATTTTTTTTTCCCCGCTACTCTAGGCAAGTTTAAATATTCATCCCACAGTAAACAACAATTAGTGTTTCATATTGCTATTAGCATTAGAAAATGCATGCAGTAATTAGCCTGATAATCCTAATTAGTTTTTGATTGCATTCTTCAGTCTTTTCACAAAGTCATCACTCTCACAGAAAGAGGATTCTATCAGGATTGTGGGAGTTCAGAGTTGCTGTGTTTAGGTGCATCTGGTGTATTGTCCCCAAGGTGGGGGTAGGTAAAGGTAGGGTCAGTCCTGCCCTGGTGGGAGGTTGGAGCTGTACAGGAGGAGGCTCAGATGTTTCAGAGAGGGGTTAGGCCCTATGCAAGAAGAGCCTGTAGGAAAGCCTGAGCTGTGCTCTGGGCTGCAAGGAGCACTGGAAAGCTGATGTACCCATTCTTGAATGTGAGTCTCTTCCAAGATTCCTTCGCAAGCCCACGCTCTAGGCTGTTGGGGTGTGAAAGGGAAATGACAGCACTGATCACAGATAAGACATTGGGGCTAATAGCTTCAATCAGTTGCAATAATACAATGTAACATCTGAATATTGATTGCAATATCAATTTATTATCCTTAACAGATAATCTGTGTGTCTAATAATAGAAAGCTGATTTGTAACTGTCACACACCTTATCGCAGATTTGAAGCAGCTCGGTGTCTGTAACTATCCTAGCAGGGAAAGTCATGCCCTGTTATGAATCAGTTTCATATCATGCAATACATACTGAAAGAAATGTCCAGATCTTAACATCTTTTGTGCCTTATGAAAGAGCTACTATCTAGGCAGTAGACTGCTTCAATAAAGCCTTGACTTACATTCAGCTTTGAGTTGTTCAGAGGACATAGGAGGGCCAGCTGCTGTGTGTGCAGTTCTGTGTGTATACCATGGGTGTTGGCATCCATATTTCACAGCTGAAGTCTTCCAGGAAATGTGAGCTGGACAAGCCGTTCAGAGTAAGCCCGTTTGGTTTCATAGTAATTAATAAAATATAATACAGGGCAAAATTCTTCAGGATTTTGAACATTATCCACATGGGGCAAATTGTTCTTCATTCTCACTAAATTAACATCAGAAAAGGACATCTTACAGTCTGGCTGAACCCCCTTATTTTAAACAGATGTAGCCAAAGTAAATGGATAAAAACATGGGGTAAGGCGGCTAATACCATGCTCATTGCAGAATTGGGACTTAGAGAAGAAATGCCTCACTTGTTTAGCAACTCTTCCTTTTGGTTTCTACCTGGCTATACAATGCGTTTTACCGAGATTGAAAGTATTGGAAATGAAGGACCCTCTGATTAGTCTGACTATTAATTGTGTACCCATGGAAGTTCATTGCTTCTTGCCTTGTCCCTGACCATTGATGATGTACTCCCATCTCTGCTGCAGCCATTGTCTTTTCTCAACCTGATGCCATTGACCAAGGAGCCAAAACGTGCAAAGAGGCAAAAGTCACTGTCCTTGGGCAGTGATGCTTTAATCGAACACAGCAAAAACTGACTTACTGGCAATGGTATTATTCACTGAAGAAATTATTCACCACACTGGACTAATAAACTGTAGCTTTTTGTTACCGTTTCTTCAACATGTACTTAAATAATGTTAGCCTGCAGTCTACACCCTCTGCACAGTGCATCCCTTGTGCCCTGGTTCCTGATTCAGGATTTTCAGGAGGCTTATTAGTTGTGCACAGGCTCATTGGTGTTACCATGAGCCCAGCTTTCTGCTCATGGTGTGATTCCTCGTGAAGGACCATGTAGTGTTTGTGAAAGTAGTTATGCATTAGAATGGGACAAAATGCTAGTGCCGTTTAGAGACTCAAAATTATTTTAAGCTACTTGGTCCTTTCAAGATTAAATGGGCACTTGCTGGAATGTTTAAAGTTGTCAAGGTCCTCAGTGTCCATAGGTTTAAACAGAATTAGTATCCATATGCTTCTGGGCCTGTGCAGCTATTTGCAGCAGGGTAAGTAATTCTTCACTGGATTTTCTGCTGTGTCGTATTTTGATCCTATTGTTCATGTTGTATGCTGTAGTTTCCTCATGAATGTGTTTGCTGAAGTCTTAATTTGACTAATGAAGTTCTTTGCTACATCTCTTAATAGAGGTTGAATCAAAAATCAGCGTCATAGATAACAGCGTGAAGTCTGCGTAAGTCCCTTTAGAAAGAATAAGATTTTAAAAGATTGTTTATTCTCTTTGCTGTGTTTCTGGCTTGGCATATCAGAGATACAGGTACCGGATTAGCACATAAGTCATGTTGTTTAGTTTAAGATTAGAAGAATATTCAGAAGATTTCATCATAAAGGGTTTTTTTTGATAAAAAAGATCCTATGTAGTGAAAGACATCTTCGGGAAGATATACACAAACTGTTGTTCTGCAGTGATCGGGCTGAAAATGTTTCCATGAAACAAGTGAGTTGAGATTTCCTACAATAAGTTTCCATTTCACTTCCCTGTCCTCGGTATTATGTATTAATTTATTATAAAGTACGATACACGTGCTAAACCAAATGGAGAATAATTAATACCGAGAATGAATGACTGGCTGTTCTGGTAGAGACTATCAATATTGTCAATCAATTGTAAAGAAATGTGAAAATACATAAGTGGACCTGGCACTTTGCTACAGCAAAATGTGAAAATAGAAGTTAAAAGGTTGACATTTTTCTGCAATTAATTGTTACGTTTAATATGTAACTATCTTCAGTTATTGCTATAATAGTTTTGGTTTCAAATTTATTTTTAAAGTGACAATGTCTCTTTAATAAGGTCAATTCTGCAAAATACTCATCTGCTTTATTTGAACCTGGGGAAATCATGCTGCTTTATTTTATTATCTTGTATTTACCCAGCTGCTATTTTAACACCTTTTTTTTCTTCTGGGGATTATTAAGTTTTTACGCTGTTACCTTAATACAACCTCGCGCCAATAATTGCACTGCCTTTCATCAACGGCTCTGGCTTCCCGAGAGACTGACAGCAGGATTTTCAAAGCACCAAACACCAAGTCCACACAACTCAGCTGACCCAGTTCCCTTTCTGCCCTATGCCAAAATATATTGCTGCTGTGCTGGTGTAACTGGTGTAGGCATCGGTATACCAGCATAAAGCTTATTTTCCTTGCTGAATGATAAAAGCTTTATTGTCACAGGCTGTTGAGAGCTGTGTGGGAGTTCATACAAACACTTGTACCAGCTGAGCAGTATCATGAACATTATCCTCCTAGCTGAGTGCTCCAGGTCGGGTCAAACCTTTGCCACCTTCTTCACCACTCAAGTCCTCTTCTGCAAAATGGCTGGCAAAGGCCACCAGCTCAGGCCTTCCATGCTCTCTTTCCGCTTGTTTTCTTGTCATTCACAGGGAGCAAGGCAGTGAAATTCAGGCTCAACACCTGTGAAAGGGCTATACAGTGTGCTCAGCATTTGCCTTTGTGTTCAGGCAAGCTGTGATATAAATGGTCCATTTAACGAGAAGTGGTGGTGCCCATCTCTGTATTTGAGCAGTCTGTGCTTGCTGATACATAAAACGACTAGTTATTTTTCCTACTGCAGCTCTATCAAGAAGCTTGAGAGCCATGTTGACTAAAAGCAATTTGTTTTCCCCAAGGTTCAGACGTTCGTCTGGACAGCAGGAGACAGACATTTGGTTATATATGCAAGGAAGTGAATTATATTCTGAAAAAGTCAACTTCTTTGGAGTCTTTTCCAGTTATGCCAGGTGAGCTACCTGCAGAAAAGAGGCCCTGTATTTTCAGCCACTTTTGTTTGAAGGAAGATCACTGAATAAGAAAATAAATTGAAACCTGGAAGTGGCAGGTGTCATTCCAAGCCAAAATAGCCCTCAGAATCTGAGAGCAGAACTTGAGGAGTTCGAGCATTGCTGTTAGGCTTTAGTCCTTGATCTTGTGTAGTTAAGAATTTCTGGTTACAATATGTGAATGGTTTTGTAGTTACTCAACTGAAGCAAAATACCTCTATGCAGAGTGTTTCAGAAGGAGTAAAAAATTACTTACAGGAGTATAAAATGAAAGGCCATTCAAAAATATTTTGAGTGGATTGATGTGCAATGTCTGTATTAACTGGAATAAATGTAGAATTGTTTGTCAGATTTTTCCAATATATTTTTGTTCTGCTTATGGCTTGACCATCACTAGTAATTAAATCGGGTCATGTCTGCCAGCAGATTTTTATTCATTGGCTGTTGTTCACTGGTAATTCACTGCTCTAAATTACCATCTTGGCTGTATCTGCACATTGAATGCCTCTGTGTGCATTGCGTACACAGGAGTGTGTTCGTCATTGCTCTTTGTACACTGTAGAAACTGGGTAATTCAAGGTTGCATTATTGAAGGTAATCTCTTTCAAAGGAATGTCTGCTTTCCCATCCCTATGTCTTGGAGAATATCGAGGGGAATATCAGGAAATAGAACCTGTCCTTGAAAGTTTACTGGTTTAGGCCTACAGACTGTCTAAAATAATAGGAATGCCCCATATTCTTTCTTGTAATATTTTTGACCAATTACACGTTCTGCTAATGAGCAGAAATTCTCAAAATCTTCAATTTATACCTTTTTTTCTTGCAGCTCCTATATAATGATTCAATATTCCCATGCTCTCAGTTACTCAAATGAAAAGGAACAGAGTAATTAAATGACAGTTTTAATAAAAGTATTTCTTTTCACAGTATTTTTTTCAAAAGTGTATGTTTTTCCCACAGAAAAAAATGCTTCCCTATGAAAAGATTTCTGTCTTTGATGTCTGCTTTTCACTAGGGAACAGAGAAAAAGCCATATTCCTACCCTGAAAGCTGGGAGATTGGGTTTGAGTCCTTGCCTTCTCCCAGGATTCCTTCCTAAACCTCTTTTTCTTTCCGGGAGAATGAATGTTAGAGACTGTGATGCTTCCTGACTGGGTCAAACCCATGTGAATACCTACCTTTTTATCATCATCATCATCATTATTATTATTATTATTATTATTTTCCCTTTACTTGTATGGTTAGATGACTGTTTGAGGAACACTGAGTAGCTTTGTGCTTAGCTGGAGAGCTGTCAGTGGCCGAGTCTGTTTTGGTGGGATACCGCACACTGCTTTTCTGCACAGACCTTTCAAAAAAAGTACCACCCAAGCCTCCCTTACCCTCCTGCCCAGCTAACGCAGTCCCAACAGCTGTAGAGAAGTACAGGAGATTTAAGATGTTCAGAAGAGTCTTTCCTATACTGATAGATGTAATCAACTTCATATACATCATCTACAATATGTCCCCTTTGCCTATAGTTTTTTACAGCAGGGTGACAATGCTAACCATGTCTCTTATTCATCATTCGTGCTGTTCTCAGGACCGTACTCTCCACATATCCTTAATGGCATTATGATCTGTTCTCTTCAGACCATTCATTTGTCTGGTTAAAACTCCTTTAAATTATGAACTTATCCTTCAGTGTGCTTGTTGCCTTTCCCAGTTTGGTATTCACAGATTTAATAAGAACATTCTTTATTTAATCTTCCAGGTCATTAGTAGAAAGAAACTGAACATCTTCCAAGTTTCAATTAAAGAATCCACAGTTGTTAGCAGTCATAATAAGGTAGAAGGGAAATCAGAAGTAATCCAAGACCTGAACTCACATCTTCAGCTCATACCCGCAGAGAGGCAGATTC
Source organism: Falco naumanni (assembly GCF_017639655.2). Lineage (NCBI taxonomy): Eukaryota > Metazoa > Chordata > Aves > Falconiformes > Falconidae > Falco > Falco naumanni. The sequence goes on from NC_054054.1 coordinate 51,669,742, forward strand.
TAGAAAAAGGCTGTCATACTTAGTCCTAAAGAGTATGTGGTGGTCCATTCTGTTGCAAGGATGCTGCAGTGCAAACCAAGTCATGGTGGTCTGCGGGGAGGGAGGGAAGAGATGTTTTTTGTTTTCAAGCACTGTGAAAAATACAGCATTTTAAAAAATAAACAAAACAAACTAGGATTACTAAAGAACCTATCAGACTAATATAGGTGGCTTTATAGAGAGATACAAGCCTTCAAACAAGTTCCAGAATAATGCAAATCTTTCCTTTCACAGTGAAGAGGAAAAGCCACATCTAACCAATCCGATTGGTGTAAATGTTAAATTCACAATTCTGTTTACTAACTTTTGACTTTATTTGTATAACAAGTCAGTTTTGCTTGTTATGCTGTTAAAATTATTGTCTTTTTGAGGGGATATAGTACTTTTTGTAGAATATGTTCTTGGTTGCAGAGATGCTAGAGCAAATGAGGTCCTGCATTCTGTGGAGGACCAGCTCAGACAGCGATGGTGGCAAAGAGTTGTTTCCGCAGCTAAAACCTGCCAGCACCAACAGTGCAGTGCTGATCTCAAAGAGCTCCAGTGTACCCAGCTAGCAGCAGCAGAGCTGAAATTGTGGGGTTCTCCTGATGTGAAGAGAGTGGCTCTGTGCGACAGCTAGTGGTGGCTGCAGTGTCCTAGAAACTTGTGTTACCAGTTGAGGAAGATAAAGGGGGTCACTTTTTTTTTTTTTTTTTTTTTTTTTTACATGAGGTTTGCTGGAGATACTAAATGTATAAATGTAGGCTTACTTCACAATCTCATTCTTATTTCTGCATGTAGTCCCAATTACATCAGCGCTAAGAAGCTGCTTACAGCATTGGTTCTGTATCTAATTACATCAGCGCTAAGAAGCTGCTTACAGCATTGGTTCTGTATCTTCAGTCTCCAAGGCCAGACAATCATCGTGCATCTAGTGAGGACATCAGTTGCCAGATCCCTTTTCTTCTTCCGTGTCTGCTCAACACCCTCAGGAAGCACCTGGGATGAACTGGTTCCTTACAGGTCAGCTCCTACCTAACCCTCCAGAGTCTCTGTGTTGTTGCACAGAGATGTGACCGTTTGTCACGTGCACTGGGAGCCAAACATCTAAGGAAGGCTCTGGGCTTTTGTGTCAGCTTCTTTCATCCAGATTTGATTTTCTGTCATGCGTGAGTTACACCAAAAAGCCTGTGTGAATTCCGGTGGTGGACAGTAAAGATCTGGGAACCGAGGCCCCAGTGCACTGCATTGCACTTGTGAATGAAAGTGAAAAATGGTACCAGCACTGGAATAAGGCAGTTCGCAGCCAGCTGTTGAATATGCAACACAGTCTCTTGTGTGAAGTGGCTCCTGAATAGTACTGCAGCGGGGGAGGGAGGGTTCATGCGGCATCCAGCATCCTTGTCCTCCAAGATCCAGGCACAGAAAAGCTGTGGGTTGAGTCAATTTCCCGTAGGCTTTCGATGGAAAGCAGGAAGCTGTAACACTAATGGATTACGTGCTGACAAAGATCTATAAAAGCATCTTGTGTGTCGCTGTCAACAGTGAAGTTAATTTCTGATACCAAGCCTAGACTGTGGAATGAATAAAATGAGATTGCAAAATTACTTTATTCTGAGAGTCATTGTATTGCTGCTTTTGTGTGTGTGTTTGAGGCATTTTCTTCCTAGTTGAAGTGTATGAAGAGAGCACTTGTAGCTTTTGGAAATAAGATTTGAACAAGAACATATGATAGGAAAATTATGATAAAAAAGCTCTTTAAATTCGGAGGAGAAAAAAACCCTGCAGAAATGACTGGATGTCTTCCTGTCGTCTCTAATTTTTATGCATATGAATAGTTCTTTAAATGCAATAATACTCTTCACAGGAATAGAGATATCAGGGTGTGGTTAATACAGCCCCTGTAACTGTGACTGAGTGTTGTATCAGACTAGAGAGAAATTCAGTGCGGCACAAAATCCTGCTAGCATGTTCTGGCTATCAAGGCACACTGTATGCACAGGCAATGTGCTATAATTTGTTTTGCTTTATTTTGACCAGGTAAATATCACGGTGTCTAATTGAAGCTAAATGTCTTCACTTTCCCCATAACTGGGAGATAGGTACAGGCATTACCCTGCTATGGTTCATCTAACACCTACAACAGGCGGTACAGCTCATGGTTTGAGTAAGTCTTACTGCTTTGTTACTAAATGAAAGTAGAGGAGAAGAGAAACTGGGAAAAATTGACTCCATGCTACTAAGCAGAAAAAAATATGCAGATAAAGATCAGTATCTCCTTCTCTTGGTCTTTCCTGCTGTGTGTGATTTCTGCAAAGCAAAGACACATTCCCATTGTGAGTCTTATTGTAGAAAAGGTGGTAAGTGTCAGACATCGTGGTTAGGAGGGAGAAGAGCTGTTTTTTCGGGGACTAATGAGTATACTTGGGCAAAGCAGAGGAGCTTTTCAGCATTTAGGTCTTCAAACAAAACCAGAACTTTTCAGTTCCTGGCTGCAGTTGCCGTGGGAACAATTTCAAACAAGTATGTGATTAGAGCTGGTCAATATTTTTAATGAAGAAATGGCTTTCATTTCAAAAACCAACTTGTTTAATATATATTCAGCATTGGAAATGAAAACATTTAGTCTGGTTTGATTCCACTTTCCTTTTTCCTCTTCTGCTTAATTCTTTCAGATGGCTAAAAATCTTATTTTTTCCCTTTTCCTTCAATTTAGGAAAATAAACCTTTTTTTTAAATAGTGGGAAAACTTATTACAAAATACTTTGGTCATTTTAAACCACACCTTTAGGCTAAATCCATAGTCTTGGGACCTGGTATTATTAGTGCTAATAATAACATATGTATTTAAGAATCCAGTACCCAGAATGTGATCTTAAATGAATTCTTCTCCACTCCAGTGGAAGGCACCTACATTTCAGAAGCCTTGAACCTTTATTTTCCACAGTTACCTAAATTTTTATGAGTAATTATATACTAGTGGTCTCAAAGTAGTCAGGTCTCAATGGGACTACATAGCTTGGTGTTTTACTTATCCTGAAACATGTTTGTCATCTAGAAATTAGATGAGGGTGGCTCAGTTGCGTCTCTACAGCTGTGTCCTGCTGTCAGACCAGCACATCATATGTGGTCAGTTGTGGGGCTGGGCTGACATGGGGGTAGCTGACTGACGGATCACACTTGCTAGAGGAATCAAGACACATAGGTGCTTTTTTATTTAAGAGGGGGTTTACTTCTTTCTAATGCCTTCCTAATGAGTCAGCAGGGCTTTACAATATAGGAGTGGGGGGTTTTTAAATAGATATTGTAATGTTTCATCCTTAGGAAACTGTCAAATGTATAAAATCCAGCCCTATAAATCGTGAAGATGCAACTTGAGAGCCCTTCCCTGCCTGGCTGAATGGAGGCACCATAAGCTTGAAAGCAGAGGTATTCCCTCAAATGAGGCTGAGTTACAATACTGTTATTGCCATAGAGGTAGCCTTTATGCTGTCTGAATTCTCCAAAATCCTTAATATAATTGAATAAAATCTGAAAATCCCATGATCGCAAATGTCTCAATTTCAGGGACTAAAAATGCCACTGCGAATTAGTGGGTGAAGAAATGTGAGACAACAAAGTCATCGAGGCTCAGCATTTGACTTGTTCAGGACCCTTAGTACAGTGAGTCTGAAGGGAAGGTAACTCCTTTGCTCTTTACCTGTTGATGTTAAGCAATACTTTATCACTTTATAAGCATCATTATAATAATTTTGAATGAGTGAAAGATTTCTGGTGAACAGTTACATTCTGGCACTGTCACACTGATGAATATGTCTTTGCTGAAAGCAATTCACTCCCTGCATTGCACGCTTGCTGCCAGTTTGCATGCCCACAGCTCTTGTTCCTTCCCCAGCTTCTCTGAGCAAGGTCTGGGGCTGAGCCTGGGGGGGAGTTAGGTACGGAGCCCTTACCGGAGACCAAGGGATATTATGAGGCTGATATGCTCTGGGTGTTGCTGTGCTCAGCTGTAACTCACAGTGCTGTGGGAGAAAGTCTTGATTTTATTGCTGTAGATTGTGTTAATCAAAATGAACACCAACAAATCTTTAGACTCCTTTCATGACAGTTAATATCTACAGAGCCTAAAAGGCTATTTTGGAGATATATTTTCCTGGGAGTGCATGGCTGTATTGCTGACATAAGAAATCTGCTAATTCTTGTTGAAGATGATGCCATTGTGCCCACGAACTACTGCTGCAGTGGGCTGAAATGCAGGTAGTTACTCATGTGCCATGTAATTGTGTTACAGAAATTAAAAGTGTTGATCATATCTTTCCATCAGTCCCAAGAGGAAATTTTATGGTTTGGGTTTTTTCTTAGTTCTTCCTGAGGCTTGAATTAAATAAACAGCAAGCTAAGTATGTGTATGTACTTTATGAAACAGTGGTGTCATATTACACATCTGTGAAAATCTTACTTGGAGCCAGCTCTTCAGCACAGATCCATTGATGTTAACAGATGTATCCTAATTAAAGCTCAGTTGATGATTCATATGTTTCTGCTCTGTTGTTTCTTTAATTTCTCCTTTTGCTTTAGCATAAATATATAAACACAAGAAATAAATACATCTGTGTATAATTTCTGTATTGTAACGGGAAGCAAGTCCTTAGACCTGAAATCAATTTCTGCTCTATTCATCCTTGTATACCCTCCCATTGACTAGGGAATTTTAATTTCGTTTAATTCCCACCACAGTTAAACTGAATAATTCTAACTACTCTTTTGTGTTTGGGCTGTCTGGTAATACCAAACATCCTTGCAGGGTATAAAGAATTGCAGGTGGAATGATAATGACTGGTCTGATACTGCACACTGTGGGCATGTACATCAAAGCATAATTTGCATCTCTTCCTTTTACTCAGTTTGAGTGATTTCTGTTCTTTGAAGAAGCAATTTTTTGTGTTTCAGCAATATGGAATTCACAGTACTTCCGTTCCTCTGGTATTTGTTTTGAATAAATATGGTAAAGAAGTATTGCTGCTAACATTTAACAGAAGGGAAAAGGAAGCACAGAATAAATAGATTGAAGGGGAGAGTGGTCTTTCCAGCAGTTCTTACCATGTAGCATTTATCCCACTAATCTTGGTTATGAGTAGATGATGCCATCCCTTCCCCGTGAGGGGTGAAGAATAGCTGATGCTATTTCACAAGTGCCCTAAACGCGAAGGCTTGTGACAGCAGTTTAGGGAAAAAGGCGGCAATAAGAAAAGCACTTCTTGAACATTGCATGTTTTGAATGAAAGACCGAAACTTTCACTTCAGATAGTGAGGACTGGTCATTAAAAAGAACATCTTTATTACTGACATAATTTCAGTTATTCCTTGAGAATACATTTCAAAAGTGCTTTAGTTTCTATGCCATTTCTATGTCATTTAACCACATAAAGAAAAGCTCATTGCAAAGAAGTTAGTGTGGAATTAAGGGCTATCAAGCCAATTCTACCACGACTATTTCAGTGTAATGTGTGTGGAGAAAGGGAGAGGGATGGCATGCAAGTTTCTTTTTTTTCAGTGAATAGAAACCTCTTCACACTGTCATGAGGTTAGATGAATATAATATCAGATCTGAAATTCGTGAGTATGGATAGACTCATCAGGAAGGGTTGCAATGATGCAAGCATGCAAAAGCATGCAGAGAGCATAAAAGCTTCAAAAAGATGTGTCTGTATACAGCCCTCCTGAAACTGTTTCAGGTGGCAGTTCTTGAATACCAATGCATTCCCTGGTCTAGCAGAGTGGGCACCGAGTCAGGAGCAAGCACTGGGTTCAGAGTTATTGCTTACATTGTCTTGGCTTAGTCACTTCATGTTTTGTCTGAAGTGCTGATGTTATTAATAGTATGAAATAATGATATTTAAATTACTGTAATCATAACTGTTGATTTCAGTTGATTGGAAAATATTTATTCTGGTTGCTTTGTCTTGAATAAAATTTTGATTTGTGGCCACAAAAATCAGAAAAGCATCATTTGGCTCAGACTTCAAATGTTTTGATTAAAAATAGGTCTTCTTGCTTCCCTGGGATTGCCATTCTGGGCTGTATTCCTCCTCGGGTGCGATGGGCAGGGCTCACCAGCTGGGCAATGGGTGAAGGTACATACTGTAGTTATTCCCACTGCATTTCAGACCAGGACTGCTGGACTGTACCTATTACCAGAAGGAGGTACAAGGGATTACTGGGAACAGAAGACTTAGAGAGGCTTAAAACCCAAGCTGGCCAAAGTACAAGTTCTTATTAGGTAAACATTTCTGCAAGCAGTATAAAACCGAACTTCTTAAAACCAAACAAAAGGGCTACTGCTACTGCCGAGATCAAAAGTTACCTGGAAAACAACATGAAAAAGAAATGAAGCTTTGATAAAGGCTTAAGTGGTAGATAAATGGAGAAAAGAGGCTGTTCCCTGTGTCTGTTCCTTCCCTCGGTCCATAATTATTCAGATGGTGTGAAGAAGGCAAGAGGACCAGCAGGGACGAACCCATCTCGGGGGGCTGTTTGTGGACCCCAGCTGCGCTGCCTTCCCACACTGCTCCTCAGTGAGGACTGAACAGGGAGAAGGCAGCTGAGGCTGTGCCTGCCATGGCCTGTGTCCTGGGCCATCTGCTCACCTGTGTCATCCTCTTTCACGTCCTGTCCCTTCCCTGCGCTCTTCCCTGGGTGCAGCATCCGTCCTGTTCTGATCTCATCTAGGGAGAGAGGAAAAGGGGGGGGAAATGGGAGAAAGAGAAAGAGAAGGAAAGATATAAAAAGGAAAAGAAATAAAGAGAAAGGGAAGGAGGTAGGAAGGGAAGGATGAAGACAGGAATTAAGGAGGAAGAAAAGGAGGACAAGGAAAAATAGGAGATAAAAAAGAATGGAAAAAAAGGAAGGAGAAAGAAAAGTGACAAATAGAAAGAGAAAAAGAAAAAGAAAAAGGCAAAGGCAAAAAAAAAAAAAGAAAAAGGAAAAAAAAAACACACCACGAAAAAAAGCCCATGTGTCTTTAGCAACAACACAACCAGAGAGGCAGCAAATGCAATTCTCTGTGTAGTGCTCCCCTAGTCTGAGATCTACCAAATCTGGACAACAACTGAACATCTGTGTTACTCTTTTTCCTGCTCCCATTTTGCTTTTCAGGAAGCAAAAAGAGCTTCAAAGAGCAGCAAATATTCTAGTTCCTCTCTTTTCCCTGAAGAGACAGGTAAATACTTTAATGCCATTAAAAAGACTGACAAATAAATGTATTTTTCATTTAACAGACTTTCTCTCTACAGGTGAAAGGAAAGAGGTAGGCAGCACTGTTACATTGAATTTCACTTTTTCTTTTACTTTCCAAATGCTTTAAGTATTCCTCTCCTTTATATCTTTAAGGTAGGTTTAAAAAATATTTAATGGAAGTTGTTGCTATGGTGCTTATACCAAGGTGTCTGCATTCATTCCTCTGAACTTTGGTTAGTGCTTGTACATGTTTACAGCTTTGTCTGTCTGGATCTATTTGTTCTACCAAAATTAACACAGTGCACCCCAGCTGGTAGAGAAAGTGTGCTTGTTTTTGCCTTGAAGAGATTCTGAATAAATACAATGTGAAAGGTCTGCAGGCTTTTTTTTAACACTTCTCAAGTGTTTTATAGACTCAGACTGTGCATGCGCAGACAGACACGAGAGATGCTATACTTGGCAATGTTTGCAAATCAGGGAACAAATTATTTGGGGGGGGGGGTAATAGCTTTATAAAACATTACAAATAATTGGGCAGACTTGCCAGCTGACATCAATACAAAGAGGTATTCATGAATAACATCATCAAACATCATCATTGGAGCCTTTTAGGAGCGGGGTGGGGGTGGGGGTGTGTGAAACAACACGGTGTGAATCTGATCTGTGCCATAGCTCGCTGTTCTAAGATTACTGGTCATCTTGTTTTAATAGTGATTTAATTTTTTGTGATGCAGAAGACATCACACAGGCATTTAGCTCTAAAAGACCAGATGGTCTTCAGTCTGTCCTCTGGACACAGAGCAGAGGAGAAGGTCTAAGGAATTCACAGCCCTTCTCACGCCTTGCACCTAAGCCCTGGCCAGAGGCAAGAGGCTGAGCTCCAAGTCCAGCCTTTGCACTAAGGAGCTGGCCATGCCACCGAGCTCCATTGGTGACACGGGTGGCCTTTGCCTCTGGAGGTGCCGCCTTGCCCAGATTCTCTCCTGCCCTTGCGCACACCAGTGCCTGCACACACCCCGTGGCACTCGGGTCCTCCCAAAGGCATAGCACGGGACTGAGAGCTGTTCTGAACACACCACCGGGTCAGGGCTTGAGATGATGTTATTGTATTCCAGCAGAGTTCAAAGAGAGAAGTCCACTATGAAATACTGCGTAATTAAACTACAGTCTGTATTGTTTATCTGTAGCAAACACCTCTTATTAAAATGTTCATCTTGGAGTTTAAGCCTGTTTCAATCCAAAGGTGCTACTTTTTCTGATTCAAAGATGCTATTTGTTCTCTCAGAGATGCTGAACTATATTAATACATGGGTGAACACACACAAAATGAAGTGTGAGAGCTTGTGTTTCTGATGGCTATACGTCTTTTTCCTCGTTCTCTACTGTTCCTCCATTTGTGAGCTGATGGCATATCTGTCATTTGTTTAGTAAGTACCAGCAGTGAGTTTAGGTCGTATATTTGTTATCCACCCTCCTGAAGTAAATCTAATACCCTGGAGAAATACAACTCAACAGGTATTGTGTGATAGTGCAGTTGTTCTGATTTAACATGGCAGCATTTTTCTCTGTGACGTAGAAATTTTTGTCACTGGATAATCATGCTTATTCCAAAATAAAGGCTGTTTCCTACTGATTAAAAAAAAAGTAACAATATTAAAAGATGTCCTTATTTCGAAGGAGATGAAGACTTCACAAATGTGGGCTGCCTGTATTAGAGGGGAAAGAGTAGACCACCAGTCAGTGGGAATGAAGGTCTCTGCTGAAGCTCCTGGCCCCAGTGGCACAGCCTAAGCATATCACCTTGAATGCTCTCCTTAGAGCCAGATGTGGTTTAGGTCTTGGCAACAAGAAAGTGTGTGTCCTGGAAAGCCTTAAGAAAGGCTTTAACTGGTCCTTCCAAAAGTCTTTTGAAGTCAGTCCCCAGTGGTACCATAAATTAGTGCCAAGGGAGAAACAAGAATTGGGCAAAGAGGTATCATCCTTTCCCAGCCTGCAACTATTTTAGCTCTCTATAATTTGGGCATGTTTTCTATGTTTTCAGGGGGTTTCTCTTTCATCTGTTTCTCCACCCTCGTACCCATGTAACTTCAGTACTCATAGCAGCCTTTGGCAATGAGTTTCACAGGTCTGTTTGCTAAGCAGCACATAATTTTGTTTTGTTTTGTATAAACAGGAGTTGAACTAGGACATAAATAATAGTGTGCCAAGTCCCTTCAAAGCCAGAATTTTCTGCAGCCTGTCCATCTTCATGTCTAGCTCTGGAAAAAGCTGCTTTCTTTGAGCCATGTTCCTCTGCAGCACACATGGGTGTCAAGGGAAGAGGTCTGAATATGAATCTTAGCACCGCATGGCATCACTCAGAGCTCACACATTTACTTTTAGCTGTCATTTCTAAGTTGTCTGTGCTTACTGTACTTACTGTTTTATAGCTGTCTCTGCTAATTAAGAAGTAAAAATTTCCCTTCTTTATAATAAATAATATGAAAATGTCACTTTGAAAAATACCTCCTAGCAGTTTTGTGACTGACAGTATAAGCTTAATCTTGCCATGGTTTGGTTTTGTATGGTGCTAATCACCACAGTGTCTAAACCTCTCACAAATGCAGCATCTCTGTGCTTTTGAGGGAAGGGATGTCTTTCTTTTATGACAGGAGAGCTGAGGCATCCAACACCTGGTCTAGTATCTGGGAAATCTGCTGACAAACCTGTTCACTAAAGGTTAAACTAGGAGTCTGTGACAGAGCTGAGAACAGAGTAGCAGCTCAGTACTTTAACCTCTGGACCATTTTCTCGCTCTTTTTCATTATCTTTCCAGGTTTTTGAGCTTTTTCACTTGTCATAATTCACTCATTCATCTACAGCTCTAAGAAGATGTACTATTAAAATATTTTGGCACCTGTCATGTATTTTCTGCTTAATATTTGCAATCGGTTAGAAAGTGCAGTTTCCAAAATGGTAGACAAGTGAGTGAAGGAACATTGAAAAAAATCCTTTTTCTCCAGGGATCTAAAGCACTGGCAACATCTGACTTACTTTGTTTTCTTAGGTAGATCTGGTAGGGTAAGATTTGTTAAAGGTTTTCTCCAGTGATAGATAATCCTCTAATAATTTGTTTTCTGTGGCAACAGATCATGTAAAGTTGAGTTTTACATGTGACCAAGAAATGTCATATAGTAGTTGTCCTCTCATTCGTATTTTAACTCTTATTTTGGTTTTGCAAACAACAGAAAGAGGTGTATTCTCAAAGCTCTAGTTTTGGTTTATTTTCTCTGCAGGGCAATCATTTTTTCTAGGATACTGAATTTTTAAATGTCATTTTTAAAGCATCACGATCTTCCCCCAAAACAGCCTACTACATTACTGTGAATTTGTTTATATTTTTGTTTCCGGATTCAATTGAGTAACTCCATTACTGTATTTATATTCAGTGCAAAAAATTTTAGTAGCACAGACTGTATCTGATTTTTAAAAGGAATTCAGAAAAATGTTCTGGAGGAGCACAAATGGTGTGGGATACGAGCAAGGATAATGGATTCCTGGATTAATATTGCTAAAACAGTCATGGGAAATACTCAGAAGTTGCTAACAGCAATAACCGTCATAGAAAGAGAGATCATAACTCTCAGTAGAGCAGTCCTTGCTATTAAATGTTACTACCCATGTATTTGCAAACAAGTAGAAGAGTAGGACAGCACTAATTTAAACAAAGCTATGCTTTTGGATAAATACTAATTGGTTGTGCTAAAATCTAGGCAGAGTGAATCCTGAACAAAAATGGTCCTAATGAAAAATACTAGTGTTTACCAAGAAACATTGCCATCTGAAATGTGATAGACCACAACCATCGCTTGAAACGTAATAGTGAAACAAAGATTCCCAATTCACAAATTCCTAATGACGCTGGGGGGCTTTTCATTCAGTTTAGAGAATTTTGGGTCTCATCATCAGTTATTTTTTTGAAACACATTTTGCCAGCCAGCCTGAAGTGCATGACATGTCTAGGTCTCCTCACTGCTACCACTGTATTTATATAACTCAGCCATAACAACTGCCAACAATTGAAATACAATGTTTTTCTGTCTTTTTTGCTCTCATAGTAAATTAGCGCTGAATTCTTTGGCCATTAAATCATTCTAGCCACTACAGACATTTACTATCAAACTGCAAATCTGTTTGCTAATCAATCGACTGCATAAAAGCCTCAAACAGAGCAAATAAATTGTTCAGATGAAACTATTACAAAGTCTATTACAGCAGCAAGTTCATTCCAATATTTCAATTAATCTAATTAAGTGGCTAATTCAATGAGTTTAAGGTTATTTCAAAACAGTAATCCGAGGACTGAATCTCCAGGTCCATATTTTTTATTTGTCATCCTTTACTTCTTCCAGATCTCCAAATCCCAAACTTCTCTTAGCTGTCTCATTTAGTTTTGACACAGACTACTAAGTGTAAGTCTTGCATACATTATTTTTTTTCTGGTTATTCCATACAGGCTTAAGTTCTTGGGCTGAACAATCAAGAGATTTTCTGATTTGCTGTACAAGTAAAAGCTAGGGGTTTTCTTCTCTTGTTCCAAGGTCCCCATCAAATAGATCTTGGCTAAAGCGGAGTGTTGTATCACAGGAAGCCATTCTCGAGGATCCAATACGAACAGTAACAAACTTCAGATGAACAGGCCCCCAGTGCAAATGTTGGCATCCTAAATATTCCCCCTTAGCACTTACATGTTGATAACAGTTCTGCTCTGTCAGGTCAGCCATGGGGCAGTCTGCCTTCATCTGGCTAAGGTCAATAGTGGGGCAGAGCTGGGTGGCATCTCTAGCAGATACTTTACAGAATACAAACCACAATACAAATACAAGGTTTTGGTGTATAAATAACTGATAAGGCTTTGGGGAAAAGAGCACAACTGATAAGGCTTTAGGGGGAAAGAATACTATTTCTAAACTCCCCTTTATTAAATTCTAGTTTTCTTTTGTAGATTTTAGGGAAAAAAAAAATTAGGCCTAAAATACTTGTGCTGTTGAGATACTCCCATGCACATTCTAAATGAATTCTTTTGCTGATCACTCTATCTAGTACTAGACCTTTTCCCCATGTTTGTTGTAGGCTCTTGTGTAATACAGCTCCTGAAACTGTAATTTAGTGGGACTAGCCTGAGGGTGAATTTGCCATAACACTGGGCTGGTTATTACAGTAATCAGATAGCCTTTTTTTTTTTCAAAAGTGTAGGTGCTTATGGAACCTGTGGACCATTGCTAACATTGCTAAGCAATAAACCAAGCAATTGAATCTCAGCATGCTAAATACATACAACAATTTTAAAAGAGTTAGAGATTTGTAACTATTGAGAATACATAGTGGAACTAGTTAGAAAATTTTCGAACCATAGTTTACGTTCTATGGGATATTCTTCTATTTCAATTACTTTTTGTCTTGAATTTTCAAATACTCTGCAAAAAATATTGAACGTTGCCTCAGTTTGATTTTCCTTGTTCCCAAAAGACAAACCCCAACGGGTTTCTTTGTCAAAAGAATTATTATGAAAATTCTTTTTTTGGAAAAGTATAATCCAACTTATTTTCTGAGAACCTTTGGTTTCTAAACCTGCCAGTATTCTTCTAGAAACTTTCTGAGCAATAGTATACTTAGGATTTCCAGTGACATGCAGAGATATAATTCAGGACCATTATATCTGTCAAAGGCCGCTGCAAATTTCTGTAGCTGGTTTTCACTCCTACCTTTTTATCTGTATTTATAGTGAAAAAAGACTGTGAATTTTATTTCTAGGAAATAGCACATTTATTTACATTTCAAGAACAAGTGTGGTAACTAGACACCTACTGTTCCAAGAAGTCTTTGCAGAAGCTGCAAGAACTGCGGAAAAATATAATTACATCCTCCAAGGGAATCCACTTGCAGACCAATCTACCCTTGGTTCTGCTTGGTTTTCATGCTCAGAATGAACTTATCAGTTTTCCCCACCTACCACATAACTCTTATGGAATATGAATAAAATGTGATTATTACCTGGATCCAAGATTACTATAGGAGGATATTGCTGATAAAATTAAGAAGTCTGTCTATCTGATTGGAAGTGGGTAATTTCAGAATACATGCAATTAAGTTCAGAAGTGGTGTTTAAACTGTATTTTTGTGGTGTGATCAAATGGAGACTGGTAGAGACTCTCCTATGTATGTTACCTGTTTCTCTTTGGCAACCAGTGGCTGAACCTGAAGCATCAAAGGACTTTTTACTCCTAAAATTTAGTTCTGTAAGGTCTTTGTCTGCTTCTTATATGTCAGATCTCCAGGTTAGATTCTCTCCTTACCCATTTCCAATTTCTAGTTTGACACTAGATTGTCTACTCCTAGAGAATATCATAAGTTCCCATTGTTTTTTAAATTTCAGGGGGAAGCTTACCAGGACAGAATACAGTTTCTACAACAGGGAAGGTGAAATGGGAATCAGTGGTAAAACTTCCGTTGATTTCAAAAGGATTCCTATTTTCTCTAAAGAGTAAGTACAAAATGCTGTAAATACAAAAAAGTCTTCAATCATAACTGAATTTTAGTTCTCTCTAGAAGATGACAGTAGCAATAGAATGTATCAGGTTCCTCTTTACCCTAATTAGGCAGGGGAAGCCAACAGCATAACAGGAGTATTGCTTGAAAGAAGTCAAGGAGGAAAGCTATTCTTTTCATCTAATGTAATTCAAGAGAGAAAATTGTCTATGATAGCTAGATTATGTCAAAGTAAAAAATCTCCACATTAGTGTCTGTGAGATATCATATGACTACAACAGTTGGCTACAACAAGAATGTGTTAAAAAAAACCAAACCAAAACCATTACAAACTGTAAAAAAACCATGAAGATATATAACAAAAATTATATTATGAAAAGGGTAAGATTTTTAAAGGAAGAATCAAAAATAGTAAACAAAATTATATTAACAGAATAAAATATTTTTCATCATCACTTTTCAGCTTCCATTTTTGCACCTTCGATGAAAGCTAAAAACTAGAAATACTAACTAATCTATGCAAGTCTGCCAGACGTGAGAGTTGTGTCCATGTGCACTAAAACCCCACATATCTAAGAGTTTAATATTCTACCGGTTTCCTTTCTTGAGCTTAGCAGAAACGTGTGATTCAGATCAAGCGATCTATGCTATGTTAAATACTGATCCCCAAAAAAATATTTAAAATAGAAAACTAATCCCCAGTCAGCATGCCCCCCAATTCCCTAGGCAGCGTGGGGGAGCAGGGACAGGGGAAGGCCAGCACATGTGCTGGTGGGGACCAGCATCAGCCCACATGGGGAAGCAGCACCTTGGAAACCCCGTATCTCTTCTGGGCTTTGGTTCCCTTGCCCACCTGGACTACATTCCCTGCACTGTAAATTTTTTTTTATGAAGGAGTCATCTCATTTTTTCATTTCAAACCGTAACCTAAAGAGAAGACTCATCTTACCTTTCATTACATAGCATTGACTCAGTTAAGTTCAACACCTCCCTTAGGCTCAGACACAGATGTTTTCATGTCTCAGGAGAGCAAGTTCTAACCACCAGAGTGCTGGAAGAGGTGCTTTGGGGGCACGCTCCACACCTCATTTCATACAGTGCTGTTGAGTGTAAAGGAATAAATGATTTCTGCAGCTATAGGTGAAGGGTGTGGGTTTATTCCTACCCTCAGCTTTTCCATATTGTTTACCTCTAAGCGTGTATGTGCAATATCTGCTGCATACTGCTAGACGTATGTTGGTGTGCTTGCTGGTGGAGCTCCTGTTACAAGCTACCATAGTGTGTTCAGAAACAAGGATCTTTAATTCTTGCTCCTGAAGTGCAAGCCAGAATCCTAAATGAGACATTAAAATTATCTGGTCATGCACTTGAACCTTCAGTGCCCACTGGGGCACTGCCAGTGCTCAGGAATCTTTCTTCCTTGTGAATTACTTTCCATGTGAATCTCAGCTTTGATAAAATTGTATAATAAAGAAAAGTGAAAAGGCGCAGTAGTTCTTCAGGAAAAGAATCAAAGTTAGAGAGAGGTGATGAATACTTGCATAAAATACAAGAGTGTTAATCTTAACATGGATATACTTAAAAAACTACTGATATTTATCTGTTAAAGCTTATGAAATCAACATGAAGGAAGATTAGAAAATTGGGATTTGTTTTACTTCCCTTCCTGCTGAATTGAGACATTGATTAAAAGAGCATGAGACTGAAAAATCCCACACTCCTGCTTTACTTAGGGCCTGATAGAATCAGCCAGCACAGTGCTGGTTTCCTCTTAGACCAAAGCTGGGTGCCTGGTCCCTTCCCTGAGCTGCCTGAGCAACCACTGCTCCCTGAGCGGGGGGCACAGCAAGAGCCCATCCCTATGCTGAAGTACCTGCTGACTACTCACAGGAAAATTCTGCCAAATCACTATCTATCAACTGTTCATTTTCACAAGACGCAGGACTGTCATATGGGATTCTGCAAGTTTAGTTTTGTTGTTACATCCTCTGCCTTGGGAGGCACCCACGGCTCTGCTGCCTGCGATCTCCCTTTCCCATCAGTGTATTTTAATAAGCTGTTGTAGAGTACCAAAGTCCCATGGCATCTGCAGTCTTGGAATAGCTGACTTCTGTAAATAGTTTCTCCTGGGCTTTTTGAGACCAGATGCTGACTATTGAAATAATATATGATCCTAAACAAATAAAAGAAAAACTGGGATCATCCAGTCTTCACAGAAAATGGAATCAAAGATAAGCAAGCCCGTATCTTTTCTGCTTTTTGTATTCAAAAAATGCTTACCCATGAGATTTCTGAAATGCAAAATTTACAGTGTAAAACCTGAGCAATGAGTACCTTCAACAGGCTTCTTGCTAGCTCTGATTGCCTCAGGATCCCAGGACAGGTGTTTCCCATTCAGGGTCTGTAGCGCTTGATTGCAACTAAGCAAGGGCAGGTCTTTCTACCACACAGGTGAGACCTTTCCTTTTAAAACCCTTCTTCCAAGATGGAGGTGGTTCTTCCCTTTCAACAACTCAGTGGTTGGGGGACTCACACAAAGCGGGAGAAATACTTGTTCAGTGCTTTCCTTTGCCTGAGGACAGTCTAATCCAGTATTAAAGGAAAGACCATTAACCATAGACACAGGGAAATTTTCTTTGTGGGTGCATTTCACTGGAGCCCCACCACTGGTAAGCAGATGACAAAAGAGGATATTGACAGTGGAAAGGGACTTTACCACATCCTGCTTCCATTTAAATTCTTCTGAGCATCTGAAAATCTTTGTTGCTATAAATCTCAGATGCTACTTTTCTCCTTACTTGGATAACAGAAACACTGACCATAATTGCTTATTAAGGGATTAAACAATCCCTTGTAGAAGAGGCAGAGCCTTTCTGAAAAAAAAAATATTGTTGGGGTTTTTTTTAGAAAAAAAAGGAAATCAGTTTTCCACTGAGTCTGCTAAATTGCCTTTGGACTTTCAATCTGTTTTTTGCAGGCTCTTGAGCTGATCCTCCTTTTTCTGGCATTCTGTAATTTTCCCCTCATTTTCCATAACCAAGTCAATAATATTTTTGTGTGTAAATCACTCGCTCTGCCAAGAAGCCAGAAAATCAGGATTCCCTTTTTATTTTGAGCTGGTAGAAATTTTCAAGAGAGCATGTTCTGTCAGATAATGAAGATTTGCAGAAATCCACAGGTTCCAAGGGAACATCTCGGTTTCCATGAAATGCTGAGGGAAGCCTTTCCTGCCAGTCTGTTCCCCACCTCCCTGAGTCCTGGCAGTCCATAGGTGTCAGCTTTCCTGCCCTCCAGTTTTGGAGGCACTAAAAGCCCCCTACTGTGAGAGTGCTTTGATTGTTTTGAAGTGAACACAAGGCACCTTCTGGCCCCAAAGTGATGTTTTTTGAAAAATATTTTCCTGGGAGCTGGTGAGCTCTAATCACAAAGTACCTCCTCATGCTCTTGTGTTTCCTCAGCAAGTCTGGAAGCACTGGCTCTGTTGCACAGAACTCTTTTCCTAGTAGCTGTATTTCCCCTTATTTCCCTTTATTTCTGCATGGGAACTAGAGAGGCCTGAGATGTGCTTTGCTGGAGGATTCAGCGTTTTCTAACACCAAAGGGACAGTGAGAAATCTGGTCTCTGAAAAGGAATATGACCCAATGGACATCTTCCATCCACTCCTCCATCCAACTCTTCCCTCCACTCCTCAAGAATCTGCTTCGTTCTGCCCTGTCAGATCCACTTTCGTCCCAGATCTCTCTGTGCCCTTGGTCCTTGTGCTTTTCCTCTCTTTCTCACTTTCACTGGGCTCCTTCATCTGTGCTGCCTCTCCCTGCCTGAGCTCTGCCAGCAGTCCCAAGATCCCAGTGCTGCCCAACTCTTGGCTGCATCCCATCCCTAATCCCAAGCCCAGTCTCCTTGTGTTATTTCAGACCGTAGCTTCTTTCCTTGGTTTTCTCTTTCTTTTTTCCCAGACTCAGCTTTTTTTTTGCCCAGGCGTTTTCAGTTTGTCTTCTGGTTCAACACCACCACTTTTGCTTCACCACCACCAATTTTGCTCCTTCTCCTTGGCAGGTACCAGTCCAGCTTCCTTGGTTCACAAGCACAACACAGCATCATTGAGTGAGCCATATACCAAAGAAGGTTTGATATTGTACACCATTTTGGTTTTAGGTTTCTTTTACTGAATTTGATATGACATACTAGTGGGTCTTGTTATCACAGAGAGAATCAAGCACACTGTGACCTGTGTCCCTCCTGCCTAGACTGCTTGTGGTAACTTGGCTTTAATTAGGTACAAAATCTATAATAGGATAGGATAAAGTGGAACGCCTAGCTGCTTCTGGGTGAGGCTGTAGAGCACTTGCCTTTGATTTTACCTAATTCTTTAGGTTGTGAATTTGGGATTATACTCAGGTGCCATGTGTGTTTGGGCTGTGCCTTTGCAGAGAAGGCCAAACTCTGGGCTGTGAAGATTTTGCATCAGTTTGCAGTGAAGTGGGGACAGCAGGTAAGAAAGGTGTTAGAGATGAAGGCTGATTCTTTAAAGGTGAGTAAAGCAAAATATAGTTCTCTATCTTCATTCTCAGAAAGAGGGGGAATGGAGTAAGCTAAAATTCTCTTACAAATAAATCAACTTGAGCCATTTACCAGACTTTGATAGAATATTAATCGAGTGGTTAAAATTAGAGAAAGAACTAAGCTATGGAAAATACGGAATGGTAGGCAAGAAACCAAAACTTACTTCCAGTATAGATGATGTTTGTGCATCTGATCATGTTTAGTAGTAAGCAAATGCCTGGACCTTCTCATTATTGGCCGTCTTTCCTTTAGGTGGATGGTAGGGAGGGACTCTGTTCTGCCCTTTTCTAGCAGACACTGATGGCTCTTTAACAAGGTTATTGTCAGTCATGATAATTATCATCAACATGACAGAATAAAACATCTTGATAGATATCTGTTCAGCAGCTCTTACCTTCTACCTTGAAAGTAAAAGAAAGTACTTCAGCTGACACTTGCTTTTATGTTGCCGCTTTGATCTTCCAATGGAAATGGGTCTATAATTGCACTAGCAGCTTCCCTTGCAACCTTTACACTGAAGAGACCTCTTCAGGTAACATGATTTCTTGATAAGAGACATAGTGCTTCTTACTTTGGGCTCACTGCATATTCCTCTCTTTATGTTTTACTGTGGATGGAACACCTTACAGGCTGGCTGAGTGGTGTTCACTTGCCAGTTTGTTTTTGCAGCAAATGGAATTAATTTTCTTAGCCTTATGTGCCCCATCTTCCCCTGTGATACACACTTCTGTCCTTTTGGCAAAATAAAATTCTTCTTGAGTGTTAGTGTAGAGCTCTTGCCAATTGCATTTTGTGTTAAAAAAACATTTTCCCTCTCACCCCCCCTACTATGCCAAATTCTTCATGCCACAAAAGGGATCATTCAACATAGTTGTTTTTTGAATAATGTAAGTTCAAAAGAAAGCCTTATTACTAGTATGTCCTAAAACCAGGAGGCAGATATTTTAAATGGGCTTTCATAAAATGGTTGGACTTTCCTAAAAATATGTTTGTTGATTAAGAAACAGTACAGTGAAAGACAAAAACCAAAACATACAGACATTAAGATTTGTTGCAGCAAATAATTTTCTTCCAATGTGGAAAAAAAAATGCCTGAAATACATCAAAGCTAACACTGAAATAGAATTCATTCCTGTTTTAAAAAGACAGAACTGAGAGGCGTTCCAGTCTCTCAGGATCCTGAATTACATTTTGAACACTTTCATATGAATACTGATTAGAAAGCAATAACTTTTTGTCCTGTAGCTGATCTTGAGAGCAAGTAATATAGATGTGGAACTGGAACAGCACGTATTTATAGCTTTTTTAAATTTTATGTTGAGTGTACCACATGCATTGGGTTCTTCTTTACAGTCCTCTACAGAATGGTCTCTTGTTTTCTTTCATAGCTTTCCCCTCCGCCCCACCCCCACCCACCCACCCCCAGTTAAGATTTGTAATATGGTTATGTTAATCTTGAATTCTTCAGAGGCTGGGAAAATGGAGACATGTTTCTTTCTATTGTCTGGCCACTCTCCTGGAAGGACATGTTTTAAGCTCCCTGGGCTGTGGAAAGTTTCAGACTCAAGTTTTCCATTTTCTGGATGAATTCTGTCAGTCTTAAGCTGTCACAGGTATTGCTGGTCTAAAAGCACACTACCAACAGGACAACTGTATATCCGAGCTACATGGAGACCCCACTGCCTCAAGAGAGGCAGAACTTTAAGACATACCCCAGTGCTTAGGATGTTGTATTCATGAGCTCTGTCTGACACAGCTGCCCAGGTCCCTGAGTGTCCTGTGAGGTCTACCTGTAAAGCCAAAGAAAAGAGTAGGCTTTAATCACAGTGTTCTGGATTTCCCTGGACTCCGTGATTCAGGCATCTAAATTTACAGCACTTGAATATTTTAGCCACTCAAGTCCTCTGTTAGAACTACCTCATAATTCTGGATCCAGAAGATCTGATGTCTCTAAATCTAAAAAAAAAAAAAAAAAAAAAAGGATTTTACTTGAAGATAAGAATTGGGGCGGGGGGGGGGGGGGGGGGGGGGGGGGGGGGGGGGCGGGGGGGGATAGGTGCTCAGTTCAGAGTTAAGATGAAATTCCTGAGAGAAGAAGAGGGGCTTTGACACATGGGCACTGAAAGCAGGCAAAAATTGAGAGGTGCAGAAGGGAAGTTCAAAAAGCTTCAGAAAATTATGATGGAAACAGACAGGAATGTATCTGTTTATAGTAGCTCATGACAGCATGAGAGAAAGCCCATCATGTGTAAGCTTGTTGCAAAAAACCTTTCCCTATTAATACGGTACATCCAGGAGACAATAACCTATGGCTGGAGCAACACAAGTATGCTTAAATGTTTGGTTTATACCTAGTCTTGCCTTGTCATTTCAAGGAAAATGCTCTTATCCAAGAAGACCCAGGATTTTAAATCAAAACATTATCAGATTCCAAATACTGGGCCAGAGTGCTTTTCTGTCTCCTGGAAGCCCTCCCTCCTCTCCAGCCTACTCTAAATCCATTTTTATATTTTCTGGCAGGAAATCTGCAGATCTCAAATCCCTCAAGGGAAAGCAAGAAAGATTTTTTTTCAAAGACAGTTGCAGATGTGGCTGCATTCTATCTCATTATGTTTAAATGCATTATTTGGCTTGGAAGATTGAGGCTTCAGCCACACATTGACAGGAGAAAACTGGGGTTAATGCTACAAATGTTTTCCTCTGTGTGTTTGCCTGTCCATGTTCTGACTTTTCACTTGTAAAGGGATGTGCATTCCAAAGCTGTTGGTGAACATGAGACAAATAAACGAAGAAGTATCCCTCATAACCAACTCTTAATTATAGATTAATATGTATATGCCATATAATGGGCATAACACGGTATAAAACAGGGGTCCTCAAACTTTTTAACCAGGGGGTCGGCGTGCGGATGAAGTGGCAGGCAGTCATCTGCGACTGCTTGGTTCCCCCCCCCCAACCCCTGGGGGGGGGCGGGGGGGGCAGGGGGGTGTCTGTAAATACTGGGGGCCGGATTGAGGACCCTGGGGAGCTGTATCCAGCCCACGGGCCATAGTTTGAGGACCCCTGGTATAAAATATCACAGGGATGGCCGCATTATTTCTATGGAAAGTGTTTTGGAATAAATGTCTTCAAGAAAATTACAGGCATATTTTCAGCATGTAATAAATTTTAATCTTATAATGTTCATTTGTGAAATGGCTTAAACAGTTGATGGAAAATAAGAAAAGTTTGTATTTGAAGTGTGATAAATGGAAAAGGTTTAACTTGTTATTCTCAGCTAGTACAAATAAATTCTCCTTTTTCTGCAAGGATTAAAATACAGGCAATTAATCTCTTCATACATGTGTATGCTCTTCAAGAAAAACAGGGATATGTCCCTGGTATAGATGGCAGTACAACAGGGTGGAAGCTGAAAATCAGTAGTGACACAAGTCAAGGTTGGAAGGAGCAAGCTCAGGGAATTACACACATTACTGTAGTACAAATATGCTAAAACCATGCAATAAAATAGCCCAGGGCTTTGTTGTGTGCACAGCTGCCCAAGGCATACCGATACTAAAAAATAAAAAATAAATATCTTGAAGTCCTTAAAAAACCCTTTTCCCAAGACTCTACAGCAGTATGAGACATGATTCAAACAAGTGTTCATGCATCTTAAAAATCATCATGCAGCCTCATATCAACAACTTGGAGTCCTGGTGGGCAACTGTAAACAATCAGTGCAGTTTGCAGAGAAGTTTTTCCAGAGAGGGGCACCACAATGTCTTAGAGACACAGAGAGCTTCATTGGCGTGCAGATTTTGAAGACCCCATGAGGGGAAGACACAGGAGGGTGTTTGTGTTGTGTGTTGCCAGGGGAATGTTTGTGTACTTAAAAAGGAGACAAATAGCAGTGAGGATAATACGAAGCAATGATGGATCCAGAAAAGGCTAGTTGTGTGGTCCTATTCATCTTCAAAAACAAAAACATAAACAAAAAAAAAAAAGTGGAATAAAATATGAAATGGTATTACTTTATAAATGTAATTCACATAGTTTGACCTGTAGGATTCAATGTCACTACTACAAGCTTTAACAGAAACTTTATCTTGAAGACAATAATGAGAAGAAGGTAATGAAAGTTACTGCTATAATATCAGAGCACACTATCAGTACATACAGGGGTATTTGTCTCCCCAGGTTGAGAGCTTATGCATCATGTTTGCGAAAAAGCTATGTCGCTTCTTCAAGTAGCTGTGCCTATAAAATGGCAGAAGCATATTTCAGAAACCTCTTTAAAATACATGTTGTTTTGCTGGTTGTCTTGCTCTATTTAGTGTTCTTTCTTTTTTATTATTATGTTCAGTATTAATATCTTCCTCTCTGAAAGATGTAAAATTAAGCCTGATACTGCAGGAAGAGGAATGCTGGCTACAAGAAAACCCTCTGAAACACTGACCAGTGGACTTGGTGGGGTTTCAGCAGGCTCTAACCATTACCAAGATCTTTAGTTCCTGGAATCTGGGACTCATCAGTAACAGTGTAGGTGGAAAACTTGGTCTTTTGTCTGACAGGTCCACTGGTGAGAGAAGGAAGTGGGGATGTATGTCTGTGGGTGGCGTTCAGCAGGACTTTGGGAGGGAAGTGACTGATCTGTGTCAGTCAAAATGGTGTTCAGCAGGGATCGATTTCTGTGCTGCAGTGCTCGCACATGGATGTTTACACTCTACAGCCTGGCGGAGCAAACGCTCCTGCCAGAGCATGGGAAAGGCGAGATTTATAGAGAACCGTGCTGGTTCTTGCGAGGGGGTGCAGAAGTAACAAGCCAGCTGTAGTGACAGCTGTCATCCTCTTTGCATACTTCTTCATTTCAGCTGTTCACAGCTCTCTTTGATTCTGCAGTTGCAGAGACCTTCCACTGAGTGAAACCAGCCTGCTGTGCTCCAGCTGGCCTAAGCTGGATAGGCATTGATAACAGATACTGAGATCGCTGCAGCTGGCTCTGCCTCTGCTCCACTCCCTTGGCCCTTTCCCTACTCTTCAAGATTATAATAGCCTGAGCTTTCAAATATAAACGGGAAATTTATGCCCTTAAAAGAGTTGTTGCATACAATTTAGGGCAGAAAAAAATCCGTAAATCTACACTATATGGTTGCTCATTACATTTAATAAGCTGATTTCACAATTACCTGCTTCCCTGAACACTTCCTCTGATTTATCTCTGGCTTCAAGTTATATCTTATAAAGCTAGTCCAAACTGCACATTCCTTGCAGTAGTGTCTGACTTACCTGAATGTGTGGATATAGTGTTTATCATGATAGGGCTCAAGACTTAAAGCATTCTTTCATTACTAATTAACCACACTGAAATTGCTTAATATCTTAGCACATTGACTGAGGAATATTATCTTCACTATAGAATTGTAAAGTTGTAACTACTAATTAAATTCTATAGTACTCTTCCAAGCAGGATTTTTCACGTTCAAAATAATCACTGTGGAATATTCCAGGGATGTAATATGGCACACATCAAAACAGTGAAAAGGCAAGACACAAAAAATTCTCCAGAGTGCTAGTTCCAACATATTTTTGCCCATGAAAGTGTCTATGACTAAATCTAATTCCATTCAAAGGGCACTGATTTTGCATAATTCTGTATTCATGGGCATACATTTTAGAAGGACTTGCATTCTAGAATGGTTCTGAGTTGTATTTCTCTTAATGGGTAGCGAAAGCTACAGAGGTTTTGATATGCTTACTTTATTGTTTATAAAGGAATTAAAGAAAACCCCAAACACTGAACAACAAAGCTTTCTTCCCTGCGTTGTGATTTTGAATCTCTGGGAGGACTCATGAGGACTGTGTGTCTATTTTGTAAAAATGGTTGAATTGATCAGATATATTCCTCCTTCTCCATTAAAAATGACAAAAAAGGTAGTCTGGACTCTGAGCCAAGATCGTTGATGAATAGAGCATAGTTAGTATCAGTCATTATTAAGGTCCTGATTGTACTGTGTGTTTTCTCACAAACACAATTATAGCAAACTAATTTGCATTGCTAAATGAATGCTAAAAATATCAAAACATTTTTCCCTGATGGCCAGACAGTAGTTGATCCAATCATTAAAATACATATAAACAGAAGTAACTACTCTGATGACAGCTAAGATGATTAAGCACAATATACATAAGAAATCAGTTATTTACCTACCAGTATGCTCTCTAGAAGAAGAGCCACAAAGCTTTTGTTGAAAAATCACACCAGTTTATCACAGAGGTTTTTCTGTGGCACCCGGAAGATCTATAAAGGCTTTACATTATTCCTCATTCAAAATTTACCATGGGGCCTGTTGGCAGCATGTGCTAAGGGACTGAACTGCAGCTACCGTGTAGGAAAAAGTAATTTCTGCTTTTCCTAGCAGGACTGATGACTTTGGCTCCAGCAGCTGCTATAAGTTGTTATTCATTTTGCTGTACAAGAAGACAGAGTCCAAACAGCCCGACACTGCAAACAGGTGGGGTCTTGCCTTAGCTTGCATCTTGTTCAGAGCCTGCATAGATCAACTTACTTAGCCACAGATTAAATCTGTGTCAGATATAGAAATAATGGGGATTATTTGCAGGAAAATCGTTTGTGCCAGGTCTCCTTTTGAGGCAAGTGCTAGACCAGTGGAGATTCAAGAGGATACCTGTGTTTTTTTAATTAAATGTACTTTGAATATCTCTTTGCTTTCCAGCTCTCACCAGAACTGTAAATGTACCTGTGCAAAACCTCTAAGCTTCTCCTATGTTGGCAGAGACTTTTTTTCATAGTAGAAGTGTTGGTGTAACTACCCAACTGGAAAACAGAAAAATGCTTTAGCTCTTATTCAGCCAACCACAGTTCCTCAGTACATCCCAATACATGAATATTTAGTTTAAACTGTCAGAAATCAATTTGACACTGTGATCACATACTCCTGCAAGCAGAAAACATCTAAATGAATGGAGTGGATGGATGGATTAGTGCCTAGTATTCCCCCTATTATGTACTTTGATGTCATTTCGGATAGCGTGCCAAAATTTATAACCAACCCTCCCACCCCCCCCGCCCCCCAAACTTACAGAAAAAACTTCTGGAAATATTTCATTAGTTATTTTTGTCAAGACTACAGTTGAAAGGAGCCATTTGTATTTTATAACAGTTGGTAATAAAACATTTACAGTACTGTGCCAATATTTAATACACAATATAGAAGACGCAAAATGAACAGAAGGTAAATCTGGCAGAGTTTAACATGGAGTGATGCTGTGGGAATGTGCATGTGTGATCAGAACTGTATCACTGCGGAGCAAATGGCATTCCAATAAAATATAGCAGCAAACTGCTTTTCCAGCTGTGTTAGACTTCCTTCCCTCTTCCCTGGAACAGAAATAAGAAAAGATATTTTACCCTTGAAATGACTTGCAGAAACCAGATGAGGCTTTGGGAGTTAAGATCACTGGCTGCTTTTGCCAGACAATAAAGCTGTATAGAATAAATGGATCCCAAGGAATTTATTTTGGTTTTATGACTGCCCCCTTTGGGTTTCCCCTCCATCTTACTGAGTATTTTGTAAAAACCTTCTAAGTCTTATTTAGGTTGCCTTCCCTGTTTTCATTTCTGCTGGAAAGCAGCACAGTATTCATTGCAAAGAGTCTATTTTTGTGTAATTTCTCAGTCCTTTAGTACCACTTCTGCACGTAAGGATAAATAGTGTTTAAACTGCTCTTACCCCATTTGAAGTGATCAGAAACGTTCCCACTTTTTTTCATAAGGTTTAGACTGCATCTCCACAAATTGTCTGTGCCATCACAAACAAGATTCAGCTGACTGAATGTCAGTGCACAATGTGCATGTCCACATCGGAGCTGTGTACACTGACATTATACTCCATGGAGGCAGAGCTAGAGGGAGAACCATCTGCTAAAAGAGAAAATCAAGACAGAGGAAATGCACCACATCTTTTGGTTTTTTAACTTTCCCTTCTGTATTTTTGGGCCTGGATCTGGCTAACTCAGCTGCAGATGTGTACATTTTTCTTATGTCTAAAGCTGCAGGAGACATTTCCAGGCTGTGTGACTTGTTTTGTAGTACTTGTTTTATCCTCACAAAGCACATACTTGTACAGAATAACCTCTTCTTCTGTGCCATTATCAGGGCCTCCCATGACAGGCTAGTTCCTTACAGCTATGTTGGTCAAAAGGAAAGATCATCTAAGAGTACAGGTTGCCCAAAGAGATGGTAGATGACCCCTGGAAACGTTCAAGGCCAGGTTGCACGGGGCTCTGAGAAACCTGATCTAGTAGCAGATGTCCCTGCTCATTGCAGGGGGTTGGACTAGAAGACCTTTAAAGATCTCTTCCAACCCAAACTCTTCTGATTCTGTTGGGTCTCCACAGTACAGCTGAGGGTGTTCTCTGACCTGTGTAATAAGTAGACAAAGAGAATTACATGCAGCATAAGGTTCAGCTTGCAGTCATTGGAAGTGTCATGGATTCTGGATAAAGCTGATTGGTGCCGTAATTTCTGGGTTTTGTTGCAAGCAGCAGAGTTGTTTGAGAAATGGCAGTGTGGCAACAAGCGTGAAATTAAAGTGTCTGAGTAAGCTTGCATTCATGCATAATACTCTGTGCAAATATATTTAAGTAGATGCCACCTATGAATAACCAGGCTTCTGCCAAAAACAGCTTAGTCAAGCATTGGCAAAAACACCCCGCAGCCAGCCAGGTCAGACTGCAAATGTTTGTTAGAATCCTGCTGATATTTAAATTCTATCTGCATGAAACTCCCCCAATTTTTAATACAGTTGCTGATGATCACACTCTAAAGGTTGTAGATCTTCTATTCTATAAACTTTTCATTCTATAAATCCAGGCTTCTCAGTGGCTGTGTGTGCATTGGCAGGCAGTGCAGCCCAGCAGGAGGGGCTCTGCAAAGCAGAGTGGCCGGTGATGCAAACCTGACATCCACATGTAGCACATTTGGGGAAGTTTAATTTCAGATGTGCTCTCACCTGTTCCAGTGCTCTACAGGCCCAAGGCTGGGCAGATGGGATTAAATGCTCTCTGGAGCACATCTTCTGGTTTTATATCACCCAAAAAGAATCTGATTTGGGCGCTAAAATATGAACCAAAATGCATGTAAGGCTGTAAGGTTGAGACATTAACTTCAAAAATGCCTTTCCAACCTGAATTAAGGTGCTACTATAATTGCATCCTATGCAGCTGATCATCTCATCTTGCTCAAAACAACTGTAATCATAGAGAAAAATCAAATGTGCAATTACTTTTTTTTCCCAAATAATTTTTCAACTGGAAAATTTTACATTGAAAATCTTTATAAATTACTGGCCCTTCTTCCAAAAACTCCATGTGTCTAATCTGTATTACCTGATACATCATGGATCCAAGGATCATTTACTTATGAGTAGTACTATTAATTTCTGTAGGATTTGTCAAGTAAATAACACAATTTAATTTCTTTCCAGGATCAAGATCCAGATCAAGATCCAAGATCATAATGCATTTTGATTGGAACAGAACAATAGGTGTTTTCAGAAATAATGTGAAATATTACCCACTTTGGTCCTTCCCACTTGAAACCACTACTAAGCAAAGAAAAAACAAACAATGGGTCATTATAAGAAGTGATGAGCATGAAATAGTTTATTCTGGGCGATGAAATCTGTCCTGTCATGACCAGATATACTCTGCTCACTCGCTTGATCCTATGATTATTTCAGTCTATGCCCAAATTAAGCAAGTAGACCAACACCATGCTCATGACAGATGTAAAATCTTTACCTTAGCACATCTGTAAACTGTTCTGTTGCTCATAGGAACACCATGTCATTTCATGGAGTGATAAAAATCTGTATTTTGTGAAAAAAATTGTGGCAAAAATTGCATATAACATGAAGCTAAAATTTTAAATTGGTTCAATTACAAAGAACTTTGTTTTGTAAAAGACAGAACAGAAACAGTGCCGTAAAAATACATTATTACAAAAAAAATATTTTTCACTTCCAAAAGCCTAACTTATCTGTTTTAAAAAGTTGAACTGAAATTTGCTTATGGATGCTAACCCTTAAAATTTATACACAATAAGACAGAACAAATAAAATTTATGCACAATAAGACAGAACAAGCATGCATTTATTATCAAAATGTGGATGTACAAGTTGTAAAATACCATAAATGTTTGGAATTGTGGATGTTGTTTGGAAAAAAAAAAGGTTTCATGTCAACAATACTTTGGATAAATTATGTTTCTATTCAAGATGGTTCTCATCCAGAATAGATCCATGAAAACAGACACACATGTAACTTCCTCACATTTTATAGCACCTAACTATGGATCTGAGCAAATTCTTAATGTTTCTAGCTCTCCTTACTAAGCTGCTTTTCAACTCTGGCTCAGTCAGCCTATTGTTACAAATGAAAAGGTCTATCTTTGTCATGGTTATCATACACTACTAACGTGCCTTATCCTGCATCCACTAAAGCCACTAGCAAAACCTGGACTTGGCCAGGGTCACATCTTTTACTACAAAGCAGAATGCATGAAGTTAAAGAACAATGTGAGTACATTCAAGCTCCAACTTTTCCAATGGTCTTCAGGTATATAAATTATATTATTCAGTATTTGGCCTATTTAACACTACATTCATGTATTTACATCATATACATCCGTTATAAACTCAATACCAGGTGCTCAGAAACAGCTTTGTCCAGCAGTTTCACAAAATTTCAAACTGGACCATTTTAATCAACATTAAGATTAAGAGACAGAGAGGGTAACATAAAGTCTTCAGGATAAAGCTGGCCCCAATATAACTTTGTCTCTTGCAAGTAGCCAGAAATGTGGCAATCTTTGAGAAACTGCCTAATGAATTGTTTCAAGTTTTCTTCCAGGATTTTGAAAAGGAAAGTCACACTTACTTATAAAACGGTATTTTGTTGCTGATGGTTATTTTTCCAGTGGCAGAGTCAAAAGAGCAGGATCATATGCGGAAAGTCTCAGCCAGTGGGCTCCATGGGTTTGTCATTGTCTAGGAATCCTGCTTTTGGAGGAGTCAGATGTCCCAGGATCTGAGGGGTGAAGATGAAGGCATGCGCAGAGAGGACCTTTCCTCGCCTTGCTAGGGTGGAGGTGTGTGCAGGGCTGTAGCTCACTAGCTGCTGCAGCCTCTTGTGCAGCCGTGTCCCAGTAAGTTGTTGTTACGCCCATCTTGGAGTTTCTCATGACTCTGAAGGGATGTTCTGCTGTCCATGCTGGAAGTCTGTCCACTTTGATCCTGCTGTCTTCTTAATCTGCCAAAGTTTAAAAACATTGATATAGCTATCGTGCAGATAACTGTATCAGAATGACAACTGTTGCTGGTCCCAGAGATAGCCACATACACCTCTGTATAAAACAGATTCCTGCACCATTTGCTCCCTATTAACTCCTTGAGCTTTATAGTTGCTGTTTATTTTAAGTGTTGATGATTACTTCCTCCTAAATACGTGCAGTTGGGTCTTGGTCAAATCCTGCTCCCATTAAAGCCTATCATAAATAACCAGCAGAGGAGAGTGCTTTCTCTGGCACCTTTGCTCAAACTATAACTTGACAAAACCTCCAGGTAGCTCAAGGCTGATGACAGTTGTTGACTGGGCACACCATGGCAGTAAGCAGCTGCTCCCCTTTGCTGTCCTACAAAATTATCAGTAACTTCCATCAGTAAAGAGGAAGAAACCATGAGTGAAAGTAGATTCAGTATTCCTCATTTTATTACTTCATATGTTGTCAAAGCCTTCTAGGTGGTTTCAAGGAACAACACCAACAAAATCCTACGTTGTCTAAAGACTGCAAAGTTATCTTCCTTTACTATCATTTTCTAGAGAACAGCAACAGCCCTAGCAGCACCTTCAGTTCCCACCAATCATTTTATCATCAAGCTTCTTGGCATTTCTGTTCAGCAGTGGTATCAACTTCTGTGATTTTACTGTAATTCATGTGATATTCAGTGTTCTCTTCCAAACACGGACACCATATAAATACTTTCAGGAAAGCTGTAAAGATTCATGGGGAAGCTATGAGGTAGAGAATATATTTTTTTTTAACATAAACAGCTGCTGTTTTGGAGGAAATTTTCCCTGATTGTTTTCTCAAAACAAGAAACAGCTGTTGAGGTATTCCCAAAAAAGGCACCGAGAGTTGGGACTAGAGACACTACTGAAGAAGGTCTTTGCTACAGTGATTATAAGTGGTATATATGGTATACTCCAAAACCACTTTATAACACTGAATATGTAGAAAATGCTCAATAATGGAAAAGCACGCAAAACTGAAATGTAAAGGGTAAGTTTCAAAGGGTAAAATACTTCCAGGTGACATAAAGATTATAGGGACACCATACTGAAGACTCAGAAGAGAATGTGAAAGGACATGAGAATACTGTCATAGCTAAATGGAGGAATAAAGGAAGCTATTTAAAGTAAAAATAATGCAAATACTGTCCAAATAGGTTAGGTTTAAAAAAGTACAAACATAGATTAAATAAAAAGCTATAAGGCGACTGAAAAAAAAAAAAAAAAGAAGAAGAAACTGCTAAAAACATCTACCCTAATGGTGATTTTCTCAAGTGCACCAGAAATACAACTGTTACCAGTGAGTCTACAAGCCAATGGATGACTGAGATATTAGAGGATAGCACAAGAAATATGAGTCCCTAGATGTCTTCATCACCGTTCAAGACAAATGAGCTTAGAGGCATTCCTTTCTTAATGAGAAATTTGTCCATCATATCCAGTCAAACTATCAGTGAAACAGCTTTAGAACCAGTTGTTCAAATGAATGTTGACAAAGCGTTAAGACAGTGGATTTTCATCTAAGGGCTCTAAGAAAACTGAGATATATAATTCCTGCACATCTGAATGTAGTATGTAACTTCCTGTTGAAACTGTCTTTGGCACCAAGGAATGAAAGACAGCAAATGTGATGATATTTTTTTATATATCTATTTTAATAAGGGCTTCAGAAAACACCCATGGGGACTACCAGGAGAGTAATTGAATGAGGCAAAGACTTGAAACACTTTAGCGTCTGAGCTACTGGACCTTACAAGAATTGTAGCCATCAAGAAAAAAGGCTACAGTGCTTGGAAACTCATGGCAAACTGTGGGGTGCAAACTTATAAATAGTGGAGTGAGACAAATTTTGGCTTTATGGAGATCTGAGGAATCACTGTGTTCTAAGACATGCAAGGTGCTTTCTCCCTGAATTTGTTTAATGTTTATGTGGTTCATAAAATGCTGGAAAAAAAGACATTTACTGTACTGCTAAAAGTAATGGGGAAATAAGAAGTCTCTCAATAACAGCATAAAGCAGGAAAACACCATTATTATTTTTTTAAACCACTCAAACTGGCACAAAGGCAGTGTGTAAGGCGGACAATGGAGAAAGGAGAGAAATAAAGCCCATGCTGAGTTCAAAAGATACCAGTGACTAGCCTCAAACTTCCCACTCTCTACAAAGGTGGTTTCTGTTGTTGATCTATTTCCATTATTTTCTTTTATCCTGTTCCTACTTTCCGGGTCTATTATTGAACCATAATTAGATTTTGGGGGTTTGGAAGTGCTAAGGAAATACGTTGTTTTAGGAGTGCTTCATTGTGTTGCCTTTTCAGACATTTTCTGTTTCTGTATCTAGAATTAGAAACTATCGAAGTAATCAATAGGTTATTAACCTGATGATGTAGTAAAAAAATAATTGTTAACTATTTAATAATTTATCAATCAGTTTATTCAGTGATTAAAATTACATAAAGACTTCACTATAAGGCGTTATTATGGGCATGCTAACACCTATTTAATAGTATGCCCTGGGAGCTGGGGAATTGGACTAAGAATCAAGAGATGCTGCTCCTGTTTCTACCTCTGTCACCCTCTGGGCAAACTAAAGCCTTTTTCTGTCCCTCAACTTCTCTCTTGACAAGTAGAGAGAATGTAAGGGGGTGAAGCTGAGTGGGATTTGTATTTGTCCAGAAATCTCACATGATTTGGAGCTCTGATCATAAATCTGAGCTGGATAAGTTGTGTATAAGAAATAGAAACAAAAAGAACATTGAATCCATGACTGGACTGATGAAACCTTGGGTTCTTGTCAGACCCATACCCACAGGAGATTTTTCCGGATAAACTGGTGTCAAAGCAATGTTATAGGCTTGTACTTGCAGCTCTTGGCTAGGCAAAGGATACAGTGAGCAGGAACATGCTGAGCAACATGGTATTTCCCTTGTACTTGCACATCAGATGTTGAGGCAGCTGCTGCCGAGAATGATGGAAGCTGAGAGCTTTGTGCCTTTAAGTACTGCTCTGTGTTTCACAGGCCTGAATGAAATGGGGAATTACAGTCTGGTGTCTGTGATGATTAAGAAAAGGTGGCATATATAATCAAGCAAAATGTAATTATACTGCATATGTAATTATGCATATATGCATTATTGAATATATAAAAATAAAAGAGTAAAGAGAACAGACTGGCTAAAAGCTAGCATGGAAAATATAATACTGAAGCAAAAAAGACTGCTACAGCTATGGTAGGCCAGACTGAAGATCACAAACATCTAATGAAACCCAGTAGCAAACTTGGGGACTACCAGGGAAGAACTTGCAGCTCAGCTTTGTTCACTAGATGAAGAAGAATACTGAAAGCTTGTCTTCAGGCTGCTTAGTAGGAGAAGTGGAATGAAGAAGGATGAAAAGTTGCAGATTCAACATAACTGTCAAAATTACAGATTTGCTAAGAGACTAAGGCCTCCTCCCAAACTACTGAAATTTCAGCAAAAGTGAAATAAAGCAATTGGTCTGTATTTCAACCTAGCTCCAAACTGCAGTTAGGCTCGGGTCAGGACCTAAACAAATCTCACCACAGCAGCTGTGTGTGCACAAGCAGTCTCTTCAGCTAAAATGTTGGACAGTTGTGGAAGGGAAATTTGTCTCTTGTTCCTGCACTTTTGATTCCTTGGTACCAGAGTGGGAGCACTTTTCCATCAGATGTTCTCAGCTTTTTAAAAACACGGGCACCTCAACACAGTTCCCGTAATCATGGCAAAATAGATGCAGTCTGGGCCATTTTTATGCAGTTTAAATGTGGCATTAGTGCAATAAATTACTCAAATAAAACTGTTTTCCAGTGATTGACTTATCTTGCCATTAAGCTGATGCAGCTACCTGGTAAAGGCCCAGGGAGAATGAATTGCTTGATGAGGACTTAGTTGTGGATCTGAACCAGGTTAGCTGTTCCTGTGCTGAATGCTATTGACTGAGAATAAATGGTAAAATGGCCAGCTGCAGATGAAAAAACTGGAAAAGAAGTTCTAGTAGATAGTTACATGGGGGAAAAAAAAACCAACAGAGAACAAAAATATCCTGCAGGGAAAAAGAGGATAAAAATTAGTATGAACGTTGTCTGTTACATTTATTCCATGACAATTCTGTACAAATACATAAGTAGTCTCTGAGGCAGTTAAGCTGGGACTCGGGTGGTTCTGCTGAACCAACAAAGAGATAAGCTGAGTTTTCCTTCCCTTCACCACTGCCCCATGCAATACCGATAGTGTGTGACACAGCACTGAACAATCTCCTCTCCAGCAGTGAGGAAGAAAGAGGCTGTACCAATCAATCACTACAAGAATGGGTCAAGAAAAGTAACTGAGCCTTCAGTCCAGTCTTGGGCTTCAACAGTTTTTCTGGTAAAGACAAAGTCTCTGTGTGAGCTATGTAAAGGTTTTTAAGATTCTTATTACCTTGATATGCAGATATTATAGTAGAATTCCTGCGGTACTGATTTCCAACGCTGGATCTTGAATCAGGTATTGGTCAGTGGAAGGGCATTCAAGGGACAGGGAATAAATGCTAGTCAAAAAAACCCTACAGCAATATAGAGCAGTAGCAGCAGGCTTACAAAATCTATCTGCTACGTTTGAGAACTGTATGGAAGCTGTCACACTGTCTGTCACTCTTGCCTGTTTGCTCTGGGCAGACAATACCTTGGTGCACATAACACCTTTGTGCAGCTGATGTACTCATCAATGGGTCTTGCCAGGCTGTCAGTGTGAAACTGAAGCCACAGAAATGCAAGCTGTTTCAAACAGTGAGGACAGAGAGACAAAAGAGAATTGAAGCCAGCAGAACTACCACTCCTCGGAGACTCCACATGTACCAGGTCCTACAGGAATTTTTTTTTAATTTTTTTTCTTTGTTTTTTTTTGCAAATTTGCAAGTGACTTTGCCCATGCTTCAAACCCAGCCTCCTGGGTGTGGAAGAAAGAGACTGGTATGAGTGGGCAGTGGATTTGCTTTACCACTTCTAGATTTAGCATTTTAACTTGACCTACTGATATTTCAAACACTTTGCTGGAGAAAACAGCTTTTGCTTTTGGTTTGGGGAAAAGGTGGGCAAACTGTTTAGAAACAGCAGTTTTATTGTATGAGAAAAAGTTATATTACTGGAAACTTTTACATTCCTTGAAAGAAGCCCTGAGGGGTAGATAAATCTGTGGAGCATTTATCCCAGTTGTTCTTCACAAGGGAGGGTGTCTGAGGTCAGAACAGATGAGGCACATCTATGCTAGCTTTTCAGATTCATGAATCCTGGGAGACAGCTTGCTAAATAGTTAAAAACCCACCTCAGTTCTATGATGTAGCAGCTAGAGAGAAGTAATGCTGATGACCAGATGGCCTTGCTAGAAGGCTAATTCTGAACATGTCTGAATCATGAGAAAAAAATAACTGATCTGTCAGTGGGAATGATTGTGCTCAGAAAGGGACTATTTCAGCTACATGTCTCTGTGCATGTCACTGCGTTTTGTCTACTGGAGCACAGATACAGAAACTACAAAGAGGACTTCAGAAAAAAACAGTAAAGACCTTTATGTCTAAATCCTGGCTTTTTAGAATATCAGCTGATAAATACAGACTATTCCAAATATAGTATTCTTTCAAAATGCAACACGAAATAATTTTCATTCTCAATAGAAAATATCTAGCAATTACATTTTGTAAAGGAATTAGAAGAAGCCAGAAAGTGACAGACATAGGCATTGTTTTGTTATATCCTGGTCATAGAAAATAGAAATTCGGAAGATATGCCATATAACTAAAATTGCTAGATATTCTGGAGTTGCAAATATTCCAGCCAAATTGAAAATAATTTTTACAGACTGGTGTAATGCTGCAGAGTTGGACTCCATAATGTAAAGAGGACCCCTACTGTAGCAATATCTCACAGGGATACTTGCATAGCTGGGAATACCCAGCATGTCTACCCAAGATAGAAGCTAGTTGTAGATAGCCAAGACTGAAGTGAGATATCTCAGCACTGAGGGGAGGCAAGGTCTGTTCCGTGCCCACTGCTATTGCCTACTACTCTTTTTTTTTTTGTTGTTGTTTTTGTTGTTGTTCAGTGTTGTAATGATACATCAAAATTTGTACACAAACACAAGCAAAAAATGCCTGGGTGAATGAATCAGACAGAAGTGGTTAACATGACTGCTTTAAATCTTCCCACCGCATCACTGCCTGTCCCTGAACGCAACTAATCTGTCTTGATGATAACAAAGCACTGTTGTACCAAGTGGTCTAGAATTTGCTTTCTAAAAGAAAGGAGATGGTTAGTGGCTGGTTGTATCCCTCATCAGAACTGGATTCCCTTCTCAGTTACAGACAAAACAAAAATGAAACTCTCAGCCCTAGCATTTGGTAAATTTGTGGCACTCTATTGCTCCTCAAACTATATCCCCACCCATCTCCTTTATTTCCAGACAAAAGGCGTAAAAAGAAAGGGAGGTCGGGATGTTAATGAGACGTTGGAGTTTAACTGTGGCAATATTTCATCCTTGTGGAAAAAATATATAGTACATCCCTATGTTCCTCACATTTTGGAGCAGTTCCATGCAGAGAAACTTGTTCTGAGAAAAAACAGAAGGATTTGGACTGTGAAGGCTCAAAAGGACTCACACTGTCACCTCAAAGCCCAGCGTTGCCCCTGGCATTGGTAATCTGAAGTGTGACAGAAGGTATAAACAGAAAGCTGCATATCTTGAACTTTACATGTCAAGTATAACCACCACAAGAAGGCATATGTTTTGGTTTACCTCTCTGACCTAAATAATGAGTGTTCATTGGTAAGTAGGTGGTATAACAGTGTTGGTCATACCAGCTCATTTTCTGGGTCAGCTCACCCAGCAGCCCCAAAAAGACTGTTTCCTTGGTCTGACACTAAGTAAAAGTGTTCATGGCATCCAGAATCTTTTGTGCTTTAGACAGAAAAAGTCACTGCCCCAAGCTCATGCAAAGCCTTATCTTTCGTAAAATCCCTTATTTAAGTTTTACAGGACCTCATGCACATAAGTAGAATTGCACATCCTACAAAATCAGGGCATTTTTGGGGCAGTAATATGTAGGTCCTGCAGTGTGCACACATCTTTTAAAAAATAATGGGTTATATGTATGTGCATTTAATACTCCACTTCAAAAACTTTCCACGCTATTTTTCTGCAATCATTTTAACATCAATTGCAGGCAATGATTGTAGAAATGTTAACTGAGCATGATTTCTGGGACAATAAGCAGCTTGGCTTGTCATCTGTCTGCCACTGTGGGGAATAAGAATGGAGTTTGCTACGTGGACACTTAATTTTCTGCCTGCATTTTTAAAGATTTCTCTTATAAATTGGTTCTTGCTGTGTTCTGTTTTTGTAAAAGTTGCAGAAGCTGGCAGCATTTTACAATTGTATGTGTTACTTTTTCTCTTATATCTCCATTATTCTGCTTACTAGTTTTCATCTGCCAGGTTTTCATTCAACTACATTTTTTTAAAAAATAAAGAAGAAAAAAGTGAGCAAAGCATCCTGGTCAGGCTTTTTTTAACTGAATACACATATTTTGGAAGAGTATTTTTACTTTTCAAAACAAAATACCCACCAAATATATCAGAAATGAGTGGAAATTCCTGTATTTGATTTCTTTTTAAAAAAGTTAACAAAAATAAGATCAGAGGTTCAGGACATTTGTATATTTTACACTTCCGTCCATCGAGAAGAAAATACTAACCTTTGCTCAGTGTAAATCTTAAGGAAACATGCTAACAAAAAAAGAATTAATACAATACTCCTGGATTGCCCACATTCTGTTGGTGTGAGCTGCAGATCCCGTCTTGCCATTTGATGCTTGTGTTTGCTTCCCAAGGAAACTAGGTTGCAGGGGGAGGAACTGGCATGTGGTTAGCACATGTGAACAGAGGTAAGTTTCTGGCCAAATTCTGCAAAATTCCCCAATTTGAAAAGAAGTGCTCTGATTTCATAGCAACATATATCACAACTAATTGATATAATAATCTTGCATAAGATTAAGTTACCTGGTAACCCAAACACCTGCCAAAGTATTCATCCACTTCCCATTCCCCAGCTGTACCCAAGGAGGTCTGTCAGGCAGCAAATAGAGAGCTACATGGGAATGTCATTTCTGTATTTTAGGCATCAGCTACATTCGCACCAGAAGGTGAAATGGCACAGGGATCGATGCCTGGAAACTAAGTGACACAGATTGGCTTGCATCCTTATGGCTAAGCTCTCTGACTTTCAAACCAGAGTTGTATTCCAGCTGCCTAGTAGGCAGCCTTTGGTCTATGCTGACCTCTGAAACATGAAGGGAATGACGTCAGAAAGTGATTTTGGCCTGGGAAAAATTATGGCAGGGATCATACTAACAACTAAGCAGTAGGAAGACTGTCTATATTCCACTTCTAAAAAATAAGCAGAAAACAACAATGAAGGTGGAAAATGCAGGAGAAGTAAAAAAGCAGAAATGGAAGGAGAGTTAAACACCTGAAAAATGAGGAAGGATTCAAAAGAATCCCAACTGTGGAGGACTATTTAATTAAACTAACCAATTATATAGCTAATTAAAACTATCTTAAAGGACAGTTGTATATAGTTAATGTTCTTTTTTTTATTGAAAAAAACTTCTTTACACCTAACAGAGGAGCAGTAACCATGGCAGAGTTAGTTCTTTAGCTTGTGCACAGAGTGATCTCAGTAGTCCTTTCAGGAAAACAGAAAACACTGAAAAGTGTCTGAATTTGCTAAACATTTTCAAGTAAACACAGAAAGAACAGTCTTGCTCTGCACCAGAGGAAGCTTGGTTCAGATCTCAGCAGACTTAAGGACCAACTGGAGCAGAGACAACACTCATCACTCAGCAACATCAGCACTGTCACACAACTCCAAAGTGAAAATTAGAGTCTGTAAGCTGATTTCCCCTTGCTCTAGAATTTGTGTGGAGAATCAACATGTGCAGAGAAGCTTTAAATGAAACACAATGCTACTGTGTGTTTGTGTAATAGCAGGTACGTATTTTGTGAGACCTCGGTCTAGGTAGCAACCTCACCAAATCACTAGCAAGAGTGGACGTCATGAGTCTTTTGCTCTTCCTTGATAATGTTCATATTTATAACTTGCTCGTTCTTGGCCTCCTGCCCCCATGGCTAGGTGCATATGGCTCAAATGCAGTTGCTCCTCAGTTTGTGTTTGGTGCCATACAAGATGCCCTTGATTACCCGACACTGAGAGAGCAGGCAGATGCCACAGCAGACCAGACAACCTGTGCCTGTTGAACTGGCAACTAGGCATTTAGTTTTGCAGAAATGAACCAAGCCCACAAATGTGGAATGAATTTTATGCCAGCTAACTGTAGACAACAGAAAGATGAATTCAGGCTCTCCCCACAGGACAAATAGAGGCACTGACATAGATTAATTAGTTCCAGTCTAAGTTATCTAGTATATGTGTTGCAGATCAACCTTGGGAGGTACAAGTCTCTCCTCAAGGACTACTAAAGGAGCTCAAACTAAATAAATTATTTTTCAATTATTTGTTTAAAGGAATATAGTCTTGTTGCATCTCCAGAAAAATAGATACCTTTCCTCTTTGAACCATGGATTCAAGGCCCTTCCTGTCTAGCAGCTGTATAAACTCACCACACAGCACGCTTAGCAGAGCCAATTTGCTTCTGGATTAGAGCTAATTTACACCCACACTGTTCAGGTGTGCAGGAATTGAAGAGTACTATCAGCCTGGAACATAACACACAGCAATAAACACTGCCAAGAGCAGGGTAATGAAGTCACTGAAGAGTACAGGAGTGCAATTACCTGTTCGCCCATGCGGATGTGCCTGTAGCATATCCAGGCTCTGGGTCTGCCAGCAATGGCTTTTCTGCATGACTTGGGCTATATCTTGAAAAACACTTTGTCATCTAATTCCCAATTGTTTCAGATACCTTTGAAAATCTTGTGTGCTCCCTTTGGGGTAGGAGCTGTCCTGTGTCTAACCAATATTTAACTCAGTCTGGTTTTGGCCCCAAACATGTACTCTTGGTACTGACTGCTTTGACAGAAACCGTTGTAATCTGAAGTCTGTTTTCCTAATACACTGTGAGGTATGTGTTTTGATAGCTCAGTAGATTACCATGTAATCATTCAAATAACTCTGTTTAACTCCATTTAAATTTAAATGAATGAGGTGCACACTAAAAGTTATGCTTTACTACAGCTGAAAGTAAAATGATGGAGGAAGTATCCCTGTGTAGCACAGATGTCTTCTTGTACCACTGACATTCATAACATTTACTCCCACCCTTTCCAAAAATCCTTAGGGAAATGTGCTTACACCACAGCTAATAGATTCAGGTTGGTAGTTCCTGCTGAGTAATTATGTTCAGTAAATGCCTGTGAATATAATTTTCTATCAACCAGCAATTTATAATCAAGCGTAATGGATTCAGGTGCACATACAGCGTGAGTGACATATGAAATACTAGTATGTGGAAGTCTGGTGACAGATTATACTGGGTGCTGTAGTCTGTTGGCCTGCAACGTCTTGAGGTCTCAGGTTTACCCTGGAACTGATAAAGCAAAATAAGAGTGAAGACATGAGGTAAATAAATGAAAACATCAGATCATGTACAGCCATTTAAGAAAACAAGACTAAAACTTCTGATCAACACTAACATTAAATCATGTTCAGACTAGTAAAATAGGTGTTTCTTAGAAATGGGTTATTGTCCATCCAAGACAAGGATCATCATAAGCAATATCTGTCCAGCCACATCTTAAAATGTGAACTAGTTTTTCTAGTTTAGGTAAGTCTGCAGATCCACATGTGCAAGGAACAGGAAAGCAGCTATGAAATTCCCAAATAATCATTTTATTAGACTTTGTGGGACCACAGAGAGAAAATTTTCTTTCTAGTTAGCCAGAATCCAGTTTAAAAACTACAGGGACTTGCCCAGGAATAAAGATATTTCTCAGCAGTGTAGGCCAAAACTTATTCTCAGGAAAGACATTCATTTCCTAGCCTGCCTTTGGTGTGTATACTGAAGGATGCAGTCTCACCCTTTTGTTCAGTTGTCAGCAGGAGAAGAGTTCACAGGAG
The DNA here is from genome assembly GCF_017639655.2 of Falco naumanni. NCBI lineage: Eukaryota > Metazoa > Chordata > Aves > Falconiformes > Falconidae > Falco > Falco naumanni. Next base: position 51,710,566 of record NC_054054.1, read on the forward strand.
TTGCTTTGAAGTACCCTCTTCCTTTATTCTTCTGGTGAAAGTTTCAAGGTAAAGTGATTCTTTGGGTCAAGTACAAATTAAATATACTGGGAGAAGGACACTTCGTCATCTGCATCTAAGGTTAGATATACTTTACTGGAAACATATTCTCAGCCACTGCCACCCTCACTGAGACCCTGGACCTCAGCAGGAAGATCTTAGAGACGAGTTAGAGTGAAGAGGCTTGTAATAGACAGCAGATCACAGTAACAAGCATAATTTTGCTGACAAACAGAATTTAAAGACAAATCATATTGTGATGCCTGTGAAATGCCTGCTGCCTTTGTAGTGATGGTGATGCACAGGTCTGCAGCTTTGTGGCAGTGAACTGGTGGGACAGATACCGCAGCAAAGCAGGACAGGACGAAAGGGCAGTCAGCCATCACCAGGATGTGGCCATTCAATCCCATCTCATTTCTTCTCTTTGCTTTTCACACCTCTCTCCTGGTGCTGAGAAGATGATTGTGGTTCAGAGGTGAGTGACGAAATATTACGTGTGACAACCTCCTTGCATGGCAGCACCGATTTCCTTAATGTCGCATCCCTAATTGAAACTGCAGCTCCCATGGGAGCCATATAGTCAATAATTTAAGAACTGGGGTATGTGGAAAGCTGTATTGGGTTTGCGTGGCAAAGCTTTTGTAGTGGGAGTCTACAGGGGTGGCTGCTGTGAGGAGCTGCCAGAAGCTCCCCCCATGCCCGATGGAGCCAACGCCAGCCGGCTCCAGGATGGACCCGCCGCTGGGCAAGGCCGAGCCCATCAGTGATGGTGGTAGCAGCAGGGGGACAAAGTATTTAAGGAGGGGAAAGAAACGGTACACAACAGCAACTGCAGCCAGAGAGGAGTGAGCAGGTGTGCGAGCAGCAGCCCCGCAGACACCCGGTGGGTGCAGGCAGGGCCGGAGGGGCTCCAGGCGCCGGAGCAGAGGTTCCCCCCCAGCCCGCGGTGAAGGCCGCGGCGCGGCCGGCTGTGCCCTCAGCCCATGGAGCCCACGGGGAGCAGGGAGAGGCATCAGGAGTGAGGCTGAGCCCGGGAAGGACGGAGGGGTGAGGGGAAGGTGGTTTAAGATTTGGTTATATTTCTCATTATCCTACTCTGGTTTTGATAGGTAATGAATTAAACTAATTTCCCCAAGTCGGGTCGGTTTTGCCCCTGTCGGTACTGGCTGAGTGACCCCCCTGCCCTTATCTCGACCCATGGGCCGTTCGTTACATTTCTTCCCCCCTGCCCAGCAGAGGAGGAGATTGATGGAGTGGCTTTGGTGGGCACCAGGGTCAATCCGCCACAAAAGCCAGTCTGGCTCTGCCTGATTATTTGGACTTAATAAACACTCTCAGATTGAAATGAGTGTCTGGGAAGAGGCTGGTTCAGCCCTACCCTTCCCCTCAGAGCAGCAGCTTCCAGGAATCACAGCCTGTAAGTTTCCAGGGAGCAACCACAGCCTGCACTGACCTCTCTGCTGGCTCATCTCTCTCTAACTATTCCTCATGCAAGATTTATCTGCCAAAGTCCAAAACTTAGATTCACAAGAAGTCTAGTTAACCATGCAGCTCTTTTATTCCCTGAAGGATGGACACCCCCAGAGGAGGTGTAGCTGGCAGTTCATTTGTGATCACACTGTTTAATTCACAGCCTTTAAATAATTGCCAAACCTCCCTGTACAACACATGGGGAGGGTGGGTACCTGAGTCAGGTATCCACAGAAGCCACTGTATTGAACAGTGAGCTGTCTAGGCTAGTCACTAAGGTGCACCTACAACAGGAGTATGTATTATGCCCCAGGTAGGACACAGGCAAACTATCTCCAGCTGAGTTTCACAGCCCTGAGTTCTTCCCAGAGGATGGGTACCTGACGTCCCCTGAAACACAGCAAGGGGCAATGTGAATCTTAACCTAACTTTCTTACTGCTGTAAGTCTGCTTTATTTCCCCTGTTTCCAAAAAGGACATATACATATACATATACACATTTTACTGTGCAACCCTTGTGCTATTATGAACATTCTATATGAAGATGGAGACCTTAAAAGCAATGAGAAAGTATACAGGCACACGCCCAGACATTCCATCTAACAGCGATTCCCATCTCTCATAGCGGCCCATTTCAGTCATTAGTGGACACTGTCAAAGAACAAGGCAAATGGAGAGAAATGTCTGCTGTGGCATATCCTCCTCACTACTGACATTTCCAGACTCCACAGATCAATGAGTATATCAGAGGTTTCACGTCTCATGGACCTAAATTGATTTTTTTTCATTAATTTCTCTAATACATTTTGGAATCTTTTGGTATCCTAAACATTGACTTGGCAACGTGTTGCATTGCACTAAAAAGCATAGCTTTTTTTCTTTTAAACCTGCAGCCTGATAACTTTGTGACCTGGAGTTACCAGAAAGAATGAATAATCATTGTTTAGTCATCTTCTCAATAAGTTTCATAACATATTATTATTTAGCCAGTTTCTGTCTTTTCAGTTGCCTGCCTCTGAGTTTAAACTAGTTCAAGTCTAAAATTCTTCAGCGTGAGCCATGCCACACCTGTGGCCAATCCCATTTTTCTTTTTTTTTTTTTTTTTTTTTGGCAACCATTCTAAGTCCTCTGTAACTTTTTTGAGACAAGGAAGCAGAACAGCACATGGAACGGAGGATGCAAGTGTATGTAAATCTGTATACACACAATGACACCCTGAAGTTCATTTCTCTATAGCTTTCTTTGCAGTTTTGAGCATATTAACACCTTTTAGTTGTCCACTAAGCATTGCGCTATCCACAGTCTTTTCAAAATATCTCTCCTTTACAACTGAAGATAATTTAATCTGTTGCCATAAAGGTAAAGTTTAAATTATTTTCTTCCTAACTTATTTACATTTATCAGAACTGAATTTCAGCTGCCATCTTCTTATTATGCTGTAACTCGGAACCATGACCATCATTACTTACTGCAGCTCTTTGCAATCAGATTTAGTTTTGACTACTCTGGCATCATAAGTGGGCTTTGTCACCTAACCATTCACTTCCCTTTCCAACTCATTTATGAATATATTCAACAGATACACAAAGTATCAAAATGACTGGCAATAATAATGTATCATTACTGGCTTGTTTCTGCATAGCTTCAGCAGCTGGCCCCGAAATAGTTTTCTAAACCAGGATGAAGAGTTCAGTCTTCATAACTCAATTTATGGAGACTTGCAACAAGTGAGAGTTTATGCTAGTAAAGACATGAAGAGAGATGAAGAGGACTCATGAAGGTAATCCCCTGTGGTCACTGAATGACCTGTTATGCAGCCTTCATTTATCATAGATATGATGTGTCCCACGTAATCTATTTAAAAAAAAAAAAAAATCTTGTATGGTGCTTAGAATCATACAGTTTTGGTTCCTTTCCAAAGTCTGGGATGTGCAAAGGAAGATTTTTCTTTTCTCTCCTTCTGAACTGACTTTTGATCAGTTTCTCTGAGGTGTGTTTGTGTTCAGTTTTCTGTAAATTGCTGGCCTACAGTGCTGAGGTTCTTCATCTGTTATCCTGATCCTTCCAGGACCATGTTTTGGCACAGAGAATACTCTGATATATGTACCCTGACACGAACTTTCATTGTAAATTTGGATGTCCATTTGGTGAAGTGTAGCCACTACAATGATATTATTACTTGCTTGGGAAAACTATGCTTATTTTTCATGGAAGGCTTTGAAAATGAGGTTCCAGATACTCATTAGCCCCCTGTGAAACTGTGAAGAGAACACATTATTGAAAAAATGGCTTTTGTATGACCACCCTTTCTCAAAAAAAGTTATTTTGAATTGATGCCTACATAAAAATTACTGGCTGGACCTGCTATGCCCAAATCTTTAGGCTGCTTGACTCACTAAGATAATAGTGACATTTGGACTGGTAATCTTAAACCAGTAATCATGAGCAGGAATCAAAGACACAAGTGTAAGGGCCTGTGTGACCAAGAAGCTGTTATTAGTGCCCCCAAACAATTTTAATCACATTCAGAAAGGCATTTTTCTAATTAGATGAGATTGCAGGAGCAATCTCAAAAAGCAGACATATTCATTACAAAAGGGACAAGAAGAAGATCAGCAAAGACCAGTATAACCACTTGAAATACTCAGAAAGATATAGATTTAAACTGAATTAAGGTCAGCAGAAGCGGCAAGAAAAGAAATGTTGTGCTGTAATCTCATCCAAAAAGCATTCAGATATCATGGGGATTATGATAATATAAATATCTTCAGAGACACTAAGTGACATAAAATACTAAGAAAAGTACATTCAGTAAGGTATACTGCAAATCATTATGAATATTCAATTCCAATCCAACCAAAATGAAAGAGAATACTCAGGGACTCTGGATTTGAATCTGAAAAGACAATTGAAATGAAAGAAAAAGAACTACAAAGAGAGAGATAATAAATTTGATCTTGTAAAAAATGCAGAGAAAGTTAAGTAAACTTTTATCATATGATATGAACAAAATCAGACAGGATTTTAAGCTTCTTACTCTGCTTAAAATATGTTCCCTCAACTTTTGCTGTTTATTCTGGGAACAGAGAGATGTCTGTTCACCTAGAGCTGTTCACTACCTATTAGAAAAGAACTAGGTATGGACAAACAGCAGGAATTATAGTAGGAAAAGAGAGGCAAAGGTGCAGCAACCATCTGACTGCTTCAATTTGTGGCAGAATTTTTTTAGTGTGGTTGTACTGAGCAAACACTGGGAAGAGAAATAAGTTGTACCACTAGCTTAAGAAAGAGACAAGCATGTTCAGATCAATGGGAACTTAAGTAAAAACCCCTCCAACTTCAAAATCATCAGTAGATTTTTGAAAATTTCCACTAGGATTGTTAAAATATGGATATTTTGCTTATTGCTCTATTACATTTATTAAACTAGTTTTGCAAAATTCTAACCCATTTTCATGTACATTGGATATATGAAATACATGTTTTATTCAGTAAAAGGTGGCTGTATGATTTTACATTCATTAGCATGGTGATAATTTTGAGGAAAAGATTGTGAAGCATCTAACTGAAGGATTATTGTGCTGGAGGAGCAAGTATTTCTTGTTTTCTCCTCTGTTCTTTGTTTGCTCACCTCTTTAATCTTAAAGATATCTTTAAGGAGAAGAGGAGGCTCAGGAACCATAAAGAGTAAGAAATATGATTCCACTACATCCAAATATTGAATTTATTTCTTCATTTTTGGCTATTTCAGGTTTCGGACATTCATAAACAGATGTAGAGGTAGGTGAACATTTGTTCAGTGGTAACAGCACAAAAATAGCAAACTAATCTGTGCTCAGCTTTTTAGTAAAGCCGAGAATGAAATGTGACTTTGTAGAATCTTTCTTTCCCCCACAAAACCCTGAAAATATAGCCTACAGCTTCTAAATGAGATCGAGTTCTTGAAAAATTGCTGGTAGGTCTATGGGATTACAATTCAGATATTGCAGAACGTTTGTTGCTGCATTTCTAGATATAATAAAGCATATATCTGCAGAAATAGATTTAAAAGCAGAAAAAAATCATTTGTTACCCAAAGGAGCCAAACAAATCCCTGAAATCAACTTCAGATCATATTCTCCAGCTAAGACCCAGTGCGTGGACCATTTCTAGATCACAATTTATTTTGTTTATGTGTTCAAAACTAAGCAAGTTATTTTACTGACACTCTTAAGGAGAACAGAAAACATTTCCTGCACCACATTCAAACTTGGACTGTAAAAGGATTTTCCCACGTTATTTTTTCTTTGGATCAGGATGGCAAGAACCCTCTGTTAAAGGTACTGGAAGATAATGTCAATGTGGACAGTTGACATACAACCGTGTCTTATAAAAAGACACACAGTATTTTAATTTGTAGGTCACATCCACTGAAATATCGATGTTAATAAGAATAAAGCCTTCCATCTAGTGACACTTCAGCTACTCTGTATCTGAAGCACTGGAAAAATAAAATCAACATAAAATCTGCTCACAGTCTAAGAGATTTCATTCTGGATGCTTAATGTTTTTCTGCACAAATGAAGATGAAGGTATAAAGCTACCTCTTCAGAACAGCTTAGCCATTTTACATGGAGTAGAAAGTATTTTTAATCCATGAATGTTGCGCATCCCTAAAGCTCCTCCTGGTCTGCTGTTACATTATTTGGAATTGTATATGAGTGTCCCAAGAGGAAATTGCATTGGGGGTGGAAGATGAACATGGCCCAGATTCAGTTTTGCTTAATCCTTTTATTAGAAGAAATGGTGTTTCATAGGAACAACTGTTGACTCGGATCACAGACGGACTTTGAAACATTCAGTGTCTATTTCGCACACATGAAAGCAGTATTCTCTGCAGATTTCACAGATTTCCCAGTCCATTTTATAGGATTAACAACAATGAGAACATGCCTAGCTAAACTGAAGCACAAAACTACACCTGGACTTTATAACTGCCATTTTTAGTACACAGGACAGTCTTTTGCACTTATATAAATCTCAGGAAAATGGTTTCATTTCATGTCTGGAAAAATTCTTTGTTTGGTAGGGTTGTTTTCTGGCTTTTTCTACAAACTGGGAGTTGTTGATCTTCACTCCATTCCTCCTCATCTCCCCAGTGAATTCTGAATAGTAGCAACAGAAGATACTGTGTGATCAGGAGTGTGTGAGTGTATACAAATCTAACTTTTGTTACTCAGTTACTGACTACACTTCCTTGTCCAGGGAACTCCTACCGTTAAATCCAATACATAAGGAAAACAGCTAATATCATGGATCCAGGTCCTTTCCTGATTCCTATTTTAACAAAACACATTTGTTCTATCATTCTGCATCTCTTTGACTATATACAACGATCTATTTCTTTTTAATTCTTTATGTCTTTCATCCTATCTCATAACAGTTCAAACCATAGATATCAGATACATAGTTAAACTATAGCCCAAGCAAACAAATTGCATTCAAGGACAATGTAAGACTTACTGAGAAGGTATGTTGCCTGAATGCTGCTGGTAAAGCCATCTGGAAAAATATCAGCTTTTTTAACTGAACCTACTCACTTGAAAGCTTGGCTTAGAGAAAATGAACTGTCTTCCTCATGCACTCATCTTGCTTAAAATGTTCCTATAAATAGCAGTTGCTAATTACTTAACTGCAGAAAGTAATAGAAAAGTGAAAATGTGCACATTCTGTCTTTGCCAGCATTAACTTAAACTATTAAGTTACTTCATTCAGTCTTTTCAATTATTTTTTAATTATTTCTAGCTTAGTAAGCATTTTCTTTACTATCACCCCATCCATTTGCAATATAAGAGTTTCTGGTAGTCTTCCAAGCTCCTTGGGAAGAAAATAAATATACCATATTTTAAGATTTAGAGTACCTGTTGCAGAATGAAAGATATATAGTGAAAAAAGAGTCCCAGTCTGGAAGTATCATCAATATATTCAATAAAAGCAGATTTATATCATATATATATATATATATATCTCATAGATATTTTACAAGTACTGGATTACAAAATGTTGTGGAACTGGGATGGTTAACATTGCACTCAGCTACACATTACGACTTGAATTCATCTTGCTCAGTCAAAAATGTCAGAAATTTATTATTTTTTTTTTTTTAGTTTTGATATTCTCATCTTTTCCCTTGAAAGATGGGCCAATTTTTTTGATTCAGAGTTTCATAGGGTTTATGTAGTGTACTGTGCCACTGAAGTAAACTGAGCAGAAGGCTTAAATCACAAAAAAAAAAATGTACATTTTTGTAGATTAATAAAATGAATTTCTAGGGAAGCATGCAGAAATTTTCAAATAGCTAGACTATATAAGCAATTCTGTTCTATGTAGAGGAACATGGAGGAATATCGAAATATCTGGCTGCATCAATCTGAGACTGATTTAAACCCCTGCTTGGGATTGACACCTCACCTGATGGTACGATCACATATCATTGCATATTGAGCTCGTAGGAACAGTTCATGTCTTTCAGCATCTGTAGCTGATGAGAATTCCTAAGAACTTGATTGGCCATATGGCTTTGGAAATTTATGTAAACACAACCTCACCCTGTAGATACAGCCTTGAGGGCACAGAAAGGTCTAAGGAAAATCACCGTGAATTATACTGTGAACTACCAGTATATTGGTGTGCACTATGTAGCCTCTTCTCTCCGGTATGATAGCATCTGTGTCTGTCATTACTCTTCTTCTGTTCCCGTTAACTTGAATTCACTTTGCACTTCACAAATTCAACCTCTGCTTCCCTTCTTACTAGCATTCTTGTCTTTCAAAAGTATTACAGAATTCTCTCCAAGTCCTTCTTTAGCTCTAATACAATTTAAACAAGAAGTGATTGTGATCTGGCTTTAGACAGTGCAGGATCTGTTGTAGGTCTAGACTAAATATTTTTCCTTTACCGTGTCAAAGCCAATGAAGCAATGACCAAAACACATGCTGTTCTGAATGAAATACATGTTTTTATCTTTCATTTCCATTTTACTTGTACTCCATTTAAAAGTCTCCTTGATCTCTCAGCAGCCTCTCAGAGTCCTTTATAGCTTGTGTTGTTACTGTAGTTGTGCAATATGAAACAAAAAAAAAATTCCTATGCACTGCTAAAAAATGTTCGAGACTAATACAGTAAAATTATGTCAAAAGAAATTGTTCAATGCTAGTGAACACAAACAATCAGATTTTGGAAATGTTTTACAAAATCTGGTATTTTATTTTATCTTTCAGAAACTGATGTATACTGGGTTTCCTTGATATATGTGACTCCCAAGTAGGTGAGCAAGTCATATCTGGAAATGAACTAGTTGTACAAACAACTTCTTGAAAACACAATAAATTGATTTATCAATGTAATCTTTATCTAATCTTGTTATTACAGTCTTACTTATTTTGATTTTTGTGGACTAATAAAATTCCTACAAGGTTCAGGCATTCCCTACTTCATTGATACCAAAACTGATTCAGAGAAGACCACCAAGACCATTGTGAAAATCTTTTGTGAGCTGACTTGGTCTGGCTTTTCTTGTTTATGGCTTTTACATAAACATATGGCTCTCTTGTGCTAGAGATTGTGCAAAATAACGAAAATCTGTTGGACCTTTTTTTTTTTCCCCATTTTAAGTCCTCACTGTAGTTTCTGTGAGCATTCAGTACTGGGCATAGACATATCCCACGGATTGTAAAAGGAAAAATAGGATTATCCATGGCATAGTTTCCTTCATGACATCATGTCAACTGTGTAAAGTTGACAATACCTTTCCCAGTTTTAATTACAGAAGACAGTAATTACCTGCATTGTAAGCATTAAGCAAGATAGTCTTTTTAATCAAATTTTAACATTTCACAAATCCATTAGAAAAAATCGCAGATACAATTAGGTCAAATAAAACCACTGAATATATTGAATGAAATGCAATAATTTGACCAGAGATATGAACAACTCCCTGTTAGGAGCTATATCCATTAATACAAACAGGTCCATAATGGCTGCAACTCAAACACAGTAAATTATGTGAAATGCAGTGTATTAATTGGACCAGGTAGGTTATTGACATGCTTGGGATTCAGACTTGTGTTTCTATGAATTCTGGCTGACTCAGACTGTGAAGCATTTCCTTGTATGTCTGATGTAGTTTTAATATTTATCTTTGTTGAAATAACTAATATTGAAATAAACTTCTTTATTGTGGTGAAGTATGAATAGCATTTTCAAGTCAGCACACTGAAGTTCATATCAGCAAAATTTCATGAGTTATCACTTTCCTTGGTTTTGTTCAAGTCCTGAAAAAGCAGCTCCTTGTATTGTATTCCCTTTTCTTAATTGCTAACAGTTTGTCTGGAGAGCGTCAGTGACATTTACCTTATCTCTCTAACATACTCCCATCACAAGCATTTCTGCTTGCTTTCAAAGATGGAAGAAAGACAAAACCATCACACCAGAGACTGTAAGAGGAAGAAATCAATGGAAAACCAGCCTTTTAGCCCTTGCTGCTGTGATCATTAATCACTTTTCCTTACACTGGGAGGAAAAGGAAAAAAAGTTCTCAAATTAATTTCAGTAGTGAATGCTAAACAGGCATTAAGAAATGTACTTACTTCTCTCTGTTGAATATGATAAATTCTTTCCTAACGGTTTCCAAGCACTGCTGCAGGTGTACGTTCTTTAAAAAACAGCATGAATAAGTTGATTAAAAAACATGGAAAATCATAGACCAAAATCACAACAGGAGAAACAATACTGAACAAAAAGGTTTATGAAGGGATATTATCAAAAGGTGTTTTGGGGACCGTGATAGCACAATCAGTCTTTCTTTCTTTTGAAGAAGTTCTCGACAAATAATTTCTGAGGATTTCTAAGGCGATAGCTCTAAGAACAGTTTGCATGAGCATTCAAAAAATCATTAGGAGTAGCAACAGAATTTATAAAATCTCACTGAAATAAAAACTCAAGTCTGGAAAATGTTTATTTCTTAATCTTCTCAGTTTAGATTTTTTTTCTACAATGAGTCTTTCTACATGGGACACATTAATGAAGACTGCAAGAGACAGCTTTAAACATTTATAAATAACGAGCTTTTCACAGCCTACTTTTCATTTTTGGTACTAGCAGTTGTTAAATACTCCTTGTAACTCTCTGTCCATGTGTGGTAGGCGTATTTGCCAACTGGCAACACTTTTTCATACTTTAAATGAGCATCTGTGAGAATCTTAAAAATGATTACAACTTAAACATGTCGTTACTATTTGAATGAAACAAATGGTTGCTTTTTATCTTGCTTTGGAGATGGTTTATGTTCTATGTAAAATGACAGACATAAAGTTAACTCTTTTCAGACACAAGAAAACTGAACTTAACTGAGTTTGCCTATTGAAGACTGTAAGTGAAACGTCACTGACTGCAGCCACTCTCCAACTTACCAGTGGGCAGGTTTCCTTAGCTCCATCTTTCGATTTGTTTTTGGCAAGTCGCTTTTTCTTTTTGTGGAGAGGCTTGGACTCTAAAATCATTTCTTCAAGTTCAAATGTAGGATCACAGTTCAGTCTTCCTTTCTGGTACAAAAGGATTCAAAGTTACTCTTTGAAGCATCATTGTGGGGTTTTTTTTTAGTTTGCCTGGGAAATGTTAATAGCATTAATAATGACCCAGTTTCCCAACCAAATCTATAAAATGAAAACTGTCTTTTTAGGCCTGAAGTGATGCTCGAAGTTTAAATAAGGGAGGTAAGATAAAAATCGTATTATAAAGCAATTATGAAGAGTTAGATCCTTTTCCTAGTTATACACAGATGTATTCCTACAGCAACTACAATTACATCACCCCAATGAGAGAGATTAATTTGGCCTAAGGTCTTCATCAGAATATCAGTTAGTGCTGTAGAACATAAATGGCAACTGCAATAGTGCAGGAGGGATGGGGAGTAGCTGTAAGACATTACTTGTTAAAATCTGATTTTCTGAAGAGTTGTAGGTGGATTCAGTCGCATAGCTCCTGTCCATGCTAACACAGGAAGGAGCAGGCCTTTTTTGGTTAGCAGCATTTATATATAAAAAAATGGTTCGTAGAATCATAGAATACAGGTTGGAAGGGACCTCAATGATCATCTGGCCCAAGCTTTCTGGGCAAAAGCACAGTCTAGACAAGATGACTCAGCACCCTGTCCAGATGAATCTTAAAAGTATCTGAAGTTGGGGAATCCACCACCTCCCTGGGGAGATTATTGCAACGGCTGATGGTTCTCATTGTGAAAAATTTTCCTCCTGTGTTCAATCGGAATCTCTCTAGGAATAACTGTACCCATTACCCCTCATCTTTTCCATGTGACTCCTTTTAAAAAGGGAGTCTCCATCTTCTTTGTAGCCACTCTTTAAATAATAAAATATGATAACAGGTCTCCCTCTAAGCCTTCTTTCTCTAAGGTTAAACAAACCCAGTCCCCTCAGCCTTTCCTCCCATGGCAGGCTTCCCAGTCCTTTGTACACATTTGTGGCCCTTCTCCGGGCCTCCTCCAGCCTGTCCATGCCTTTTTTAGCGTAGTGCAGATCTAAACTGAACACAGTATTCCAGGTGTGGCCTGACAAGCACTGTGTGGGATAATGACTTCTTTATCTCTGCTGGTGAGGCCCTTGATGCAGTCCAGTATCCTGTTGGATTTCTTTGCCACAGCAGCACACTGTTCAGTAATATTGATCTTGTTGTCTACCAGGACTCCCAGGTCCCTTTCCACAGAGCTGCTCCCCAGCTGAGCAGATCCCATCCCATGCTGCACTCCTGGATTATGTTTTCCAAGGTGCAAGACCTTATGTTTGTCCTTGTTGAAATTCATAAGGTTCTTGTTAGCCCACTCTTCCAGGCTATCTAGGTCTTCCTGCAAGGTGGCTCTCCCTTTTGAAGTGTCCACTTGCCTACTCAGTCTGGTATCGTCAGCAAATTTCATCAGGGTACACTTGATTCCCATCATCCAGATCACTTAGGTAGTCATTAAACAGCATTGGGCCCAATAGCAATCTTTGGGGGACCCCACTTGGCAGTTTGAAAAAGAGCTATTTACCCCCACCCTCTGCATGCAGCCTGTCAGCCAGTTCCCCACCCACCGCACAGACCACTTTTTTACACCACAACACATCAGTTTCTCTATGAGGAGGCAGTGGGAAACTGTATCAAAAGCCTTGGAGAAATCCAGGTGGACAATGTCCACCACTTGCCCCACATCAGCTGAGCAGGTTACTTTGTCATAGAAGGCAACTGGGTTCGTCAAGCACGATTTGCCCTTGGTGAGTCAGTGCTGGTTTTTCCCAATCACATGCTTCATTCCAATTATGCTTTTTCTGTTTTATCCCATCTATTATGCTTTTTCTTACCCGTTACTTACATTACTTAAATATCCTGGATTCTTCATTTTTATATTGATTTGTGATGCTTGAACCAAATCTTGAGATTCTTGGTTGTATCAGGAAGTTCTTTTTTAAGCAGGATGATTGGAAACACCATTACTATATGGTCATTTCCTTCCTTGGTTCTTTTCAGATTCTTCCTTAATTCTTTTCAGGTTCTTGATTCTTTCAGGTCTTTTCAGCATAGAAGTTTACAGGAGTAACATTTATGCCTTGAGGAGTTCTTTTAATTCTATTCATTAGTCAGTATAGCCACCTCATGACAGCATTTACAAAGAACTTTTCCTCTCCTATTTAGCGATAAGGGCTAGGGCATGGCCAGAAAAATCTATGTCTCAGCTGACCCCAATACATTTTTTAAAAGTCACCCTGAAACCAGGACACACGAGTTGGCATCCTAATTACTGGATTAGTCTTTTGCTGCTCTTGTGATCAGAATGACATGACTTCCTTTCTTCTCATTCTTTCAAAGCATTTTTAAAACAATTGCAAACAATTTGAATTGTGTGGTGGAAGATCTTAAAAGCAGCCTGTTTTCCTCTGGGACTGCTGAGAGTTCAATCGCACCATTGTCACCATCAAGGTGGAAGTACTAAGATAAGTCATACGTATGAATGGCAGATATTATTTAGTAACCAAAGCCACTAAGCAATAAAATCACATCAGAAACTTTTATAACGTGTGGTGTCTTACAACAAAACATTTAATTTAGAGACACTCTTCATCATTTTGATTCCTAGCAAAGTCTGTATACTTAAAGTACAGTATTAAGCTGTCTGATGCCTTTTCCTGCATACCATCCAGTCAGGTTTAGTAAAATTAGTTTGCTTTTTATTAATGGAGGTTTATAGCTTATTTATATTTATTCATAAATGAATAATTCTTTATGCTTGATCAATATCAGTTCCTATCCTGAGCATGTACAATTTTAGGATTTGTCTGAAATTAATTTGTCTGAATAAATTTGTCACATTAATTCTGAAGCTTTAAAAATGAAGCTTTTAAAATTACGTTTAAATAATTTCTTGCTTCCTTTATCAAATATGTAAGAATACAAAGAAAAGCACTAGCAATTTATGACTCCAAGCTGAATATAAAGAAACTATCTAAACCATACAGAAATATACATATTAGTTAAGTAAGAACAATGTTTATGGAATCAAACTACGAGTGAGAAATTAAATTATGGGACCTTCCTACCACAGGCCTCTCACATGCCATCTTGCCTGCCTTCTGCAGGCAAGCTCCTGACAGTAAGCTGTCAACATTTATAAAATTCTCCCCATATCACTGTATGTTGGCCCCAATTCACTCTCTCAACAAAGCCTGAAAACCAAGAAATGTTTTGTTGTGTGGCCCCAGTTAATCAGTGAAGGTTTTTGCTGGTGCAACAAAGAAAAAAGTTCTTGGAAAATGCATGGCTAAACTTGGCATCATGAAACAATAAAATTTACTATAAAAAGAAGTGTTGTGCTAGAAAAGATGTTTTGATTCTCACCATCTCACTGTTTTTCCTAATACACCTGATCAGTCGGGTGGAACATGGCCTGCAATATCAGCCTCTGTTCTGAAGTGTCTGGTAGAACTTGTGGTGGGACTTTCAGATTAATCTGAGTAGATAAATGTAACTTTTTAATCCTATTTCCTTTTAAATGTAGAATATTATTTTGCCTCCAATATTACAGATTTCCCTCCAATATTCAGATTCCTGCCAAGACACAAGTAAGGTGAATCCAAATGTGAAAAGAATAGCTGTCTTTGGACACATGTTTAATGGCAGACATTTTAAGAGGACTTCCTCTTTTCTCAACTTCCATCACATTCATCTTTCTCAACATCAGGCACAGAACAGGCCACTTGGCTAATAGAAGAGTACCAGGCACATAAGTTCCACAACTGCTTCTGAAATTACATTTAAAATTACTTTTTTCACCATCCTTAAGAAGTCAGGGAACTTACCTATACTCTCTCAGGAGTAAAGTACCCTCAAAACAACCTAAATCCAGGTGTAAAGAAGCAAACAGCCACACAAGAACTCTGAATTAAGACGTTAAGGTTGCTTGTCTCTGGCCAGATGCAGACCATCACACACGTATGCCCCAGCCCTGGGCAGGCTGAGCGTAAGCCAGATGGATGTGGAAATCTCTCAGCCCCTTTATTAGGTCCTGTTACTACAGCCAAGCTGCCATACATCATTCCTTAGGAGGCAGGCTTCACAAGGTGGCACATGTTGCATTGGTTAGCTATACACTCCTGGACTAAGGTTGGCTTGAGTCCAACCCTCAGAAGCAGAGTTACGATGGATGGTACGGCCCTAGGAATTCAAGCTTGAGTGGGAGCAAGGATGAGACTGAGACATCTGGGGAAAGGAAAACTCTGGAGCAGGAACAGGAGCAGAGCTAAGACTTGCCATAGGCGGGCTTCAGTAACTAGTTCTGCTGAAGCAAGTTGAAGTCCTCCCTCTTGTCTTTTAAGCCCTAAGACATGTACTTATGCATGAGTAGTCTCTGTGAAGTCTGGGACTCTCCTGGATCCCATGTATGTTGTACCTTTGGGTATGGGGAACTGCATCCCTCTTTTAAAATATAGAGCAGGGTTGTGAAATCTCCTGCATGCTGACAGCTGTGGACTGAACTTTCTTGTAGGAGTAGGAGGTCTAGTTAATGTTGATTTTTGTCTGAGAAGGAGTTGGGCCACACCTCCGATATCTCAGTTTCCATTCATCTTGTAGATAGACACCATCAGGAGAACAGAGTTCACAGTCCACTGGGCCAGGGAGAAGCTTTGCTCTGCAGTGCTTTGCTTAGGGTAGCAACTTAGGAGAGCATAGGGGAAGGCCTGGCATGGCATAGCAGTTATTCCAGCTGCAGGGACATTGAGTGGAAGGGAAGGGGTCCTGACCGTGGTTTGGCAGATATGACATTCACCTCTCAAGCTTTCACCTGGCACCATCATTCAGCCACAATGTGAAAGGAAGGAATTTCAGCCCTGGTGAACATTACTCTGAAGTGCCTAAGAGGGGGCTGCCTTTCTCTTCATCTGTCATGCTAGTTACCTGTTGTATTCCTGGTTCTTTCCCAAGCTCCCTGAGGGAGGCCCTGCTTACCCACCCATAGCTTTCTTCTGCAGGATATAGCTTCCAGGAAAGGCTCTGGTCAGGTGCCAAGAAGCACAGCAAACACTGCCAGCCCTGGGCAACCCACCTGGCTGCCTCTGCTCCACTAGGCAATACCTTCTCACCCTCAGCTTCTGCAGGGCTGGATCCTGTCCTCATCAGATTTGGCAAGAACACCTGGATGAGGACAAGGTCTAGCTATTCCCCCTTCCTCATCTTTATTTACAGTTGCATTAAAAAAGAATATAAACAAACCTCGGTGTGCTACAAATGTATTGTTTGGTGAAGAATTATGGTACAATATAACTGAACAAAGAAGAGAAACATGCTAATACAGTCGTTACTTTTTTTTCATGTCCCTCCAATCCATTTAACTTACAAATGATAAAAATGGAAATATCCAGAAAATACCAACAAAAAGGAACAACAGTAAAAAAGAAACAACCAGAATCCCTCACAGAATCTGAATGTTTTAGTGTAGCAAACTGTCACAAAGGAAATAGGTCAGTCTTTTGCAACAGTATTTTTTAAGTGAAAAAGGAACAGCACACTGGTACATTATTAAGGTTTTGCAAATGTTATTCAGATGCCTAACTTTCAGAGTAGCAGCTTTGGTATTCTTTGGCTCAGAATTAACTCTGACAATCATTTGATCTAACAGCTGAAACGCAAAGTCTGGAAAATGTTTTTTTAGTTGAAAGGGGAAAAAACAAACAAACCAAGGTTAATTAGTTTTTGTTGTGATCTAATGAAATGGGTCAAATTTTCCCTTAGCTGTGACTGAGTAAATGCACGTAGAATCCAAAGTAAAGCTTCTGTGAGAAGTAAATCACTGAAGAGCAATGAATGCAAGCATAAACAAGTAAACCAGCAGTGATAATTAAAATCAGCATTTGCAAACACAGTTCACCTGGAATATCAACTTACGTTAGGAACAAAGCCTGGGGTCACAGCTTTCTCTAGAACAGCATCCCAGTTGACATCAGCTAGGTATGGAGAGCTTTGTATGTCTGCAAGGCTGGAAAGGCGGCATTCTGGGTCCTTAGTGAGGAGCTGTGATCAAGCACAAGGCATTTTCTAAGGGACTGGATGCCATATAAAAGAGTGAATGTATCACACACAGAAATTGTATGATACAAAATTTTGAGTAAGAAAATGGCTAGGGAATGTTATAACAGCTCCTAAAAGTCCCAATCTAAAAATAGGTAAGTAGTAACTCATAGGATATGAATAGAATTTAATTGCCACCAGATGGCTGTTGCAGGCATGAACTGTATAAATGTATTAGCAACAAAAGTCTATTTACAAACACACAAGAGGCCAAGCCACATGAAACATCAGAGTTCAATGCCACCCAACCATTTGTGTTTAGTCTTTAATTTATTGGAAGATACAGTTACACTGAGCATCCTGGCAGCAATTAAAATGAACCACCTCATTGCTCCATCTATGAAAAATAGATTGCTTATTGCTGCAAAAGAAATTGATCTTCTGTGCTCAAATATTCAGTACTGATGATCTGAAACACCTGAGAGGCAGAAAATCCTTCAATGTGGCCAGAAATTTAAACCAAACAAAAACCTGAGGTTCCAGGAAGAGGGCCATTTCCAGGGTCACAATGCATTCAGAAAAGAACCCTCTCTTGCAGCTTAGTGACATTTACAGCAAAGTGGCTCAAAGGCGGTTGTTGCAACTGTAGCAACATGGGACAGGGAGAGATACAGCCTTTTTCATTTCTAAGCTCCCTGGATGGAAACTGTAGCAGAAACCCAGAGGGCAGAGTGGTCCTTCCTTCCCACTCCCACATGCACAACCAGGGCTGGAGAGAATGGAGGCAGGGCACAGAGTGGGAATTATTGAACCTCAAAGTTTTGCAATCACTAATGAATCAGTTTTAAAATAAACAGAAATACTCGATTTCTATGTCTTTGAGGCCATGAAAAGCCTGAGTCTAAGCCCAAGAATAATCCAGCTTCTCAAGAGGAAATACTGCACCACCCACATTCAGAAAACTCTAGGAATAAGCACCGCTCTCTTATCCTTGACATTTTGACTACCTAACATGTGTGCTTGCCTGATGCCTCTGCATTGTTAGAGGGGCTTCTGGAAAAGGATGGAAGACAGAAGGTGGTTGTTTGTTCTTACCTTTTTCAGTAGTGCTGTCATGCCCTTGCACCAGACAGATGAGTAGTGAACTCTTTCTATCTTGAACATGTTGAGTATCTCATCAATGGGGGTGGCTGAATGAATTTCATAGGGCCTCTGGGATAAAGTTAAATCAATATCAAGTCAGCAAGAATGGATAAAAGAGTGCAGACAATTCTTATTTCCCTGAGCTCAGTATTGTTTACATTGGAAATATCAAAACCACCAAAACATCTTATAATGATTTTGAGGCTAATCTTTCTTTGCGTGAGTGCTTTTCTTTGGTTGTAATGAATGTAATTACTCATAGATGCATTTCCTCTGCAGATTTTTCTCTCATGAAAAGAAGCATCACTTGAAATGAGATGGCTGAATAATTTTGTTCCTGGGGCATTCTATGTGAAAGGTGGATTATTTACTATTTTTTACAGATTGTACTAGAATGTTCCTGTGATCTAAACTGACAAAATTGAAAAGTGGTGGCTGGAGAGAGCTTTGTCATACTGATTTTACTGAGTAGTAGAAAGAGAAATTTAAAAAATCCTTACAAAAATCTGTGTAAGAACAACAGTTAAAAAGTAGGATCCAAATCCCAACCCTTCTCCTTTTCCTTTTTTGATATCTAAAATTAACTCATTATGTGGACCTGCTGTCTTGTGTTTGCAGTACCTAAATTCTTCTATAGCTGAAGTCCCAGGCTTCACAGCACTTTGTTCATAAAGGTTGTCGTGATTTATCTTTTATTAAATGATAAAGGTACTACATATTGAAAGGTACTACTATTGAAAATAAAAGTGCTACATATACATTTATATTCTTATTAATTATTTTGCATGTATTTTTTAAAGACTTGTATTTGTGAAGCAAGTTGTTACAATGGTACACAAGTATGGATTGTTTATGAATTAAATTGTACCCAGCAAGTGACAAATATGTAATATGTGATAAGAGATCTTCAGCCAAATGCCATCATAGCAGCAATGCGCAAATTGATGCATCATAATTCATACACAACATGGAGTTACCTTCTAATCCAATATCTTCAACAGCGAAGGGCAGACACTCATTACTTCAACAAGAACTGAATCTTCTATTGAATTTTCTAGCATGTACTGGTACAAGATTACAATTTAAGAATATTTCTAGGTGTTAGTTATCTAATCTGATAGTGAATTGGAGCTACTCTTCATAAAGGCCCAGAAAATATTCTTATTTTGAGAGATTCATGCATATGTTTAACTTTGAACGTATGTATGAAACGAAGTACATTCCAAGGCATTGCAATGTTCTAATAATAAATCCAAGGATTGCTTAAATCTTTTTGCTTTTATTCACATTCAGTTAGTCTGTTGCCATTTAGCTATATCATGTCCATATGAATTCAACAGGACCTAAATGCCTGCTCTAAATAAATATATTTTCTTGAATTGAGTTAAAAACTCTAATTGGGAATAGTCTGTCATAGGCTTTTTCCTACCTGTGCTAATGCTGCCATATAAGAGCTATTAAAACTAAAAGGTTAGCATTCTGTCTGTTGCCAAGAAGTAACCTACTGCTGATTTAGACATGATACAATGATGTGACCAATATGAACACTAAGCCAGAATTTACATCAATTGTTGGAAAGGGTGAATTATCTCTAAAAATAGCAACTTTAAGGAATAATGAATTGTTAAATTTTTTTGTTAAGGATGTTTCTGCCCATGCTTTTTCCCTCACTGGAAAATCCTTACAAACTTACCTTATTTTAAAGATCATTAGCATTCTTCAGTCTTGATTTTTTTGAGTTTTGCAGAGATTTTTAATATTGCTGTTAGCTAATTTGAATTACAAATGGCCACTGTAAGCTTGGTCTTTTGAGGTCCTTCACACCTATATCTCCTACGTTTTTCAACTATTCGGTCCGCTCAAAGGTCAGATCCCTTCTGGTTTATTTTGTGGAAAAGGAAAAAAATTATCTGTTTTATTCTTGTTCGTGATGTTTTACCAAAGTTTGTTGTAAACCGTTCACATTACAGTGAAAGCCAGAGTCCAAGAATCCCACCTACTACCTCTTTCCTTCACCTTGTCTCTGTTGAGGGCATGGTATATACAGTTACAATATTTTAAGCAGTTGTCTAAGGAACAGACTGACATGTCATGGTTTGCATGGTTTAATTCCATGGACTTGGGGAAATGATCTATTTTTGATGCAAAGCTTTATGAATTTACTTTTTTCTTGTTAGGTCTTTTATTAGCAGCTGGCTAAGGAGAGAAATCTGCTTGCAACGTATTAAGAAATGCTAGCACTACAGTGGGTAACCAAAAAGTGGTCCATGCAGTTCTGTACTGGATGCAACCTGTAGCTACAGCCCTGTTTCCAGCAGCATGTTGTCTTGGCCTCCTGGCAGTAGAGAGCAAGGCATGAAGATGGCTGCAATGCCTTGAGCACCCTGGGCCTCCTCTGAGGACTCTTCCATCTCATAGCAACAGAGGCAAATAAAAACAAAAATTCAGCTCAATAAAAAGCAACTCATTTTTACTTAGCTTTCAGGCAGGCAGTGTTATACACTGTCCATAGCTTAAAAGTTGAAAAAGATCAAAATTTCTGATGTTTCTCATTTTTAATGCTCCTTCCTTCTTTCCCTGCTGCCTCCCCCATGCACTAGCATGCACCGTGCTCCAGCTGCAGAAAGCCCTATTTCCAGGTGGCACTGCCCAGTGCAACACCCTCCTCTTTCCCCAGGAGCACTGCAGCAGGAGCAGGTGGGCTGCACAGAGCACCTACCCATCTGCTCCGTAGCAATGGGGATCTCTTCTCACCGCTGAAAAAAGTGCTGTGAGAGTGTGGAGGAAGAGGGGGCTGCCTGCTTGCAGGTTTAGCTTGCAGCCTTGAACACGCAAGCTGCTTCTTTGCAGCCATCTGCAAAGGTCTGCTGCAGCAAATGAAGCTTTGGAGCTCGGAGTTGTTGCAGACAGCAACATGGCTTGGGCTAAACATGTTTCCTCAACCTGCTGCTACTGCTCTTGTTCTTGTATCACTTCTGTTAGTTTAGGCCTTCTCTTGACTGGAAAAAATTTAGAAATACAATTCAAGAAATAATACATCTTTTCCTAGTCCGTACAAAGGCATTGGCTTCCAAGCCACCCTCTGGCTTGCTCAGGGGGCAAGAGCTGCTCTTCAGGAGAAAACAAGCAGCTGGTTTGGTCGACTGGAGCATGGACAGATGGCAATGTTTTTATTTAAATAAAAAATAAAAAAATTGATTCTGTCTCAATTTTGTTTTGTCTGTAGCCAGATAGACTTACTCAGAAAAGACTGTATGGATATGACAAATGGATACCATTCCATATAATTTTTCATATACTAAAGTGACTTTGTCACATTAGAGTGATCTTTTGTGATTAGTCTTGGGAGCTCAGCATGCCTTACACATCTATTCATTCTGCTGCTTTCTTAGAGACATTAATTGGTGAAAAGGTTGATAGAAAACCAGCAGGATGTTCTTTTAATTTATTATATGTGCAGCTACTACTACCATATGTAACTAGGGTTGAGAATATATTATGCTTAACACTGCCAGACCTTAATTGTTCAGGTTAAAATTTTCCATCCTGGGAAGAATGTCAGCTTAAAAACTTAGTAATTTTTGAGAATGATGGTAGAGAAAAATTGCAAAGATTTTTTAGTGTCATATGATAATAAATACTCATTCCTTAAAACCAGCATAATACAATGCAGTAAAATCCTCTTTCCAAAATAGGAATTAAAAATCTAAAAATAAATCAGCTACTTTAGTTACATCATTACCTTGAAACAGTATTTAAATTACTGTTTTCCATAGGGAATAGTAAATATTTAAGCAATCAACTTTTGTCCTTTAAACCAAAATGGAAAAGAATTTTCTATTATCTTCTGTGATATTTGACCATGCTCAGGAAGATTATTTATTAAGCTTATTCACATAATTGATAAGACAAGTAACAAGTGTGCTGGCAGAGAAGAATTTTCTGTAGCTGGGCCAAACATCTTAGGATATTACTTTAGCTCTTTTAAGGTATTAGCCAAGAGAATCAAAGATATAATAAAACCTGAAGAAACTCAACTTCTATTTGTTAAAAAATGCCATTGTTTCCAGTTCAGCACTGTGGAGAAGCCATTAAAATATGAGGCCATTCCTTAGCCAAACTTGGGCAAACTTTCATAACAAAGAGTGAGGTGAAACTTTCCCAAGAACGTTTCCAGCTGGGAAAGACCCAGGACAGCATTCCTGACCTGAGCTTCAAATTTTATCATGAAGGGTGCCTTCAGGGGCACTGCAAGCTTTGGGACTTATGTCAGTGGATGTGTCAAATAACAATAAACCCCATCATTCTTACCCAGCCCCTCAGTAATTCATATGCGGTAATTCCTAGTGACCACCAGTCTACTGGGTACGAATATCCTGGACCTCCATCCATAAAGGCCTGGAACACTTCTGGAGCTAAAACAATGAACCAAATCAAACAAAAAGCATTGTGTTAAGATTAGACTATGGATCATTAATGTTGACAGCTGAAAAATTAATAAGGATGCAAAGAATTAAATTTTATTTTCATTTGTACATAGGTACACTAAATACATTTATAAATGCAACATTTTCAGGATGCAGTTTCAGTGCCTCGGTTTGCTGGCATCAAGTGACTTTCACTGGTCAGGGTTTTTCAGAAGTCAATAATTTTATATGTCAATTATTACCTGGTCCATTTAAATTTTATGTAAATAAAAATAAGTAATAAGAGGGGAATTCCTGAACTGAAGTATGACTTGGAACATCCAGGGTAGTGCAAACACTTTAAGGGGACAAATATCTGCAGGCAAGGTGATTCTTTGTGACTGCTGGAGGTGTTGAACATGGTAAATCTCATCCTTATTCTACATTTGGATAGAATTAACCAGACAGATTTTAAAGGTATTTAACATAGGAAAATTACAATTAAATACAAATCCCAACACTGATTGTATGCTATGAGAAACTCTGTCATGACTGGAAATAAACACAGTCAATAAAGTAATGAATTCCATAAAGATAGTTTTCCGTGGGGGAGTGGGGTGTGTGTGTGGAAATATCTTTTCAAAACAAGGATTCAGTTTGCTAATTTCAGCAAGAAAAACATTCAAAATAATAACACTGTAGTTTCTTCAGAAAACCATACATAAATAAGAGAGGATACGAAATGAAAAAGTCAGTCATGCTTTTCTAATTATTTCACAGCAGAATCTCAGTACACTTTGTGAAAACAACACTTTCCCTGGGGATTTTCTAAACAACAGTATCACCAACCATAACATCATGCTAGATTGCAATCACCATGTGAGCCTCTTCTGGCCACAATACTGAGCCGAATGTACCACATTACCACCTGACTACCATCACACCACTTTGTAATGGGCATACTGCAATGAATAATGTAATCTAGTCACGCTTACTTCTGACCGGCAGTTTAGGATTTGACTATATATGACCTTAAGAGAAACACCTTTAATTAAAAGAATTACATTCCTTTCAGAGGTGTTTTTGCAGTCCTTTCATTATGGATGGCAACAACTTACAGCTCCAGACCTGACTTCAGAAAGTCTTGTCTTTCTGAAGAGAAACCTATTAGAGGATTTCAGCATGCAGGAATTGCATACAGTGAAACTCTAACCTGAAGAATAAAAAGCAATGAATGAATGAAAGTGGTCCTATACTCTTTTCCCAGGAGGACTACCTCTAAATATGTTTGGCAGTACAACTGCAGGCACCTAAATAAACATTTTTGTCAGAATATATGTGTTTGGAGAATAGCTGACCGGTGGATCTCCGGCACAGGTAGGCTTGTGTTCTGATCCAGTATGGCATGAATCAGCAATGCCATAAAAGTCAGCACACTGAGTTAGCTCTGTCTCACCCACAGATAATATAGCTTCACTTGGCATGCTATATCTTTAGATTGTACTTCGGATCTTGTTCGCATGCTGCTGGGGATCTGTGCAGGCACACCTTACTTGTGTGCCATCTATCACATAGAGAGATGCTAAGAGGGTATAGGTAGGATTTTTTGTGTTGCTTTAGTGGATCAATGCACCTAAATTGCATATCAGGCATGAAAGTTATATTTGGAATATCACCACAGGCACCTTGTAGTGAAGGTTTGCTCTATTTAGCCACATTAGTTATCGGTTTTGCCCACTGTGCCTAGATGATGTATAATACCTCATTACAGAAAATAGCCTCTGTGGCCTTTTTACTGAACTATATAGGTATAATATTAGTTTCACTCTTTCTTTTATAGCTTTACCTTTGTAATAATGTGATGGATCACTATCTGATTTCTGTGAGGTAGAGATGAGAGTACTTTACTGATGTAACCTACAACATTGCCAGAATGGTGCAGCCGTTTTGCTAATTCAGCGACTGAGTTATCCGCTTTTATTTTATCTCCTTGTTCTAAAAGCTTCAAGGTCAACTTATCCCACATTAAGCAGATAAGCAGGAAATGCTGTCTTTTGCCCACTGGTCCTGGCGTTTTGAAGCTCTATTAGCTCACCTTAAGCTGATGGCACCCTTAGATCAGCATATGGGCGGTTAGGCTCCCAGTTTGTAAAGCAGCTAGCCCCTTTTCCCCTGCTTTAGCCGTATTATTTGCATTCCAGCTGGACTGCCTCTCTGCATTCGTTCAGCTCCAGCGAAGTGATAGTAAGCGCCCGCCTCTCAAGATGGGAAGGGGCTGACAGAAGGTGCAGTATGATTTACAGTGTCCTATGTACAGGTTTTTTCTCAGGGTGAAATCTCAACCCTACAGAGGCCAAAAGACCTTTCCCCAGTTTGGCAAGGCTATTAAATACCAGTCTCACACTAAGCTTGTGCTTAATGTCATTGTCTAAAAGCCTTTTTGAACTTTGAATATTAGATGCTAACGAAGTCCGCCAGGCTGTACAGTGGACTTCTGGAGTCTGCTTGTTCATTCAGAACCATAGCACAATTTTACAGGAAAACAGCCAATCCTCCAGGTGATGTGTTTAGCCAAGCTCTGAGGAGCTAGTGCTGTGAAATACAGAACATCGAATTAAGTTTTGCTGTAAGGAATAACCATGTAAGGAAAACTAATCCTAGCAAACTGGCTAGGATAAAAGTGAATAAAAAATCTGAAAGTTAAAATTCTACATTGGTTTTCTTTACGATTGCTATGGAAATAGACTGTCCGTAATGTTTTAAAATTTGAATTTGATCTCAGGTTCAACTTGAACAGCCATCCTGCACTCTGCTGTGGATAGGTTCTTCCAAAAGATGGCAAAATTTGAGCTTGCCAGCTTGGATCAAGGGCAACAGCTCTGCTGTATGCACCCTTTCTGCATGCAACTTCTCTTATCATAACAGATTTAGGATGAGAAGAATACTTACATCTTTTTACCCCCATGCATCTACCTAAATGCAAGGATTCTGCTTGCAGATGTTCATTCACGTGAACAGAAGTGAGAGAGTGCGTGTAAGAACGAGAGTTTCAGATCTTTTTCCTCAAGCAATTTCTACTGAACAAAGGCTTTTCAAGAAAATATGCAGGTTTAATACTGGTCTGATCCTGGAGATTCTTTTGTCTGAGACCTGTAGTTACTATCACATACAGTTACAGGGAAGGCAGTACAAGTTTGCACGGTGGAAGCAGCCTTTAAATAATGAAATCAGGTAATAGCAAGTCTAGTAGCAAGGGTGAATTCAAAGACAAGTGGAGAAGCGATGCAGTTGGTAGGTCTCTCACATCCTCACAACTCCCCATGAAGAAACAACTTTGACATGATGGAGAACTGCTTTACCAGAGCTGCCCAAAAGAGTCCCTTCAACAGCAGTGACCTGGTGCAGGCTCCCTGCTCACGCTGCTTTGAGCAGGAGGTTGGACTAGAGACTCCTGAGGCCCCTGCTGACGTGAATCACCCTACAATCCTACAGTGCTAATGAAGCTGAAGCAATCACCTTCTCACAGCACATCTGAGTGGGCTGATGAAGGGGTCTAGGGCCAGAAGTCTCAATGGGGCATTTACAGCTTCTTCCTCTTGGCAGTCATCATGAACTGCATGGGCTCTTCACCCCTGCTCAGGCACCCTTCACGCAAAGTACCAGGGACTTTTGAAAGTCTGGATCTCAGCAGCAATGCAGTCTTTTGGTTTGGGGGATTACTCTTTATGTGTAGCAGAAGTTCAATCTGACACATTTCATGCAAGACTTTGGTAACTACGAAAACAGAGAATTTCACAGCTAATGCCATTCCAAGCTGGAACATCTCTGCTCATTTTAGCAGGGCAAGCAATAAAATCAGGAACATATCTGCGTCTTGTATGATAATGAGTAAATACACATATTTAACTTTAGCAGCTCACCAAGCTAAAAATCCTCTGATAATTCTTTTCTACATCTGTATTTTTCCTCTTAATAACATACTTTCATGCTTTCACTGTTTATCTGCTTTGCTTTCATGAAAAAATGACATAAAATGAACCCACCTTTGTGCTGCATTAAGTGTGTTTCTCTTTATTCCTTGTTTGTCCCTAATATGTATTTCCAATTAATGTGGGGTTTTTTCCAACTAATAAAATAAATCCTTTTCAGAGCTCTCTTTTGATACTTTTGCACTGTATCTTTCTAGTAACACCATATCATTGTAGACCGTAGGAAGTAAAAAAATGGGTTTTTTCCTCTTTAAAACAAAACTGTACTGGAGAATGGCTAATAAAAAAGTGAACATAAAAGCACATCTAGGGGGTCTGTATCCATCTCAGAAACAGGGGTTTACTGGGATATCCATACTCCTGTTCTGTGGGTTTAACCATACTTGAGACTCCAAATAATTTTGTGTGAGGGTTATTTCTGACAAATCAATTCATATATATAACTACTCATTGCAATTATCATAGCAGTCAGATGATCTACAATGTAAATTATGTAGAAGATGCATCTCCTCTTTATTATTTGCATTATATCTTTATTATATGCATACATCTCCTATTGTATGCATATTTCCCTAAATATCTGTAAAAAATAAAACACAAAACTGAAGTTTTATTTAATTGATTGGTAATTATGTACCCCATTTGTGGAAGACTACCAGTATCTAATGATATGATTAATGAGCTTGAAAGAAGAGAACATCAATGTAAGTGCAAACAACACTGAACCCAATTTTCACTATGTTTTCCTACTGTAAAAGAGCATTTTGTTCATCGGATAAAATGCTTTTAGGTAGGGTTTCTAAAAATCTGCCACGTGTTCATAGGTATCATTTAATTCCATAGTTAAACTGTAAGTGCTCCAGGTCTCTGAAATTCATGCCATTTTAATTCAGTGCCCAATGGTGAGTCTGGAAATACTTACCATGATAAATAGTCAATTTGGGTTCTATCACTTGGAACGGTTGGCACAAAGAATAGCTGTTATTATTTTTGATGGAGCATACCATTTAATCAGAAAGATAATTCATCAGACCAAATCATAAAGTGAAGAGCTTGGAGTGGCTCTGATACAAATTCTAAATAGCACGAGGTGACGTTTCTTTTCTGATGAACTGATTTAAGTCTCACTTCCTCAGTGAGAAGCTAATCAAAAAGTACCCGATCTACTTGCCTACCACTACACAGGAGACTGCCAAGTGTTGATTAAGAAGTTTACAGAGCTGTTTTACTTTGAAGCATCGTGGACTTCAATAGGCTGCTTTGAAATTTTGCCGGGTTGATGAGAGGGAAAGTGAAGTGAGATGAATGCATTAGACCCTTCTTCAAGTGGCCTTTACTATGTACTGAATGATCAGTATATTTAAGCAATGACTTGCAAGCGAGTCTCACAAGACTGAATAGCTGTTAGGAGCTGACTGTCCATGCGTAGTTAAATGTTGCCAATGAGAGCTGGTCATTAATTCCTACAGAACACCCTGTGCCAAGGTACCTGATTTTGGGCCATTATTCACATAATACACCTCAATAGGTGTATGTGTGTGTATATATATATACATACATATACACAATAGCAGTAGATAACACTGCAATCCTTCAGAGAGGATTATTTTTACTGTGTTCTGCAACTAGACTTTATACATGTATACGTTATTCATATTTAATGCAATTATTCAAATGTTATTAATATTACAAACAGAAAACAAAATAAAAAATAAAGCCATACTGGTTTGGCCTCAATTTTTTGGAAAAATCAAGTTCAGGTAGGCATGTCCAAAACATTTCTCAAGAATGCAAACCCTGACATTATTCATCCAGTTGGCTAGCTAGAGCCCTCCGCAATCTATTTGCATCTCAGCAAAGACCCTACACATCAGTAAGGAGTATTAGGGATTTGTGGTGTACAGCAGGGGTTGCAAAGAAATACACCCTGCCATAGTTGTTTTAGCAAAACATACTTCACTGGCATGGGATTTATTCTAATGCCTGATATTTCATAGATAAGAAAATACATTCCAGTGCCGTTAACCGAGGTTCAATATGTTACCATACTGCCAGGTAGCATTCTCCTTCCTCATATTAGTCCCTGATCTTAAAAAATCAAAATAAATAAATAAAATGTGTGTGTATATACATATATAAATGGATATTTACAACACACACAGAGTAAACAATATTTTGATTGACTAGCACAGGATAAGCTGTTTAAAACTTAGATCCTTATAATTTTTAAACGTGTGAATGACTTATGTAACACATTCATAGTTTCACCTTGCTGCATCAGGCTTAATGGACAACAGGCTAAGCTGAATAAGAATTTATCTTGATTTTTGAAATAAAATCCCAAGAACCTTGGACTGAGATGGTTCAGTGAAATATTAATTGCTTTCTCAGCATTGTGATAAGAAAATATTAATTTTCACTTTCCTGTGGAAAGTAAATTCAGAGTAATTCTTCTAGGTCATGGTTTAAATAGAAATCAGAAATCAAACTACAGTGATGACAAGTGATCTTCTATTTAGAGTAGAAGCTGTTTTAAGAGCAAAATGGAAGAAAACAACTTCCCTCTCCCTGAATATAAGCATGGATTTTGTAAACTATAAATTTACCTCCTAGTGTTTACTTTCTCGTGTGCTAAAAGGGTCTAGATTATAGCAGCTTTCTGACTCAGAGCTTTCGACTAGCCAATTGTTAGCTTCTATTGTATAAAGCAAAGTGCTGCTTAAAGCCCTGCCACAATGGGCCAGCAATTTTCTAGCATGAGGTCTAGGCTCGTTACAGCAAGGTACCCGATTTTGGGCCATTATTCACATAATACACCTCAATAGATGTATCTGTATATATATATATATACATACATATACACAATAGCAGTAGATAACACTGCAGTCCTTCAGAGAGGATTTTTACTGTGTTCTGCAACTATGACTTTATACATGTATACGTTACTCATATTTAATGCAATTATTCAAAGTAAATATTTTAGATACCATTACCTGAATACAGACATTGCATTTAGAATGCCTTATTAGCTTGCCATATGGCTATAAAACCTCTCCTTTCCTTACTCAGAGCGCTGTCCTCTAAAAACCCTCTGCATTGCTCAGCCACTGAACAGAACCCACTTCTTGCCTTTGCATTTGCACAGAGAAGCCCTTAGTAGTTGAACATCTGGATCAACCTCAGAGAAACAGCCTCAAGTTACTAGCCCCATTGAAAGAAAGCCCAGCAGCAGTGAACGTGTCATGGTCTCCTGCTGTTGAATATGAAATTATACAGAAGTACCTTCCTTACTCCATCCAAAAGTTCACAGTGGCTGCACTGTCAGTTTTTCTAGCAACTTGTTGAAGGCATTGCGTCCAAAAATATGCAATTGCTATACGGAAGATTAGCCCAGTGTATGGCCAGCAGCCATTCTGTTCCACTACTGAAATTAATCGGTCTGAATAACCGAGGATTTGCACGACAGTCTGTGTACCTGACGCATCAGAAAGACTATTGCATACGCCTGCCTCACATATTCCTCACAGGTTAGCAAACGTTTTTGCATCAGTTTGTGCAGGCAAAAGACCTGGGGAGTTGTGTGGCTTGACCGAAGAACAGGAGCGATCCAGGGGGCAGAAATGCCCCACTGGGGTGCTGGTAGTCCCTGCTTATTGTACCCCCTTCCACCTCTTCCCCCTCAGATGTGCCTGCACAGCTCCGCATCAGATCAGGCTCTCTCAGACTAGTTAAAAAACCCCAACCAAACAAAAAAATCCTGACAAATCACCCACACCCAAACCAAAAGTATCAGTTGAACTCAGTGTGGTTTTTTGTTTGGTTTTGGGGGTTTTTGTTTGGTTGGTTTTTTTTTTTTTCTACTAAAATAGTCAAAGAAAATATTTTATTAGCAGTTTTTCTGGCAGATCTCAAAGGATGGTAGCAGGACAGAGAACACAGAGAAGTGAAAAGCAGCTAGAGACAGTAACTTCTTTCCTGATCTCCCGAAGTTTTTCAGCTGCTTGTGTGCCAACTCATTAGCATCAGAGCAAAGCCAAAACCTGAATACCCACTTGCAGCTCATTTCTTAATCCCCTCAGCCATAGTGCTCCCAGGGCAAGTGAAAAAAACTCACAGTACAGCAAGTATTTATTTCAGCACCTCAAAGCTTCACATGTCCACTCTTGGTTCTTGCTTATCAGAACAAACAGAAGCCTCCCTGCTCATGCCGGCATTGTGATATTTCCCCAGGACCAAAAGGACAGGTGGCAACATCACCGGTGAAACTCTGTAGACAGGCAGTCAAACCCTCAGTAGGAAAAGGGTGGGATTTTTAAAAACCTAAACACTGCCTTAGCTGCACTCAAAAAGCAGTGAGCTGCAAAACATTATTAAATTTCAGAGCACTGTTCAGCATGAGTGCAAGGAAGATCAACATTGAACACCTATGAAAATCCAGCTCCAGATTTGTCCCTGTTGTATTGTACCTATTTTCAGGAACAAATACGGCCCTACAAAGTATTTTTCCTATACGTGTAAAGTTGATAGTGGGATATCCACTAGCTTTCCACTGAGTCCAATAGTACTCCCACACAGTATTAATTAATAAATATGGATGACTCATACATTTTAGAAGTTCAGTGGATCTCTGTAAACTCACACGCCTCTGGTAATCTTAGGCATACAGCTGTTCTTCACTGTGACAGCAACCTGTGAAAACAGCTGTGAACACCTGAGAGAAGCCTGTAGGATAGGAGAGGGGTAGCTGAAACTGTTCATGTCATTTACTACTGATTTTATTGGCTTTGGATTTTTTTCAGGTGTATTTATATCATGAAACATATTTTATTAGTTTGATTTAAGTCACAGTGCATTATTTTGATGACTTCCAGCCTCTGTTGAAGAAAACCCCTAAGGTTCTACCTAACCCCCCTAGCCCTCCTACCACCAGAAACAAACAAGAAAAAAAAAACAGGCACCAAACCCCCAAAATTTAACACCTGTGAACGGGAAGGTTTTGCGACACTCACAAAAATTGTAGGGAAATTGATCATTCAAAAAAGGAAACATTTCAGTGAGTAAAAAGTATGTGCTACAGAACTCAAATACATCTAAATCATGCCAGAGTGAGGCATAAACAAAAGGTGAAATCTGTAATGTTTTCTAAGATACATTTTAGTGTTTCACGTTTCGTTTTGAGGCTGACCGATCTGTTGCAGAGGAGAGGGCTGCTACTGTGGGTGGGTGCCCAGCACAGAACATGTCCTCTGAGACACAAGCACATTTCTTGCAGCCTGCATGAGGGACCAATATAAATTTGTTTGTTTGTTTTTTGGGTTGGTTTTTTTTTTTTTTTTTTGGCACCCAAAGATGGAACCGTGTTAAAAATGGCAAACACGGGTGCTTCCAGCCAGGGAAAGGCACACTTTCTTTAAACACAAGCAGCTTAATGAATAGCCTTCTGCAGGAAGAAAGAGCCATGGCTGATTATCTCAGGCACAGGCTGTGGCCAGGGACCGTGTCCTGCCCGGCACCAGCTTTCCTGGTCTACATCCCAGTGCAGGGGCAGGGGGCTCCCCCTCCGGCACTTGTGTTTGTTTGTTGGCAGCAGCCATGCCTGCCAAAAGTCGGTCAGGTCTCAAAGGACGTTTTGCATTGCTTGCCAGCGTAGGATGACAGTCTGAAAACAGGACTTTTCAAAGGGCTATTCCTACAACAAAACCTTTGACAACACCCTCGTTCACAGGTCTTGCAGAAGGTTTGAGTAGTGAATTTGTAATGATAATATCAGGTAGGGGCAACACACAAATTTCCTAAGCCCACTTAGGGCACACATTGCATTTCACAGCTGCAGCCATCTGAACAGTACGAGACAAACTCTGAAGACCAACCCCCCCCCCCCCCCCCCCGCCCCGAACTAAAAAGCTGGATTCACTTCAGCATTTCGAGTCAAAGGCTTTGAGAAGTAAAACTGCAGAAGCAGCTGGAAGTAACTTGTTTCACCAGGCTGTTGGTGCCGTTCCTTTCAGATTCCCCATTGCCCATGCTTTTGTTGCCTATGTATGGCAGGTATTTCCCTTGTCTGAATGAATCAGCTGGTAAAGGGGAACACAGAGAAATTACCAGGGTTTCTGGAGAAACATTCAGGTTCAGATACATTGCAGGGAAATAGGCAGGGAAAATTTCAGGCTGAGAAAGACACAGGGGCAAAAAGGCTAATGCGAAGTGGGATTAAGCAAAGGCTGCAAGAGCCAACTCACACCATGCTCAGCATTACAAGATGGGTATCTTAATCAGAACAGCTGGTGCATTTTTACAACACGGTATCAATTCACAACACTGTTTTTTCTTGGATATCAGTTTTATGCAGTCATGCTGCATGTGAGAAAATTTCTCCCTAGCAATTTCTCATCCTATTTTATTCAAATTTTAAATATGGATGGATGCTTGAGAGAGAACATTTTTCTATTTAGTTCCTTAAATTGGCTACAGAAAGAAGTGAGAAATCCTGTAAGTATTTCTCCTAAGGAAAAGGCTGGTGACTGCTTTCATATTTGATTAAACATAACAGGATCCTCATGGGATTACACCTTTATAAGTCTCCAAGAAGGGGAAAAAGCTTTCATCACATCTGATACCTTCAACATCATGAAAACCAACACAGCATAAGGCATGTCTTACAGGAACTACTAAGTTTCCTTGGTTCTGGTGCTCAGCAAGTACCTTATTTGAAGATGATTTTGTTACACCAAGGTTGAAGCATGGTTTGAACTCCTGGTAACGAAAGCTTACTGCCAACCATAACACCAATCTCCCCAATTCTTTTTTTCTATTTCTCTCATTGTCTAAACAGCTTAGACAAAGCCATGTGGAAGCCTTAAAGCCAGAAATCATACAGACTTTAATAACTACCAAGACCAAACCCAAAACTTTCTGAATTTGAGCACTGCAACTGAAAAGTCTTTGTAGCACTTCACTAAAGTTATGATTCTTCACAAAATTAAATGTGTAAACTAAAAGCAAAAAGGAAGCAAAATCAGTGCACTCAGAGGAAAATGCAGCATTTCTGCATATAGCCATATCTGTCAAACTCTTAATATTTGAGGTTTGCTGAAGCTTTGGTACTTGAGCTGTGCCACAGAGAACCCTTACCCATCACTTTTCACCTGAAACAGAGAATATTTTACAGCTCTAAAAGCTTTCCTGCCTTCTTACAGCTCCAAACAAATGCAAGGATGACTCTTCTGACCCTTTCTGAGTATTGAAGACGGCACACGGCTTTTGCAGGATTTTTGCATTTCCAAGAAGTGAGGGAGGTACACTGGAGAGAAAGTAAGCTGGTGGATGGTGCCACAGCCTCTTCATAATGGGAAAGAGAACATTTATCTTGTACCATTTCTTCTTGTTGTGAGATTCTTAGATACGGGGGAGACCTGATGGGGGGTGGGGTGGGGGGGTGGGAAGGGCAGGGAGGTGAGAGGGTCCAGGGGCAGAACAGCTCCATGAGCTGAAATGAACAAAGACAACAATTTATTACTGTGCAAAGGTAAAATCTTGGCTCCATCTCCCATCTTCCCCTTCTCTAAGTCTATAGCTGACCTCCTTGCTTGGGTCAGCTTGGGCTCTTACAGGAACCCTCCTGTGATGTTAAGCTGACAAGTGATTACAAAACAATAAGGCTGTAAAAGGACATAATCTATCCTGGAGATCAGTATTTTCCTACTAAATGCAAGCTTTCTGGCGTTTTCTAGCCAATGGGGAATACTGTGTAAAGGGACATAAGTGGAGGTTAAGCAGGGTGGACTGCACTTCAGCACTAAATAGATTAAGAATGAAGAGATATTGTCTAAGACGAATCCAAAGATTTCCTTCCTTGTGCTATTTCTCAGCAAATGTCATCTACACAAAGAACAAGTTACTCCTCATGGGTTTAGATGGTAGGAATTTCAGGAGGATGGGGCCATTTTTCATAATTTTGCACTTTAAATACCAAATCATAGCACCTAGTACTTGCAGATTTTTGTGCTTTCTGTTGTTAAAGCTGGGGTTTTTTCTTGTGAGAAGAGCCAGGCAGAGACCACCAATGAACTAAGAAGGTCCACTGATGTGTGCAGATAGTCTGAAAGATGCTCCAAAGGACACTGTTTCCTGTTAACTCTCAGTGGAGTATCTGAAGAATACTCACACACACTTTTGTACAGGTGTTATACCTATTCTGCTTCTGATAATTAGCTGCCAGGTGATCTCTTCATTACACACATTCAGACCATAACAGACAGATGCTGAAATGCTAACTGACCCCTAAGCAAGTACTCAGCTTTTTTCTGCTTTTGTAACAATTATGCTTTCTAATGTAAAACTGTGCAACAAAATTAAATATGTAAGGTCATCAAAAGAGACATTTAATTGACTACCAAATTAAATGTCAGAAAAGACTATCATTAAGTCTGCTGTCATCACCACAATTAAATATGGAAAAATATCTATTCTGAACTTGTTTGAACTTCTGCGAAATGGTTACTCTTCGCAGGTATTTTTGAATAATCTGTGTAATAAGAATTTGCACATCTAATGACGATGGTTACTAGAAAATTCTAGGCAACTATTTAAGCAGAGTATGTGAGCTCTGAGAAATAAGCTTTTCACAGAAATGTAAAACTACCATTTCAAAAATCTTGGAATCTTTTTAAATTTTCAGTCATCGTGTATGTAAGGGCAGTTCTGCGAATGCAATTAGTTTCACATGTCAGTTGTACAACTATTTGTATATGTTGGGGGAGGTAAAAATTACTTCTAGACAAAAAAAAAATGGGTTTTTTCCTGGGTTTTTGTTGTTTAGTGGTTTGGCTATTTCTGGGTGTTTTTTTGGTGGTTTTGTTTTTTGGTTGATTTTTTTTTTTTTTCATAAATAAACTCACCACATACTGGCAGAAAAGCTCAAGCAAGTTCTTTTTAAACTAAAGCTGTTGGTGTAAGTGAGGTTGCAGCACCCCTTCCCCCTTTTTCACCACAATGAATAGGGAATCTGTGGTGCAACATCAAACACTCAGATACTGGTCCTGAGGGGAAGCTCAGATTTCATCTCCTAATGCTCTCTATCCTATGCCTGTGCAGTGTTGGCCATCTCACCTAAGCAAAGACACTCAACCGGACACTCAGCTAAAGCTAACCAACATAAAATGCTGAGAAAATTTTATTCTAAAACCTCGTTCATCTGTATAACTTAAAAGCTGGAGTCAAGACTACTTAAAATGTTACTTAATCTGTTTTGAAAACGTTTATAAGAGTGAGCTAATCAGTGTCAGGTTAGTGCACTGGTCCTGAGCCCAAGTGGCACAGTGTGGCCACACACGTGTTACTGTGCCCTATTAGCTGCCAAACAGGAGAGCTACGCACAAGCTGCTCAGGGGCAATAGACCGAGCCTTTCCTAACTGTTGATTCATGACGAAAATCACATCATATCTGAAAATACAACTCTGCTCCAGTGCCTGGGACTGCTCTGACACAGTCTCACAGCTGGTATGGATGCACCTTGCAGATGCCTGCGTGCTTCACATGCAAGTTTGTACAGTGCTCTTTATGCTGTGAAAAATGTGTATGTTAAGTTCTATTTCTTAGGCACACACTTCCACTCTTGTGCTAATACGCAGGATTGTGGTGACACAGAGACCATCAGTTCCCCAAATGACACTTTCAGAATATGATCATTTACTAATATTTTACCACTGTACGGGTCTTAGAAGTGCTCTGAGCATGTCTGCTAGAAAAAGTCTCATAGAGACACACGTATCTCTTAGTACAGTTTCCAGAACCCAGGTATGTTTAGTTTTAAGCTAGTCATCTCTGCAGGCAATGACAATTCCATATACAGACAGAATTAAAGCAGCAGTTGATTAGGAAGCCAAAAATAGGAGAAATCACACCTATTCTCAGTCATGGAAGCTGCCCAAACTTTGGTGGGACAAATGACCTTCGGGAAATGCCTTCTGTCCTTCAGCCCCAGGACAAGTCTGAATTATTAACTTAGCCGAGATGCTTAACTTTTAGATACACGAGGACAAGGTAACTGAACTTTGCTCTCACATCTATGCATTTAGAACATATAATTAAAATGTATAAAATTCCCCTGAAAGCCATTTGGAAAGCACTTAAGTAGTTAGTTACATAGAACTCTAAAGCAATTAAAGATGTGCTTAGATACTTTTAAACTGACATTACATGTTCTCTGCTAAATCATAACCACAGTGGTGCAAATATAATCATATATTCTTGTCTCCAGATGTGGGGCTTGCAGAAAGTAACACAGATGAAATTCTGCTGAATTTGCTTGAACCCGAGTAGAAGCAGCATAGAGACCAAGTTCCTGTCCAGTTCCTCTAACTCCAATATTTTCCATTGCTAGCATATATACTGTCAAAACCAGGTGTTCACATTTATTGTAAACTTTTACAACTTAAAATCTTTTAATATGCTATTAGTCAGCCTTAATGTATGACTTGTCTTACACTTTTAGATGGTCTTAAAAACTTACCCATATAGGGTTTTGTGCCAGCCATAGAAGAAGCTTTTTCTGAGCCTTTCACTATGGTTGCTATGTTAAAGTCAGTGATATGAACATGTCCTGCAATTACACAAAATAAAATCAGATGTTAAAATAACACATCACAAAAATATTCCACTCATCATTTAACATTTAAGTGATAATGGAAAGAAATTAAATTGGATTTGGTACAATTCATGGAGGCTTACCATTGAATGTTACTGATGACTAGAAAAATCATGTTGACAGCGAAGCGATGGAATACTTCCCTAGTATGGCTGCATCCAGTACCTGCTAGCAGTGCTGAACCTTTTTTGCTGGTTACCCCTGAAACTTCCCCTGCCATGAACATCAAGGACAGCAGCTGTCTTCTCAGAGCAATAACATACAGGAGTTGCACATGGAGCTATGTGTGAAATCTGCCTCTCCTTATCTCCAGCTAGAGCCACCTCTCACAATCTCAGATACTCATGACACCTGTCTGCTATCACTTCCACTTCAGGTTACCATCAGCATGGATTTTCCTGAATCTCCTAAGGGCAAAAAGGGAGCTGAGAAGAAAAAGGGTATTTTTATCATATGATAACTATAAGATTAGGTCCATGGTAGCAGAAGACTCTGTATGTAACAGCAGCAGCTCCTAAATGATCACTCATTTGACAGCAACTTGCAAGATGAAAGATAAGTGACAGAAGTCAGCCTGAGGACTTGCTGCCTGAACAGCCAGACAGCTGATTTAACTGAACTAATCAGGCTAGATGGCCCAAACCTGCTGTCATTAATTTTTTCCTGGGGTAGTTTATGATAAGCATAGGTTAAATTGCTCCACCACAGTGAAGTTGTAGTTGTTAATCTTGGCTTACCATAGACAGGCAAACAGAATATAAATCCAGCCTGAAAATCAGCAGACTTTTAATTTGATACATCTGCTGTTAAGTTTTACATCTCTGCTTAAGGTCTAGTTTTATATTGTGGAGTAATGCAGATATTACACTCTTCATGATTACATCTGGCAGTGTCATTGTGGAAGACAGAGTACAGAGAAAGGTACTACCTTCCCTAGCTTAGTACTGCACTCAGATCGGGGCTAACACATCATGTGGTGAACTAGAGTCTTGAGGGACAATTTTCTGTGACTTGATTATTATTATTTTTATCAAGACCTCAATCTGATTCAGTCCACAGAATAGAGCAAGCTCTGGGCATGATGCTGTTATTGAGTTGTTACCATGTTTGCTGCCACAGGTGAAAAGAGTATAACAAATGACTGATGCTGAACATGACCGTGGTGCCATGGAGGAAACCCAGTATCAACCAAAGATTATGCTGCTCCAACAGTCTAAACGAGGTCTCGCTCAGACCACAGGAAACATAGCTGCCAACCTCCAACAGGTCCACAGCTGTGCATGCTGTCCTGGCTTCAGCTGGAAGAGGGTTAATTTTCTTCCTAATAGCTAGTACAGTGCTGTGTCTTGGAGTTAATATAAGAGTAATGTCGATAACATATTGATGGTTTCAGTTGTTGCTAAATAGTGTTTATACTAAGTCAAGGACTTTTCAGTTTCCCAGGCCCTGCCAGCGAGAGGGCTGGAGGGGCACAGGGAACTGGGAGGGGACACGGCCAGGACAGCTGACCCAAACTGGCCAGAGGGGCAATCCATACGATATGATGTCATGTTGAGTATATAAACCGGGGGTGGGGGTGAGGGGTGTGTCTGTGTGTGTGTGAAACCCAGCTGGGGACTGCTGCTCCGGAACTGGCTGGGCATTGGTTAGCAAGTGGTGAGCAGCTGCACTGTTCATTACTTGTTTTGTATCTCTTTTTTTTATTATTATTATTATCAGCATTATTATTATTTTCTGTCCCATTAAACTGTCTTTATCTCAACCCACAAGTTCTCTCACTTTCACCCTCCCGATTCTCTCCCCCACCCTGCTGGGATGGAGTGAGCATGTGGCTGCATGGGGCTTCACTGCCAGTCAGGGGTCAATCACAACATAAGTGCAAACTGAAATTCTCAGAGGCTGCTAATTCAACCAGATCTGAGCTGGTTTTAAAGGGAAAAAAGGAAGGAGGTACACCCCACTGCTAAACTTAAAGCTATTTCTCCAGACGGGAGAGACAGTAGAAGTTTCTGATGAAATGGTTTACATGCTTTCTGCTCTTTTCTTATTAAAAAAACCTGCTTACATTTTATTGATTTTTTTTTCCTAAGACACCCAGCCCAGCAAGATATATGCACATGGCAGACAAAAACTGAGAGTGGATGAAAGTGATCACTTTATAAGGGGTGGAAGGTGTTAGGCTGCCATAAAAAGAATTAGTGTTCACAGCCCAGCCTGCCAGCAGATTCCAAGGTGGTATTCCTCCTTCCTGGTGGCTGGAGCATGACGTGTTTGCAGTTTATTTCTGTAATAATAAAACACCATGGCAGAAGGTTTCTTGAAAATGATAACTGAACTTCATATAGCCACCTAATGGCAGTAGTTTTAAGCAATTCTTTGTATACTGTAGAATGAAAAGCTGCAAGAATCTTGGCAGACTAATACTTTTTTTTGACAGATAAATATAAAGTTCTGTCATTTAAGTGACAGCATTGTAACTGATACTCCCTATTAAAGTGCCAGCATGATAACCTGTTGCAAAACATCTATTGCATAATATTATTCAGACTAATCCAAATAGCTGATTTACAATGAAAATTGCCTCTCCTGCGGTGCATTGTTTTCTGTCCCTTTTATTGGATTTCTTTTTGTTTAACAAAACAAAATAGGACATGTGAAATGTTGTGTATGCTGGTTGATGGTTTTTGTTAAAAGTGCCTTTCTGCAAGATAAGGAATGGATTGGGAATATAGGTTCTGCATAGCTCTTTTGTGTCCTGCTGATGATCCAGCAGCAATGGGCAACCCCTGTATGTGTAGCAGGGTACAGCAGAGCCGTCTCTGTACTACTGGAAAAACTCCACCTTTGCTCTTCTCCATCATAGGGCCACCCCATTGCCCATGGGCTGCCGGCAAGCAGCTTTGCCTCTTGCTTGGAGGGCTGCTAGTTGTCTATGGAGGGAAATCAAGGTGTGAGTAGGCAGGCAGATGGCTGTGCTGCCACGGGGACTGCACACAGCGCTTGGCGGGAGCCGGGGACAGGGTGAGAGGCTGTGTCTGGGATTGAGTCAGAGGAAGGGGCAAAGCCTCTGTGCCTGTTGGCAGTGGAGGAGGGCTAGAGGGATGCTGAGGCAGAGCTCTGTCTGTCTGCACACATCACTGAATGGTTTCAACTCTTCAAAGCCTAGTGACTTGTTTGTTTGGGGGTTTTTAAAGTTTTTAATTCCAATTGTGAATATTTCAAGAGACAGCCAGGCGCCAATTGTTTGTAGGAGTCTTTCTAACCAGTCTCTAAGACATCTTTTTGCTGTTATTGTTGCATGTGGGAAAGGCAAGGTTGCTATTGCTGCAGTAAACACGCTGAGGATACTAGCTACCTCATACTGTTCCCAAAATTTCAGTTCCTGGGGACTTGGGGACTTTTTCCCATCTAAGCCTCACACGTTGTACTTGATTTCCCTTTCTGGATATTACTATGAACACCTAAATGTCAAAAACAAGTTTGTACCCTGGTACAATATTGAACTAAGCAGTACACCAGTGCCACTTTAGTTTAGCTTTTAAGAGCTGTGAAGCAGAGCAGTGCACAACAGATTCAGCAGTACCTAACTAAATTCAAGTGCCACAAGGAAAGAGCTCGTTGCTTAATCCCCATGGCTGCATGACTCCAAATGATAACAAGGTGATGGTGGAGAAAAGGGAAGAAAAGGCAAATGAGTGCATTCCTCTGGCTCTCTGCAGAGTGGCTTTTTCAATCACCCCAAACTGCACAGATTTCATGTATGCCAACATATACATTGCAAGCAGAAAGTATCTCAGTGCAAATTGTTTCAAAAATTGCCTACCTCCAGTCAGCTTCCAGTTAAGGCTTTAACAGGGAAAATTTGTAAGTTAATACCTACAGCACAGTGCATTACTGAGAAGCTTTATGCATGCACCACAGAAGTGCTGTGTGGCTTTTATGCTTCGCTTTTCCACATGGCCTGAAATTCCAATATCTGAGGTAAACAGCAAACGATCTTTGTATGGACTAGTATTTAATTTTTGAACAAATTATGATGACAATGAAAACATGTCCACTAATGTGGCTGAAACTGGCTGACTAACATTTAGCAGAGGAAAATGTACTTCAAAGCTTATTGAATTTCTTATAGTCTGAAACGAAAGAGTTGAATGTGAGGGCAGAGAGAAGAAATGCCAGGCTGGAGTTAATGCCACCAGCTCTGCATGCATCAGAGCTGATGGGAAATCTCAACACAGTAACATTTCGGAGCAAATTCAGACCTGGTTTGCCCTCAGAAGGTCAAACCCTATGAGCAATGTAGAAAGCCTCTCTCTGCATTCACCTGCACTATGTACAAGCACATCAGTCCATACCCACATGAACTTGGCATGACTTGGCAGTCTGCCATTTATCATTTAGGGAGATTGTTAGAAACCTTATCGTATTGCCATAGATGGCTTCAGGAAGGCTGTGCATCTCAAAAGGGTAGGTTGTTTAATGGCCATGTAGGCACGTGAAAATGTCAAATATATTTTCAAACTTTAGACAGCTTCAAGTGGATGAATTACACTGTGAACATTCATCTTGTTAATCAGCATTGGAGGGTTAAATGAGATACGGTCCTTGAAAATTGTCTGGGTATGCTAAGGACAAGCCTCTGTGCAGACACACCAGGTACATCTTTAATGGACATTTTATGACTCCCAGACATCACTATACAGTAATAATGTTGCCAGTTCTGTTGTTCAGAAGTTAATATCAGGGTTCAAAATATTGAATTTATGGGTGGCCTTTGTCAGCTTATTTTTGGTTCTAAGACCAAGATTGCTCATTGGCTGCATCTTTCAATTTTGCTGTTAGTTTTCAAATAAGAGCCAAGATACTCGTGTAATCAAGGAAATAAGAGGTTTATGGTCATCAAAGTTTTCCTTAAAACAATATAATTATATATAATAAGGCACATATGAATGCCAGCTTAAGTCTGCCTTGCGCTCTCGTAAAAGAAATGATTAAGATTTCTTTGTAAAATTATCCCTAACAGATGCAAAAATCCAATCTAAAAAAACCCCAAAATGTAATAAAATATAATTAGTCCTGTTAAGTCTAAGAGTGAATTAATAAGTCTGTGATTTCAGTATAGAGAACGACCAAGAAACAGTTCCAGAACTAGAAGTAGGAGGCATTCAGGTTCATTAGCAGGTAGCACCTTCAAAACAAACAGGTAGCAAGTCTTCACATAATCTGTGTTTAAGTTAAGGACTGCTTTGCCACAAGATGTAAAAGATGCTAGAAGTTCCCTACACTGAAGGAAACACCAGAAAAAAACATGGAAAAGACCACTACAAGTTATTAAATGTGTGGAAACCATATCCAGCTCAGAAAATGCCTCAGTCACAAAAGGCTGGAGGTTGTGGAGGTTGGGTGAGTGCGTGGGGGACGTACCACAAAAACTTGTCTTGTTTTATACCCTACTCCATCGTTCACTTTTTGGAGACTCACTCTTGAAGAGAAG
The DNA here is from genome assembly GCF_017639655.2 of Falco naumanni. Classification (NCBI taxonomy): domain Eukaryota; kingdom Metazoa; phylum Chordata; class Aves; order Falconiformes; family Falconidae; genus Falco; species Falco naumanni. The sequence goes on from NC_054054.1 coordinate 51,753,342, forward strand.
CAGCAACCAAGCTGAGTTGGTAGCTCAACTAGATGGGTCTTTGGTTCCAATACAGTTGCTCTTCTGCTCTGAAACAGAAAGCCTGCATATCTGTAAAACCATCTATGGCAAGAGAGAGGGGCCCAAGGACCAGAGCAGCGCCTCATGAGATAAATTAAAAAGGCTGAGGTTCTTCATCTGATAGGAGAGTGCTGAAGGAGTTTTTGAATATCATGAATATTGTGATTGTAAGCTGTTACTCCTGCAATTCTAGTAGAAGAAGATTATTTTGTTTTGAAAGGAGAATGTTTCAAAACACATAAAAGAAAACACTTTTCTTTCGTGAAGGATGGTAAACTTCTACATCTTGTTGCTCCAGGAGGCTGTAGTAACCAATATCATCAGCAGATTCTAACAGGCAGTAGACAAACTTACTGACAAAGATCAGGATTCTGAAGGGAATATACAGACATGCTCTAATATCCTAATATAAAAATTTTGGGTGATAGAAAGCACAGAATGCCAAGCACAGAAGATGACCAAGGACCAAAGGGCATGCTCCGTGAAGAGCATTTCCTCTTGTCACCAATTGCAACAGAATACCAGCTGAGGTCTTGGGTCTGACCCAGCAGGGGGCTATTCCTCAGTAAACCAGGCAGGCACCTTGCCGGGTCTCATGAAACAATGTCCAGAAAACTTTGCCTAAGGCAAAACCAAACCCTTACAGATTTCCTGTAACAGAGTGTAATAATGGTGTAGTCACTGCACGATGCAAAACCTAGATGCCAAAGTAGAGCCTCATAATTTCTGCAGAACAACAATAAATGTTAATACCAATGGTGCTACCAAATAGCTATAAAAAGAATGTTATCATCTTGGAAAAAACTTCTCACCAGTTATCTGCAGGTGTACTGTGAGGGAGCACTATTCTGCTGTTTTGCAGAAAAGGGGCTATCCATCCCAAAATTACAAGCTGCCTGCAGATAATTTTGTTGCTGAACAGCTTATAACCACAAAAAAAAAAACCCTTCATTGTGTAGCATATCGCTTACTCTGGGGTAGCTTCTTCTCTGAAATACTTAAATCCCTATAGTAAAGCTCTTGCAAGAGTCTGATTTTGTTCAGTAATTGACCTTGATGAGGGGCAAGGAGAGATAAGGGCAAGCATACTTCAAACGTTGTCAATCAGAGGCTTAACACACTCATAGCCATTTCATGTTGTCTGACATCTTTAATTCAACCAGGACTTAAGAGATTTCTATTTCATGCTTATTTGCTGATATTAGTGTCTGTGGAACATTAACACTCATGGGTCTGAAACATTAAATTCCTGAAGTTCTAGATGGTTTAAAACTCCAACATTATTTAGCTTTGTTAGCTTCTGTATTCCCAGGGACAAACTCCAGCTGTTCGCAATATTACCCTTCTAATCAACTTTTAACTTGTATACTCAGCAGCTCTGCAACGGACTTCAAAAGATAATGGTAACACTGACATAATTTCAAGTTGATATTTTCTCAAAGTTTAACTACTTTAACCAATTTCTGAGTGAACAAAGCACAAGACTTTCCCACAGCAGTAAACATACACCTCCTTTTTCCGTTTAGTCTTCCTCCTGTACATTTTTCTGTTCTGGTACAAGGTTAATGAAGGCTTTACTTGTATTTTCTCATGCTCTTCATATGAATAGTTGCAAAAAAACCAAAAAAATATGCATGAGGTTTTAGCAAAATACTTCATAGAGTATATGTGTAAAATTTAAATTTAAAGAAATTAGGTGTTTTTTTTTTTATATACCACACCTTAATTATTTGAAATCATGGAATTAGTATGGTAAAGCTCAAAGCTGATTATGTCTAGCCTTTTATATGTTATTTAAGCCAGAACTAGGTGTAGAGGCATAAAAATTTTGCGGACTTAAAAGGCAAATTTCCAAATTTCTTATCTAAACTTAAGGAAGGAATTTCAGATACCTACATGAGAAATAATTTGCTACATGAAATGTCTTAGCCCTTAAGAAGTTCTAAAAGAGAAAACAAGTGCTTGGTACTGTTCTACTTCTAGGCACCTAAAAAGGGATTATGGTGATTCACAGTAATCCTGTTAATAAAATATTAACTTCTTTTTATCAAGTGTCTCTGGTGATCCTCATTCATATTAAATGCTGCCTTCTTCAGGTCTTGCAAGTCTCAGATCAGCTTTTTTTTTTTTTTTTCTCCCCCAAGAATAGGGGAAACTATAAAATCCACAAGGTAGACAGAGAGATTTTGCAGAGAAAGTCCAGATCTAGGCAGGAATCCAACATCTGAGGCTGACCTACAAAGCATGTCATGACCATGTCACTGAGATCTCAAGAATTAAGAGATAGTGGAGAGAAAGCGGTTGGTATGCACTTACCATGCTCATCCAGTAGTATGTTGTCAGGTTTGATGTCCCTGTAATATAAGGAAATGAATGCATTACACTTCATACCCAAAGAAAGCCTGCAATTTTAAAGTTTTTCCCATCTGGGTATGATGGACAAGTCACTTAAATCATTATAAAACCTTTGAAAACCATATCATACATAAAGGCAAATGATTTTTGTCTACATCTTTCTACTGCCCTGAGAAAACACTCATACTAAAGAGGCTCTCTAGGTCTCCATTTTATGTGGTTTTGTTTTCCTATGGTTAGTTAGCATTGACATGGATTTGTTTTTCAAGATTATGTACTTTATTCTTTATAGTAGCAGGAACAATGAGATGGAAGATATGCATCCATGAGGTGCCTGATTTCCTCAGGGACACCGCATCTGACAGACCCAAGAAATAATTTAATTGGAAACATCAGTGATCTACCCTTTGTGCCAGACCCTGCTAATCTGTCATGCTCACATGCATGGTCACTTACATATTGTAGAGTCCTGCTAACTACCTTACGTTAATTGGGTACATCAGGCAGCTCTCCTTTGAGCCCCTGAATCCCCACTGGGCTGTCTGTAACGGCAGGGGGAAAGGAGCAGGGATAAGAGAGGATGGACTTCATGATGTGCTGAAGCATCAGTTCAACTTTGCTGTTCTTGGCACAAGGGAACAACATTGCCCTAGAGAATTGCACTTTCAGGACCATTTTTCATTGACCTACATTCATGCTGCTGTCAGGAGGGACAGAGGCAGCTTTTCCCCACTGTTGTTGCATATTCCCACCCTCTCTTTTTGTCCAGTATCATTGCTCATGGTGTGGACCTGTTCTGAGGGAAACACATCTCCCCTTCTCCAGCCTGGATAGGTCCCTGGTTTGGCTCAGTCTGCGGCTTGGTGAGTGTGATGTGGCAGTGTTGTGTGGCACTGCCTTGTCACCGGCAGCCTGCGCTTCATGCAATATTGAAGCTGTATTCTTGGTGTGGTATTGCCAGAGTGGGAGATGCATCAGTCCACTGTAAGCAAAACATTTGCCCCTGGGGCTGAATTTTCCACTTATCTCAAAAGACCAGGCACTGGAAACTGTCAAAATCAGTTGTCAAATGTGTCTGCAAATGAACTCCAAACACTTCCACCTGTGTAATTTCTTTTAGCCAAGGGGTGGCTTGATTATCCCAATTTAAACATTTCCTGGGAAATTATATCATTACTGAAATACATACTAATACATACTTAAATTTCACTAACAAGTTTTTTTCCAATGTGCCCATAAACAGAATAAAGAAAAAGTGAAATGTTGCAAAAGGAAAATGTATTGCACCAGAGCACTTTGTAAAAAAATTTAATTAGATAACAACTTCTAAAGTAAACGTCATACAGGAATAACATAGCAATAAACAGTAACAATTATAATATGCATATTGCTTGCATGATATGGGCTCAGTTATTACTCAGACTCCACACCTTTATTGATAAAAGAAGGAAGCTTACAGTTTAGTGTTCTGAATTCCATATTTTCTAGCCATTCCTGAGAATCATATGAAATTGTGAAGTACACTAAGATTACGTTTACAATTTGTGTAACAGCAGCTGGGGAAATGTTGGATAAATAAGAAATTACTTTGAATCATTCCCTGAACATTTGGAAATATTGTAGGATGAGTATGTGTCTGTGTAAGGAAAAGGATCTCACTATGGATTACCATCTGGAACGGTAATCTAAAATTATCCTGATATTTCCGTGTGAAATACTGTATTTCTTGTGCACAACTTACAGGCTAACTGTAATAGCCTGATTCAGTAGCAGTTCTAGTTATATGTGTAATGTAAGGGGAAATCTCTCCTAGAGTCCATATCACCCATAAACCTCCAAACTCTGAGTTGTGTCTCCTTCCCCCCTTTAGTCTCTTGTCATATCACTTACCATATCAAAACCTTTATTTCCCCTGATTTAATATGGCTGAAGTTATGATTTACACATGAACTGTAGGATTAAATATTTTTGCTTATATTATAAAACTTCTCATTGGTTGAATAATCATAGGAAATTCTATACATTTTTATACGTAATGTTTTATCTAATCTCTCAACTGATGAGAGTTTTTGGAAGAGCTATTGTTCAGCTGATATCAAATGTATTTGCCAGTAACAAAACAATCTCTGATTTTTGATAACTGTTTTCTGATAAGAGTTGGAATTGTGACTTCATGTTGAATAGTCTTTGTGTTGATCCATGACTTGAAAATACAACAATGGTTTTCAATGGCCATCATAAATAATAATAAATAATTTATTATAAAAGAAATAAGCACATCATAGTTTTGACTGTTGAATCAAATATTTTAAACTTCATCTTCACAAAGTTTAATTAACACAATCTGACTCTGCACTTCTCACATGGGTAAAATGATTGGGGGTCACACTCAAGCATATTAGGGCCTTTCTGTGGCTTCCTGAAATCAGTGATACATTCAACATCACTCCAAACTGGTTTCCCCAGTTTAAGAAAATAAAGATTAAGAATTGGAATGTCACCATCATTAGTACTTCACTGAGAATAAAACTGATCAAAAGGAGGAATTCAGCTTTATGAGCTACTGCCATGTGTATAACAATGCAGCACCCAGGGATTGCTCATTACAAGACTATGCCTCTTCTGTCTTTTTTTTCTGTAAGAAGGTGAGTTTAAACAATTTGAATATCTGCTATGATATTGCACCATTAAATAGACTATATATTTTTATTGCCACCAGAAAAAAACATTGACAAATCCATTTGCCAACTGTATGTATCACCAAATATATTCTTCATGCAGCTGCATCCATACTGTTCAGAAAGTTGAGGGGTAAAATTAGATCTGTGCTTATCTTTCTGTGACTAATTCAGGCAGTGGCGGATACTTGGTACAGAAGCACACGGATCATAAAGCCTTCCCTACCTAAGGGATCTTCCTCACTGTGGGCTCTGCCAGCTTTGCTAATTTTGCTCAGAGGCAGGACTGCAGCTGGGGGCAGGTACAACAGGGTGTATCGCCTTGCACAGAGCAGCCCAACCCCTCAGTTCTTGAGGCAACTCGATAGACTTATAACCATGCCTCAGATCTCAAAACAGGCTATTTTAAACTGCTTTGACAGCAAGTAAAAGTCATGGACTAGCTTAAGCCAGAAGGTGAACAAGTTCCTTAAGTAAGATGCTGCTGATCTGGGATCACATATCTGGAGATACTCATGATTCATAGATTCACATGGCAGGTGAGAAAGCAAAGCACAAGGTCAACATGAAAAGTGCCTTCTAGCAGCACTCTGTTATGTGGTTGTCCCCAGTTTACAGCATGGCATTAAAAGCTCTCCTCTCCAGAGGCAGCTTGTTGAAAGCTCCCAAGACTGCAGAGGAGCGAGGCCACTGCTCTGCCCTTGCACTGACTGCCACCTGCCAGGTACAGGGCAAGGGGGCTTCAACACAGTCAAGACTTGGCAAGTCTAGCAGCATTGCAATTAAAATTGCCCGATATATTCAGAATGGAGGGGTTCTGGCATCTGTTATACAAAAGACAGCTAGTTCCTTTAAATAAACACTCTAGTTAAATTCATTCGAATAGTAAAAATGCTTTTTATGTAGGAAGGTGGATTTAAAAGATAAAAACTCTTTAGTTAAGCAGTTTAAATTCAAATGTGTTAAGTAAGTGAAATTCTGTTTTGACTACACATCAATTTTTGAGAGAACATTTTTCCCCTTAGCAAGCATGTTCAAACAACAAGGTGTGAAATTCAGCACCTTAAATTCAGGGTTTTCTTGTTAAGCATATCCCTAGCTAAAAGAATGAATTGAAACACTCATTTCATAATCTATGTATCTTGAACCAGCTTATGAAAGAAATTGAAGGACTTTTGCAAGGACCAGATTCACAGTTTGGATTCAGAATAGCCCTGGGCTGCCCTCTAACCATTCACTAAGCAATGGCCAGCAGAACTATGGCAGCACCCTTGACAGTAGTTTCATAAACACAACTCTCTCGGTCTGGACCAGTGCTACTCCAACTCTTTTTATACACAGAAAAATCAGAGCAACATAGAAATGGCAGTAGAGAAACCTTCAAAGGATTTGCTCAGTGACAGGACCAGGCATAACTAATACAACAGCTGGCCCAAGAAAGTCAGAGGTGCAGACAAATGAGGAAAAAAAATGAAAAATCACAGTTTAATTGCCACTTTTTGATATTGCCTGTGAAACCATTTCTACTTTCTTCAACTGCCTTAGCTACAAATATCAAACTAAAGCTGCCTGAAGGGATAAAAGTACAGTAAGAAGGTGTTGCTTCTTTCCAAGTTGGAAAGAATTATTAATAATCTATTTGTATCTTCTATAGTATCTAGGCTGAGTGGGCATCTAATGCCTGAAGATATTCCCTCTGCTTGGAGTAAAACCACGAGTGTGGCTCAACTCATGTTCACTGCAATACACCAGTCAGACTCCCCTGAATTCCCTGGAGAGGCTCACTGATTATAAAGGACTTAGGTTCAAGTATCTACAGTTTTCATTACTGCTTCCATCAATGTTTCTTTCTGGTGTTACTGAGTGGGATAGAACCAGATTTCTAAATTGAGAAATGAAGTCATGCAATCTTCATCCTTGGAGGTTTTCAAGACCTGACGGAATAAACCCCAAGCAACCTGCTCTGATCCAAAGGCTGACCCTGCTTTGGGCAGAGCATCAGACTAGAGGCCTCTGGAGCTCCCTTCCAGATGAATTAGTCTGTAAGTCTATGAAAAATAATGTACCCAAGTTCAAAGTCCATCATTCTTATTCCCCCTTCTTTTGGCTACTGGGAACTTCATGAAACATTTAAGAGACCTGGGAGAGGACTGCATTTGTGCAATTTAGTGACTTTTTGGTACAGTCCAGTGCAGTTAGAAGCTAGTCAGAGCTTCCACATGTTAAATTCTGTCATGGGGCTTGAATGCTCATGAAGAAAACAGTAGGAATAAATAGCCTATCTTCAGCATGAAAGGAAGTTAAAAATGAAATGCTCTGCAGTTCAGCGCTGGAGAGGTGTAACACAATTATTTATTAGCTACTTGACGTGGCAAAAGAATGGAGATTATTTCACCTGAAGAGAACTTTCAGAAAGCTCAATAAGAGTGAGCAAAACTAGGTGTTTATATTGTCAGTGCAAGATAAAATGAAGAATAAACAAAAATTTTATATATACATCAGAAGGGGAGAATCTGAATTACTTTTTGGGAATAATGACCATAAATAACTTTCCAGAGGTCACTTCTGTGTCCCTTATGTAGGTCAAATAATCATAGAAAAGAACACTGGAAAACATATGATGATGACATTTGCTCTAAGGCTTAAAATCCAGAACAATCTCAAAATAAATTTCGTGTGTACCACTATGAATTAGCAACCAGGATGTTGTAGCTTTTGATCTCTATTGATATCGACAGGATGTGAAACATCAATCTAGAAATGAAGGTGTGTGGTGGCTGGTGAAGTCAACCATAAATTGCCTGGTTTTCTCAAGGAAAAAAATTAATGGCTGGTTCATTGGCTATCACTTCACATTGATAAGAGATATTTCTGAGCAAGTTACAGAAAAATTTTGAAAAAAAAAAAAGATGTTATGCAGCAATTTAAAACAAAGCTAGGTTCATGTTACCTGATTTCATAGCATCTGAAAGAAAACAGTCAAAAAAGAAAAGATCTGAGGAAGGCTGAACAAAAAAAATCACTGAGAGTAGAGGACAAATAGATTAGGGTTGTTTGGTTGACAGAAGAGGTCTGTGAGATGCAATGTGACAGGCATATCAAATAATAAATAGTATCTAGATGGTTGGTAGAACTCTGTTTGCTTTTGGAACTAGTTTATATTTCATAAAACTGAAATGAACTAAACAAACAGGGGTTTATTTATACAACTGAGTATTAAACTCAAGTTGATTACTACAAGACATAATTGTGTAAAAATGCTTTGGAGGCTTAAACAAAGACTTAGCCATTGATGTGAATACCAGAACTACCTGATAGAATTCCTCCAGCTAAGATTAATCTAATTGATTTAGGAAAACACTTCTACAGCAGGTACAGATGCTGTCTTCCCTTCACCTTTTTGAAACACACTAATAATAATGCCAAACACAAGGTCTGTGCTTTTGCTTAAACCTGTGAGAATGAAAAACTAACACTGCCCACCTGTTTCGTTCTGATTTCATATTTTGCAGCAAACATACAAACATTACAGGCTTGGTTTCTGCCATATCTAAAACTGTGATTTTGGGCTTTTGCCTATAGTTTCCCCTTATTTCATCAAAAGATTTCATGTCCTTCCAACACAGGGACAGCTGTTCTTTTCCAGTCCAAGTAGCTTTTTAATGTTATCAAAGGAAATATTTCAGTTATAACAGCTCTGGATGGGCCTGAATTCAAAAGTGTAATAACTTCTAACCCTTTATTTGTTATCAGCAAAAATCCAAAGTACATTCTTTCAACTTTATTAAAGTCTGACAGATTTCACTCTGTGTTGCTGGCTCAGAGCAGGATCCAATGTATTATCACATTTCCATTCTCTTGAGCTTCTAAAATCTCACAGTAACATCTATGAGCATTTCAGTTGATGCCAGCATGATTTATTAGGAGTATTTCCACTTTTTAATGATGATTGATTTTCTCTGAATGAGGACCATTGACATTTCAACTCTTCATTAACCAAAGGCAACTTACAGAAAAAATGCAGTTGCATAAAATCTCATGAAATGAAGTCTTCGATTTTTAAAAGCAGCTCTCAATTGCTTTTATTTGAATAGACAGAAGGCACATACTCACTTTCATTCCAAGGACAGAATCTAGTATATGAACAACAGGTGTAAGTTGAAACAAGGGAAGCTCAGGCTGGATATAAAGCAAAACTTTCACCATGGGGACAGGCAAGCAGTGGAACAGGCTGCCCAGAGGGGTTGTGTGGTCACCATCCCTGGAGTTTCTCAAAACATGACTACATAAATCTCTGGGAAGCCTGGTCTGATGTCATATCTGATCACACTGTAAGCAGAAGATTGGACTAGAAGTCCCTTCCAATCTGAATATTTCCAGTGGTTCTTTAAGTATAGCCAAGTTCTGCAGGGAGCAAAGAGGGCTCCTTCAGGTCAGGAGCAACTGAGTAACTTCCTATAAACTACCCCTGGCACTACCACCCATTATAAACCTCCTCCAGGGCACTGGTAATGCCTGGAGCCTATTGACAAACTCCAACAGTCACAAGATGTGCCTGTCTTGGTCTGAGTGTGGTGAGCCGATACGTACACATGTATCACTAAAATTCTTTGCCTTACAGTTAAGGCAGCCTATGCCCTTGCAGAACGATAAGGGTGTTTTTTTCTCAGAGATTGTTTTGAAATACCCAACAGAGAAATTAAATTATATAGATTTTACATTCTCATTAGGATGCAAAAGAAGCAAGATCCAGACAAAGGCCCTTGAAGTCAATGGAAAGATTACTATGGCTTCAGTACATTGTTTCAACCCCAATGAAGTTTTCTCATACTCTTTTCTCTTTAGCGATGACATTCTAACTGCAAGTTATGTAGGATAAACCTTGAAATATGAAATTTAAAGGTTTATTTATTAATTATGCTGCTCAATTCTTATATTAATATTTTTTCCTTATGCAGAAGCATAAGGATTTTCCTTATGAGGCATTTGAAGTTACTGTTTTCACGAGGGGGAGGGGAGATTGTATTAAGATCACAGAAAGTCACATTAACTACTTTTTAACCTACAATGACCTTCATGATCCTGTTTGCCTTCTCTTTGTCAAAATAGTCCTGATAGTCACGACTGAAAGTGAGCATTGATTATATTATTGGGTATAGGGAATGCTGTATGAAGGCTAGGGGTCTGCGTTAACTATTCGATGGAAGTGTTAAAGTATAGAAGACAGCTGCTAGCATTAAAAAAAGAACAGTAAAAACAACAACTGCTAGATAGCAACATGAAGTCATGCAGGGGTAATTCCAATAACCTCAGTTTGCTGAGTATCTGATTCTTTCAAATATTAAACTATTCTCGATTATTTGCTCATAACCCATTTATATACTATAGAACATACTTGAACCGATCCTTTTAGTTTTTGGTTTTTTTAATTTAGTTAGTCACACCAATGTTTCACATTAAATCACAAACGTATACCTGCCGCATAATAATAAACTAATGTGACATGAGTAGTTCTAGACAATTTTCATTAAGATTAATATTAGCTACATAACAGTTCTTAACAGCCATAAAAATGACAATGAGTTGGGAAATGCAAGTTTTAGCTATGGATTATTCAAGTTCACGTGGGATATCACTGTATCAGAGCACTGAAGTGAACCATATCACATATTATAGAGAGATTTCTCCCAATTACAGAAAGAAATTGAACAAATTCTGATTTTCACAGTTAGGGACCTTATTTCCTTCCTATTTGATAGATTCACAAATAGTACACATCCGGTGTTCAGTTTATAAAGAAGGTGAGTGCATACATAGTATAGTTTTCTTACGGAAAATTTGTTGAAGTTTTGGGTGAAGGAAAAGTCAGTCTATACTGGCCACTGTACAGCCAAGAGATTCATTTGGTCAGAGGTGTTTTGCTTCTATAAGGGTAGCACAGAAATAGTGTATCCTCCAGACCTGAACCGTGCAGAGTACCTACCAAGAGTGCTTGCTTGCGTGCGAAATAGCCTTAATTAAGTCTGATGCATCCTCTCTTCCTTTCATCAACACCTCATCACTCATTTATCTTTCCAGCTTTTTGCTCCTAACTTCCTTCCTAGTTTCAAGAAATGTTCAGTAGTATTAAACCAAAATCACAGTAAGAATCTCAGAGTTCTTTGCTGTTATTTCATATCAGATGGATGGGAAAGAAAGACTTTTGACTGTTCCAGACCTCTGATTGCCACTTCACATACTCTTCACTTACATCTCACTATTAATTCCTGCCCCTTACTGTCCTTTCATAAAAGGACCCTCAGAGCCTTCTGTTCCTGCTGTAATGAATGCCATGCCATGCCATGCCCCTGTGAATCACTGTAATTTTGGAATTTAAAGACTTATTAGCTGAGAAGATATAGTATTAGATAATGAGAGATTCATGAAGAAAAAAACATCTTGTGGATTCTTGTTTGTACGAATCTGGATGTGTTTCCACAAGGCATCACATTTGACACCCAAGCTACCAGAATGATTAAGTTCAGAATTAAGGTTTCACATTTCACGGTGTCTGACTAGAACAGGAATGAAAAAACAATGTCTGTTAATAAAAGCCACTGGTCATAGTGTGGACAGCACATGCAGAAACAAATGATTGAGATGACAAAAAATTAAAGTACTGGTCCTGATCTTCACATATTTAATTTTGGGCTAATTCACTGACAACCAAAACCAAGCTAGACAGGTAATTTATTGTTGCATGGCTTTTGCTGAGCTGGGGTATTTATAGGAATAAACTAAAAGGAATGCACCTTTTTTAGCTATATCTCTCTTGAGTAAGGAGAAAATTCCAGCACAGCTGAGATCCACTAATTCTGCTTGAAAGCAAAATAAACTGCTGTTTTGCACTAGGATGTCCATGCATAAATTTGTCTTCTGAGAAGCAAAGGGTACAATAATTCATTCAATCAACGCAGCCATTTCCATTTGCACTTTCTGGAGCCTGTTATACACAAAGGACTTGCAGTGTCAAAGGGCATTGCTTCCAGTGTCCTGTTCTAGTCTGAAATGCCAAAAAGCCTAAAATAATAATTGATCTAAACACTGCCTAGTGGAACTTACTTAGTCAGCCCCAGGAAAAAAAAACAAAATATGCATTTTAGACTCCAAATAAGGCATGGAGCCAATTTTTTAGTTTTGTAGTGATTTACTAGATATAGTTTTAGAATCATCAAATTCCAATAGAAGATTGGGGGTTTTTTTCTAATAACTATATGTATGTGCATAGATAGATGTCAGATGTCTTAGAAAAATTAACTCTTTCATTCAAGAAAGGCTCAGACTAGCAAACTTTACAACTTGAAAGGTAATCTGGTATTATCACAGTGTTTTGATGGTTTTATTATATATTAATTATATGTTTAAATCTCACAGTATTCATTAAGGCAACTTCTCTGTCTATAAATTAATAGAATTCTACAGAATTCTGTGTGAAAACAATGAGTAAAGGCTTCAGGATTTGAAAATCATTCCATAAAACTGAAACACCTTTGTCAAGATTCTGTACATGGAATCAGAAACAATATATTTATCACTAATCAGAAATATGTGATTTTGTTGTTATACAATCTGTGATGCATCATTCATAAACCTGAGTTACTCAGCAAGTCAGTAGGTCTTGCAAAAAAAAAAAAAAACAAACCCAAACAAAAAACCACAAACCATCCCAAACCTTTTTATTGAGTCTTTCTGTTTGAAATCTCTTCTATTTGAAATCTTTTGTTTTCTCTACAATTCCCACTCCTGGGGCTTTATTGCAGAAACAGAAAATCCATAACTACTTCCAACTAATTATGGTATCATGCATTCATATGATACTAATCAGAATCCTATCACTCAGCCCATTATCACACTTCGGAGCCTTTTCCTTCTGTGTGGCAACCTGTGTGGCAGCAAGACCATTTTCTAGTATGTATGCAAGGTATAACTGGTGTAATAATTATGACAAGTGAAAAAGTTGTCACTAATGAAGGCCTCTGAAGACCCTACCTCTTCCTATGTACCTCTGAAAAGTGTCTGGACACCTGTCTTAAGGCTTGAGATTGTGGTACCTGGATACACAATAAAATGGAACTGTGATGCTGAACATTATGGTGCCTGTGGTTCCTTTTTAGTTTAGTACTATTTTCTACCAGGTGTCCATGAAGATCTTGGATTTTCTTGGCACTTGTACTAGTCAATTTTATATCGCTCTGAAAATAAAGCTGTCAAAGAAGGCACCGAAACATGCTTATTTACAAATACATCAACTGGAGCAAGCTTGTTATTTTCAGATGTTATCTCCATCTGGAAAAATACAATTTTTATCTTCAATTCCCTACTTGTAACAATAGGTGGCAGTAATGATATCTACATTTGTCCGAATGGCCAGTGGTCTTTGGAAGCACTGCACTTGTCAATTTTATCTTAGAGAAATAATTGTAGTAGACAGTTATCCCAGGCTGAAGAAAATGACCTTTTTAAAAAGAGGAATCCTATACTGAACCTTTCATATTTCTGGGTATATATAGCCGGATAATAGTCTTCTGGAGTAGGTACAGCTCCTGAATTTGCACAGATGCTAAATTAAAATAAAAATATTCAGCGCAGAGTATTTCATTACACTGGTTTTCCTGAAGATCCAATATGACTTTATCACAGAGGTAATTATATACTGCATTAGCAAGAAAAATAGGTGAAGGTTCTTACACGCTATAAAAGCTGGAAAGCTTTGTCTAAAGGAGAACATGAACCTGTACTTTGCCTCCTCTGTATTGCATTGTATAATGTCTCAGACACTGGGATTGGAAAGTACCGCTGTGGGCATATAAACCAAGCTCGTACATAACAAAGCCCAGACTATGTTATCAAGCATTCCTCGCTGGACACAGCAGCTCTTTTCCAAGTGAACATTAACCAACATAAACAACTTTCAGGCAGTCCGATGGTTAGTTTTCATCTCACCTGAAGGACCCAAAGCAGCAACAAATATACCACTTCCTTTGCCAGAACTGCTTGCCAGAGCTAATGCTAGGCATGACTACAGCCCTCAGACTTTTGGGAGCTCTGAGGGGAACCTCAAACAAACAAAACATCACCACATTTCAAATAAAAAGTCTTTCCAGCCAAATGCTTCTCCAGATCACAGGGAGGAGTCATGCAGAATCACCGTGTAGCAGTAATTTGTTGATAATCTAACAGCCAGTGACTAATCTTTTCTGTGTTGTAGCGTCAAGTGTTGCTGAGACCTTCTGTGCATACGAGTACAAGGGTCATACTCCTACGCATGAATTAGCTTTCAAGAACAGGAGTCACCTCTGATAACCAGGGGAAGTGCACGACTCATTAGACACTAACTGGAGTGTGGCATTTGGAAAGTATTACCTGGTCCAGCAGGAAAACGTATACATTGCAATGGTGATGCTTCTTTCCATACCATGCGAGAGCTTTTGACAAAGAATAAGGGGGAGAATGTACTCAGCATGTACTCTGCCAGCAATTACAGGAATATAGTTTCCTTCCAGTAGAAGGCATAGGCCCTCTTCCAATATACACAAGCAGATATCCATGTGTAAAGATAAATAAGAGAAGAAATTGATTACATTTGTCCTCTGCCTAAAGATAAATCAGGAAAGTGTTGTTAGTGATAAGCACATTTGGCTTTCTGTTGTAAAAAAACTAACATCAAAAGTATGATGTTTTGCAAGGGCTGAAATTCATATTTCCTTTGTTTTTCACTGCATGAAATACAGAGTAGAAGCATTCAGATGTATCACATTTCCAAGGGTTTACTCTGCATATCAGACAAACTAAAAAAGAAAATAAACAGAAACACATACATGTGCTTAAGTCAGCCACTGTTCATAGTGTGTCATTACTGGAAAATATCCCTAAAATTTCTCCTAAAAGCCCTGCCAACTTCCGTACGTAAAAGTCTATCAAATGACTGTTAAAGCAGTATCCTCAATATCACATTGTTTAACAACTGTTTCCTTCATCCATACCATAGTGCAATTAATTACAGCCAACGTGTCTGGCAAAGTACTGCAGCATGGTGGACTTCACACGCAGCCAAGGAAGGTGACAGCAGCTTCCAAACTTTTCAGGTCTTCAGTGAGTGCCTGGGCAGCCATCCCTTTGATGCAGCAGTGAAACTTCCCATTAAGCACATTTTCTGCTGATCCAAGTTTCAGCACTACAGCGCAGCGAGGAGAAGGGCTGTAGACCAGCAAGCAGAAAACAACTATGCAATGCTCTCTTGTTCACTCTGACCTGAAACACTAAATACTATCACGAACGTCAGATTCCCCATCATTCTCTGTCCTGATTTTGGCTGGCACAGAGCTCATTTTCTTCTTAGTAGCTGGTGCAGTGCTGTGGTTTGGATTTGGTGTGAGAACAATGTTGATGGCACACTGATGGTTTTAACTATTGCAGGGTAATAATTATACTAAGTCAAGGACTTTTCAGTTTCTTGGGCCCTGCCAGTGAGAGGGCTGGAGGGACATGAGAAATTGGGAGGAGACACAGCCAGGACAGGTGACCTGAACTAGCCAAAGGGATATTCCATACCATATGATGTCATGTTGACTATATATAAGCTGGGGGAAGAAGAAGGAGGGGGTGACATTCAGTGTTATGGCTTTTGTCTTCCCAAGTAACTGTTACCCGTGCTGCAGCCCTGCTCTCCTGGGGGTGGCTGAACCTGCCTGCCAGTGGGAAGGGGTGAATGAATCCCTTGTTTTGCTTTCTTTTGCATGCAGCTTTGGCTTTACCTATTAAACTGTCTTTATCTCAACCCATGAGTTTTCCCACTGTTAATTCTTCTGATCCTTTCCCCATCCCACCACAGGGGAGTGAGCGCGTGGCTGCTTGGTGAGCGATTGGGGCTTGGTAGCCAGCTGGGGTTAAATCACAACACCCTCACTGTGGCTATTATCTCCTGCTGGCTCGTACCCATGAACCATGGTTATAAGTATGTGGGGCTTTGTTCCTCAAATTGACTGCATCAGACTTCATAATATACACAACCAGGACATATCACAGAGAGGAAGGCTGAATGTGTTCCACAGTCAAGTGAGCTGTGATGTCCTGCATATGCTTCCTCTTCTGGGTGGTTTTATAGATTTAATACACATGAAAATTAGCTGCAGTAGACCAGGATGGGAGATGCAGAGCCTACGCTTGAAAAGAAAATTCTATTTGGTAAATGATTAAAACCCCTGACCTGCTACAACCTAAAATGTCAGTAGCAGCTGGCAGGTCTTCTTGTGAAGTCCACCAACAGGTGAATTCTATGAAATAGAGTGGCAAATATCTGATTTTATGGTGCATTTTCTCCTTCCAACAAATCTTTAATGTTTTGAACAGGAGTCTCATGACCCTTTTCTACCTCCTGCCTCACCTATCCTTGAAAGGAATGTAATAATTTACTTCTGAGAATAACTTTGGATGTTTTCAAGAAGGAACATTTACAAAGAAACTCACACAGCAATAAACATGTCTATTCATGCAGATTGCTGTTTAAGATAGGTGAGACTTGACAGGCTACATTTGACCTTAACCACAACTCATATTCCGGTGCCCCACCTTTTTGAGACATCTCCCTGTTCTAAGAGATGTCAACAACAAAGTGCTTGGAATCAAACAGCCAAATTTTCCGACTCCTCCTGATGAACCTCAATAAGGACTGAAAGACTAGCAATATCAATTGAGTCCACAGACTGTAGCAGCAACATCCTGGTGAAGATTACTTGGTAAGAATATAGTATAGGTGAAGGTGTGTTTAAAGCAGAGAAACTGCTGTTACAGTAACTACTTGCCTTGAAATTATTGTAAGGATTATTCTTGCTGCTTACTCAACTGAAAATAGAAATGTGATTCAGCTCTCAGATTAAGATACTTGGATTAGGTCCTATTGTGAATTAGGCATCTATATCCGCATTTATATTCAATGGATGTATAAACAACATGGTCACTGGCGTGTGAAGAGCCATTCAGATGACTGTCTATTTTTGGAAGAACTGAATAGCTTTTTAGATTCCATTGGGCTGTGTTGAATAGGTATCCACTGGCTTGGGCAGCCAACTTAAAAAAATACAGACTCCTGGATTTTGATCTTGGTGAACTGTGGAATAAGTTTTTAAAAACATAAGAAACTTCTTGCATGCTGTGTGGAATTAGGAAACAGCTGGGGATATTCTCAACTGGAATGATTGTAATGTGTTATCACAGAAGCACAGGCAGATATTTAAGCCTCTTGCAGGAGTCACACTTCTGGCGCTCATTGTCTTGTTTGACGTCATCTCACACCACTGAGAACCCAGTCCTTCATACATGATAAATTGTTCTGTAGTTAAAATACCTTGCACGCTTAAGATTATTTTTTTTAATTGCTGCCATCAGACAAAACATCTTCCTTATTACAACATGAAAGCCTCTGAGGCTCTGTATGGTCTTCTAGCTATGTGAAGTTAAGAGGGGGAGGTCTGAGCAAGAAGCCCAGGGGTTCCTTGCTTCCTACCAGACAGGTGGCCATCACAAGCCCAGCTGTTTGCGGGTTCCAGGGAGCCTTGCACTGCCACACAGAGCTGCTTTTGTACAACTGGAGCCACATTTCATCTCAGGGAGATACAATCTTGTGTGATGTAAGGAAACTGGTGACCAAGTATTTCTTAAGAGGGAAGAGCTGGCAGTGACTGAGCGCCACCATTCTTCCCATTAACTAAAGAGCTATTATATGTTCAAAAATATAGACAACTAAGAAATTCAGTTTCTCAGCTTTAGATCTCATAGGTAATTCCTTTTTGACACTGTATCTTTCAAAAGCAACTATTAAACAATAATTATAGGTTAAAAGGCTGTTGGCTGGAAATGGACATCCTTATTTCTATGCTCATAATTCTTAGCTTCAGCAGTAGAGGTGCTCTGGGACTCAGGGAAACAAGCCGGTACTTTAATTAGTGTGCGGCTCTCTATACATATGTAAGTGCATGTGTTTGCATTAGGGTCCATCTGTAGAGTGTTTCTGTGGCTGAGTAGGTTTGCAGAAGAAAGTTTAAGGAGCATCATCAGGGGAAAATTCTGCAGTACCTCAAATTAAGAGGCAAGCTGCAAGTCTCTGTAGATTTTATAGGCAGAAGTCTAGATAACTGAGACATTTAATTAGCTAAGAAACACAGCATTCTGGCAATAGGTTTTCCACTCGGGAAGTCTGGCTAAGTGATTACATTAGTAATTGTTATTGATTGTTGACAATAAGTCAATTATTGTTTATTGACTTGCATTCAAAATAAACTTCTGACACTCATTAAGTAGGCCTATTGATCTGATATTTTTAAAGAGGACCACATATTAATTTTTGTAGCAACCTGAGAGAGCAACATAGCAAATCTAAATCTGCATTTCCCCACATCAGCACTTTTTCTAGGAATACACAGAGAGATTGATTCTTATGCCAGTGTATTAATTCTTATCTGCAGAACTCTGTGCAAAGTTTTTCACAGTCGGTGAATAAAGCTGTTTGACAACGACCAAGACAGCCATACTCAAAACCACTCAGACTTCAGTAAGCCTTACCCCTCTGACCTGGAATTCATACACTGGCATCAACCCCTGTTTCCCATGTTACTGCACCCTCTGACTTCATGATGCCTCTCTCCCACATTCTGCACTCTCTCTGGTCACTCCTGATTTTGGCTTTTAGGGTCTGACCCTCCCCACTGCAGCTTTCCCTTGTCCATACCCCACACCACACTCTGCACTCCCTGGTCCTTCTTCAGCTCTCCCAGTGCTCCTGTGGACATGTCCTCCACACTTTACACAGGTAGATGGTGTCCTTTTTCTTCTTGGTACCCTCAAACCCATCTATCTTGCCAACAACTTCTTTTTTTCTTGCTACTACCTCTCCAAAGTGTAGCTGCTCAGCTGGCTGAAAAATCATCCAATGTCCACTGAAGGTCCAAACTGTGAACTCATGGGCCAGACACTGAGAGCTCAGTATAGGACTTTCTGACTGGGTTGTTAAATTAAAAAAATGATACCTTCTGTGCTGTTATTTTTCTTGTGGTGTCTTTTATCATTCCAGTTCCATTGCACATCATTTGACATTGAATGATAACAACCACAGAGAAAGATGAGATTTTAAGCAGTGTTGGATTTTACTAAAAACTAACCAAGTTTAAGGACTGAATAAAGCCAGAGAAAAATATGGTTTGAACCAAAAAAGTGCTTGCAATCTGAGCTAAACCTGACAGCAGAGTAAAAATAATATCTGTGTAAAGAAAGATGGCCCACAGTTTTATCATAAGAAACTCATATTTATCTTCTGAAGTACCCGTGCTCAAAATTAAACCCCCAAACCTAAAAAAAAGTGTGAAATATGCAATAAGACTATCACTGGAATAAACTGTGAGACTATAACATGATTATACACAGAATAGTCACTGTGAAAGGAAAAAAAATGAGAAGCTCCAGCCTTGTATTGTTTTTAATCATTAGACTAGAAAGCAACTCCTCTGCATTCAAAACAGCACCAGAGTTTCATGTGTATAACAAGATGAACAATTAAATGACTGAATAAAAACTTGTAGCCACTGGAGAGAGGTTATTTCTTATACTTGTTAGCCTGACTGTAAAAATTATTTTGATCATCAGTGTAAAAAGTGACCAAATTCACCAGGATCTAATGTGATAAATTTTGGTTCATTGAAAGTGTACTGCCTACCAAGTGCTGTTCCTACCTTACAAGTTCCCAGTTTGGCACCGTAATTTAAGGTCTTTCCCAGCTGACAGCAGTTCTGCAAGTGCAAGAACACCACAACAGATGAATTGCAGGCTTGCCTCGTCTCCTCTGCTGCAGGGAAGTGCAATTATCCCTAGTGGATCAGTAGGAAATTCCCCTGGGGATGAATGTAAGCTGTGTGTGCACATGTTGGGAGAAGCAGAGGCACATCAGCAGGACTGTCTGTCATACAGCTAAAGCTGTGCTTTCTTCTCTGTAAAACCCATCCAGGGGAGTTGGGACAGGATTTCACAGATGATACAGAATTGTTTGAAAATAACCTCGATGCAGTGCCCTGAGCAGCTCCTAAAAAAGGATATAGAAAATAAATGCAAGAGAAAAAAAATTGAGAAGGCAATTTCAGCAGAACAAATCTCATGGCAATCTGTACCTTAATTACAGTTCCTGCCCACCAGATGATTTGTTTTCAAAGATGAAACTCTGTCAGACAATCAGTGTTACAACTCCCACTCTTTCTCATTCCTCTGTATATCTGCTAAGTCAAAAATCGTACAAAGCAGGCCACATCTCACCTGAAATATCAAAGCTGTACAGAAAGCTGCTGAATGCATTTCTAAGACACGAAGGAAGCTTAAATCCTTGAACTAAATGCCTTCTACCACACCAGGGACAATCTGCTCAATTCCTGAGATATAAAAGACTACAGCAGTCGTGAGGAAATAATGTAAATGTTTCCTTAAGTCTTTGTTATTTTGCTGTATATTAAAACAAAACTTACATTGCAAGAAAATCTCCAAGGGAATGATAGAATTTTTTATGTATGTATTGCTCATCCAAGCTGAAAAAATGTTGCAACCATTAAAACCGAAACTGGAGAAAGAAGCAATTGTCCATATGTTGCTATTGGTTCATTCTTTCCTGAGCCTGAAATTTACAGTCTTTTTCCATATTCCCTCTCTCCATGCACATACTTTATTCAAAGATTTTCAATTTCTTCACTGACTACAAACAAAAAAATGCCTCAAGCACATTGCATAGAAATCTGCCACTTCAGTGGAGGGAATATGCCTTGTGTACAGTCATGATGTGAAATTTCCAAGATGCAAACATATTGAAATACTTTCAATAAAACATTAACACCAAAGCTTTGGAAAAAAGGATCAATGTTGTATCAGAGGGGGTTAGCTCTTTTTCTCTCCACTGTTAATTAAGACTTCACTCCATTGCTAATTTGATGTTGCTGGTGAGAGGAGCTTTTGTTCAGCTTCTCCTCTGCTCCCAGCTGGCACGGGGAGGTCGGGGCAGCAGCACCAACCTGGGATGGCAGGTGAGGGGTGAGAGGTCACAAAACTAGGGTAAGCCAGGCAGTGCCATATGAGGCGGGCAATTAATACTCTGGATACTGTATTGCCTCTCTAAAAGGAATACCTAATCATTGTAATTAATTACTCAAATTTACTTAAATGTAGTTATTAATACTCTTGGTTATTATATTTAGAATTACAATATCAACATACTATTAATACAGTGGTCTTTGCAAGTACACATAAATTAGGAGCAGATGCCTACACCAAAATCGCTTGAAACTTTAAAGCAACATTACAAAAATTTGTAATGGATTTCTGTGAAAGAAAGATAGCTCTGATAACACACTGCATTGGCCACAAAGAAACTAGCAGTGTGCTAAAGCAGAAAACGAACATAAATCAGATCAGATTTTTGGATGGAGACCTGAGATAATCTTGAATATAGATCGCTGCTTCAGTTCTGTCAGCACGCTCTGCTTCAGAATCTGAATCCTTGAAAATGATTCATGACCAAAATTTTAATACTGAGGAGTGGGGGAAGGAAGGAAGAAAACCATTTAATTTCATTATCCATCAATAGGCTGCTAATTCACAGAGATGAGGGATGTTTAGTATTGTAATACATATGTGCCCTGAAGACTACTTGTGTAAGACTTCTTTTCCTAAAAGGCATGTTAACATAAAGGGATTATTAAAGAAAAGCAGAAGGAGGGGAAAAACAGTAATGCAGACAGGTGATGGCAGCTGATTTAGGTGGGGGTGCACCCTGCAGGAGCCAAACCGACTGTATTCTCTCTGTCACAGTGACTGGAAAGTGGGAAATGCAGGGCATGGCACTGGCATAGTGGTGGACTACACTGGTGGAATATCTACATGGACTTTATGTCTTTCCTATGAGCATGGTCTACAGAAAAGGCTGTGCTGAGCCCAGGCATCAGTAGGACCTACTGGTATCTCCAGGATGGTGGCTGTGATGCTCACTGCAGCATCTGTGCAAGGTAATTCCCTAGTAGCTTTTTGTTGACCATCTTCAAAAAGATTTGTACCTCCTTGATGTGACAGAATCTGAATTTGCTTGGGTCCCAGTTTCTCTACACTGTCTCCTGTTCTTGTGTACCTAGCCATGAACAGCATGAAGTGCTGATTCCCTCTATGGAAATGCTTTATCTTGCTGCAAGAGAGCTGTGTTTTCCAGTGGTGAGGAGTATAGAGCTACAACTAGTAGGAGCAAGTCAGACACGTATAAGTCAACAACACCCTAGTGATGGCATTGTGATTTTAGAGTTTCAGAAAAAATGAGATTTTTCATGTTTATTTTGTTGGTTGCAGCTAAATGACAGAGAGGTGAGGAAGGATTCAGGAAAAATCTTTAAATCACTGTGTAATAAGTACAAGTCAGATAAAATTGTTTGAAATTCTTTCTAGTTGCATTGTAAGACATAACTTTTTCTTCTAGGTGCATGCCATACATTCCTCTATGTCTACATCATATCTAAACTTGCCATTTTTAAACAGAGAAGCAAGCAATAAGAAAACTAACTACAATCACAGAACTTACTTTTCTTAGAGAAGGACACATTCTCTGGAGCTGTGTACAGCAGAAACAAACACTTAGGGTGGGCTTGACTTAGCTTATCTTTGGTCACTGGAAGTTTTTCACCTAATGCAAGGATAATTGGCCAAGCTCTGTCTACAGTTCAGATCTTCCCTCTCCTAACATTGACCAGACACCTACATTTAAAATGATGAAGGACTTATGAGATGAGTTTTCCTTGGTTAAACAAAATATTTCATGTAAGCGCGTTATTACAATTTTGCAATAATGAGAAGAAGGAAGATGAAAGGAAGGGTCAAGGGGAAGCGTCATCTAGTCACTTGAAAACTGTAAGGAACCAAGCAACCCCGTGCTGACTGAGCAAGGATCACTCCGCAATGGGGTATGAAAGGACTGAGGGTGTGATGGGTGTCTTCTGGTATTTCACCTGACTAATGAAGGGAGAGTGGGCTGTGCCTACAACAAAAGAATATACTAGTGCCAGTGGCAGGACTGGAGCACCTGGTGCGGCATCATACATCTCAATGTTCCCTGTGTCTCTTCCCCAATATAGGCAGTTTTACTTCATTAGTGATTTAGTCTCTGGATATTGAAATCTTCGTCTGTTTCCAAACCAACTTCATTTATTTGCAGTATGTCATCTGGTATATCAGATAACTTTTTCTTTTACTGTTGCCAAACAGAAGTAAAATTGATTTGTTCTTGTAGGTAGAGAACTCTGTTCAAAAGTTGAAAGGCTTGTTCTCTGCATATTCATATCCTGTGATATCTAATTCTTTTTTTAAGAACATGACTGAAATTTAAATACCTTTTATGCCTACAATTTATGAATTACTCTCTTTTTGATCAGTGCTGGTTCATAAGCATTCAGCAGGTTTTCTGTGATTTGTGGTTTGCATGGTGGGTTTTTTTTGGCTGGTTTTGATATGTTTTCTAATTTGCTTCTCTTATGTCACTCATTGCTCAGTTCCTGCAGGTTATCCTTGGAAATAAAGTGGGCTTGGGCTTGTTTAAAGAACATAGTAAAATGATACAGAATAGACATGGGAAGACAAATTAAGAAAATTCAATGGACAGCCCTCTTGACTTGTCATAATCTTTGGTAGTACTTACAAATAGTAGTCATATTATGGTTATTTTTTCCTATTTCATCTATTTCAGACTCTAATACATTTTCTGCTTCGTTCTTCACCAGGAAGAAAAAGACTACTAGTATGAGCTGAAATAGGTAAGGAACAGCATCCTGCTAAATCTGAGGTTGGCACTATTCTACCTGTGACATCTGTCAAAAACAACAAAGGGCAAATTTCCATTTTCAAATAATTTCCAAACCTATTTACTGATTACATGCTAAATGAACAGTGTTATGAAGGGAACATTCTAGATTAGAGTTTGTTCTTTTGGTGTATGGTGTCGCAAGTGAGACTGGGAAAGCTCCTTTTAAGGAAGAGTCTAATCATTTAGACATCTTATTTCGCCAGAGTGCTGGACACCTTGAAAGGCTCAGCGGTAATGAACAGGCATCTCCTACACCATAGCCCTGCCTAGCCATGCTGAAAGAAGAGTACATCTTCTTTAGCTGGTAACAGCAAGACACCCTTACTCTGCAGTGGATCAGCTGGAAGAGGAAAATGTAATGCTCCATTTGTCACCATTTTCCATTAGCTTTTGTCCACCCTGCACTGCTGCTGAGTAGCTGTTCAGAGCTGCAATAGTTCCTGGTACTGCTCTCCATTGGAAGCACAATTTGCAGGAATTGAAAAGAGAGTGGTGATCACAGTAGCCACACAGGCCTGCCAAGCTGGAACGATTCCAGTCATATTGTGCTTCAACTGAAAATTTATATGTATGTTTGTATATGTACACATACACAGACAAAGGGTTTTGCATTAACACACACACCCACCCTGAAATAAAAAAGCCCTGGGCATGCAGATCAAACATCTAGTCCAGTATCCTAAAATTGTGCTGTAATTTCCTTTCCAGACACCTGCCACATCCAGCCTACTTTCTGAGCAGATGAAAACCAACAGAGCCAAACAATGATGAAAAGTTGTAAGGGCAATGCAGTTAACACTTGCCCCCTTAGAAAAAGGAAAAATAATTTTATTGGCACCAGCGCGTGACTTGGTCAGCAGCCGCAGCACCGCAGGGCCAGCGTTGCTCTGAGCCAAGGCGCTAGCTGCAAGAGCATCCTGGGAGAGACAACAACGCTGGAGCTACTGCTGGAAAAACTAGCTGAACGAAAATGGGCAGCCTACTTTGGTAAGGAAGCAGGTGTTTTTATTGAAATCTACAAACGACAACTTTTGTGAAAGGAGGATGTTGAGTTACTCATTGCTGAAACAAGTTTATTCAGCCTTTGATGGGAAAACTTTTGTCCAACACATTATTCACTGGTGTTATACAAGCAGTGCTGGAAAGAATGTGTTTAGTCATACTGTCTTGAAACAGCAGAATGCCGGATTTGATTCAACATTTGAGAATGAATGAGACCATGTGAACGGTCAGAAGACTTTCTGTGTGTACTGTATCCAAGAGTCTATAATAGACACCACTCATCCAACTTTCAAAGTATTATTTGTTCATTTAAGAAATGTAGATAAAATATTATTACAGCAAGGCTGTGAGGAAATCAGGTTTTGTGATGTAGCCATCACCGGTGACCAACAATTTAGAGATATCTCAAGTTAGCTGTTGTACAAGTGAAAAATTTTCCCAGAATAGTCTTCAAATCATAGCTTGAAACTTAGAACTTTTCTTTTTAGCGTTTTTATAATTCTGGCTGAATTCTATGTAAATACAAACATTTACAATAGAGCTGTGAGACACACAGTGCAGCATTCATTGTTGCACCACAATAAATAAATGCACTATTGCAGGACTGTGTGTGAAAAATATGGATTTTATATACATGTATATGATTAATAAAAATGACAAGTTTCATAAACACACCAGAAAAAACAGTTGGGTTTACACTATTTATGCTTAAAGTTGCCCACGCAGAAACGTTTTTGTTGCTGAAATGATTACCACATTCGAAGTACACAACACCAACCACATTAGCAAATAGAGAGTCATTGCAAGGCATCTCTGAGAGGAACTGTCATAGCACTGATCTGGACACTTCTACATCCATTCATACATGCCTGATAATTCCTGTCCCCTTCCTTAACACTTTCTTTTATAGCAAAATCCTGGGGCTGCAGGTTAATTTTGAAAAAAAAAAAAAACATTCTGTCATATTGCCAGATGCAATAGTAATGGAAACCTGAACACGTTTCATACACATCTGTAAATATTGAGGAGGAGTTAAATTCCTGACTCACACATCATATATTCAGCTCTTCATACTACCGCAGTCTGAAAATCCACATACCCAGTCTGATGAATCATTCAACTATTCTTTCTTTGTAGCCCAGACAGAATTTAGTAGGGAGATCTCTCAATGACTCTGTGACTCACTAACCTTTTTTTTTTTTTTTTTCTGCCCATGCACTCATTTAAAAATGAAAGATCTAATACAGTTTTGTAGGTTGGCATGTGAGTGCTGCCTGGAAGCACTTGGTCACAATGATATGGCTGAGGTCTGCTACCACAATGTATAAACACCAACCAGCTGACTGGTTTCATCTCTGATTGAGACAATGTATTTGCAACGATAAGGTAATGGCTACACATCTCCTCACTGTGCATCTCTGCTGGCTCAGCTCCTGAGTTAATTTAAATCACAATTGTGCTCTTAATGCCAGCCATGCTATAGAGATTTATGGCAGCTGAAGACCTGTCCCACAGAGTGCTGTTCCAGATGACGGTGAGGCAGAGGGCAGAATGTGCTGGGACTCTCCTGGCTAAATAACATGTTCACTGACATGTGGGTCATTTGGGATTTTACAGTAATTGGTGGGAAGATGAGAGGCGAAAGGCTCCTCATGCCACATCTGGGTGATTTGGGCAGTAAGCAATGAAGTGGCAGAACCACACTCAGATCTCAGGTCTGCCAGCTTCAAAATAAACATCTCTTCTATAATGCAGCAGAGTCCTGAACTAGATCTTTTATACCTTAAACAATAATCCTAGCTAACCATCCAGTGACTTACCAGCTAACTTAGCCACAGACTAAGAAACAGGTATTTTGACACGTCTTTTTGGTATAGAGTGAAAGCAAAAATGAAAGCCTGGAACTTACCCCCACATGGAGCCAACAACTAGCTCCAGACCCTAGGAAAGGACATTTATTTAGGATTTTTATGAGATGATAATTTGGCCTGCACAGCTTGCTCAGCAGAGCTCAAGGGAATTGGTAGTACCACGAGAACTTAGTATAAATTTTATTACCCAGCTCTGTGAATGCAGATCAGTCAGGTCAGGAGAGCGCAGAGGGCTGCACTGGTACCTCTGCCACTGCCTGGCTGCTCCTGCAAACAGCAAAGTGGAGGTGTCCACCTGGCACACACTCAGTCTGGCACTCAGATGATGGCTGAGTTAATAGCAACTCATTATTTTGGCCACCTTCTTTCACAGGTTTTCCCACAAACATGTCACCACCTACTTTTGAACACCGCATTATGGTAGCCACTGTTCAAGACAGAGAAGAGATGTGTAATTTCAAATGCTAAGTATGCAAAAATAGCCCTAAATTCTCCATTTATACAGAAGGTAGGCAACAGTTCTCTATCTCAAGCTAATCTTGTTTCAGAAATCAGTAAACACCACAGGAAACACCATGCCTTCCCCTGCCTTTGTGCGAATCAACAAGTGTTGAAGCCAATGGTGTCACTCTACACTACAACCAAAGCAAAAGAGAAAATTAAGTAAAATTAAGGGTGTACTAGTCATGATTAATACAGAGGAGAACAAAGTGTCTTGCCCATTTTCACAGTTGGACCATGGCAATGCAGACACTGTCACAAAAAATATAAAAAGCTTCAATGCAGACCTTCATTCTCTCAAGATATCTGCCAGCTTTCACAGGCCTTTCTGTGAAACATTGTTAAGTCATAGGCTTGTAGCAAAATACAAATTTTGATTATGAACTGGATTCTCTTATGAATGTTTTGACAGCTTATTTGCATAAAATGTGTCAACATTAAAATGAGGGTGAGAAAAATGCTCGTCAACATTCCTTAAGGCATAGAAACAAAGGTCAGCTGAAATTCTGAGCTCCATTTTTAAAATATTCACTGAGAAAGGAAAACGTATGCAAAATACATGGAAATGTACTAAAATAATAACAGTGTGTTAAAGGTACAAAGTTTCAGAAATTGCTTGCAACTTTTGTGGGTGTTTTAATTGCAAGCAAAACAACTGCTGCAATATTTACTTAAATTTTGTCTTGTACAGTTTCAGTAATACAGAACACCCATCTACCACTGTACCTCAGATCAGAGAGATTTTATACAGACCCTCCCTCTTCAGAAAGTCAGATCATGCTTTTTATTAGTTCTTTATTGCAAAATCATGAAGCAGCTCTGAATGGGATGAAAATTCTCAAATAATATATTTGAAGGAACTTGTTTATAGAAGATCCTATTACCCTCTACAGCTACCTGAAAGGAGGTTGTAGGTGGGGGGCGGGTAGGTTTCTTCTCCCAGATAACAAGCTGGACAGTAGGAAATGGGCTCAGGTTGTGCCAGGGGAGGATTAGACTGAATATTAGGAAACATTTGTTCCCTGAAAGAGTGGTCAAGGGTTGAAGCAAGCTTCCCAGGGAGGTGACAGAATCAGCATCCCTGGAGGTGTTTAAATAACACATAGTTGTGGTACTTAGGGACACGGTTTAGTGATGGACTTGGAAGTGCTGCATTAACAGTTGGACTTGATGATCTCAACGGTCTTTTCCAACCTAAATGATTCTACAATTCTCTGATGCTATGGCACAGCTTAGTTTAGTTTTGCCTCTGAAAGTCACATCCAGCTTCAGTAACACAAAAAACTAATCATTTTTTTATTTGGACCACTGTAAATCAGGAAGGACTATCCTGAATTCAGCCCCAAAATAGTAAAATAGAGGCTCGAGTCCATAATTTTGTAATTTCACTGTTGCTGTGTTAACATAAAAAAAGACATCACCCTGCTGCTTCAGTTAAACGTCAAATTGTTGAAGGAAAACAGACACTGATGCTTGACACCTTTTTTGTCATGAATTCTATGTTTGCCAGCTATAAGACAGTAAAAATAACAGATTGTTGTAATATAAGAAGTGCAAAAAGGATGCACCATCTATCCCTGTTCAAATTTATTTCTACTATTTCTCTTAATTTTTCCCCACCTTTTTTCCTCCTCCTGACCTTCATGCAGATTCTGCAAGTAAACAAATAATTCTTTATTCTCAGTCTTTGGTTTTGTGACCTTTCCATGATGTTGTTCTGTGAAGTTGTTGTACTGGATTACAACATTTTTGTGTTCGGGAACACTGGGGCACTGGAGAACTAAAAATAAATTAAAAGCAGCTGGGATGCTGTTATGGGTTGTGTTTAGTGTTTAAAGACCATAGTAAAAACCATACAGCATAATATGAGATCAGAAGAATAAAAGAGTAGTATGAGAAGGATATGGGGCTACTGAATGGCTCAAGGAAGAAAGAAAAGACTTAAAAACCCCTTTTCAGAGCCAAATTCCACCCTTGGATAATAATGACAACTTTTCAGAAGTTTTGAATAAACAGAACCGTGGAATCAGATATGTGCTAAAATTCCTCTGCTCTGCCAAAAGGCATCAACCCATCCCTCAGATGAAGTTCACTCACCTGTGAATGATGTGGTATCTCTGCAAATAATCCAAGGAAAGCGCCAGCTCACAAATGTATAGCTTAACAGTTCCCTCATTAAAGTGGACATTCTGCTGCAAATGGTAACGCAGATCGCCTCCCAGTAAGAGATCAACCACCATGAACATGTCTTCTTCATCTTGAAAGGAATACCTGGAAGAAAGAGGTACAGCTGAGCTCTCAGGGTTGGTGACACAGCCAGAGCCGTGCCCTGGGGTAGCTGCCAGTGAGTAGGTCTCTCCATGGGAAGCCCACGATTTGCTCAAAAGGCAGACACTGGGTTCTTACTGTTGTGGTCCTTCTGCAACCAGACTTTGCGGTAGGGCTCTGCATATTCAAGGCAAGCACAGCTTGAACTGCTGCCATACTACTATCTTGCTTTAACCATAGATTAACACCTGAATGTGGATAAAATAGTATTTAAAACACCTTTCTGGTGTTTATATTTTTAATAACCATATACCCATTTGGTTGACAAAATGGCTTACAAAATAGCAGCAATGAAATGAAAGGCCTTGAAACACACTTGGTATTCACACATGTACAACTGTAGCTCGGCGCCTATGGAAAGCATCCTGGCAGGATACGAGAGCTGCTGTCCCAGGAGTATTTTCCAGATTCAATAAATACACACAATGTTCTATTAGCTGAGTGTTTTCTACAGCTTGCAGGGCAGCTTCAAATTCAATAAGAAATAAAACCGTAATTTTACTGCCTAACAATACATATTTTTTCAGTTTGCAACTTATATCTTATAAAATGACAGAGTCTTCATGGTTACTGACTGAATTCTTCTGGCTCCTTTCCCAGAACTGCCTGTTGAATACTCTGAGGACCAAATTCTGATCTGATTTAAATCCTGTAAATCCAAAGGTGTAGCCAGCCAGTGTACAGTGTATACATAGTGCCTGGGCAAGCAGGAATTGCCATGTGTTTCTACTTACCTTGGCTGTGCTGCCCTTTCTCTGTTTATTTCTGATCTGAGTAAACTGACAGAAACTCTCTGGTTTTCATTTCTGAATGCAACTGTCTAAGATACAGTATTTTAGATTTCCCAAATGGGGAATGGTGAATGCCTTATTTCTATGAAGTCACTCTTCTCTTGGAAATTGCTTTAGAATTCATATCCAATGGTAGATATGAACTGGTGAGAGGTGATCCACAGTGATAGCGCCTCTTCCATCACCTTTACTCCCATGAGGTGTGTAAACTATGCTGGCTACAGATGTGATTCAGTTCTCCTGAACTGTGAAATATATGCTAAGGAAATGAAAAAGAGTGGGCTTCCAGAAAATCTGTGCCCACCTTCCTCCTAAAGGCAGAAAAATCTTTATTAGATTATTTTAATTGACAGTTACGTAGTTATTTAATTGACAGAAACGACAGTTTCACTTTCATTCCCAGGCTTGCACTTTCTGAAATGAGGCACTGCTTAAGGGTTGTCACGGATGGTTCATTTTGAATTTAAATGCTTGCTATTCTTTCTGAACACAGTTCTGAGAAGCAAGTGTCTCCAGGTACTCTGCTCTTCTGTTACATTTCTGCATGCTTGCCAAATGCCAGGAGGGGAAAGCCATTTTATTTGCATTAAGCTTACTTCTCAATAAGCCAAATCTCTGAAGCAAAATAGTAAAGTAGGTGTCACATGGTGTCTGCTCACCTCCAGAGACTCAGAATTTCATAACACACACACACACACACACACTAAAGAAGCAGAAGTCTTCAATTATATTCAAATTACACTGAATGTTGTGCATTACTGAGCTTGGAGCAATTGCAAAAGGAAAGCTTAAATATGTAGCTATGTTTAAGATACTTTTTTCTTTTTTGACACTGATATTATTTTAAATAAAATAGTTGTAGCACTGAGCAGATGTAATGAGAGATGGGTTTTTTTCCTTCAGTTACCACTTGAGTAAAGTGTACATTTTGTCTGGTTCCTTTCTATACAAAAAGAAAAAAAAATCCAAAATTAAAATTATGGATTGAAATCTCTACTTAAATGTGTAAGTGAAATATTGTTTCTAGTCTGAGACTAAAGAGCACTCGTGATATCTAAAATCATAGGCTTACATGTCAGTGGAAATGGTTCTGATGCAACTCTAATCTTGCGAAGGAAAATGTCTTGAGTCATTTTTTGAGTCATTCAGCCACCATAAGGCAGAGGATGAAGGCAGGGTAAAGAGTGACTGCTGTGAACTCGCTTTTAAATTCAATGATGATTTCCTTTTCTGGTAAAATTGTGAGTGTGTTTCAAAGTGTATCCATGAATGTTTAGTTTAGATAAAAGAGCCATCAGAAAAATCCAGAAATAAATCTGAAATCTTGTCCACAGCCAGGCAAAAGCTAACACTGGATGGAACTGGGTGTTCACTCCAAGCACGTGTTTCTGCTGGTGTGCTTTGGTTTCCTGTGCATGTGAGTGGGGAGTGGTGGTCCTGTGTCACCTCCCAGGCAAGTTTTTGGTGCATTTGTGAATTGTTAATGAATTAAAAGAGAGATCAAAATGTTGAACTGGAATGAGCTGATATTCTATCCTATTTTGTTATGTGAGGAAATAATACTCTTTGCATAGAAGAGCATATCTACAGTCAGGTGCAGAGGGTTGCGTGTCAGTTCTACTCACACTCCATAGCAATGTAAGAGCAACCACACCAGGTCAGAATAGATATCTAACTAGCCTGGGAGTCACCAGAGAGATGACAAGGAGGAGCAAAGAACATTATGGAGATACATAAAGCTTTCTTCCAGAAGTCAATCAACCTCTACCCATTCACTGCTCCAGGACTTTCAGGGACTCTGGCATCTCTGGGACTCCATGCCAGAGATAGGTTTTGTACAGGGACCTGACTTACTCATTAGTGGACAGTTGGTCTTCTGCTACTACGCTTTGCCTCTCAGGTAAACATTAAGGTAAGTGCAATCCCTACAAACAGAGCTACAAGGTTTTCATAGGTGACCGTACATCTAGAACAAAGTGTTTTGAACCCAAACAAACAAAAAAAAAAAAACTAAAACCAAACCTGAGGAGATTCAGAAGTATGGCTAATATTTACAGTCATCAGCCCTCCTGTATCAGACACTTAAGATTTGGCTTGTCTAGACCATGTTTTTGCCAAGAAACATTGAACCAGATGATCCCTGAGGTCCCTTCCAAGCTGGTATTCTATAATCTGTCATGACCTGTGAACAGAGCATAGGCCAGTTTTATTTAGATATTGAAGCTAAAATGATGCACACAGAGACACAGCTCTTGAGGAGCTCTGTATATCCTCTCCGATGTTCTCTTCCACTTGGCACCAGATTTTTCTTTCATTTGTACCAATATCTATCTGTGGTAACTCTGTTGGTCCTGTCAGAAGTGTTGTGTATAGTGGTGTAGTTAAGGTATAAACTGTATGGGCCCCGTTGGAAAGAACAGGTACTGTGAATGGATACGTTCAGTATATCAGGACTTCTTCACCTACTCTTAATTATATCACACCTGACAGACATCATTAATAGCCAGGGATAATGATGTCTTCCCTGCACATTCGATCCAGTTGGGTCAAACCTGCATGGATGGCATTTCTCCAGCTATCTGGATCAGACCACAATGTAATTAAATGTGCTGCAAAACCATGCCAAGAGTTTTTCCTGAAAGGTAAATGAGTTAATCCTGGTGAAATTATGTGTCTACGACCTAGAAGAGAGCTTTGACGTGGCAAAGAGCAGGTCTGTGGAACTGATGGTCACTCTACTGAGTAGCTCCTGCAGTTACAGGTTTCTAATTTGAAAACAGGGCAGGAGTTGTGTCACAGCACTCTCCAAACTATCAAGCTACAACAAGGTCTTTTACCATCTCATACCAACATACTCTTCATGCCAATCCCTCTGCTGACTTCTAGTCTCTCCTCATCCAGGCCACATGCACACACACGGGCATGCACACATGTGTGCACTTGCTCTCTCCTTGGCTGCCCAACCTCTTAACAGAACCAGCCACAGCTGCACCTTATCTACATCGGCCAACCCACCGCCCCTGAGGCCAGCCCACAGCTGTATATTATCAATGTTAATTAACCCAGCTTCATTCCTCTACAGAGTTACTCCGGGTCCCTCTGTGCAGGTGGGTTTCAAATGCTGTTGCTCCTGCTCTGCATTAAGAACTTGCAGGACATGGTGTACCAGCTCCTGACCTGTTTTGTTTGTCATGTCACAAGTAGTCTAGTTCTCTGTCCCTCCCCCCTACACAAATCCAGTATTCTTCCTTTACATAAGAAATGATGTATTCCCTTTTAGCTTCTTGCTTTTTCAATGTTTCAAGAAAAGTGGGTTTGATTTATTGGTCTAAGAATTGAAATTGACAACAAGTGAAATATTTGCCATAGGAAATATGAATCTTTGAAAATATTGCTGCAGGTTAGGGAAGGGCTGGTGGCAAATCAACCGAGTGGAGATTAGTTTTTTGAGTAAGCACTGTAATTTTACTTCTGTAAGCTTCTTATCTGCTCAAAGGCAAATGACATACAAAAGGGCTGATTGGTTTTTGAAGTAAAATCAGAAGTTGGTTGGGATTTTTATGTTAAGCAGGTGACTGAGAAATACCTAATGAATAAATAATAGCATTGTGACTGATATTGAATACTAATGATACATTACTAAGTTAATGTAAAGATGAAATTTTAATCCTCCTTGAAATGAAATAGTAAGTAACTTGGAGTAAATTTGTGTGTGTGTTTCTTGGTTTTTTAAGTAGTGTCATGAACCAGTTGTAGGAAAACTGTTCTAATTACAGAGATAGTCTCTGCTTTCTCTTGCTTGAAAAAAGTTTTAATGCATTAGAATCAGCTTTCTCCAAATTAAGATAAAATAATAATGCCCCTAGCAAGAGCGAATTGGATTTTTGATTATCTTCAGGAAGATAAACTACCATTGAAGAAAATCCTCCATGGAAACAAATTTAAACGAAACACTTGAATATATCTGTTTCCAGATTTATATCTGTATATTCGGTTTAATAATAACTTTTTCTTAACGTTTATATCCTATTTGTTTATTCTTTGTATCTCTGTCTCTTCGCAAAAGCAGTCAAGGATGAATTATTAAGATCATTTGTCCTCTTTGCATTCCTTCATCTTAGTTAGCTAGCGTAATTTTTCATTGAAATCCTGCCAGACGAGGCACCCAGTATCCACAGTTCTTGTTTCATATGTATTACCTGGGGAAAAGGACATCATGATGGATATTTTATATATGACTTTAAGAGTAAAAACACATTACAAAAATTTCATCATTAAGCCCAAACCAAACTTCATAAATCTGAGGTTAATCAGTTAAAGCAAGATATGCACAGTTCAGACACTCAGATAACACCTCTGCTCTCTACTGAATATGATAAATTATTAAGTCTTGGTAGCTTCTAATTACAAATTTTAATAAGGATCTTTTTCCAGTTTTCCCCTGGTAGCATTAAAGGGAGGAGGTAATTATTTTAGCAAGATGAAGTCCTTAGTGACTGTAGATTTTCCCAGTGTAGATCTAGATGTCCCAGAACAGTGCAAAGCAGAGAGCTGTGGCAGTGCCTTGGTTCCTAACTGCAGTCAAAACAAGGAACGCCAAGTCATGTCTTGGTGCCCTGCAGGTCTCTCTGTGAGCCCCTCTCAATTCCTGCTGCAGAGCTGCTCAACACTGGCCTGGATTAGCAAAGCCTTAAGGAACCTCTCAAACACTAACAGATCCCAAGAGGGAATAACTTCCATAAGCCAATTCAGCTTGTCCAAGAGACAGGTCCAAGGCAGGTAATGGATTGACCCTTATTAACTGATCACACTGGTGTCCTTCAGAGAGACCCTGTGGCTGCATCTTGACTGCCGACTGCCTACTGCAGTCTCATGGAGATGTCTGAGCTAGGTCCAAAGAAGCCACCTCACCCAGACACAAGGTTAGCTGTGGCACCACAGTGTTGGCCTTTTTGTGAAAGCAGATTTTATTACCTCTGGCAAAGCATGAGTCTGGTCTAGTTAGGCTAGTCTGGCCTCCTGAATCTGAGCTAGCCACCCCTGTGCGGTGTTGTGTGAATGTACCAGCTTCTCTGGGAAGAGTCAGCTTCACTCACAGTGCTGCAGTGGTGCTGTCATCTTGAGTGTTCAAATGGGGTTTGAATTACCCGAGTTACTACTAACCCCATTAGTCAATGAGAATTTATTCTTTGTGGTTAAAAAGTAGACTTTAAACTTCACGAGGGAGTTCAAATGCCAGAGCCCTTACCCCAAACCAGGCTCTCGGGGCTTGGAGCTCTGATATTTCCAGGGGTCTCCAAATCTCCTAGAGTCTTTATCTCACAAGAAAATTTCCCGAAGCAGTAGGCTCTCAGCACTACAGCAATCTCCTAGGAAGCTATGCCAGCAAGCTGTGGATCCTAAAGTCTGGGAAGTACCTTTCTGGAAGGTACAGCAAAGCTGAATATTGGGTCTTTTACTTTAGGACAAGCTTTTGAATGAAGACCTGCTTTCTGCTGGAAAACTAATGTGAAGCATCATGTTACCACAGCTGATTCTGCTTGGCTTTCACATAAATGAAACTAATTTTTACCAGCAAAACTGTTACTGACTTACTCTGGTTTCGCTTTATGTATTGTTCTACATGACCCCTAATTTGAAGGAATCATCTTGCTACATCACTAAACAGAGGAAATAAATGCTGCAGCTGTCTTTACGTGATAAAGATGCCCAGTGAATGTCATGAGCATACGAAGACACAACTGGCTTCTGCAAAGTTCTTAAGGCTTGCACAAAATAAGAATGCATTAAAAATTACTCTGGATAGAGAACAATGGAAAATGATATTAGAGTCTCTAGGAATTATAAGACGAAATGGTCAGGGCAGCACACTCACAAGACTACAAGTCACAGCAAATGCAACTGCAGCTGGGGCAGGGTGAAATGGGGATGTAGCTGCCCAGCTGCACTACCTTCTCACCCTTCTAATGCAAGCACTGCTCTGGGAGCTTTCCCAGTTCTTCTGCTTGTTGTCGAAGCTTTTGGGGACAGAGAAATTATTCTGTACTCTCTGCATGACACATAGCATAAAGAAGTCACCAGGTACCTAAGTACCAATAATATAATAAAATTTACTAAAATTAATGTTACAAGTATCTAAGATCCCATATCTAACTGGCTTGTAATTCGTACAAGCAGACTTTATATACAAAGGGGTTTGTATTTTGCTGAGATAGAAAATCAACATTTTATCTTTCCTTTATAAAGTAAAATATACTGCAGAAGTGTAGCACACAGCCTTATTACACTTATTTACCTGAAAGAAGTAAACAGCTGTAGAAAACAATTTGGTAGTGTAATTTATGACAAGCAGTATGCATTAGGTAGCAGAGAAATAGGAACAGGTTTTGCGTGAATATATAGATAAAAAAGCAATTGCAAAATTAGTAAAAATTCATCACTTTAGCCTCTAAATCTAGGGAATTTTGTGCTTGGAATTGGTAAAAAAGTACATTAAAAGCTAACAAAATTATTTACACTTCAAGCTGTAGATTATACCATGTAGAAATGTTTGATTGGTAAAGAAAATTTAAACCTGTATGACATTAAAGTATAGCATAGCATACAGTACTTAAAATTTTAAGATATTAAGAATGACTTTATGACGTTATAAGCAACTCGCATCATCATCACCATCATGTACAGGTAATGCATTACTCTGAAATTAAGAAGATTCTTCCATAATGTACTTATACAAGTACAGGGCATAATTAGTGATCCTGGTGTCACTATTTCTTGATATGCTTGCCTTGATTTATTTTTTTTTTTTTCCCAATAGTCCAATTTGTCTAACTATATTCTAGAATACTTCTCATCCATTGTTAAGCAGCCATAAGCTCACCCAAGACTTGCTGTACTGAAAAAGAACATATCACTTACAGGCTTGAATAATTTGGCA
The DNA here is from genome assembly GCF_017639655.2 of Falco naumanni. NCBI lineage: Eukaryota > Metazoa > Chordata > Aves > Falconiformes > Falconidae > Falco > Falco naumanni. Next base: position 51,790,766 of record NC_054054.1, read on the forward strand.
TTTGCCAAAGAACCATACCCTGAACAACTAGGTAGAGAAGAAAAATATAGGTCCAAAACTCCCTTGTATAGGTATAGTGGGATATAACATAGTTATAGTATAGGCTGGTACAGGTATAGGTATAGGTATAGTATGGGTACCAAAAAGAGCAACTTTATTTATTCATACATCATAAGTTTTAAACCTGCCTGTGCTGAAAAGGTACACTGAAAAGTTATGCTGAAAACTATTTTATACCCACTGTGACTGGGAATAGCATATACTTACCTCTGAATTACATATTTCATAAAATGAGGTATTCAAGCTAATCAAAATAATGTCAGGTTTGTGTGTTCTGCCAGCCAAGGACAAGCCTCAAAAGATGAACCCCTAAGATTTATGAACTTTTAAATACAAATATACAAGTAATTATGAAGGAATGTTGGACACGTTCCTTCATAATGTCTATTTTGCTTACATTTATATAGATTTCTTTTGTCTTTTTGAAAAATTTATAAACATTGATTATTGGAATTTGCAGTTTGTACTTGGGAAATATTTAATAGAAGTCCATTGCTGCAAAGAAATGCAAATATGTTTATTTTCAAACTCTGAAAGGCAAGAGTCATTTCTCCAAATGCTGTTAACAAAGGACAATTACTTCCTTTATTTCTTTAGAAATATATAAAAATATAATTCAAGTTTATGTAAGAAAACTTTTGAGAACAGGAAAACTCTTTCATAAAGAATTAAGTTGTGTTTATTTGAAACATCTTCTCAAACCCTGTTTAGTGCTGATGTGAAAAAATGGGACAGCTAATAAAAACTGGCCTGAAATGAAGTTGAAAGATGCAAAGAATTTCTGTCTTAACAAAGGCAGTAAGAGACATATTACAGACTTTAGTAGTACAGTATATATTCACGTAACCAACACCTATTAATATTAGCTTCCAACCAGCTAAGGGTAATCAATTAAAGACAGTTTAGTATTCATCCACACGTGCAGAAGAAGTCTCTTTCTTCCTCCAGGAGGTTGAGGAGAGAAGGCCACAAACCTCTGATTTGAGAAACAACTGCTTGTCATTCCTATGTGCACTGCCACAACGTTTGCTCAGCTCATCACGAGCTATGCAACCATGCAACAGGCTGAAAAGAATGGTAATGGACTACACATATCAAAGCAAAAAGCAAAAATAACTGCTTTTTGTTGGTTTACTATGCACTTTGCTTTCACCTACTGAAATAAACCTCATTAATGTATTTTTACATGTGTATTGATCAACGCTGGTTTGAACTGTTCAAGTTCTTTGTGAGTCCTGATCATTTCAGGTCGTTTGCCTTAAAGCAGCTTCTCTTTTACTGCTTCAGCTGGCTGTAATCAAGCAGCACTTTGCTACATCTAAAGGAAGCTCCTTTATTTCTGCCTCTGATTTTGCACATGCTAGCAGAGCGAGAGGTTTTTTGAGATATGGGTTATGGTGGTAACTGTGGATATTTTGCTTCTTAATCATGGTGTCTTCTCTGGTATGGTAGAGAAACCATGTGATTAAATGTAGCTGGTCATCTACTAAATTAGAGTTCTTACTGTTTGGACTGTTTTCTGCTCCTCTAAACTGGAGGTGAAGAGCTTAAAGCCAGGGTTTGCATATGGCCCACAGTTATGTGAGATCTTTTACATTGTGTTTAAGTAGTGTTCGCTGAACATTAAGACAGATATGCAGAATAATTTTGGGGGGAAGGGATTTCTAGAGGTCAACAAGTCCAAACTTCTGCTCAAAACAGGGCTAATTTCAAACTTAGGTCAGGTTGCCAGTTCCTTGTCCAGGGCAGTTTTGAAAATCTCCAAGGATGGAACCTCCACAGCCTCTATAGGAAGCATGTTGCAGCTACTCACTGAATTTTGAAGACACTTTTGCTTACACCAGTTGAAATTTCTCTTGCTGCACCATTTCACTCTTGTTACTCATCCTTTCAGTGTGCATCTCTTTGGAAAAGTGGTTTTCTCCATCTCTAGATACTGCTATCTTTATGTCATCACTACCACACCCATCATTGGGTAGTGGAAGACTGCAATTAATTCCGTTCCTCAGCTCAGCAGGGTCATGTCCCAGCTCTGGTCCTTAACCCAGGAGCAATGATAGTTTCACAAATCTTGTAGGCAAGGGTTGGATGAACTTACTCCAAGAAAGACCACTGCAAGGCGTAACTTTTGAGACAAGGAGTAGCATTAGTTGAAACCTTCACAAACATTTGTTTGAGGCCTAGAAATTTTCAAGCAAATAAGATGAGTTTTTGGTGCATTGTGAATGACTGAAAGTAGAAAAACTACCACATAGCCACACTGCTAGCAATTACTATGACTGACAACATGTTTATTCCCATATATTAAGTGATTCATTTTTCCAAGCGGTCCATCTCTAAAAGTCCTTTCTATTCATTTGTTTTTCAGGAGAAAATTAATTACTTTTCTGGCTCATTTGCTCATATACTTGTAGACTTAATGGCACAGTCTCATGATAAAGTCTGTGTTTTCTCAAATATGATTAGATCAATGATAAAGTAAGACTTGCAAATGAATGCAAAATAGGCTCATGTCTCAGTCTATTTGTTTAGGATTTTTAGCAGACTTGGATGTAATATCATCAAAGCTCATTTTAATTGTTTTGTTATCAGGAAGGACACAACAGCTTTCACTAAGTTCACTCAGATTTACACTCTGAGTCCAAAGTCAGCTTCATTCTTCATCAATCCCCCCCCCCACCAGTATTTTATCTTTCATATGTATTTTGTTGAGGGGATTAAAGAATAGTCTCCACTATCTCCTGTTTATGTATAGCCTGCTTTACAGTAGGTACATCACAATTACGTGAGAGCTCTATTCTGGTTGAGTGAATAAGAGCATATATAGAAGGCACTTGGGATTTGCTGATATTTTCATCTGAATGCAGTCTCTAAAATCCATACAGCTGCATTGAAAATGTGCTCTGTGTGACTTGGTGAATGTTTGCCAAGTTCTTCATTATCATTTTATGTTATTATCACTGCCAATTTATATCACTTCATATGCACATGGCACTACAGCAGTAGCAATTATTTGTACAGTGCCAACCAGTCTCTCTTGTCCCCTGCTTGTCTCAAACACAAGCAACAGACAGCATATGTGTAGGACTCAGGGAAACTACCCACACAGGTGCTCCATTACCAATACAGGAAACAGCTCACCAAGAAAAGTAGGTTCTTGGGAAAGATGTGGACAAGGGAAAAGGTCATTGGGAATAATGGACTGAAAACATGGACCAAGTTTGAGATGGAAAGCCAAGTCAGTCTTTAACTTGCAAAACTTGGTATATTCGTAAATTATGGTCCATCCCCATGAGTAGAAAATCAAACAAAGGCAGTAGGAAGCCAGCACGGATGAGCAAGAAGATCCTAACTGAACTCAAACAGAGGTAAGAAGTATACAAGAGGTAGAAGTGGGGGCAGGTAACCCAGGAAGAACACAGAGTTGCTGTCCGATCTTGCAGGGATATGGTTAGGAAAGCGAAAGCTTACCTGGAGTTGAGTCTGGCAATAGATGTAAAGGGCAAGGAAAACCTGGAGCAAGAAAGACCCTAGGTGGAGGAGGACCATGTTAGGTAGCACTTAAATGAACTAGACATATTGAAATCCATGGGGCCTGATGAACTGCACCCGTGAATGTTGAGGGAGCTGGCTGATTTAATTTTGAGGTCACTGTCAAATGTCTTTAGAAGGTCATGACAGCTGGGAGAGGTGGCTGAAGACTGGGGAAAAGCAAATGTCACTCCTGTCCTCAGGAAGGGCAAGAAGAACGATCTGGTCAGCCTCACCTCAATCGCTTGGAAGGTGATGAAGGAACTAATCCTGGAGATCATTTCCAAACACATGAAGGACATGACTGTAATTTGGAATCATCAGCACAGATTTACAAGGGGAAATCTCCTGAAATTCAACAAGGTAAAACATGCACCTGAGGAGGAACAACAACAACCCTATGCAACACTACATGCTGGGCCTGACTGACTGGAAAGCAGCCTTGCAGAAAATGGTCTTGGGCTGCTAATGAACACTGAGGTGTCCAGAAGCCAGCAGTGTGCCCTTGCAGTAAAGCAGGCCAACAGCATCCTAAGCTGCATTAGGAGGAATGTTGCCAGCAGGTCAAGTGGGGTGATCCTTCCTCTCTTCTCAGCACCCATGAGGTGCTGCAGTACTGAAGTACTGTATCCAGTTCTGGGCTTCTCAGTACAGGAAAGAGTCCCATGCAGGGCCACAAAGATGATTAAAGGACTGGAGCGTTTTTCATGTGAGAAAATGCTGGGAGAGCTGGCACTGTTCAACCTGGAGAAGTAAAGCCTCACAGGAGATCTCATCAATATGTATAAATACCTGACAGACAGAGACAAGGAAGAAGAGGGAGGCAGAGGCTTCTCAGTGGTGCCCAGTAATAGGACAAGAGGCAATGGGTACAAATTAAAACACATTAATTCCATCTGAACACAAGGAAATACTTCTTCACTGTGAGCATTGTCAAACACAAACAGGTTGTCCAGAGGGGCTGTGGAGTCTTCATTTGGGGCGACACTAAAATCCCAGCTGGGCAACCTGCCTTAGGTGACTCTTCTTGAGCTGGGGGTTCGGATTAGATGAACTCAAGAGGTCACTTCCAGATTAAAAAATACTGTGATTGTACAGCAGCTAACTGATTGGCTGTCGAAACTAGGGCTACATACAATAAAAAGAGTGTTGAAGAATGGAGTTTGACCAAATGTTTGTCTCATGGAGAATTTCCTCCCTTTCCCTTCCTTCTTTCTCACAACCTCATTATTTTAAATTTTGCAATACCTCATTTTCATTAGCGGGGGGGAAAAATTAGTTACCAATATTTCTAAATACAGATAAACACTAATTGCTAAACAAGGATTTCAACCAGACTAAATAATCCAAAGTTTTATAATACTTAACAATGAGGTTTTTCTGGGCCAAGAGCAGCTATTGGAAAAAGGCTGATGCAATTCTGGACTGACACTTTGGTGGAACCCAAAGTTCAGCAGTCATACTTTTTACAGGTTACAAATGATTTCCAAACCTTCTCTATTTTTAACTTCAAACACTGTTCTAGTTTAGAGATAATTTTATAAGAGACTTCTTTCAGGTTTATGAGGCAAAGAAACATCAAAGTTGCAGCAGTCACCGTTAAGCTCTAATCATAACAAAATATAACCTTCAGCACATAAAAAATGTCACTGAATTAAAAATAAATGAACACATTTTGGAGTTAAGAATAGGCATTATGTCCTGGCTGTATGTAACCTTAGATATCGTAGTGATTGTTTACGTGTGTTGGTGTGTGTGAGGCACTCTGCATGGGTTGAGAGGCTTAAAATACTGCTTTTCTTTTTTATTTATTTAGGCATGAACAAGGTTTTCCTCTGAGCTACACAAAACCCTTCATTTTTCCTTGTACATGACCTAGAAAAACAGGTCAAGCTTACCTTGCCAATGTACACCTTCTGTAGCTAGTTGTCTCACTGGAACGGGACAATTCCCAATTACATCCTTTCCTCTGCCTGACTTCACTGTAGACTAAAATCTATCTCTCCTACTGCAATTAATGGTTCATCTTTTGTTTTTGTTAGAAATACCCAAACACTTTTCAGCTGGTTTTCCACAGAATCTGCTCGACTCCAATACTATCTCTCGTGAATAAAACCAGCCACTCAGAAGGTTTCACCCAAGCAGCATCTCCTATTTTCTGTTAATAAACAGGTTAATTTAAAACTTCAGTGCTGAAACATCATGCTTTTAATCACATGTAAATGCATACTAACATTTTCAGTGAATCCAGACATTCCTTTTAGTATTATGTACTCTGTTTTTAAATTGTGAACATTTCCAAAATGTTAAAATAAGTTAAACAAGTTGTCCCGAAACACTGCTCCCTCTGTTGAATCTTTACTAGCTCATTTCAGGCTTACCTTCTTAATTAGCATAAAAGTTATTTTGCGAGTTTCCCCAGCCCAAAAGAGGAAGCAAAATAAATCGTAATGTGATATAGTGCAGAGCAAATCAAGCTTATTGTCTCTGTCATTTTAACTGAGGACAGAAAGCTGTTTTCAGTTTCACCTTAAAGCTAATTTTTCCCCACAAAAATTTCCTTATGATCAATTCTAGAAGGGACGTAAGTTAGCAGTGTGATTTAAGTGATTCCCCATGCAGCATGAAACAACATTATTAATGTGCTTTGGGTTAAAAGAGTAGTTTCTCCAGGATCACTGTGTAGTAAGTAGATAATCCTTATCACAGGTGTGCTAACTACTCTCCAGAGATTCCTTCTTTTTCCCATTGATTACAGAGGTAGCCCAAGGGGACAAGGCTGATGTCTGAAGTCAGCTCGGAAGAATTCAAGTCCTCTAGAGTTTGTCTCTTCTGTTTTGGGAAGTCCCTAATATGATCAGTGCATCACGTTCACATGTACATTTTTGACTGCTACAGAAGGGTTGATAAATATGACTGACAGTGCACATTTTTTGTTTAACCATTAAAGGAAAATGTAAGACAGAATTTCTGGCTTGTGCTGGTCTTGCAAGTACTGAGTTCCTTCCTTTAACTGTGGTGTATATCTTGCTTCTCATCACTTAATTTATTTTACATTTAGCTCCAGGAAAACAGACCTTTATCTATTCACATTAGAGAGAGAGGAAAAGTATTGAGTTGCAAATGTAATATGTTATGATGCATAAACCAGGAAAAAAGCAAATAATGAAAATTTCTCTAATTTTCTTTCTCTGTTCCTCAACACCCTTTTGAAGAAGCTTTTGGTTAATGTTCAGTTTCTTGTAAATGACACCTTCTTCTTTAACAAGAACAAGATTTACTGCAAGGAGACATGGAAAGAATGAGGAAGCCTTTAGGTTAGAGATTTTGAAGTAAAAAGGAGGTTCTTTAAGGCAGTTATAAATAAAGGAATAAGTAAAATTAAATAATCATAGGCACTTTCCCTGTCCTTTTTTTTTTTTTTTTTTTTTATCTTTTGATATTGCTGTGTCTACATTAATACCAGCATATCAAAGAAACCTAGAGGAAGAAAAGGTGCTCAAAAATCTCCTCTTTAACACATCTTACTCCTATATAATTTTAAGTAATTTAATTGGCGCGCATGGTGTAGTGATCAGACACACAGCTGGTCGCAAAGTAACCTGCATGGGCTGACATCACTGTACGGATGCAGGCCAGGAAGTACCTATGGTTGTTATTCAGCTGGCAGCCTTTTCAACTAAATTAATTTGAATACAAGCAGTCAGATAACCAAACCCCAAGTTTCTTTGTATTCTGTTTCAGGGCAGTTCTTGTGCCATACCCATTGCCATAGGAACTGAGGTGCTTCCATTTGTATTTTGTCTGTATGCCACATGTTCACGTCCCCTCCTTTTCTTAGCATGTGAAACGGAACATCTTCCCTTGGCAGATCTTTTGGGTCTTTTTGCTTTCTGAAATGCACAGCACTGTGAGCACTACGTTAGGGCAGTTATTCCATTCTCTCAGCAGAAACAGAAGAGGTTTGGTACAGTCCTTAGATCCTGGGGAAAACTATATCTTTAAATAAAAAAAAAAAAAAAAAAAGGAAAAACACCTTTTACTGCATTACTTTATCCAAGTTCAGTGCCCTGAATTGGCCAAATCTCTAAGTGAGTGTACTGTCTGTCTTAGGAGAGCATCCAGGAGAAGGGCAGCTGCTGCTAGGTTAGGTCTTCCTTGCATCATCCTCCAGGCAGAGCACCTGGCACAAACATACCCGTCAGATAGGATGTGCTTCTTCAGTTTGTCTGCCCAAGAATGGGGTTTTATGATCTCATCATGTGAAAACAATAATAAACTCTAATTCTGCCTGTCTTCTCTTTGTTTAAATTTTCTGGGAACTAATATCAGTGATTCACTGTTCTTTATTCATTGTAACTGCCACCAAAGAGCAGTGTTTTATTCATGACATAATTTTATTTCAGAATATGAATAATCGAATGTTATTGTCACTCAGGTTCAGTATCTTGTTTTCCCAATTCCAATTATAGTCAAAATAAATGTTAAGATTTGTTATAAAACTAAGATAACTCTTGGCTTCCTAGTTTACAGATGAATTTATCAAGTTGATTCAGAGTAATCACCAAGAAGGAACTTCAGTTGTCAACTACTATCATGCTATCTCACCTCAGACATTTAAATACATTCTGCAAAATTATCTGTCAAGCCTTCAATGTTTACTCTTCTTTTTTTAATTTTAACATGGCAGAGTGATGATATTTGTGGTAACAGTGCTTAGCCTAACAGAGGTGCAGAGAGGAGGAGCATGTCAAACTGTCAGGAGCAAGGGAGAGACCCCATGACAGCAAAGAGGATCACTTTCAAAAGCAAGATTGCACAAAGGAGGTATCATTAACTTCAGGGCTGCACCCAGAGCCTATGTCACCAGGCATCTTGTCTCCTGACACAAACAGAAGCAGATATGAAGGAGTAATACTGAAAGCAACATACTTCCTCTCATGCACTACTTCCCAACTTCCACATGTAGGGCTTCTTGAATCACTATTTAAATATTTAGAATAAAGCAAGATGCAGCAGACATTAATTGTATACAGTAGCTATCAATGGACTTAGTGTCTGTCATGAAGACTTCCCTGGATGCATGCCCAGCCCCACTAACAGGACTCCTGCCAGAGGTAGCTTGTGTTACTGGTCAGGAAGATGGGACAGGGAATAAGTTTGATGCAGTTGTTGTGGATGCCCAAATCTACAGCTGAAAAGCTACAGTCTTTTCTCTGTATTGCTGAGCTAATGGCTGAACAGTTGCTTTTTGCAGTGGCTTAGTAGGACAGGATTGAGTGGTGCTTCTTTTCTGACCTTCCTGCCTCAGCACATGTATGGCCTGATCTTACCTTGAATCTCCCTCAGCCTGTTTCTTTATAAAGAAAATAGGAGGGAGGCAGAAATGTAAGCAACAGTGCTTCAAATTTTAGTTCACTGATGGGCAAAACATTCATGGAAATCCTAGGGGTTTATGTTTTTTGGTTTTTTTTTCTCTTTTGAACCCTGTTTCTGAGCACTACAAAAGCTGGTAGAAATACCTCCACAGAGAAAGCACAAAAGTTTTGGCACTTAAAAACAAAACAAAACAAAACAAAACAAAAAAGATAATGATAATGATAGGTGATGGTGGTGGTGGGGAGGGTGGAGGTATTGGTATTAAAGTCATGATACAAGAGGAGAGGTGGAAAGGGTTTCTGGAGGTACAGGAACCCAAGCATTAGCTTTAGATATTTCCTGAAGAAAACTTGCAGCAGGAGCTTCTGAGCTTCCACGCTGCTATGGAGCTTGTCCCCATGGGGTGCAGGAGAGGCACCAGCCTGCTGATACAATAGCTCCAGAGCTGGGAAGTCTGGACACCAGGG